>NC_042633.1:0-600000 GCF_901001135.1 Rhinatrema bivittatum | reverse complement strand
GTATAAAGAAACATTTTTGGGGACCGATCTCTTCTTACAGATTTATTGCAACCTTCTGGTATATTTTACTATCCAGAGGGAAAATATCCTCCTGTGTAACTCCATTCCCTGTCCATACCTGGATCAGTGCACACCCTGGGTTATGTCACCAATCCAGCAGAGGGCGGCAGAGAACATTCTACTGACTCTGACCTATGCCCTGGGGCGCCACCTGCAGTCCCTCAGTATTTCTCTGTTCCCTGTACGTACCTGGATCAGTGCAGACCCTGGGTTATGTCACCAATCCAGCAGAGGGCGGCAGAGAACATTCTACTGACTCTGACCTATGCCCTGGGGCACCACCTGCAGTCCCTCAGTATTTCTCTGTTCCCTGTACGTACCTGGATCAGCGCAGACCCTGGGTTATGTCACCAATCCAGCAGAGGGCGGCAGAGAACATTCTACTGACTCTGACCTATGCCCTGGAGCACCACCTGCAGTCCCTCAGTATTTCTCTGTTCCCTGTCCATACCTGGATCAGCCCAGACCCTGGGTTATGTCACCAATCCAGCAGAGGGAGGCAGAGAACATTCTACTGACTCTGACCTATGCCCTGGGGCGCCACCTGCAGTCCATCAGTATTTCTCTGTCTCCCAGCAGAGCTGGACCTCCCTAACCCCTGCAGTCTGGGCTAGTTTGTTAGTTTTTAGTCAGGTACTTTAGGAGTTCATTGTTTGCAGACTTTCTTTTTCTTTTGAAGAGAGCCTGCTCTTTTCATTTAAGTTATTTAAAAAAAAAAAAAAAGTTTTATTTTTCTTCACAGCCTCCTGGGAGGTTGCCAAGTCCTGGGGGGACTATCCCTCCTGGTTTTTGAGGCTCCCGGAGTTGGAGAGGTTTTGTACCCAGCAACCAATCCTGGCAGGGGTGATACCAGGGGGCCCGGCTCACTCACCCTACTTGGAGCATCTCCTGGGGGCCACAGCATTTCGGTCAGGTAAAAAAAATAAAAATAATTCTTGTCAGCTGAATTGTTGCTTACTTACCTTTTGGTGTTCGGTGGGCCCGTGTCTTTGTTTTTCGCCAGGGTTTATTTTAGTTTTTTTGTTTATTTCATACTTTTTATTTTGCGCCGTTCTTTCTTTATAAAGCTGCGAGGCGCGGCCTGCCGCGCTTGTGGAGATGCACGCGCGAGTCTCTCCAGGGAGAGTCTCTGTTCATCCTGTCTCCCCGGGGGGGGAAGGCTCATCAAGTTTGCCGATAACAAAAGGGACTTGGCCACTTCGCTCGGCCCAGCTGCTCTCCTGCCCCGGACTCATTTCGCTGCAGTGCTGGGACTGAGGCACTCCTGTCTACTCTGAGGGTGGCGACACAACAAGCTATTCAGGGGGCTTCTGACCCGCCTCCGCTGTCGCCGCAGCCGGCGGTCCCTGGCAGGGACAAGCCGCGTGAAACAGGGCCATATTTATCGGCTGAAAGCCTGGAGGAGATTTCAGATTCTTCTTCCTCTTATTCTGCCTTTTCAGGGGATTTTCTTCGTTTTCTTCACAAAGCTTACAAATCTAAGAAATTTCATAAGAGACATAAGAGTCTCTCATCTGAATAGAGGTTAAGGCCACGTTCCTCTAAAAGGGCTAGTCCCACGGATTTGGGAGTGGGGTCAGCTCTGAAGCGTCCCCTTCGTCAGGGTCCGGACAGACAATTTTTTCTTTTTCAGATTCTGAGCATGGCTCTTTACCTATCCCGGACAAGTCCTTGCCGGAGGGGGATTTAAATGAAGACCCTGCTTTGAGTATTAGTTCAGACCCTCATGTTGCAGATGGGGATGACGCCAAAGTAGTCCGCCTGTTTAGAAGAGAGGAACTTAGTCCCTTAATTCCAGCTATTTTACTGGAATTGGGTCTCGAGGTTCCAGTAAAGGATTCTCGGATGGGTGACGTTGACCCAGTGTTGCTTGGCCTTAGAGGTCCCACGACATCATTTTCTTTTCATCTTTCTCTCACTGACCTTATGTACCAGGAGTGGGATACTCCTGAGTTGTGGCTTAAGGTAGCACGAGCCATGGAAAAATTGTATCCATTACCTGAGGAAGCTTTGGAAATTTTAAAATTTCCTAAGGTGGATGCCGCTGTTTCAGCCGTCACTAAAAAAACAACTATTCCAGTAACTGGGGCTACGGCTCTTAAAGATCTCCAAGATCGTAAGCTGGAGGTTCAGCTTAAGCGAATATTTGAGGTTTCTGCTCTTGGTGTGCGGGCGGCCATGTGTAGTAGCTTGGCTTTGCGAGCTGGACTAAGATGGGTCCAGGCTTTACAAAACAATTCTCCCCTCTCTGAAGAAGAAGTTGCTCAGGCTGGTAGACTGGAAGCTACAGTTGCTTATAGTGCAGATGCTTTATATGATCTCATTAGGACCTCGGCTCGCTCTATCGTTGCTTCTTTATCGGCTCGCAGACTTCTCTGGTTGAGGAATTGGTCTGCAGATGCATCCTCCAAAGCTCAATTAGGGGCTTTACCCTTTAAGGAAAAATTATTATTTGGTAAGGAATTGGAAGATTTAATTTTGTCCCTAGGGGAAAATAAGATTCACAAATTGCCAGAGGACCGTCCTAGGCCTAGAAGCTCTTTTTCATCTCGCTCTCGTTTTCAGTCTAACAGAAGATTTCGTTCTTCTCGTCCGGCTAAACAGTCTTCAGGTAGACAACAGAATTGGTCTCAGTCCTTTCGTGGCCGCCGCTTTGGTAGACCTGGAACTTCCCAAGTCTCAGGGGGCACAAAGTCTGTCCAATGAGATAACGCCAGTCCTTTCTCTGGTTCCCATCATAGGGGGCAGGCTATCTCTGTTTTACGGAGAATGGGCCAGATGTACGTTGGATCAATGGGTTCTATCAGTGATAAAACAAGGTTACACTTTAGATTTTGTTCAGCGACTTCACCACCTGTTCCTAATTTCACTGTGTTCTTCCCTACAAAAGCGTCTCATAATCCAAGACTCGCTACAGCATTTAAGTGACCTAGGAGCTACAGTTCCAGTTCCAACATCAGAACATCGGAAAGGTCATTCCCAAAAAGGAAGGAACTTTTGTCCCATTCTTGATCTCAAGAGGGTCAACCGTTGTCTAAGGATTCCAAAGTTCCGGATGGAGACTCTTCGGTCTGTCATAGCTTCGGTTCACAGAGGAGAATTTCTAGCATCTCTCGACCTCACCAAATCTTATCTTCATATCGGCATTCGATCTGATCAGAAGTTTCTCAGGTTTTGCATTCTGGGGCAACATTATCAATTCAGGGCTCTCCCGTTCGGATTAGCCACAGCTCCCAGAACATTTACCAAAATAATGGTTGTGGTGGCCGCTCAACTCAGGAAGGAGGGCCTGTTGGTACATCAGTACCTGGACGACTGGTTGATTCGAGCGAAGTCGGAATCTCTTTGTTATTATACAATCAACAGGGTAATCAGCCTTTTGCAGTCTCTAGGCTGGGTGATCAACAAAGACAAGAGTCACCTATTACCTTCCCAATCTCTGGAGTTTTTGGGTGCATGGTTCGACATTCGTCAAGGGATTGTGTTCCTTCCAGAGCATCGCCTTCTCACGATTCAATCACAAATTCGAGACTTACAGTCTATTCCTATTCCTTGTGTGCGGGATTACTTGATAGTTTTAGATTCAATGACCTCTACTCTGGAGTTGGTTCCCTGGGCCTTTGCGCACATGAGACCACTTCAGTCTGCATTGCTTTCACGCTGGAATCCGGTTTCGGAACTATACCACCTTCCCCTTCCTCTTACAGAGATGGCTCGTTCCAGCCTAGATTGGTGGTTACAGACAGCGAATCTGCAACGAGGTGTACCACTAGAGATTCCGGAATGGACTGTGGTCAATATTGACGCCAGTCCTTCAGGCTGGGGAGCGGTATGTCAGAATACATCTGTTCAGGGTCAGTGGTCCGAAGAGGAAGCGCAGTGGTCGATCAATCTTTTAGAGACCAGAGCGGTTCGTTTAGCCTTAATCGCTCTTCAACCTTTCCTTTGCGGGAAGTCGGTTCAGGTTCTTTCCGACGGTAGCGTACATTAACCGTCAGGAGGAACCCGAAGCTTCCTGGTAGCTCAGGAAGCACAACAGCTGATCGCCTGGGCGGAGCAACATCTGCTCAGCATCGCAGCCTCACACATTGCCGGGGTGGACAACATTCAAGCCGACTTTCTCAGTCGGCATGATCTCGACCCAGGCGAGTGGGAACTGTGCGAGGAAGCCTATCAAATGATATGCAACAGATGGTCCACTCCGGCAATGGATCTCATGGCCACATTTCAGAATGCCAAAGCCCCTCGGTTCTTCAGCCGCAGGAGGGAAAGAGGAGCGGAAGGAGTAGATGCTCTGGTACTTCCTTGGCCAAGGGATGTTCTTCTCTATGTATTCCCTCCCTGGCCTCTAATCGGCAAGGTTCTGCGTCTGATAGAAGTTCAACAAGTCGACGTTGTCTTAGTGGCTCCGGAGTGGCCACGCCGTCCGATGTTAATGGACCTGGTCAGACTAGCACTGGACGGTCCCCTTCGATTTCAAGATCTTCCCTGCCTTCTGTCTCAGGGTCCGGTTTGTTTGGAAGAGGTCGAACGCTTCTCTCTAGCGGCATGGCTTTTGAGAGGCGTCGGTTAAAGAATAAAGGTTATTCAGATGCTGTAGTGACTACTTTATTGCGTTCTAGAAAACCTTCTACATCTTTGGCTTATGCAAGGGTGTGGAAGGTTTTTTAATCTTGGTGTAATGAGCATCAAGTAGATCCAGTTCACTCTTCGATATCCGATATTTTATCTTTTTTACAAGACGGTTTAGCCAAGGGTTTGTCCTGTAGTTCCTTACGGGTACAAGTAGCAGTGCTTGGATGTTTTCATGGTAAGGTTCAGGGATTATCCTTGGCTGCGCATCCGGATGTAGCGCGTTTTCTCAAAGGTGCGCAACATCTACGTTCTCCATTTCGGAATCCTTGTCCTGCTTGGAGTTTGAATTTGGTTCTTAGGGCTCTGTGTTCGGCTCCCTTTGAACCCCTCAATCATGCGACTTTGAAGGATCTCACATTGAAGGTGGTGTTTCTTGTGGCCATTTCTTCAGCTCGTAGAATTTCAGATTTGCAGGCCTTGTCTTGCAAAGAGCCTTTTCTTTGAATTTCTGATACAGGAATTTCATTACGGACTGTACCATCTTTTTTTACCTAAGGTAGTATCTTCTTTCCATTTAAATCAGTCCATAGAGCTTCCGGCTTTTCCGTTTTTAGGTCGTTTGGATCCTTCCTCTAGGGATCTTAAAAAATTGGATGTACGACGAGCTCTGTTGCGTTATCTTGAAGTTACAAACAATTTTCGATTGTCTGATCATTTGTTTGTTTTGTCGAGTGGCCCTCGCAAAGGTCATAAGGTTTCGAAGGTTATGATTGCTCGTTGGTTAAAAGAGACAATTCGTGACCTTCCTGAAGGCTTGAGTGCTCATTCTACTAGGTCACAGGCTACCTCTTGGGTAGAATGTCAGTTTCTCCTCAGGAGATTTGTAAAGCAGCGACTTGGAAGTCGTTGCATACTTTTGCTCGTCATTACCTGATTGGCCTTTAAATCCGAAAGACTCCCGGACCGAGCCCTTTTCTTCCGGACGCCGCATGGCAGAGCAGTGAGGGCCAATCGGAGCAGGGCCTGGGCGATCGGCGCCGGAGACCCGCCGGGGTAAGGCCCGATTTCTCTCACTTACCCACGGCTGCCTCTGACCCTGACCACGAGGCAGCCCCTGCCGTCTTCCGTGAACCGCAGACGCTGACGACATCCTCTGACCTTCCTCCGCCTCCGAGGGGCACGCTGACCACGTTCAGCCAATCAGGGGACAGCCCTGATTGGCCTTTAAATCCGAAAGACTCCCGGACTGAGCCCTTTTCTTCCAGACGCCGCACGGCAGAGCAGTGAGGGCCAATCGGAGCAGGGCCTGCGCGATCGGCGCCAGAAGTCCGCCGGGGTAAGGCCCGATTTCTCTCACTTACCCACGGCCGCCTCCGACCCCGACCACGAGGCAGCCCCTGCCGTCTTCCGTGAACCGCAGACGCTGACGACATCCTCTGACCTTCCTCCGCCTCCGAGGGGCACGCTGACCACGTTCAGCCAATCAGGGGACAGCCCTGATTGGACTTTAAATTTTAAATTGAAAGACACCCAGGCGTCACGCGCCTAAGGAGCACGCCAAAGGAGCCTGCTCCTTTGTGCGCTCCTTCGTGCACTCCCTTTGTGCACTCCCTATATATTCTACAGCCTCGTTATGTGACTCATTCCTCATAGACCTCCCCACAGACCCCTCTCACATCCCTAAACAACCGCTCTACCCTACTCCGTCCACTCAACGCCTAACTCATGATATCTTTCATGCAACCCTCTACTAATAAACTTTCCCCGATATCATTAACCAGTCACGCAGCAACCAAGCAGGCTCCCTCACACAACAAAAACACTCACAATGCATTCAATCCAATGCATTCCCAAACTACCCCACCGCTACAATCACCACCAACCTCCCAAAACCACTCCCTCCACCAGACGCCTCACCAAAATCCACACCAACCCTAAAATAACCTTTAATACTCTCACACTCATCACTCTCCTCCTCATCAATGCACAATCACCAAAAAAATCCCAATCATTCATGACCTGCTCACAGACTACCAACCAGACATATTCTGTATAACTGAATCCTGGCTCAAACACACTGACACAGTCCTACTCAATCAACTGCCCAGAAACCCATACAACATATTCTCCATACCTAGAAGCAAAAGAAAGGGAGGTGGCCTACTATTCATAGCCCACAAAAAACTTAAATTCTCCTCCTATCCCCTAAACTTACCTCCTCCATTCGAGACCAACCTATTCAAATCGAAACATCTACAAATACTTCTCCTCTATGCCCCCCCAGGTTGCCTACAGCACAACCTCTCCCCACTGGTCGAAGCCATCACAACACACATCAACCTACAAGAACCAGCCATCATACTAGGAGACTTCAATCTCCATATTGACACCCTCCCGCCATCTCCCACCTACGAACTACTCCTATCCACCATGACTGCCCTTGGATTCTCACAAATCATCAACACCCCCACTCAGAAATCTGGACACACCCTTGACTTAATCTTCCTTAACAAAAAAATATCCGCAACTGAACCACCCACTGCAACCCCCACTCCATGGTCCGACCACAACCTCATACAAGCCAAGCTTCAACATCAATCGACCACATTGAAAACAGACATCTGCTTCATCGAATACACCAAACCATGCTCCAGTGAAGATATTGCAGAGCTGCTACCTGAAGCACTAAAAACAATTAACCTACACAATGCCAACTCCGCTACAAACTCCTGGATTTCCATCAACGCTGACATAGCCAATACATTATGCCCCACCATAAAAAAGGAAATCATATCATCTACTAAACAAAATGCGCCTTGGTACACCCCAGAACTGAAAACATCAAAACGAACACTGAGACAAATCGAAAAACAATGGAGACGAACACCTACACCAAACCTAAAAGACAAATACAGAACGCTACTACACAACTATACAGCTGACCTCAACACAGCAAAGCGCAACTTCTACACAACAAGAATTCATGAATACCAATTCAACCCAAGGACTCTCTTCTCCTATGTCAAAGACCTCACCAACCCTATCCAGAATGACACAACGCCAAACTCCAACAACATCTCCAGTGAAAAACTAGCTCAATTTTTCAAGGACAAAGTCGACAACATCATTGCCAAGATTCCCCAAACACACAACGACTCAACAAACATTCCTCCGCCCATTCACACATGGACCCAATTCACACCCGTTGCATCTACAGAAATTGAACCCATCATCAGAAAAACCAACCCAGCTTCCCACCCCGTAGACTCCATACCTATCAAAACCCTAAAACTCATCAAAGAGATTATTGTCAAACCTATAACCCACATCATCAACCTATCACTCGAGCAAGGAATCTTCCCAGTCAAACTCAAAAACGCCATCATCAAACCAATCATAAAAAAACCTCAACTCGACAAATCAGATCCAGCAAACTACAGACCAGTCTCCAATCTCCCATTCCTAGCAAAAATCATCGAGAAAACAGTCAACAATCAACTTACAGACCACCTTGACGCCCACAATGTTCTTCACCCAACACAGCATGGTTTCAGAAAATTATTCAGCACAGAAACTCTCCTCCTCTCTCTCACCGACACCATCCTCAGAGGTCGTGACAGTGGCAAAACATTCCTTCTGATACTCCTTGATATATCAGCCGCCTTTGACACCATCAATCACAGAACACTCCTCACCAGGCTTAAAGAAATCGGTCTTTGAGACACTACACTCAATTGGTTCAAATCCTACCTCACTAACAGATCCTTCATCGTCAAGACAAACTCATCTGAATCCTCCCAAGTGCCCCTCACCCATGGCGTCCCTCAAGGTTCCTCACTATCCTCAACCCTCTTCAACATCTACCTCCTCCCACTATGCAAATACCTCTCAGATGCAAACCTCACCTACTTCGTTTATGCAGACGACATTCAAATATTACTCCCCATAACCAAGTCCATTGAACTCACCATGGAAAGATGGAACAAACTCAGTTCAAAACTATCACAACTGCTATCCCAACTATCTCTCTGCCTCAACCAAGCCAAAACAAAGATCATTCACATCCATGACGACCGTCCCTCTTCTCTCCTCGTGAGCACCCCCTCAAACAACCCAGGAAGCTCAAACAACCCGGGGATGCCAAACTTCTCAAGAACCTCACTCACACCACCCACAAAAAACCTAGGCGTAACAATCGACAGCCAACTCAACTTTAAACGACACATCTCCAATACAATCAAAGATGGATTTTTCAAGCTTCAAACACTTAAAAAACTCAAACCCCTCCTCCAGCCGCACGATTTCCGAACAGTACTTCAATCAATTATTTTCTCAAAACTCGACTACTGCAACTCCCTCCTCCTTGGACTCCCAGAAATCCACATCAAACCCCTCCAAGTCCTACAAAACGCCGCCGCCAGAATTATCACCAACCACAGAAAATCCTCCCACATCACACCCACCCTCAAAGACCTCCACTGGCTGCCCATCACATAAAGAATCCAGTATAAAACCCTCACCCTTCTCACCCTTATACACAAAAAAATAAACAACAACACAATGGTCTGGCTAAACAACACTATCCAACCATACCCCACACAAAGAACTCTCAGATCCTCCAACACAGGTCTCCTCTCCATCCCCAATCTCAAAAATGCACACCTCAATGCAACACGCAAACGAGCCATTTCAATAGCTGGCCCTACCCTGTGGAACTCCCTTCCCACTCATCTCCGAAACGAACCCTCACCGCAAGTCTTTAAAAAACAGTTCAAAACATGGCTGTTCTTAAACGCCTTCCCACCTGATGCCTAACCTCCACGAACGCTTGTTCTTAAAAGCCTTCCCACCTGATTCCTATCCTGCACGAACGCATAACACCCCTCCCACAACCACTCCCACCTTTTCGCCCCGCCTATCCTCCCAACCTCCACCCACCCCCCTTCCCCACCCCACCCTCCACCTACCCCATCCCCTCTCCCACTCATCCTTTCCCATCAACCAGACACCCTATCTATTCGTTAACAAGTCATATTGTATATAGGTTATATGCTACAAGCTTATATTCTCATTTATTTATATTCAACTGTTACCATGTTTTTTATTTCAATTGTTTTATTAATTGTTATCATGTTACAATGTAAAATAGGGCAGATCTCACCCTATTCAACCTGTTACCTGGAAACCGATGTGATATCTCTCGATCGAATGTCGGTATATAAAATAAATAAATAAATAAATAAAATAAAATTACCACTTGGATGTTCACGCTCCAAGTTCAATAGCCTTCGGAGAGAATGTTCTCCGAGCTGGACTCTCTGGGTCCCACCCTAATTGAATCAGCTCTGGTACATCCCTGGGTCTGGACTGATCCAGGTACGTACAGGGAAAGGAAAATTGGTTCTTACCTGCTTATTTTCATTCCTGTAGTACCATGGATAAGTCCAGACGCCCACCCTTTATGTCTGTGGAGACATATGTCTGTGTCTTTTCGGAGAGTCCGCTCATTCACTGTTTGGGTGATTAAACTGCCTTTCATGCTGTCTATTTTTCTTAATATTTTCTTGTTTATTCCCCAGATTTTGGGGGGGGATTCTGCTTCCATTTAGGATTTGTGAGTTGGAAATTCGTTCTCCTATTTAGATAGCTAGTTAATATGTTAGTAGTTAAATTTCTGCTTTGATACTGCTCAATACTGATTGACTGCAGGTGGTGCTCCAGGGTATACGTCAGAGTCATTAGAATGTTTTCTCTACCTCCGTCTGCTGGATTGGTGACATAACCCAGGGTCTGCACTGATCCATGGTCCTACAGGAACGAAAATTAGCAGGTAAGAACCAATTTTCCTTTAAAGTCCTCCGTCATTTCAACAAGGCAAATTCTCATGGTTGTAGGACTCCGAGATAAAATATGAAGCTCAGTTGTATAGGGAAAGGTAATTTTCTCTCTGTTTAGCGATTTAAGGGAAAATAAGAGGTCGAATCAATACTGGTGTTTAGCAATTTACAACTGTATGGACTTTTCAAGGGACAGAGTAGACTAAATCATTTGAAAAAGTGATCGATTGACAGTTATGTAACAAACGTCTTATAGGAAGAATCGATCTGATTATAATGGAAGAAGAGTCCCATGACTAAGGAAATTCAATGCAGGATCCTCCAGTACTGCTACTATTCCTCTATTGGGTTTCAAAAAAAAAAGTGCGAAGCTTGCTGGGCAGACTGGATGGGCCGTTTGGTCTTCTTCTGCCATCATTTCTATGTTTCTATGTTTCTATAAAAACTGGGACTGGATGACTCCAAATACTGCCAGAAAGAACATGGCGAATTGGACTCTCCTGTTCCACATGTGTTGGACGTGCCCTGTGGTGGAGATGTATTGGAAGGGAGTGAGATCCTGGACAGATAAAATTGCTGGAAGCTTGCTTCCCTTACACTCACCAGTTATTTTCCTGGGCCTTCCTGCCCATTAGGGTGCCCCTTCAAAAAAAAGACACGGCAACGCCGATAGTGGTCTGTCTGCCTCAGAACAGCCCAGCAACAGGAAGGCGGCTTCAGGCAATCTGGCAGCCGTCAACAATGGTTTTTATGTGAAAAGACAGATATCAGTATGCAATGCAAGATTGGAGCTTCTTTCCTGAAATATGAGAAAGGTGACGCGGTAGTAAACTGCTTGGGTTAGCGGGGCCTTGCATCCTGACTTAGGGAGCCGAGTCCTGACATCTACAAGTTCATGGCTTTCAGAATATCACTGCCAGGGTCGTTGCTCAGGTGCTCGTCTGGAATGTGAATTTTGTTTTTTTAAAAATAGGAGTATTTCTTCTTTTAAGTACCTCTTGACTTAGTGTATTATTATAGCTCATTCCTGCATGTACTTCCCTTTTATATTAATATAAGAGGAGATTGGGAATAAACCCTATCTTCATGAAGAGTAATTATTTAGCACAAAGTGAGATGTTTAATCTTGCACCTACGAGTCCTGAACCTGGAATACAAAGTCACCCCTGCTTTCTACTCATTTAATGAAGGCAAACGTTCCCGTTCTGTAAAGTTGCAAGGTGCCATGGATTTTAAACCAAATCAACTCAATTATATCACCTCACGTGTTCATCTTCATTAATATTCTGCTTGAACAAACATCAACTCAATACAAGTTTAATTTAATTGCATATATTCAACAGAAACATTTTTGAGGAAGCTGGAGGTTCAGTCGCGCCTATGAGTAATGGTAAATCCTGGCCAGACGCGCAGCGGGCCAGGGTGAAGAATCACAGAGAGCCTTGCCCTGTCAGGATCAAAATCCATTACTGAAAAACAAAAACAAAAAAAAAATGCAAGAGCTGGGATTAGGAGAATTCACACAAGCTATGTGTACCGGGATTTCCCAGCGAGGGTTGTCCACTGATTCAGGGTGGGGAGTCTGTTCTGCACGCACATCGGGATGATGTTCTTAAAAGGAACGAGAATATTTATATACATTGTCTTAAGGGGAGGGATATTTTCAAAGTGATTTATGCAGGTAAAAAGCATTTCACTCCCATTAATCCTCTCTCTTAATATCTTGGATGGTATGTGGAGGCCTGGGAAAGGAGAACAATGCACCTCCTGTAGATGGCTAAAGTCTACCCGCAGGAAAATGAGGTAAAAGTACGGCAACTTTTAAAGTGAACGTCTGTGCCTACTTCCCTTTTCGAAAACTGACAGATAGCAGGGCAGCAGCCTACCCCGTCCCTGATCCTGCCCAGGAGACCACCTCAGGCATTATCTGGCCACCCGAAGACCTCTGGGGGCCTTCAGAATCCAGTGAGCAGCAGAGCGCCGCCATCGGCGCACCTAAGCTGCGCGCCCCTCATGATCGGGATTTTTAACTTTTTACCTGCATGAAAAAAAAAAGCAAACATTTTTACATCTGCTATGGATCAGCTCGTGATAAAAGACCAATTCACCGCTACAGGGAAACCTAAGTGCAGAACTGGAACTCCTATCTCTGAGTCCAGAGGGAAGATCTCCTTTGATCATTAGAACTAATGGAAGAAAAAATCATTTAGGTGTTCAGTCTAGTGATATTACTAATATACAGTCCTCAATAGTCTCAGCTAATGCCTGGAATTGAATTAGCTGCTGTCCCGGGAAAAGCGCGCTGCGGCAGCCGGCCGGCACACGTAAATTACTTCTGCTCCCGAGGAGCAGCGACTAATAAGATAAAAAAAAAAACAGGCAAGGTAGGTTAGCTTTAGGGGGTGGGGAGGAGAGGGGAAGGAGAAGGAAGGTTAGGCAGGGGGTTAGGGAACATCCCTCCTAGTCCCCTCCTTCATTGAAGCGGACAGGGAGAAAACTGGTGAAGCCCGGATTGCGTTGCCGAGCGGAAGTTGCAAATGTTCACCCCCCCTCCCTTGCGTGCGCCGCACGTGCGGGTTATAAAGTCTGATGCACGTGCGTGCGCGGCTACCCGATTTTATAACACGCGTGCGCCGGCATGCACATGTTATAAAATCAGTGCATCCGTGTTATAAAATCTACCCCACTGTTTCTTTTGGAAGAAATCACAGTAAGCTTTAATTTGAATACCCACCAAGTGAGTCCAGCTTGGTTTGTAAGTGTACCTGACCCGAAGAGCTATGGTAACACATACACACCTGGGAAATCACTACTGCCAGTAGAGATGTGAATCGTGTCCTCGATCGTCTTAACGATCGATTTCGGCTGGGAGGGGGAGGGAATCGTATTGTTGCCGTTTGGGGGGGTAAAATATCGTGAAAAATCGTGAAAAATCGAAAAATCGTAAAATCGCAAAACCGGCACATTAAAACCCCCTAAAACCCACCCCGACCCTTTAAATTAAATCTCCCACCCTCCCAAACCCCCCCCAAATGACTTAAATAACCTGGGGGTCCAGCGGCGGTCCGGAACGGCAGCGGTCCGGAACGGGCTCCTCCTACTGAATCTTGTTGTCTTCAGCCGGCGCCATTTTCCAAAATGGCGCCGAAAAATGGCGGCGGCCATAGACGAACACGATTGGACGGCAGGAGGTCCTTCCGGACCCCCGCTGGACTTTTGGCAAGTCTTGTGGGGGTCAGGAGGCCCCCCCCAAGCTGGCCAAAAGTTCCTGGAGGTCCAGCGGGGGTCAGGGAGCGATTTCCCGCCGCAAATCGTTTTCCGTACGGAAAATGGCGCCGGCAGGAGATCGACTGCAGGAGGTCGTTCAGCGAGGGTTCCGGCGCCTCGCTGAACGACCTCCTGCAGTCGATCTCCTGCCGGCGCCATTTTCCGTACGGAAAAAGATTCGCGGCGGGAAATCGCTCCCTGACCCCCGCTGGACCTCCAGGAACTTTTGGCCAGCTTGGGGGGGGGCCTCCTGACCCCCACAAGACTTGCCAAAAGTCCAGCGGGGGTCCGGAAGGACCTCCTGCCGTCCAATCGTGTTCGTCTATGGCCGCCGCCATTTTTCGGCGCCATTTTGGAAAATGGCGCCGGCTGAAGACAACAAGATTCAGTAGCAGGAGCCCGTTCCGGACCGCTGCCGTTCCGGACCGCCGCTGGACCCCCAGGTTATTTAAGTCATTTGGGGGGGTTCGGGAGGGTGGGAGATTTAATTTAAAGGGTCGGGGGTGGGTTTTAGGGGGTTTTAGTGTGCCGGCTCACGATTCTAACGATTTATAACGATAAATCGTTAGAATCTCTATTGTATTGTGTTCCATAACGGTTTAAGACGATATTAAAATTATCGGACGATAATTTTAATCGTCCTAAAACGATTCACATCCCTAACTGCCAGGGCCAAGTAGGTGAGCCTTCCCCCCCTAGAAAGAATCCACTCCTTGGGACGTGGAAGAAGTGGGAACATGGCAGAAGGTTTAACCCTAGAGAACAAATTCTTTTGTGTGCCCCAATAAACAGTGACAATCCAGAACAAAGGCTTGCATTGGTATAATTATGTTGTAAATATGTAATAAGTAATCTCTCAGTGGCACGGAACGAGATGAATTCAATATTTTTTTTCTCAACAGATCAGTTTCACCTCTCAGAATCTTATCATGAACGATGCTGATAAGTTTCCTTATTTCTACCGAACAGTCCCCAGTGAGCTGCACCTCTGCGCTGGTATCGTCAGGTTGCTGAAGCATTTCGGCTGGACCTGGGTCGGTATCATTGCACGCAATGATGACAGCAGCTCAAGGGCAGTCCAGATCCTGAAGGAAAGCATTGAACAGAATGGGGGCTGCATCGCTTTCGTAGAAATTTTCAGTAGCAACAATATCATACCACCGGAGAAATTACAGAAAAGGTTTCAGAGCATCCGTGCATCATCAGTCAACGTGATCATTTTCTATTCTGATAAAGACACTTTACTAACTGAACATTTAAACATTCTGAAAATACCTGGCAAGGTCATAATAACCACAGCTGAATGGGACATCAATGCATTAAAAAATGATTTGAACATAAAGAACACCACCTTGGCGTTCACCGTAGTAAAGAAGAATATTCCAAGCTTTCTCAAATTTATCCGTGAGACGGATCTTACCCGGCTTCCAAGTACAGAATATACCAAGGAATGGTTTCAGGGCTTGTGTGGCAGCCACTGCCCCAAGACCATCAGAAGATCTTGCAGTAAGAATACATTACCCTACTACCCACACTGTACTGCCAAATACTTTGCGAGCAGTTATGCTGTATACAACGCCGTGTATGCCCTGGCGCATGCATTGCACAAGATGGTGATGCCTGGCTTCAGAAAGGATACCACGCGGAGGGCAGAAGGTCACAGATTGTTGGATGGTTTGCCCTGGAAGGTAACCTCATTTGTTAGGGGACTGCTATAATCAGACAAAGCTTGGAAGGCAAGCAGGTTGCTGTGGAGTCTGTAGGCTAACCCATCCTGCCTAGATCCCCAAGGTCACAGAGTTATGCTAAGCTTGACATCCTGAAATAACTTGTCAGATTTTAGGATTACGGTGATCTCCAGGCTGATTCAACCAGAAGGGCGACCAGAATGATAAAGGGAATGCGACAGCTCCCCTATGAGGAAAGACTAAAGAGGTTAGGACTTTTCAGCTTGGAGAAGAGACGGCTGAGGGGGGATATGATAGAGGTGTTTAAAATCATGAGAGGTCTAGAACGGGTAGATGTGAATCGGTTATTTACTCTTTCGGATAATAGAAAGACTAGGGGGCACTCCATGAAGTTAGCATGTGGTCATTGGATGGCCGGCGCCATGTTTAAAGATGGCGCCGGCCATCTTTACTCATCAGCCCATAGTATAATATGGGCTGATGAGTAAAGATGGCCGGCGCCATCTTTAAACATGGCGCCGGCCATCAGCCCATAGTATAATATGGGCTGATGAGTAAAGATGGCGCCGGACATCCAGTGCTCCTACCATGTGACAGGAGCCGGCCAATGGCACGGATACCCTGTCACATGGTAAGGGCAAAGGGGCAACGGCGCCATTTTTTTTTTTTTTTAGAACAGCTGATGCCTGGGAAATCTTTCCCCGAGGCCCCCCTGGATCTCTCCTCTCCCCGAGGCCCCCCTGGCTCTCTCCCCGAGGCCCCCCGAGGACCCCCTGGACCACCAGGTAACTTTAAAAGGTTTTGGGGGGGTCGGGAGGCGGGAGTCGATTTAAAGGGTCGGATGGGTTTTTTTTTTCTTGTGGCGCGGGCCTCCGTAAAAAAATAATTAGCGATGGGTCGGGTCGGGAGGGGGGGGGTCGATTTAAGGGGTCGGATGGGTTTTTTTGTTTTTTTTGCAGCGCGGGCCTCCGTAAAAAAATAATTAGCGATGGGTCGGGTTGGGAGGGGGGGGGGTCGATTTAAGGGTTCGGATGGGTTTTTTTGTTTTTTTTGCGGCGCGGGCCTCCGTAAAAAAATAAAAGCAATGGGTCGGGTCGGGTCGATTTAAAGGGTCAGGGTGGGTTTAGGGGCTTTTTTGGTGTGCCCTATTTAACGATACAATACAAATGCCCCTGACGATAAATCGTGGGCATTTGTATTGTATCGTGCACTCTAACGATTTTGGACGATTTTAAAATTATCTGACGATAATTTTAATCGTTCAAAAACGATTCACATCCCTAGAGGAGGCAGGGGAAGGGGCTCCCCTGCCAGTAGTCTTCTCATGTCCGCGTACCAGGGTCTTCTTGGCCAGTCTGGTGCCACTAGAACAGCGGTTCTCAACCTGTGGGTCGCGACCCCGGCGGGGGTCGAACGCCCAAAACACAGGGGTCGCCTAAAGCAGGGGTCCCCAACCACCGGTCCGCGGACCGGGACCGGGCTGTGGGAGTTTTTTGCCGGTCCGCGGCGCCGCCAAGCACTGGCAGGTGTGTCGCGCGCTCCTGGTCTCTCCCGCTGCCGTTGCCGCCGGGCTGTCAGCACGTTCAAGCCCAGCGGGAACGGCAGCGGCGCTAGAAGAAGCTGTGCACCCGTGGCTGGGCCTTTTCTTCTTCCTGCGCCTGCCCCCCTCCCCTCCCGTGACCCGGAACAGGAAGTGAATCGCGGTGCGTGGGAAGGAGAGAGAGCCGCGCGAAAAAGTAGCAGCAGCGGCTGCAGCATCGGTCCTCGAGCAATAGAAGTAGCTGGTAATGGAGAAAGGAGACAGCAGCATGAGCCTCCCGCGGCCGATGGGATTCTTCTTTCTTGGCCAGCGGAGGCTGCTGCAGCTCCCATTTGTGCTCGGGGGAGAAGAGGAAGTGAGTGAGAGAAAGAGAGAGAAGCAGCCAGCCAGCCTGTGTGTGATTGACTGGTCAGAGAGCAGATGTGTGTGTGTATGTGAGAGACAATGAAAGTGATTGCTCAGGGAGATGACTGATGTGTATGTGAGAGTGTGAGACATTAGTCAGGGAGGTGACTGATGTGTGTGTGTGAGAGAGAGAAAAAGCATGGAAGTGAGAAGTCTGGGTATGTGAGAAAGCATGGGCGAAAGAAGCCTGGTGTTGTGGGGGTGAAAGAAAGCATGGGAGTGAGAAACCTGGGTGAGTGTGCATGCATGAGAGAGAGAGACTGCTTGGTAAGGTAATGGTGCGTGTGAGAGAAAAAGACTGGTGTGTGTGTGTGTGAATATGAGAGATGTGATTCAGGGAATGAGAAGCCTGTGCACGTGGAGAGTGAGCATGGAAATGAGAGAGACTGGTGTGTGTGTAACAGAGAGAAAGTGATTATGGGAATGAGAAGCCTGTGCATGTGGAGAGAACAAGCATGGGAGTGAGAGACTGGTGAGTGAGTGAGTGTGTGTGTGTGTGTGTGTGTGTGTGTGTGTGTGTGAGAGAGAGAGAGAGACAGAGAAAGTGATTATGAGAGTGAGAAGCCCATATATGTAAGTAGAACACGGGAGTGGGAAGCCTGTGTGTGTGTGTGTGTATGGCATGAGAGAAACTGTTCAGGAAGGTGACTGGTGTGTGTGTGTGTGAGAAAGTGATTATGAGAGTGAGAAGCCCGCATATGTAAGTAGAACACGGGAGTGGGAAGCCTGTGTGTGTGTGTGTGTGTGTATGGCATGAGAGAAACTGTTCAGGAAGGTGACTGGTGTGTGTGTGCCAAAGACTGTTTGGGAGATGATTGGTGTGTGAGAGACAGAAACTGGTCATGGGGGCATGACTGGTATGGTGTGTGTGTGTGAGAGACATGGGCACTAAGGAAGAGGACCATAAGTATAGAGCTTAGCTTCTACTGCTGCTTCTGGTGAGTGCCACGGCCTGCAGGGAAGGGGAGTAGGAGAGCTGCTGGAGGGGGTAAGTAAAGGTGGCTTTTTAAGTTTATTTTTCTTGACTGCCATTTTAATTGTGTGATGTCTGCTTTTTTGAAATATTTTATTGGTGTTTGGAGAATGTTTAATAGTTTTTATGAGTTTTTAATTGTTGGATGTTCATAGCTGTTTTGAAACATTTATTCTGCTTATTAGTATAGTTTTACAATTATTTCTGTGTGGGGATCTATAGCTGCTTGCTAGTTCTGTTTTCCTAATAAGAGGTGTATTGGTTTTTAGGACCTGATTTAATATTTGTAGTGTTGCCTTTTCATAGATAGGGTTGCTCCTGTTTGAGTGTATTCCATAATACAGGTGTAACTGTGTGCGGATTAGTTTATGTGCATTACTACAGATCCTGGGAGTATGTTAGGTCGGTTCTGTGTCTGTTACCGAGATGAGATATTTTGCTAGCATGTAAGCGTTTGTATCGGTCTTATTTGTTGTGTTTTCTCAGAGGACATGCATTGGTGGTAAACTGCTGTCTTTTCATAAGTAGGGCTATTGAGCCTGGAAATAGAAGGAGTTTGAGTTGCTGTTACTGAGATGTCACTAGAACCAGAATATCTTTTTTGTAGGGTGAGTTGTATGGGGAATGTCATAATTCTGCTTTACATCCATTATTGTGGGTCAGGGGGGTTCCTGTGGATACAAACTGTACTTTTACATCTAGCCCCGTGACGATCATGGGTCAGTGTGCCATGCATGTGAGAACCTATGGTGAGTTGAGTTACATTCACATTATAAATGTCATAATTAAATGATAAGTGTGCACTAAAATCCAACCCCATCCATAACCCCGCCCCCATATGACCAAAGCCCCGCCCTCACCCCACCCTCACGGGGCGAGGGCGGGGCGAGGGGTCACCGCAACATGAGGAACTGTATTGCGGGGTCACGGCATTAGAAAGGTTGAGAACCACTGCACTAGAAGAACTAGGCCCCGGTGCTTCTGAATCTTGTGGATAAGGGTGCCCAGCAGAGGCCACGGAGGAAAAGCGTATAGCAGGGTCCCGGGAGGCCATGGCTGAACCAGGGCGTCGATCCCGTGAGAGAACGGATCTTGCTTGCGGCTGAAGTATCTGGGTACTTGAGCATTGGACCTGTCCGCTAGTAAGTCCATGTCCGGAATCCCCCACTGATCCACAATCATCTGGAAGGCTTGGGGCAACAGCTGCCATTCCCACAGATTTAGGCTTTCTCTGCTGAGGAAGTCTGCCGTGGTGTTGTCCTTCCCGGCAATGTGGACGGCGGAGATGTCCTAAAGATTAGCCTCTGCCCAAGCCATCAGCGGGGCTATCTCTAGGGACATCTGTCGGCTTCTGGTTCCGCCCTGACGGTTGATATATGCCACCGTGGTGGCGTTGTCGGACATCACTCTGACTGCCCGGTTCCGCAGTCTGTAAGCAAATTGCAGGCAGGCTAACCGGACTGCCCGTGCCTCTAGACGGTTGATGTTCCACCCTGACTCTTCTCTGTCCCACCGTCCTTGTGCGGTGAGTTCTTCGCAGTGTGCTCCCCATCCGCTCAGGCTGGCATCTGTGGTGAACAGAATCCATGTGGGGGAGGACATCTTCGACCCCCTGCTCGTGTGGTTGGACTGCAACCACCACCGTAACTGGGTCCGCACTCTGGCTGGCAGAGGTAGATGCACGGAATAATTCCGGAAGGGGGGACTCCAGCGAGAGAGCAGGGAGCGTTGTAGAGGTCTCATATGGGCCCTTGCCCAGGGTACCACTTCCAGGGTGGATGCCATGAGGCCGAGAACCTGCAGATAGTCCCAAGCTATGGGCCGGCTGGCTCCCATCAAGGACCAGAGACGCGTCTGAAGTTTTAACCTTCTCTTGGTAGTGAGACTGACTTTGTCTGCCTGGGTGTCGAACTGGACTCCCAGGTATTCCAGTGATTGGGAAGGCTGTAGGCAACTCTTGTTGAGGTTGACTACCCATCCCAGGCTTTCCAAAAGGGCGATCACTCTGTTGGTTGCCCGATGGCTCTCCTCTCGTGATTTCGCCCTGATCAGCCAATCGTCTAGGTAGGGATGGACAAGGATTCCTTCCCGTCTGAGCGCCGCTGCTACCACTACGATCACCTTGGTGAAGGTCCGCGGCGCCGTGGCTAACCCGAAGGGCAAAGCCCGGAATTGGAAGTGGCGTCCCAGAACCTTGAAGCGTAGGTAGCGCTGATGATCCGGATGGATCGGGATATGCAGGTAGGCTTCTGACAAGTCTAAGGCCGTGAGGAATTCTCCTGGCTGTACTGCGGTCTTGACTGAGCGCAGAGTTTCCATGCGAAACCTCGGGACCCTTAAGTATCGATTGACTGACTTGAGGTCCAGTACGGGCCGGAAAGTGCCCTCTTTCTTGGGTACCATGAAATAAATGGAATAGTGCCCAGAATCCATTTCCCATGCAGGTACTGGGATTATGGCTTTCAAGGACAGGAGCCTCGCCAGGGTAGCTTCCAATGCCGCCTTCTTGTATATTGGACACGAAGATTCCACAAACCTGTCCGGAGGGAGTTGATGGAAGTCCAGATAATACCCCTCTCAGATGATGGCGAGGACCCACTGATCTGACGTAATCTCGACCCATCTGGGGTAGAAGAGGGTTAACCTGCCCCCTATGGCTCCATCCCCCGGATGGATCGGCTGATTCTCATTGGGAGGCACGGCCGGGCTGTGAACCCGAGCCGGCTCCCCTCTTATGCTGCTTGGTCCAAAAGGACTGGTTCCTGGCCTGAGGATGAGGTGCCTGTTAGCAACTCCTATAGGGAGTGAAGCGTTGGGAGCGTCTACCTCTGGAGGGCCTCAGAAAGTCGCGCTGGTTCATTCTGAACCTATCTTCCGGCAGTCGAGGTACTGGAGAGGCGCCCCATGTGCTGGCCAGTTTATCAAGGTCGCTGCCGAACAGGAAAGAACCCCTAAAGTGTATTCTGGTGAGGCGTGTCTTCGAAGGAGCATCGGCTGACCAATTCCGTATCCAGAGCTGCCTCCTGGCAGCTACAGAGGATGAGACCCCCCTTAGCTGTCGTACGGACTAGGTCGGATGCGGCATCCGTGAGGAATGAGAGAGCTGACTCCATGTCTGCTGCCGGAGCATTGTTCCTGACCTGTGATAAACAGGAACGCGTCACCACTGTGCAGCAGGTTGCGATCCGCAAAGATAGAGCTGCCACCTCAAAGGTCTGTTTCAGGATGGCGTCCAGTCGCCGGTCATGAGGCTCCTTGAGGGCCGCCCCCCCCTTCAAATGGAATGGCACATTGACCACAGCGCTAACCAAGGCGTCCACCTGAGGGCACGCCAGCATCTCCTTGATTGCCGGGTCCAAGGGGTACATGCCCGTCAGGGCCCGACCCCCTTTGAATGAGGCCGCTGGTGCAGCCCATTCCAAATCTATCAGTTGCTGTGCTGCTTGCAAGAAGGGAAAATGGCGGGCTGTAGGACGAAGACCTACCAGCAGAGGGTTCTGCGTAGATGGCACCATAGTGCTGGGGCCTGTAATAGCCAACTCCGCTAGGCACTGAGATACCAGGTCGGAGAGATCTTCCTTGGGAA
This sequence comes from Rhinatrema bivittatum, assembly GCF_901001135.1. Lineage (NCBI taxonomy): Eukaryota > Metazoa > Chordata > Amphibia > Gymnophiona > Rhinatrematidae > Rhinatrema > Rhinatrema bivittatum. The sequence goes on along the minus strand of NC_042633.1, from coordinate 578,069 downwards.
AGAACCGCCTCATGGTTCGATATGGCTCAATCCCCGAGGGAAGTTCCCCCTCCTCGGGGGGTTCAGACTCGTCCTCCGAGACATCAAGGTCCGCCTGAACCGGTCTGCCCGGAGACGGGTGCCCACGATAAGGTGCAAAGGCCCAGGGGCAGGATCAGCTGGAGCAGCAGCAGGGCCTGGACGGGAAGCTGATTGCATCTGTACAAAGGCATGGATCCCCTTAAAGAGATCCACCCAGGAAATGGAAGCGGTCTCTAGTCGTCGGGGTACCAGGTCCCCCGGGATCCCAGGTTGTTCGAGACTGCCCGCTAGATCCGGGGTGGCCCCTGGGGAACTGTCAGCAAACCTCGGTTGAGACTGGTCCTGGCCCGAGGCTCCCACTGCCTCCTCACATTGGGCACAAAGGGAGTCTGGCTCCTCGCTGTGCGTGGCTCTAAGCTGGCATGCTGAGCAGAGGCAGAGAGCTTTTACGCCGGAATCAGGAGGCGCCGCCGCAGGAGACGCTGGGGCATTCGAATGTTCCATCGCGGCTTGCGAATGTAGCGCTGAAGAATATGCGCTTAATACAATATGCGCTCACTAATATGCGGCAGGAATATACGCTCAATACAATAGGCGCTCAATAATATGCGGCAGCAATATACGCTCAATACAATATGCGGTCAGCAATATGGGGTAGATTTTCAAACTATGCGAATAGGCCTACTTTTGCTGGCGCATCAGGCGCAAGCAAAAGTACGCTGGATTTTAGTAGATACGCGCGGAGCCGCGCGTATCCACTAAAATCCTGGATCGGCGCGCGCAAGGCTATCAATTCTGTATAGCCGGCACGCGCCGAGCCGCGCAGCCTACCCCCGTTCCCTCCAAGGCTGCTCCGAAATCGGAGCGGCCTCGGAGGGAACTTCCTTTTGCCCTCCCCTCACCTTCCCCTCCCTTCCCCTACCTAACCCACCCACCCGGCCCTGTCTAAGCCCCCCCCTTACCTTTGTCGGGGGATTTACGCCTCCCTCCGGGAGGCGTAAATCCCCGCGCGTCAGCGGGCCTCCTGCGCGCCGGGATGCGACCTGGGGGCGGGTCCGGAGGGCGCGGCCACGCCCCCGGGCCGCCCCGGGCCGTAACCACGCCTCCGGGTCCGCCCCCGAAACGCTCCCGGCACGCCCCCTAAACGCCGCGCGGTTCGGGCCCGCCCCCCGACACGCCCCCCTCGGAGAACCCCGGGACTTACGCGAGTCCCGGGGTCTGCGCGCGCCGGTGAGCCTATGTAAAATAGGCTCACCGGCGCGCAGGGCCCTGCTCGCCTAAATCCGCCCGGATTTGGGCGGATTTAGGCGAGCAGGGCTCTTAAAATCTGCCCCTATATGCGTAATGATATACAATATGCGCTCAATAATATGCGATCAGCAATATACGCGTAATGATATACAATATGCGCTCAATAATATGCGGTCAGCAATATACGCTCAATGATATCCAATATGCGCTCAATAATATGCGGTCAGCAATATATGCTCAATGATATCCAATATGCGCTCAATAATATGCGGTCAGCAATATACGCTCAATGATATCCAATATGCGCTCAATAATATGCGGTCAGCAATATACGCTCAATGATATACAATATGCGCTCAATAATATGCGCTTAATCATATTCAGGCGCCTATCATGGGCGCTCAATACCTGAACAAGGCCGACAAAATGGCGAACTCCACGGCGTGCCGCATATAGGCAACGCCGCCGATCCTTGTTCCTCGGAGACCAAAAGTAAGAGATGTACATAAGAACATAAGAACATAAGAAATTGCCATGCTGGGTCAGACCAAGGGTCCATCAAGCCCAGCATCCTGTTTCCAACAGAGGCCAAACCAGGCCACAAGAACCTGGCAATTACCCAAACACCTAGAAGATCCCATGCTACTGATGCAATTAATAGCAGTGACTATTCCCTAAGTAAACTTGATTAATAGCAGTTAATGGACTTCTCTTCCAAGAACTTATCCAAACCTTTTTTGAACCCAGCTACACTAACTGCACTAACCACATCCTCTGGCAACAAATTCCAGAGATTTATTGTGCGTTGAGTGAAAAAGAATTTTCTCCGATTAGTCTTAAATGTGCTACTTGCTAACTTCATGGAATGCCCCCTAGTCCTTCTATTATTCGAAAGTGTAAATAACCGAGTCACATCTACTCGTTCAAGACCTCTCATGATCTTAAAGACCTCTATGATATCCCCCCTCAGCCGTCTCTTCTCCAAGCTGAACAGCCCTAACCTCTTCAGCCTTTCCTCATAGGGGAGCTGTTCCATCCCCTTTATCATTTTGGTTGCCCTTCTCTGTACCTTCTCCATTGCAACTATATCTTTTTTGAGATACGGCGACCAGAATTGTACACAGTATTCAAGGTGTGGTCTCATCATGGAGCGATATAGAGGCATTATGACATTTTCCGTTTTATTAACCATTCCCTTCCTAATAATTCCTAACATTTTATTTGCTTTTTTGACTGCTGCAGCACACTGAGCTGACGATTTCAATGTATTATCTACTATGACGCCTAGATCTCTTTCTTGGGTGGTAGCTCCTAATATGGAACCTAACATCGTGTAACTACAGCTAGGGTTATTTTTCCCTATATGCAACACCTTGCACTTGTCCACATTAAATTTCATCTGCCATTTGGATGCCCAATCTTCCAGTCTTGCAAGGTCCTCCTGTAATGTATCACAGTCTGCTTGTGATTTAACTACTCTGAATAATTTTGTATCATCTGCAAATTTGATAACGTCACTCATCGTATTCCTTTCCAGATCATTGATATATATATTGAAAAGCACCGGTCCAAGTACAGATCCCTGAGGCACTCCACTGTTTACCCTTTTCCACTGAGAAAATTGACCATTTAGTCCTACTCTCTGTTTCCTGTCTTTTAACCAGTTTGTAATCCACGAAAGGACATCGCCTCCTATCCCATGACTTTTTAGTTTTCGTAGAAGCCTCTCATGAGGGACTTTGTCAAACGCCTTCTGAAAATCCAAATACACTACATCTACCGGTTCACCTTTATCCACATGTTTATTAACCCCTTCAAAAAAATGAAGCAGGTTTGTTAGGCAAGACTTCCCTTGGGTAAATCCATGTTGACTGTGTCCCATTAAATCATGTCTTTCTATATGCTCTACAATTTTGATCTTGAGGATAGTTTCCACTATTTTTCCCGGCACTGAAGTTAGGCTCACTGGTCTATAGTTACCCGGATCACCCCTGGAGCCTTTTTTAAATATTGGGGTTACATTGGCCACCCTCCAGTCTTCAGGTACAATGGATGATTTTAATGATAGGTTACAAATTTTAACTAATAGGTCAGAAATTTCATTTTTGAGTTCCTTTAGTACCCTGGGATGCATACCATCCGGTCCAGGTGACTTGCTACTCTTTAGTTTGTCAATCTGGCCTACTACATCTTCCAGGTTGACAGTGATTTCGTTCAGTTCGTCTGACTCATCACCCCTGAAAACAAACTCTGGAACTGGTATCTCCCCAACATCCTCACTAGTAAACACGGAAGCAAAGAATTCATTTAGTCTTTCTGCAATGGCCTTATCTTCCCTAAGAGCCCCTTTAACCCCTCGGTCATCTAATGGTCCAACCGACTCCCTCACAGGTTTCTTGCTTTGGATATATTTAAAAAAGTTTTTATTATGAGTTTTTGCCTCTATGGCCAACTTCATTTCAAATTCTCTCTTCGCTTGTTTTATCAATGTTTTACACTTAACTTGACAATGCTTATGTTTTATCCTATTTTCTTCAGATGGATCTTTCTTCCAATTTTTGAAGGATGATTTTTTGGCTAAAATAGCCTCTTTCACCTCACCTTTTAACCATGACGGTAATCGTTTTGCCTTCCTTCCACCTTTCTTAATGCGTGGAATACATATGGACTGCGCCTCTAGGATTGTATTTTTAAACAATGTCCAAGCCTGTTGAACACTTTTAACCTTTGCAGCTGCACCTTTCAGTTTTTTTCTGACTATTTTCCTCATTTTATCAAAGTTTCCCTTTTGAAAGTTTAGTGTTAGAGCTGCAGATTTACTTATTGTCCCCCTACCAGTTATTAGTTTAAATTTGATCATGTTATGATCGCTGTTGCCAAGTGGCCCCACCACCGTTACCTCTCTCACCAAATCCTGTGTTCCACTAAGAATTAAATCTAAAATAGCTCCCTCTTTTGTTGGTTCCTGAACCAATTGCTCCATGAAACAATCATTTATTACATCCAGGAACTTTATATCTCTAGCAAGTCCTGATGTTACATTTACCCAGTCAATATTGGGGTAATTGAAATCTCCCATTATTATTGCACTGCCAAATTGGTTTGCTTCCCTGATTTCTCTTAGCATTTCATCATCTGTCTGACCATTTTGTCCAGGTGGACGGTAGTATACTCCTATCACTATACTCTTACCCAACACACATGGGATTTCTACCCATATAGATTCTACTGAGCATTTAGTCTCTTGTATGATCTTTAGCCTGTTGGACTCTATACCCTCCCGGACATAAAGTGCCACACCCCCACCAAGTTGATCCTCCCTATCATTGCGATATAATTTGTACCCTGATATAGCACTGTCCCATTGGTTATCCTCCTTCCACCAAGTTTCTGTGATGCCAATTATGTCAATCTCATCATTTGCTGCTATACACTCTAACTCTCCCATCTTACTTCTTAGACTTCTGGCATTGGCATATAGACATTTCAAAGTGTGTTTTTTGTTTGTTTTAACAACCTGCTTTTCAGTTGTTTGGGATAATTCGGAAATCATTAGTTTTGGTGATTTTTTACATATAGGCATATGGACTATATTTGCTTTTAATGGAACCTCTCTGTTGGGATGCCCTAACTCTCCTGTTTCATTAGTATCCTTCAAGGATACATTTCTCCGAACCATCCACTGCTGAGTGACTGTCGGCTTTCCCCTTTGTTCTAGTTTAAAAGCTGCTCTATCTCCTTTTTGAAAGTTAGTGCCAGCAGCTTGGTTCCACTCTGGTTAAGGTGGAGCCCATCCTTTCGGAAAAGTCTCCCCTTTCCCCAAAAGTTTCCCCAGTTCCTTACAAAGCTGAATCCCTCTTCCCTACACCATCGTCTCATCCACGCATTGAAACTCTGGAGCTCTGCCTGCCTCTGGGGTCCTGCACGTGGAACAGGAAGCATTTCAGAGAATGCCACCCTGGAGGTTCTGGATTTTAGCTTCCTACCTAATATCCTAAATTTGGCTTCCAGAACCTCTCTCCCACACTTTCCTATGTCGTTGGTGCCCACATGTACCACGACAGCCGGCTCCTCCCCAGCACTGTCTATAATCCTATCTAGGTAGCGCGTGAGGTCTGCCACCTTCGCACCAGGCAGGCAAGTTACCAGGCGGTCCTCACGTCCACCAGCCACCCTGCTATCTACATTTCTAATAATTGAATCGCCAACTATGATGGCAGGCCTAACCCTTCCCTCCTGGGCAGTAGCCCTGGGAGACTTGTCCTCGGTGCGAGAGGACAATACATCACCTGGAGAGCAGGTCCTTGCTACAGGATCACTTCCTGCTACACCAGGGTGATGTTCTCCTACTGGGAGACCTTTCTGATCCAAGGCAGCACTAGGGCTGCCAGACTGGATTTGGGACTTGACTACTATGTCCCTGAAGGTCTCGTCAATGTACCTCTCTGTCTCCCTCAGCTCCTCCAAGTCTGCTACTCTAGCCTCCAGAGATCGGACCTTACCTGATCCTCAGCGCTTCCAGGTTGGAACCCGGGCGGTCTCCGGCTGCGGGGGGAGAGGGGAAATACCTTCACCGCCGCGCTTGAGGAAATGCACCTGCTGCCTCTAGGTCCACGCCGGGACCGAGGCGCCTCTCAGCCCGGCCCAAGCCCTTCTCGCTCGGGGGCTAGATCCCTGCCGCAATTCGGCCACCGGACCGAGGCCTAGACCTCCGAGGGATCGCGGAAATCACCCCGGGAAACTCAACTGGGGGAGGGACCAGAGGGTATCACCGCAGGAGTGCGGGGCTCGATGTTCCTGTAGAAATTTAGTAAGTAGAATATAGAAAGTAGAAAATAGAAAGTAGTATTGGAAAACACGCTCTGTGAGCGTGCAGGCTCTCCAAACTGCTTTGGAGACGGAAATTACTGAGTTGCTTCACTTCCTGTGGGGGTATATGTACCCGTGCTGACGTCAGATCCGTCTCCAACTGCTAGCACGAGCACACTATACCCACTTGTTCTGAGTCCATCAGGCTACACGCTAGGAAATGGATGATTTTAATGATAAGTTACAAATTTTTACTAATAGGTCTGAAATTTCATTTTTTAGTTCCTTCAGAACTCTGGGGTGTATACCATCCGGTCCAGGTGATTTACTACTCTTCAGTTTGTCAATCAGGCCTACCACATCTTCTAGGTTCACCGTGATTTGATTCAGTCCATCTGAATCATTACCCATGAAAACCTTCTCCATTACAGGTACCTCCCCAACATCCTCTTCAGTAAACACCGAAGCAAAGAAATCATTTAATCTTTCCGCGATGGCCTTATCTTCTGTAAGTGCCCCTTTAACCCCTCGATCATCTAATGGTCCAACTGACTCCCTCACAGGCTTTCTGCTTCGGATATATTTAAAAAAGTTTTTACTGTGAGTTTTTGCCTCTACAGCCAACTTCTTTTCAAATTCTCTCTTAGCCTGTCTTATCAATGTCTTACATTTAACTTGTCGTGAAAAAAGAGGAAAGTATTACTTCACTTGAAAATAGTATTACTTCACTTGAAAATAGCGACTATTTTCAAGTGAAGTAATACTTTCCTCTTTTTTCACGACTTGTGTTTACCGTGACGGAATTTTTGAGCTCTTTTTAGGAGTTACATTTAACTTGCCAATGTTTATGCTTTATCTTATTTTCTTCTGTTGGATCCTTCTTAGAATTTCTGAATGAAGATCTTTTGGCTAAAATAGCTTCTTTCACCTCCCCTTTTAACCATGCCGGTAATCATTTTGCCTTCTTTCCACCTTTCTTAATGTGTGGAATACATCTGGACTGTGCTTCTAGAATGGTATTTTTTAACAATGACCACGCCTCTTGGACATTTTTTACTTTTGTAGCTGCTCCTTTCAGTTTTTTTTCTAACAATTTTTCTCATTTTATCAAAGTTTCCCTTTTGAAAGTTTAGCACGAGAGCCTTGGATTTGCACACTGTTCCTTTCCCAGTCATTAAATGAAATTTGATCATATTATGATCACTATTGCCAAGCGGCCCCACCACCGTTACCTCTGATTTGATCCGCAGACCTCCGTATCTTCAAACCCCGACCTCAGCTGGCGTTTTGGATCTCCTGCATCAGGGGGACTTAGCTCTTATGTAGAATCTTCCGGCGTGATCGCTCTGACTGGATCCGCAGACCTCCGTATCTTCAAACCCCGAACTCAGCTGGCGTTTTGGATCTCCTGCATCAGGGGGACTTAGCCCTTATGTAGAATCTTCCGGCGAGATCGCTCTGATTGGATCCGCAGACCTCCATATCTTCCTGAAAGAGACCGATCTGGATCTCAAAGGAGGTGGCTGAAAAGAAATAAAGGCAGAAAGATCAGCGTTCAGGAAGAATTAAAAAGGATCCCAGAAAGAGGAACACAGGGAAGAGGGAGCCGAAGAAAGAAATCAGGAAAGCAAAAGGCCAAGTGGAGGAAAGGATGGTCAAAGAGATAAAGCGAGGTGACAAAACATTTTTCAGATACGTCAGAGAAAGAAGGGAGGTCTGACGTGGTATAGTGAAGCTGAAAGGTGGCGAGGAATAATGTGAGGAAAGACGAGGACATGGCAGAAATATTAAACAAATACTTCAGTTCGGTGTTCATTAGAGAAGACCCTGGAGAAGGATCGTCGCTAGTTAACAAGAAACGGGAGGGGAGTGGAGTAGATGTAACTCCATTTACAGAAGAGAATGTATGGGAAGAGCTGGAGAAACTGAAAGTGGACAAGGAATAATGTGAGGAAAGACGAGGACATGGTGGAAATATTAAACAAATACTTCAGTTCGGTGTTCATTAGAGAAGACCCTGGAGAAGGATTGTCGCTAGTTAACAAGAAACGGGAGGGGAGTTATGGGAAATATGCGCTTGCCAGCAAGCCATTTCATCAGGGTTTAAACACTATCTTCCCTTCTCCCTGACCTTTGCGCTGAATAAAAGCATCACTTGTGCTTAAGCCTCTCTTTCTGGGAAAGGATACCTGACTATCATGTATTTCTCTGGCTTGTGCTTGGCCCTGAATTCCTGGGGGAGGGGCTGGGTGTTCCCTAGTCAGAGGCAGGACAAAGTCAGGAGGTATAGAATTCAGCAGCCAATGAAATGATCCGTGCACACCCCTTGAGCCAAGCCAATAGTGTAGAGACTCGTCTGTTGCTATGGGGAAAGTAGCCAATCATGTAATGACACATCATCTGCTTTTGTATGAATGTACAATAAAAGAGGGCGCTGAGGTGTGCTCAAGTCCTTTTCCTGCCTGCGATGAAAGCTGCCTGAAGTGTCTTCTTTGCCTCCATATTCTACATCTGGTGATCCCACACGTGATACTCTCTGCTCATTCGGCTGGACATAGCTTAGGTGCGCACCGTTCAACAGATTTGCAAATCGTAAGTATATTTAAAGTACTTTTTAGTATATTTAAGTATTTTTTAGCAAGTTTGTTCCCCACATTCATGAGCATGGGAAGTGATTTATCTGTACAGCAAAGGCTACATGCCAAGGAGCTGCAGAAAATCATCAAGAATCATTATTTCGTCACCAGGGGGGAAATAGCACAAGTCAGATTAGGGGATTTAGAAAAATTAATAAGTGAAATAGCTTGCCACTGCCCTTGGTATTCAGAAACGGGGACTCTGAATATCCAGGACTGGATTTTAATAGGCAATTGTCTTCATACAGCTCCAAGGTCCCCAATCAGGCAGTTATTGTTATGGCAAAAATGTACAGAGGCCATAGAACACATGGGGATAAAAAGTCTCAAACAATCTTCAATTTATGTGCCTTTAGAAGCAGACAGTAAAAAGGCAGGCAATACACTCCATTCACCTACCCTTCCCCCACCTTATCTTCAAAATCCCTCAGAGACAGCAAATTCTTTGTATCCTCAGCTCCCCATACCTACACCCAAGGCACAAGCCATTCACACATCTCCGCCCTCTTTAGAAAACCAGCTCTTGAGCACAATTAAGCTACAACCTGGCATGGGAGGGGTGGTCCGCATGGGGTTTCAGCAGGAACAGGAGAAAGGAAATCTTACAGGAGAAGAATTATTAGAAGGGCTTCAAGCCTTTCCCATTACAGAAAGGATCAATGATCAAGGCGGGACAGAATATAATTAGACCCCCCTTCCCTATAGTATCCTCAGAGAACTCCGTACAAGCATTAAGGAGACAGGTTTCCATTCCTCTTACACCCGAGGTTTGTTAGAGGGTTTGTCTAATGGCTACAAATTAGTTCCCCAAGATTGGAAGGATTTATCCCGCATGCTCCTCACCCCAGCCCAGTATGTAGTATGGGAATCTGAATACCAAAGGGAAGCATTAATAGCGGGAGCCAATTCGGGTGGCGCCTACCTCCCAGAACAGCTATATGGGTCAGGTTGATTTGCCACCATGGAACAACAAGCAATTGGCATACCAGCGGTCGCTTATCCAGCGTTAGTCCGCTGCGTGAATAAAGCCTTTAAAAAGGTCCCCGATTCAGGGAAGGTCACAAAGTCATTCACAATGACCCGCCAGGCAGCCACAGAGCCCTATACACAATTTATTGATCGCTTGCAGGAAGCCATTCAGCGACAGGTAGACAATACAGAAGCAAGTGTGGAACTCATAACAAAGTTAGCTTTTGAAAATGCAAATGCCGACTGCCGTAAGGTTTTACAACCCATAGTTGGCAGACCTGATTACACCCTAGCAGACATGCTTAAAGCATGTGCAGATGTAGGTACCCATGCTTTTCAAATGGATGCCCTCGCTTTCGCCCTGCAGAAAGGCCAACCCAAAGGTACATGCTTTAATTGTAAGAGACCTGGCCACTTTAAGCAACAGTGTCGAGCCCCAGGTGGCGGAGCGTATAAGAGAACCGACTCTGCAGGGGACCCCAGATCACGACCAAAAACTGTATGCCCCAAATGTAAAAAAGGGTTCCATTGGGCTAATCAATGTCGAAGTACTGGTCAGGGAAACTAGTTTCCGGGCCAGCGACAAGCCCCAGCCCAATTGTTGCCACCCCCATGATTCGAGCACAGCCAGCCACAGCAGCAACAGTCGGCAGCGCCGGCATAGATCTTATTAATCAAGACACCAAATTTGTAGCATTCCCAGGGCAGGTCACCCTGATGCCCTCTCAGCTTACAGGCCCTTTGCCTGAACAAACCATCGGGTTAATTCTACCTCGATCCTCTGCAAGTAAAGCAGGGATCTTTGTTATCCCAGGAGTTGTGGATTCTGATTATGAGGGTACCCTTATGATTCAATTTGAAACAAAATCCTCCCTCACATTGCACAAAGGGGACTCCTGGGCACAGTTAGTCATGGTTCCATGTGTCTTGCCTGTAGGAGAACAGCAGACTGCCAGAGGCTCCAGCGGCTTCGGATTTACCCGAGCCCCGGCACTGCACCCTAGCATCCTAGCAGTGACTCAGGCAATCAAAAAAGAGAAACCGAAGAGAACCTACTTGCTGGACGGTAAGCCCTTTGAAGGCATTTTAGACTCAGGAGCCGATGTCTCAGTCATAACCACTGATAACTGGCCCACTGACTGGCCAACAGTAGACTCCCCCTCGGTGTGGGGGGTAGGGGGATGGCAGCCGGCTCGCCGCAGTGCTCGCTGGCTGACTGTGACAAATCCCTCTGGCTCAGGCACAGCAAAATTAAAACCAGTAATTCTCCCCATACATATTAACCTTTGGGGACGAGATTTGATGAGTCAGTTTCAAGCCCGGCTAGAAATAGAAGATTAAGCATGTCTCACAGTAAGCCCACTGCTCTCCCCTTAGCTTGGAAATCCACCACACCCATCTGGGTAGAGCAGTGGCCCCTGCCTAACGATAAACTTCAGGCTCTCAATGAGTTGGTAAATGATCAATTAGTTGCTGGTCATATTGAACCCACTGTTAGTCCATTTAATACACCTGTTTTTGTAATAAAAAAGAAATCGGGAAAGTGGAGACTCCTCCACGATCTCCGAGCCATTAATGCTATTCTGCAACCTATGGGTCCACTTCAGTGCGGCACCCCAAACCCAAACATGATTCCTAGAGATTATCAAATTTTAATAGTAGATCTGAAAGACTGCTTTTTCACAATCCCACTGTGTGAAATGGATAAACAATTCTTTGCCTTTACGGTCCCTGTTTTAAATAATCAGAGACCTACTAAACGTTATCAGTGGACTGTTCTACCACAAGGAATGTTGAACAGCCCCACATTATGCCAACACTTTGTGGATAAAGCGCTGCAAGGGTTTCGGAAGCGTTTCCCACATGCATTGATATATCATTATATGGATGATATCTTAGTGGCTGCACCTCAAATCCCAGATGACTGGCTGCTCCATTTATCCTCGGAACTAGCCAAATCCGGGTTGAAAATTGCCCCTGAAAAGGTGCAAAAACATGAACCATTTTTATATTTAGGTCATAAGATGCTGCAGACTTACTCAAGCCCTCAAATCCCACAGCTAGAAATGAGTGATGCTTTTACATATGTACAATTACAGCAAATACTGGGATCCATCAATTGGCTGCGGCCCTATGTGGGTCTGCCTACCCATATGCTCAGCCCTTTATTTGATGCTTTAAGGAATAAGACAAATCTATCAGAATTGATCATGCTAACTCCACAGCAGAAAAAGATATTCCAACAGGTCAATGAGGCACTGAAACTTATATGGGTAGACAGATGCGCTGACAATGTTCCCTTCACTTTAATCCTGATTCCAACCGCGAAACAGCCTACAGCGACCTTAACACAACTAATCGAGAGGCAGACAGGGAACAAGACGTTAATCATTGAATGGTTATACTTGCCACACTCTCCTTCGCATACAATTAGCATGTTACCGCTTATGCATGCAGAACTAATTTTTAAAGGACGAGAACGTAGCAGAGTTTTGCTAGGACTTGATGTAGCAAATATAATAGTGCCTTTACCTCTTAGGGACTGGGAAAGGATGTTATGTCAATCAGCAGTACTGCAGGCTGCGCTGGCAGAATATGTGGGTAAGATTTCCTATCACATACCATCAGATCCTCGTATCCTTGCATTTAATCAGGTCCCACTCTCAGTCTATCCAGGACTATCGCCTACCCCTCTTCCCCAGGCACAGACGGTTTTCACCGATGGTAGTCCGAAATGGGGAGCGGTCGCCTGGCAAGTGCAAGGAAAATGGGTGACAAAAATTACACCACCTCAGCGGTCAGCGCAGAGAGCAGAACTAGCTGCAGTCATTCTCGCCTTGCAATGTTTCATGAATGCTGATTTAAATATTATTTCTGATAGCCAGTATGTTTGTAACGTTGTTTCTTCTCTTCCTGGAGCGTATGTAACCCCTTCATTAGATGAGAATCTGCTATCCCTTTTTCTTACCCTGCAGTCAGTCCTCCAACACCGCACACACCAACTCTACATTGCCCATATCAGAAGCCACCAGCCTTTCCCTGGATGGATTTCTGAGGGCAATGCGGTCGCAGATGCGGCCACAAAACAGGCAGTGCTTAGCGTCACTCCCTGGAATAGTCACTCCATGTTTCATCAAAATGCTAAGTCTATCGCGAAACAATTTGATATCCCACTAGAGCAAGCCCGAGCTATTGTACAGCAATGCCCCCAGTGTTCACAAGTCACCTCTGCCCCTTCCATGGGCGTGAACCCACGAGGCTTACATGCCAACGAAATATGGCAGATGGATGTTACCCAATATCCCTCCTTTGCCCCCTGGAAGTTTTTGCATGTAACCATTGATACCTTCTCACATTTTCTATGGGCCACACCCCAAAAAGGAGAAGCTACCAAGCATGTTATTAATCACTGTATAAAAACGTTTTCTATAATGGGATTACCCTCTGTTCTGAAAACAGATAATGGCCCTGCTTATAGCAGCCATTCCTTTGCTGAATTTTGCCAACAATGGAACATTAGACACATATTTGGCATTCCCTACAATTCCACAGGGCAAGCCATTGTGGAGAGAGCCAATCACACCCTTAAGACAGCTCTTGACAAACACAAACAAAAAGGAGGGAATGCCATTGGACTTCCCACTAAGCAGGACTGGCTGAACAAAGTATTGTTCACTTTGAATCATCTAAACATATCAGGTTCAAATCAGACCACAGCCGTGGATAATCATTATGGAACTAGGGTCAGTCACCCACAGCCGTCAGTCTTGTATAGGATATTACCTAACCCTGTCTGGCATGGTCCCGTTCCTTTATTAACATGGGGACGTGGATATGCTGCTGTGCTTGCTCCCACAGGTCCACTTTGGGTTCCGAGCCGCTGTGTGAAACCGTGTAAGGATGGCGTGGCATCAAGGTCTACAGGACCCGATCCCCAACTTCTCCCTGAGCCTCCACAGCCCTCAGAAGAACAGAGACCGGACCCCCCGCAAGAAGCAGCACCAAATGACCTGGGGACAGATCAAGGCCCTATCCAACCAATCTGCACAACTCTTGGAACAGCAAGGCCTTGAGAAAACTCCAGAAAACTTCTTATTAGCCGCCTTTTCTTGCCTGAATGCCAACTCATTAACAATTGTGTTCTGCACCCTCCTCCTTTGCCTTATTTCTCCAGCTATGGCGATTTCAGAACAAGGACTCTGGCAGGACAACATGTACATCCTCGATGCACAGAACTTTTCACACCTGCTGAATCGAACAGACTGTTGGATCTGCACACACCTGCCAACCCATACCTGCGGAGGACTAATGATGCATGCCGTGCCATTTAATCTTACAGGATGGATGAGTTTCCCGTGGCCGAGAGGTTATCCCCTTAACTCTCCAGTTGGTAACACCATAATACCCATCAGCAGCCGTATTCAAGAGACTGCCGCTCTTTGTTGGGACTATAATACAGGGGATGGGGAGGGGCTTCTGGTGGGAAAATATCCATATTGTAACCGCACCATTGTATTAGAAGAAGTCATGTTTCGATCATACTCTAATGTAACAGTTTACCCTGAATTCCCAAAAAACATCACAGAATACTTGCATAGCTTTACCCACCATATGTGCAATTGGCTGATCTCAGGATGTTCCGTGGGAGAACCAAAAAGGTGTGATAGAAAAGAAAAATTCTCAGACGGGCAATTTAGCTTGTGTGAGTATGTAGCCGCTATGGTACAACAAGTCAAACAGCCCCGTAACTGGTACACCAACCAGATAGGGAACATTTGGATGCTGTGTGGGCGTATAGCATATATGCACATTCCCCCCAGATGGAGGCAGATGCACTCTAGGCTACATCCTCCCCTCTTACTATGCAGTAAAAAATTTACCCAAAGCAAGGCTCCGTAACAAAAGGGAGGCGATAAATAATCCCATAGAAAAGTTTACAGAAACTCAGGTAGCTAGAAGCCTGTTTCCTCCAATGGGAACAGCTATGAATTACAGGGACTTACACATCCTAGCTAACTGGACGACTGCCCTATTTAATCAGACAGTCCATGCATTAAAACTACTCACAACAGAAGTTTCTCAGATTAGAGAAGTAGCATTACAGAACCGCTATGCCTTAGACACCATTTTAGCATCTAAGGGTGGTGTTTGTGCATTAATTGGATCTCATTGCTGTGTGTACATATCAGACTATAAAGCAAACCTCACACATACCATAGAGCAGATAGAAACCATGGTTGCTGATGCACCATTTTCAGGCAGAATACCTACTTCTCCATGGGACTGGCTATGGTCCTGGCTCCCTGATATTTCTGGTCTCAAAAGGGTGATTTCTATTATAATTACTGTAATTGTCTTAATTATTTGCCTGTGCTGCTGTATTCAGTGCATACCCAACCTCATATCCATACTGAAACCTTGCTCTCAGCCCAGACATAAAGATGTCTTGTATGCTGCTTAATAGGGAATCCTGAGCCCTGCAGTGGTTGGCACACCACGCTGCACCAGCTCTGGGTGATGTGGAGATTCAGGAGCTCATCGGCAGCTGGCACACCACGCCGAATCAGCTTTTTTCCCTCCATATCCCTCTTTTCCTATTTCCAGCCCATACCAAGACATAACAGATTTCAGTAAGGGTCTAAAGCTTTATTGAGCTGCCTAAACAAAAACAGAAAGGGTGAGATGTGGGAAATATGCGCTTGCCAGCAAGCCATTTCATCAGGGTTTAAACACTATCTTCCCTTCTCCCTGACCTTTGCGCTGAATAAAAGCATCACTTGTGCTTAAGCCTCTCTTTCTGGGAAAGGATACCTGACTATCATGTATTTCTCTGGCTTGTGCTTGGCCCTGAATTCCTGGGGGAGGGGCTGGGTGTTCCCTAGTCAGAGGCAGGACAAAGTCAGGAGGTATAGAATTCAGCAGCCAATGAAATGATCCGTGCACACCCCCTGAGCCAAGCCAATAGTGTAGAGACTCGTCTGTTGCTATGGGGAAAGTAGCCAATCATGTAATGACACATCATCTGCCTTTGTATGAATGTACAATAAAAGAGGGCGCTGAGGTGTGCTCAAGTCCTTTTCCTGCCTGCGATGAAAGCTGCCTGAAGTGTCTTCTTTGCCTCCATATTCTACAGGAGTGGAGTAGATGTAACTTCATTTACAGAAGAGAATGTATGGGAAGAGCTGGAGAAGCTGAAAGTGGACAAAGCCATGGGGCTGGGTGAGTTTCACCCCAGGATACTGAGGGAGCTCAGAGATGTGCGGGAGGCCCCGCTGCATGACCTGATCAATAGATCCCTGGGAACGGGAGTGGTGCCGAGTGATTGGAGAAGAGCGGTGGTGGTCCCGCTTCACAAGAGTGGGAGCAGAGAGGAGGCTGGAAACTACAGGCCGGTGACTTCGGTGTTGGGAAAAATAATGGAGACTCTGCTGAAGGAAAGGATAGTGAACTATCTACAGTCAGGAGGGTTGCTGGATCCGAGGCAGCATGGAGTCACCAGGGGAAGGTCCCGCAGATAAATCTGAGTTTTTTGATTGGATGACTAGAGAATTGGATCGAGAAAGAGCGCTCGATGTGAGCTACTTGGATTTCAGCAAAGCTTTTGATACGGTCCCACATAGGTGGCTCGTGAATAAAATGAGAAGCTTGGGAGCGGGCGCCAAAGTGGTGATATGGATTACAAACTGGTTGACTGATAGGAGACAGTGGGTAATGATAAATGGGAATCTACTCTAAAGAGAGAGCGGTGTTAAGTGGAGTGCCACAAGGATCGGTTTTGGGATCGGTTCTGTTCAGTATATTTGTGAGCGACATTGCAGACGGGATAGAAGGTAAGGTTTGTCTATTTGTGGATGATGCTAAGATCTGCAACAGAGTGGACACGCCGGAAGAAGTGGAGAGAATGAGAAGAAGTAAGGAAGAGCCAGTGAGGAGTACATTAAAGGCTGGTGCAGATTGCTTTCCTATAGGACGATCTGGGTGAGCAGACAGTTACATCAAGGACTGTGACCTGCTACAAATAAACTGAGCAGCTTTCTTACAGGCCCTAAAGGTACCGACTGGATTGGAAAGGGGGGCGTTACCCAGGGTGTGCCCGAGGGATTGGTCAGAAGGGCTATTGGGATAGTTTGCCTTCTGGCGGGAGATACAGAAGCCTGCAGCAGGGTAGACACCCTGGAAAATGTGGCAAACGTGAAGATGCACTTAATGAAGCTTGAGGAACCGCCTAGGGTCTGGCAGCTAAAACTTAATGCTTACAATACACAGGGCAACAAATCAAATATGCACATATTATGGGATACTTGTATCTGTGCCCCGCAGCGTAAGCAGGTAGGAAGGCTTGTGCATGAATACTGTACATGTAATACAATGAAAACAGCTATTTCCCTGCACGTACCAGGATCAGTCCAGACAGCTGGGTTATGCCTCCCCTCCAGCAGATGGAGTCAGAGAGAAAACTGAAAGCACCCCCTAGATATACTGGTGTGCCACCTGCGATCCCTCAGTATATTCTCTGACTCCAGCAGATTGAGAGGCATAACCTGCGGTCCTGCCCTGGTCAGTGTTAGTACTGGGGAAAAAAAAAAAAAGGGAAAATTTTATTAGAGGGACAAGATCATTTGGTTTCTTTCTCTCTGTCCTGTCTGTTTTGTATTGGTTTGTTTGAGCGCAGCGCGGTTTTGGGCTCAGTGTGGGGCAGGCACATAGGGTACTACCCTATAAACGTTCCCGGGCTAGACGGTCCTTGAGGCTGGGGGAGAGCTTACCGGTGGGCCGGTCACTCTCTCCCCCCCCAATTCCAGGGGTCCCGTCCCTGAAGGGGGTTTTCAAACAAAAAAAAAAAAAAAAAGGCTGTCTTTTTAATTTTTAGCCACTTCAGTCCTGTTGGAAACAGGCAGTGGGCTTGTGCCTTTCCACCCCGGCCTGCCAGAGCCTCTACCGACCCCGGAGGGGGTGGCTTAGTCACCCGGCGCGCTGGGCTGGTGAGGGGTTTCACTCTCCTCGGTTTTGGCGCCTTTTTCTTTAGGGCTCCTTTTTCTTCCCGCGATGCCGCGATCTTCGGCCTGTGTGGCCTGTGCTGGGGAGGGGGCGCGACTCTCCCGGGAGGGCCTCTGTCCCCGATGTCTCCCCGGGGACGAGGGACCCTCCCGGGGGCCGAGCGCTGCCCGCAGCGATCTTTTATTGCCTTCTTCGCCGCGGCATCGCGGCGCTTCTTTCAGCCGTTCTCCGGCCCCTCCTCCCTCGGGGAGGAGTGCTGTGGCCATCTTGGCCACGCGGCAGACCGACTCAGAGGCATCGGAGGAGGAAACCTCCCCTCCTCCCTCCCTGGGCGAGCGAAACCCGCGGTCCCCGGCCGATTTGGGAAGCCCCCACCCCCCCCCCCTCCCTCAGGAGCCGTTCAAAGGAATTTAAAACGGCCGGTGCCTTTTTCCTCCGATTTTGTGCTTTTGATGCACAAAGCATTTTTACAGGCTGAATCAGGTTGGGAAGCAGAGGTCCCTTCTCCCCCCAAGGTCCCTAAGCCTACTTTGCCCCAGGGGAAACCGACAGGCGTGGGGTCCTCCGGGGCCAGTGTCTCCCGCCCGCGGGGGGGGGGGGGGGGGGGGGCTGAGGGCACAGGGGACGCGGAACCTATTCTGGGTCCCCAGGAGCCTTCGGATTTGTTGGCAGCGGACGAACAGCTGCCCGTTGAAGGGGATGACCCCCAGGTGCTGCGTTTATTCGGCAAGGAGGAGTTAAGCGCCCTTATCCTCCATGTCTTACAGGAGCTTGAGCTGACGGCGCCCCCCCAGGACGCTGACACTTCTACGGGGGATATCGCTATGGCGGGGATTTGGGCCCCTCCTCAGACCTTCCCATTCCATCATAAGGTGTTACAGATTGTTTCAAAGGAGTGGGAATTGCCAGAGTCTTCCCTGAGGGTCACTCGAGCTATGGAAAAGCTATATCCCTTGCCTAAGGAATCGCTGGATCTCCTTAAGACGCCTGCGGTGGACTCGGCTGTCACGGCGGTGGTTAAACATACGACTATCCCTGTTATGGGGGGTATAGCTTTGAAAGATCTCCAGGACCGTAAGCTGGAGATATTGTTGAAGCGTATCTTTGATGTCGCAGCTCTAGGGGTCCGGGCAGCGGCGTGCAGCAGCCTCGTGCAGAGGGCCAACCTGCGATGGGTCCAGCAGTTGCTGACCACGCAGGAGCTTCCTCCGGGTGAGGCTGAGCAGGCTAATTGCGTGGAAGCCGCAGTCGCTTATACAGCGGATGCTTTATATGATTTGTTGCGCACTTCAGCTCGCATTATGTCATCGGCGGTTTCAGCTAGGAGGTTGCTGTGGCTCCATCGTTGGTTGGCAGATGCCACCTCCAAAGCGAGGTTAGGTTCCTTCCCCTTTAAGGGCAAGTTACTCATTGGTGAGGAGCTAGATCAGCTTATAAAGGACCTGGGCGACAACAAGGTATATAAGTTGCCGGAGGATAAGCCGCGTCCATCTCGGGCGTTTGGGAACGCTAGGGCTCGTTTTCGGGGTCAAAGACGTTTCCGGCGGGACGAGGTGGTACTTTTCCCCAGCGGCAACAGGCAATGAGAACCCAGTCCTGGTCTCCTTCCTTTCGCGGCAGGAGGCCTCCACGTGGTGGCGCCTCACAAAGTTTCGCTACCAGCAAGCCCGCACAATGAAGGTGCGCAGGCCCATTCCTCCGTTCCCGTTATCGGAGGTCGGCTGTCCCGGTTTTGGGAGGAATGGGTCAAAATAACTTCGGATCAATGGGTCCTCGACGTGGTTCGGTATGGCTACGAGTTGGATTTTGTACGTCCCCTCCGGGATCTCTATATGGTATCGCCGTGCGGCCCGTGGGAGAAACAAATGGCCGTAGCTCAAACGCTCGAGCACCTACAGGCTCTGGGAGTGGTGACTCCGGTCCCGCCGGACCAGCTCCGGACGGGTCAATATTCCATTTACTTTCTGGTTCCCAAAAAGGAGGGCACCTTCAGACCAATCCTGGATCTCAAGGGAGTAAACAAGGCCTTACGAGTGCCTCGCTTTCGGATTGAGACTCTATGGTCTGTTATTGCGGCCGTCCACAAGGGAGAATATTTGGCTTCTTTGGACTTGACCGAGGCTTATCTCCACATTAGAATCCGAGAGTGTCATCAACGATACCTACGGTTCATGGTGCTAGGGTCCCACTATCAGTTTTGTGCCCTCCCTTTCGGCCTGGCCACCGCGCCGCGAGTGTTCACCAAGGTGCTAGTAGTGGTCGCGGCTTCCATCCGTCGGCAAGGAGTACTCGTGCACCCTTATCTCGACGATTGGCTCATCCGGGCGAAGTCGCATGCGGATTGCAAACGGGCAGTTTCCTGGTAGTGCGTCAACTTCAGTCGTTGGGTTGGGTAGTCAACTTCGCGAAGAGCAGACTCGAGCCGACCCAACAATTGGAGTTTTTGGGCGCGCGATTCGATACCTCGGTGGGCAAGGTTTTTCTTCCTCATCAACGCATGCTCAATCTCATGGCACTGGTGCGGAGCCTGTTGGCTCTCGCGACCTTGTTTAATGTTTATATGGCTCCATTATGCAGATTCTTAGCGGGTCTGGGACTGGTACACTACCTGTTTGCAGATGATATCCAGATATTGCTACCTATAAAAGATTCCTTGTCAGCCACATTGAAACTCTGGGAGGTATACCACAAATCAATAAATCAACTTCTCAAGCACTAAATAACTCTAAAACCGAAATACTGTTTATCTGTAATAAGGTAACAGAAAAAATAGAGATTGATATTTCAAACTGTCTCCCTATATATAAGATCCAACAGGATGTCAGAGATCTAGGATGTATTCTTGACTCAGAGCTCAATATGAAAACTTCAGTGAAGACCATTATAAAAGATGGTTTTCATAAACTGCGAGTGCTAAGGAGATTAAAACCATTATTGCACTCAAATGATTTTCGAATTGTGGTACAGGCACTAATTTTACCCAAACTAGACTATTGTAATGCCTTATGGCTAGGTGTGCCATTATCAACTATTCGCCCGTTGCAACTGTTGCAGAATGCTGCGGCGCGACTTCTAACCGATACAAAGAAGTTTGATCATGTTTCTCCAGTACTGATGGGTTTGCATTGGTTGCCGGTTCAGTACCGTATACAATATAAATGCTTAACTTTAATTCACAAAGCCATCTATGGCAGGAATTCTGAATGGCTAAATGCCTCATTGCGCATTCACGTTCCAGCACGGAACTTGAGATCACTCGGACAGGCCCTGCTGACTATACCATCACCCAAACTGGCTCATCTGAGTTCAGTGAGGGAGAGATCCCTGTCTCTAGCAGGACCAAAGATGTGGAATTCTTTGCCTGTTGAGATCCGGTCAGAGGAGAATATCAATAGTTTCAGGAAGCAAATAAAAACCTGGCTATTTGAACAGGCCTATGTTAATTAAATGACTTCGCCTATTATATCCCTATAGATTGAGGAGATACTAGAAGGGTTAAGAAGGGTTAATAGGGAGATGATTAGATGGGTAAGAGGATGGGAAAGAGGGTAAACTGTATGAGGAATGGGGAAGAAATGGTGGGGTTTTATTTATGATTGTACTTAATATGGTTTTAGTTTTAATTTAATTTTTGATGATGTAAGATGTGCAAGGATATGTTTCCTATATATGTATATGTATTTTGAGTGTTGCTACTGCAACTCAATCTAATGTAAACCGCCTTGAAATTTATTTGAAAGTCGGTATATAAAGTTGAATAAATAAATAAATAAATCTACTATGGAGATGGTGCAATGGGCTTTTGCGCATATGCGGCCTTTACAGAGATCACTGCTATCTCGTTGGGATCCCAGATCAGAGGATTACGGGCTGGAACTCCCTTTACTGGAGGAGGCCCGCTCCAGTCTCTCCTGGTGGCTCAATCCAGACAACCTGCTCCAGGGAGTGAACCTGGAACCCCCATCTTGGATGGTGGTGACGACGGATGCCAGTCTTTCCGGCTGGGGGGCGGTCTGCCAATCCCGAGCTGTTCAGGGCACCTGGTCAGCACACCAGTCCACTTGGTCCATCAACCGCTTGGAAACTAGAGCGGTACGTCTGGCCTTGCGTCGCCTCCTTCCCATGGTAAGCGGACGGTCGGTACGAATTCTGTCGGACAACGCAACCACAGTGGCGTACATAAATCGACAAGGAGGCACAAAAAGTCGTGCGGTAGCGACAGAGGTGGCGTTGTTGATGGCTTGGGCGGAACGCCACGTGTCGCGCCTAGCGGCCTCCCACATTGCCAGCGTGGACAACGTTCAAGCGGACTACCTCAGCCACCAACATCTAGATCCAGGAGAATGGGAGCTTTCGTCAGAGGCGATGTGTCTCATCACTCGGCGGTGGGGGACTCCGCACTTGGATCTCATGGCGACTCGGACGAATGCGAAGGCGGCGCGTTTCTTCAGCCGAAGAAGAGAGCACGCGTCGGAAGGAGTGGATGCACTGGTACTTCCGTGGCCCCGTCACATCCTTCTGTACGTGTTTCCACCGTGGCCCCTGGTGGGGAAAGTGTTATGACGCATAGAGTCCCATCAAGGTCCGGTGATTCTCGTGGCTCCGGAATGGCCGCGTCGTCCGTGGTTCGCGGATCTCGTCAACCTGGCAGTGGACGGTCCTCTACGGCTAGGTCATCTTCCCAATCTCCTGCGTCAGGGTCCGGTAGTTTTCGAGCTGGCGGCTCACTTTTGTCTGGCGGCTTGGCTTATGAGCGGAAGCAGTTAAGGAGGAGAGGTTATTCGGATGCGGTGGTGTCTACCCTGCTTCGGGCGCGTCGGTCTTCTACTACGCTTGCTTATGCTAGAGTTTGGAAGGTTTTCCATGATTGGTGCGCTGGTTTGGGTATAACGCCTAAGCGTTCGACCGTTCCTCAGATCCTCATGTTCTTACAGGAGGGCCTGACAAAGGGTTTGGCGTATAATTCGCTTCGCGTCCAGGTAGCGGCTCTGGGATGCTTGAGAGGTCAGATGGAAGGGTCTTCCCTTGCGTGTCACCCAGATGTAGCTCGGTTCTTGCGCGGTGTTAGAAACTTGCGTCCTCCTCTTCGGTTCCCCTGTCCTTCCTGGAACTTGAACTTGGTACTCCGTTGCTTGTGTGTGGCCCCGTTTGAGCCTATTCAGTCGGCTTCGTTGAAGGATCTGACCCTCAAGACGGTTTTTCTTGTGGCTATTTCCTCGGCTCGGAGAGTGTCGGAGCTTCAGGCTCTTTCTTGCAGAGAACCGTTCTTGCGTATTTCTGATTCGGGTGTTTCCTTACGAACCGTGCCGTCCTTTTTACCTAAGGTGGTCTCGGCGTTTCATGTCAACCAGACGGTTGAGCTACCCTCCTTTTCGGCGGAGGACTTGCGGTCTCCTCAAGGTAAGGACTTGCGGCGTCTGGACGTCTGGCAAATTCTCCTGCGCTATTTGGAGGTTACCAATGATTTTCGAAAGTCGGATCATCTCTTCGTGTTGTGGAATGGGCCCAAGAAGGGTCTTCAGGCATCTAAGGCTACGATTGCCCGCTGGTTGAAGGGGGCCATTGCATCCACATACATTGGCTGCGGTAAGCCTGTTCCGGATGGGCTTAAAGCTCATTCGTTGCGTGCTCAGGCGACTTCGTGGGCAGAGAATCGATTGGTCTCTTCCCAGGAGATATGTAGGGCGGCCACTTGGAAATCTTGGCATACGTTTGCCAGGCATTATCACCTGGATGTCAGGGGTCCGTCCTCACAGTCGTTTGGCAGCAGCGTGATTCGAGCGGGACTCTCAGGGTCCCACCCCAGTTGAGGCAGCTTGGGTACATCCCAGCTGTCTGGACTGATCCTGGTACGTACAGGGAAAGGAAAATTAGGTTCTTACCTTTGCTAATTTTCGTTCCTGTAGTACCATGGATCAGTCCAGACGCCCGCCCACGGTGTTCTGGAAGTCCGCTCGTGTTCCATTTTTATCCTTTACATTACAGTTGGTTTCCACACCACAGATGAAGTGTGTTTTTTCACTGTACAATTGTCATTGTTTCCTGTTGACTGTACAACTTTGGTGTTCTATTTGTTTGTCTGTGTTTAAGGAGGTTACTGTTTGATCTGGCCTCTAGGTTGCACTGCATTCAGTTGCCTTGTGGAAATTTATTGGGGGTGGCATTTGCTATGGCTAGATTCTTACTTCTGCTTTGATATCACATATACTGAGGGATCGCAGGTGGCACACCAGTATATCTAGGGGGTGCTTTCAGTTTTCTCTCTGACTCCATCTGCTGGAGGGGAGGCATAACCCAGCTGTCTGGACTGATACATGGTACTACAGGAACGAAAATTAGCAAAGGTAAGAACCTAATTTTCCTTTCCATGCACTGAGCCCGTACCTGGACAAATCAAATCTGCACATATTATGGGATACTTGTATCTGTACCCCGCAGCGTAAGCAGGTATGAAGGCTTGTGCATGAATACTGTACACGTAATGCAATGAAAACAGCTATTTCCATGCACTGAGCCCGTACCTAGACAAATCAAATCTGCACATATTATGGGATACTTGTACCTGTACCCCGCAGCGTAAGCAGGTATGAAGGCTTGTGCATGAATACTGTACACGTAATGCAATGAGAACAGCTATTTCCATGCACCGAGCCCGTACCTGGGCAAATCAAATCTGCACATATTATGGGATACTTGTACCTGTACCCCGCAGCGTAAGCAGGTATGAAGGCTTGTGCATGAATACTGTACACGTAATGCAATGAAAACAGCTATTTCCATGCACTGAGCCCGCATACTTTTCCCATTTTCCTATCTATTTTTTTTTTAAATATACGACTGTGTATCTTACAGGCAAAAATAATGGAGCATTTCTTGCATAAAATCCAATTTATGCGCATAAGTCAAAATTCTTTTTAAGATGTGTGTAATTGAAATTACCAGTTCACCAGTTACTCCAGCAATTCACGCAGGCCTCCTCTAAGCCAACAAGACTCTCCCGGTTCCTCACCCAGCCAATACTACACAATAAACATGTTTGCTATCACTTGCGCAAGATAATTAGCAGGTGTATGATTGCACAAGTTGCTATATCTATGCAGATCAATGCTTCTTCAATAACAACTTACACATGAAACTGTTGGCCTTGCCTCGGCACGCCCGCCTTTTATTTTTAACTCTCTCTATGTGTGCAGGAACCTTAAAATACTCACGTACTTTTGATGTTTAGAAAATTGCAGTTACACGACTATAGGCTAATCACGTGTTTATTTGATTGATGTTTTCTACACATGTCCTTTTCAAATGAGTGTGCCTTACATCAGACTTCTAGGCTTGCACGTAGGGTCACTACTGAAAATGTTGCCTCTCCTTCTACAGCTGCATCCTTATCTGAAGAACATGCACTTTAAGAACGTTCTGGGAGAAGAGATGTTTTTGGATCAAAACGGCAACCTCATCATTGGCTACGATATCCTAAATTTAGTCTATTTACCCAATATGACGACTTCAGAAATTGTTGGAAATTACAATCCTAACGCTCCCTCTGGGCAAGAGTTCACCATCAACGAGAAGGCAATCGTGTGGGAGAGAGCATTCACCCAGGTCAGAACTAAGTAAGACCAGGACATGAGAGAAGACAGCAGGGGAAAATGTTTCAAGTCAATGGAGAGCTCGGAGATGTTGATTCAGTTTTAAGGGTAACAAGGAGCACTGATTGCACACGACATCCCCAAAGCAACCCGAATGTATGATTCCAGG
The DNA here is from genome assembly GCF_901001135.1 of Rhinatrema bivittatum. Taxonomy (NCBI): domain Eukaryota; kingdom Metazoa; phylum Chordata; class Amphibia; order Gymnophiona; family Rhinatrematidae; genus Rhinatrema; species Rhinatrema bivittatum. The sequence goes on along the minus strand of NC_042633.1, from coordinate 552,627 downwards.
TCAAAGCTTCTTGTATTTTTTCTTTAAAAGAACCAAATAGGGCTCATTCCTCGCCTTCAAATGCCAGTGAATAGCTTGGCAATGATCTCATAAAACCAAACAGCCTGAGATGACTCCTGACTAAAAAGAAATGTAACACCGAGTTTAAAAATCTAAACCCTGGAGTTATGTCCTTTACACAGATATTTTTCTCCATATTTAGACTCCTCCACAATCCAAATGCAGCAAGAGCTGCTCTCCTGGCTACAGGAAGTTACCTAGAAGGGGAGAGCCCGTCTGCTGCTACGACTGCATTCCCTGCCCAGACGGCGAGGTCGCCAACCAAACAGGTGGGTGATTATCATGCGGCATGGCTACAAGTGATTCTATTATCATTTTCAAGCTGCCGCCATGCCGGCTACATTAAACTGGGGGCTTTTAATAGTCTGCGGGATGCTCAAAGAGTGGCGAGGAGAGTCAAGTATGTAACTCGTTCTGCGCCACATCTTTGTTACGCCACTAAAAAACTCTCATCATCGGTTCTGAATCATAAGAACACAAGAAGCTGCCATACTGGGTCAGACCGAGGTGTCCATCGAGCCCAGCATCATGTTTCCAACAGTGGCCAATCCAGGCTACAAGTAGCCGGCAGGATCCCAAACATTAAATGAACAGATCCCAAGCTACTGGTGCCGGTAATAAGCAGTGGAAGCTCCCAGGGAAGGTAAATTTCAAACCGGCGCGTTGGCACACATGCGTGCGCGTTTGTCTGCCCGCACCCAGGGCCACGGCTGTTTTATAACATGCACGCGTCTATGTGCACTTAATTTTAAGTGGGCACACGCCTACAAATGCCACTTCTGCCACGATTTCAAGCAAGCATAAAAACCAGGAACAGAGCAACCAGAAGCGAAGGCAGCAAGTCGACATCTGCGGGATAACAAAGAAGCTGCAAGCCTCAGGACTAGTTTAGCATGAATGTGGGTAAGGCGCTGAGCGTCCACAAATAGCAGGACACTCGCACATCCCACATGCATGCCATACAAAATCAGCAAATTCTCCTACACACCGAGTGTGGAAACCCAATTGTTTTAAATGGTCTTGAAGCGATACAGTCAAAAGATTGTAAAGAGACGTCCAAGCTAGCTTATAGTCATTAGGCAATTCCCCGTGTGTGCATAACACATCTAATCTTTCTATATGCATCCAGGCAGCCATGACATTAAACCACGGTGCAAGAGGAGGAGGATCCAAACGTTCAATATACAGCAAAAAGCCACTAATACGCCCACATACACAAGGAGGTGGATATATGAAATAGAGGAGACCCCAGGAACCCAAAAAAACGGCCATCAAAGGAAAGACGAGCCCCAGTAACTATGAACCAGAGAGAAAAACTCCTCCCAGAAAGGGGGAAAAATATCTTAGGACATAGGAGAAATTTATGAATTAAAGAATCGGGGACGAGAATCAGAATGAGTTCTGACAAATTTATCAATGCAATTATTTATAATATAACTCCTGAAATTTAGCATCCAGGCAAAGTTTTAAACAAGATTCAAAGCAAAGACTAAATATCCTTGGCAGAAATATTAAGACCAGGAGTGTGCAAGATCAGTCAGTAAATCAGGATTCATCTTATATAAGTGAAGTTTATAGCACCAGGATAACCTATCTGACCTTTTCCCCATTGATCGCATGATCACTACCAAAGAGGCCGAATGAAATAACCCTGGATAAGACCATGGCAGATGATAAACACAACGTATGGCCTGTAAAACCCACAGAAATGAGATCTGGAAATCTGTTATTTATAAATCATACAGTTGTTCAAACAAACAAACAAAAAGACATTGATCATCTAAACAATGCACATTCCCTATCCCTGCCATATTTGAAACTGGCAACTGTACCCGTTCTACGCCCGGGCGGCGAGCCTTTTTATTGGCACATCTGCTCTTGTTATGAGCCGAATTTCCCTAGAAATTCACTGTAAGAGTGTCCCTTCCACATACACACACCCGCCTACCCGCTCCCTCACTCTCTGGCACACACACACATCCCCTCATATAGGCTCCCTCTCTGAAACCCACACTCAAGCATCCCCTGCACTCCCCCTCTTACCAACCAAGCTGTCTCTCGCACTCCCCCACACCCCCTCTCCTCTCTCACACACACATTCTCTCTCACCAGCATCCCCCCATGCTCTCTCTCACACCCTCTCCACCCCCTCACCAACCATGCTGTCACCCCCCGCTCTCTCACACACACATTCTCTCTCACCGGCATCCCCCTCCCCTCATATAGGCTCCCTCTCTCTGAAACCCACACTCAAGCAACCCCCCCCCCCCCCACCCAACCTCTCTTACCTCCCATGCTGTCTCTGACACCCTCCCCACCCCCTCTCACCAACAATGCTCTCTGTCACCCCCTCTCTCACACACACACATTCTCTCTCACCAGCATCCCCCCATGCTCTCTCTCACACCCTCCCCACCCCTCTCACCAACCATGCTGTCACCTCCCCTCTCTCACACACACACATTCTCTCTCACCAGCATCCCCCATGCTCTCTCTCACACCCTCCCCACCCCTCTCACCAACCATGCTCTCTGTCACCTCCCCTCTCTCACACACACATTCTCTCTCACCAGCATCCCCCCATGCTCTCTCTCACACCCTCTCCACCCCCTCACCAACCATGCTGTCACCCCCCCGCTCTCTCACACACACATTCTCTCTCACCGGCATCCCCCCCCCATGCTCTCTCTCAAATCCTTCCCACCCCCTCTCACCAACCATGCTCTCTGTCACCCCCCCTCTCTCACACACACCATTCTCTCTCACCGGCATCCCCCCCCCCCCCCATGCTCTCTCTCAAATCCTCACCACCCCCTCTCACCAACCATGCTCTCTGTCACCCCCCCTCTCTCACACACACCATTCTCTCTCACCGGCATCCCACCCCCCAATTCTGTCTCTCACACCCTCCTCTAACAGGCATGCCGCGGGACCCGTGCCGTTGGCTAAGATGAAGGCTCGGCACGCTGTCCGCAGCGAAGAGGAAGTCCCGGTGCGCCGTTCAAGGCACACGGGGGACTTCCATTTTAGGCTTGATCAGTAAATAGCAGCGGAGACCCCCGCATGCCGTGAACGGAGAGCATCCTGTGGCACAGGTTCCGTTCGCAGCGAAAATGAAGGGTCAGGCACGCTTATCGCAGCACACGGGGGCCTTCAATTTTAGGCTTGAGCAGTAAATAGCAGCGGAGATCCCCGCATGCCGTGAATGGAGCGTGTCCCGCTGCACAGGTTCCGTTCGCAGCGAAGATGAAGGGCTAGGCGCACTGATCGCAGCACATGGGGGCCTTCCCTTTTCACCAAGAAGGGCGCGCCGTGCCTCCATCTTCACCGCGAATGGAGCGTCTACCGCGGGATGCGTTCCGTTTGCAGCATACCAGGGTCTCCTCTGCAATTTTCTGTCTGTCCCGTGATGTCCGCTGTCCTTGGGGTTTGAGGGAGGAATCTTGTGCAGAATCTCTTGGCCGGGTGAGCACTGACAGACAGCATTATAGCGCCATCTATTGGCGGGCTGTGAAACATGCAGCCCGCTATAGCGAGCACTGATGGACACCAAGCCCGATATAATATAGATATCCTACCTCGCAAACCCAGAGAAAATTGTGGGTTTCCAACTAGTGGTAACAAGCCCGATGCTTCAGTGGGATCTCTCCAAAGCTTGCAATAAATAACGTCACGCAAGCTGAACAGGTCGAAACAGCAAGGTTGTCGCAACTCATCCGGTAGTTCACCGTCAGGAGTATGCAGCCAACCAAAGAGAGAGAACGCCGATTTAGCAGCTACTAAATTAGGGACACAAAAGGCATAAAAATAGCAGTGATCCACTCCCACAAAAAAAAACAAAAAACAACCCGTAATTGACAAGCGACATTATAAATTCTAATGTCAGGTAAGTTCAGATCCCCATAAGATTTGGGACACATCAGTTTAGTATAGCTAATTCTAGCTCTCTTACCCCACCATAGGAAGTGGAAGATTATGTATTTTGGGTACGCTATATCTTTATTTGGGATCCAACACTGCACTATTTTTATTCTGTATAGTAGCTTAGAGAATATTACCATTTTATATAAAGCACATCTACCAAGCAAGGTAAGTGGTAGATCCACCCAGCCTAGTAGTTGAGATTGAATTTCTGTAAATAGAGATTTGCAGCATAAGGCAAAGGTTTATCCCTAGTAACCTAGATACTAAATATTTCAACTTATTCAGTGACCAGCTAAGAGGAAATTCTCCCCTCCAGTTTAATCTAGTAGAATCATCTAATGCCAAAACCTCAGACTTGGTAAAATTAATCCTCAACCCTGCAAAACTACTAAACACAATAAAAAGATCCATTATATGAGATAGAGAGACAGAAGGATTGCCAATTTGTCATCTGCAAATAAACATATATCATATTTGGAAGAGCCGAATGTAAACCCCTTAGCTACCTCTGAGGACTTAAGCTTAAGTGCCAAAGGTTCAACAGTTAACAGGTATAATAACGGCAATAGCGGGCAGCGTTGATGGGTGCCACAGTATAATTAATTGAGAGATTGACCCGTTGATTCTTAACAGAGCCTGAGGAAAGGCATATAATAGACGTATCACCCCCAAAAAAAGAGCCAGATATCCCAAACCTTTTACAGCACCCAGAACACGTATGGCCACTGAACTTTGTCAAATGCCTTTTCAGCACCAAGGTTAATCACCAATCCTGCATGATTTAAGGGTCAACGGTTATACAAAGCCTCTAATAATGTATGCACATTCCGTAAGCCATGACGCCTTTGGACAAAGCCAGTTTGGTCCTCCAAAATTAAGGAAGGCAAGACCACACTCAAGTGGTTTGCTAGAATGGAAGCCAATGATTTCTTATCAACATTAATCAAAGACATAGGCCGATAGGATTGGTGGAATCCCTTCCCGGTTTCAAAAAGACGGTAATTAAAGAAAGATTAGCTCTCTGTGGAAAAAAAATTATTATACATATCTAGCAGAGGTGGCAAAACTTTGGTAGAAAGCAGTTTGCAAAATTCAGAGACAAAACCATCCAGGCCAGGCGCCTTAGCTAATTTCAAGGATTTAATGTCAAATTCAATTTCACTTATTGTTACTGAAGCATTTAAAGATTTTAAATGAGCAATTTCCTATGAAACCAATAGAATTTTTGAATCATCCTTTGATGGAAGGGTCAATTTAAAGTGTTCCTGACGTCTAACATGTGAGACTTAAGTCTCAGTTTGGAAATGATTCACATGGGAAGCTCTGAGAGCGGGTCAGTTCCTTCGCTAGTCGCAAAACCTCTCAGCCTGGCAGGCTTTACATTTGCTGGTTTCATAGGAAATTCTCTCAACCCCCGATTAGCCTGCTTCCCCAGCCTCCCACAAAACATCAGGAGCAACCTCAGGAGATGAATCTCACTCAGCAGAGAAATGCACTCTGTTTCTCATCCAGCCCCCTCCCCTCCAGGCAGCACGCAGGGAAGAGGAGAGGAGGGGGACTGAGCCTGCGACAGACGAAGCAAAGGTGGATCATTTTGGGGAGATTAGAAAGGGACCATGGAGGGTGGGAAGAGAGGCTGGGGAATGAGAGTGGAAATCGGCTGAGGAGTGTATGCCTGTATGTGAGAGAGAGGGGTATATGGGTAGGGGGCCATGTTCATGTATACATGTGTGTATATGTCACATTGGGTGGCATTTTAGAGGATACAAGGAGAAGCATGACGGGAGCATGGTAGGGACACTCCAATACAAAATGTCCCTCCTGTCCTACCTCTCCCTTCTTCCCAGATCCTGGACTCCACTCCCCAACTCTTCCTACTCCAAGAACCTCCCCCCCCCTCTCTCTTCTCCATCCCAAATTCCTAATCTTCCTCATTCCTTATCACTTTCCTCCCCCTTTCTCCTCACCCCATTCCTGATCTTCCTCCCTTCCTCTCCCCATCCAAGGTCTCCTCCTTGTACTGATATGTGAGATCACTTTTCTGCACAATTAAAATAAATTATACCTACTATACTAATAAACAGACTGTAAATCTAAATCACTTTTATAAAATAATATAAAAAATGGAAATGCCTGCCAATTTGCTTCAGAATTAAAACATTTTCCCCCACACAATCTTCCCCTTGAGCTGCCACAGGAAATGAGGAGACTGTGCCTTAGACCTTCTGCTCCCTGTTTTCCAAATTCTGTGGGTGAGGGGTGACAGCACTGACAGTGCCTAGGGGCGCCAAAATCCTAAACTCGTCTCTGGCTGAAGGAGACCAGTCATCGATGAGAAAATATGCATAAAATTAATTGCATAAATAGATTGTTCAAAAGTAAACATGATGTGGTGAGATGTAAGCATGACCTGAACACTAAATATTGCAAGTATACATACTTTGCATTGGCCTATTCCTGAAATGCATCCAATATGCCCCTTCAATGCAGGCACTAAGCAGTCCGTTTAGATGAAAAAAGCTTAATATTTCAGCTTGCTTTACATGCAGTATCCATGAATACTTGGCAAAAACATATTCAGACCTTGTAAAACAAATGATAATTAACTAAAGATAAAGAAATCAAACAAATGTTTTAGGGAAAAGAAGCCAGATTTTAAAAACTTGCAGAAATTGATATTCCAAGCTACAGTGCAGAAGCATCGCTAAATATAAGGGAAGTGTGCACATTTCTGTTCTATAACTGACACTGTTTGTTAGATACCGAGACAATATTTTCCCTTTCCCAGATATGGACGCCTGTGCACAGTGCCCAGATGACAAATGGTCCAATCAGAGGAGAGACGCCTGCATCCCGAAAGTGGTAACTTTTTTGTCCTATGAAGACCCTTTGGCGATAGCTTTGAGTTTAATCAGCATTTGCTTTTTTCTCGTCACTGCTGTCATTCTGGGAATCTTCATTTTTATTTATTTATTTAATATCTTTTATATACCGACGAACGTTGGGAACATCTCGTCGGTTTACAGAGAACAGAACTTAGCAACAGGCTTTACAATTATCACATGATTATAAGAGGAACAGTAGTTATAATAATTATAATAACAATAACATATAAATAAGAGGGTGGATTATACAAGTAATAATTAACTAAGTGGGATACAGGATAGGGGTTACCTAAATAAAAAAGGGGGGGGGGGGGCAGGGAGGTTCTGATAATTTGGGATGGACATCAACATTTGTAGGAGGTAAATATTTGTATTTACAATTATTGTCAAGGGATATATACACTAGGGATGTGAATTGTTTTAGGACGATTAAAATTATCGTCCGATAATTTTAATATCGTCTTAAACCGTTATGGAACACAATACAATAGAGATTCTAACGATTTATCGTTATAAATCGTTAGAATCGTGAGCCGGCACACTAAAACCCCCTAAAACCCACCCCCGACCCTTTAAATTAAATCCCCCACCCTCCCGAACCCCCCCCAAATGACTTAAATAACCTGCGGGTCCAGCGGCGGTCCGGAACGGCAGCGGTCCGGAACGGGCTCCTGCTCCTGAATCTTGTTGTCTTCAGCCGGCGCCATTTTCCAAAATGGCGCCGAAAAATGGCGGCGGCCATAGACGAACACGATTGGACGGCAGGAGGTCCTTCCGGACCCCCGCTGGACTTTGGCAAGTCTCGTGGGGGTCAGGAGGCCCCCCACAAGCTGGCCAAAAGTTCCTGGAGGTCCAGCGGGGGTCAGGGAGCGATTTCCCGCCGCGAATCGTTTTTGTACGGAAAATGGCGCCGGCAGGAGATCGACTGCAAGAGGTTGTTCAGCGAGGCGCCGGAACCCTCGCTGAACGACCTCCTGCAGTCGATCTCCTGCCGGCGCCATTTTCCGTACGAAAACGATTCGCGGCGGGAAATCGCTCCCTGACCCCCGCTGGACCTCCAGGAACTTTTGGCCAGCTTGTGGGGGGCCTCCTGACCCCCACGAGACTTGCCAAAAGTCCAGCGGGGGTCCGGAAGGACCTCCTGCCGTCCAATCGTGTTCGTCTATGGCCGCCGCCATTTTTCGGCGCCATTTTGGAAAATGGCGCCGGCTGAAGACAACAAGATTCAGGAGCAGGAGCCCGTTCCGGACCGCTGCCGTTCCGGACCGCCGCTGGACCCGCAGGTTATTTAAGTCATTTGGGGGGGGTTCGGGAGGGTGGGGGATTTAATTTAAAGGGTCGGGGGTGGGTTTTAGGGGGTTTTAATGTGCCGGTTTTGCGATTTTTAGATTTTTCACGATTTTTTCACGATATTTACCCCCCCAAATGGCAACAATACGATTCCCTCCCCCTCCCAGCCGAAATCGATCGTTAAGACGATCGAGGACACGATTCACATCCCTAATATACACGTTTTTGAGTAAAATGTTCTTATTTACAATCTGCTGTCCTGATAAATTGGCTTTACGGGATGCATGGTGGGTGGCTGCTTGTTAAGTAAAGTGGGAAGGGGGTGGTTGGGAGGTGGGATGGAAGGGGGGGAGAGAGGGGGGAGAGAGGGGGGGGAGGTTAGAGAATGGTAAGGGGGGGTGCTGGTAAATGTGTGAATGTTAAGTGTATGAGTGTCTGAAGTACCAGGTCTTCAGGTTTTGCCTGAATATTTTTGGGCAGGTTTCTTGGCGGAGGGAAGTGGGTAGTTTGTTCCAGAGCAACGGACCTGCTAGGGAGAGGGCTCTTTCGTTTGTGGTGCGGAGTTTAGTAAGCTTCGGTGAGGGGGTGTGTAGTGTGGCTAGATATTGTTTTCTGGTGGGTCTGTTACTGTTGTGAAAGGAGAAATGTTCTTTGTACCAGTGCATGTTCTGGTTGTGAAGGGATTTGTGTATTAGGGTGAGGGCTTTGAAGGTAATTCTAGATGCTACAGGTAACCAATGTAGATGTTTGAGAACAGGGGTTATGTGATCATTTTTGTGGGTGTTGGTAAGAATCCTGGCAGCTGCGTTTTGTAGGAGTTGTAGGGGCTGGATGGTGTTTTTAGGCAAACCTAGTAATAAGGAGTTGCAATAATCTATTTTCGATAATATGAGGGCTTGTAATATGGTGCGGAAGTCGCTGAGATGTAAGAGTGGTTTGAGTCTTTTTAGGGTGTGCAGTTTATAGAAGCAGTCTTTGAGGGTGTTGTTGATAAATTTCTTGTAGTTAAGATGACAGTCAATGAGTACTCCGAGGCTTCGTACATGGGTGGGGAAGGTGAGGTCAGTGGCAGGGCCCTTGTTTTGTGTGAGTGTGGGGGTCATGAGAAGGGTGGGAGATATGTTGGGGGGTGATATTAGGATAAGTTCTGTCTTAGTAGCGTTGAGGGCAAGAAAGTTGTTGGATAAGAGGCTGCTAATTTCAGAGAGGGCGGATTTCCAGGTTTCAATGGCTTTGTGTATTGAGTCTTTAATCGGAATAAGTATCTGCACATCATCGGCATATATGAAGTGCGGGAGGTCAAGTTTGGCAAGGAGATGGCAGAGGGGGAGGAGATATTATTTATTATTATTTATTTATAGATTTTTCTATACCGGGGTACGTAAATAACATCACCTCGGTTTACATTCAAACAGTAATACAGCATTGCGCTTTACAATTTAACATGGTAACTGAACAAATACAATACAGTATATAACTATGTATTAAAAGAATATAAGCAATATATGAGAGATTGTGGCGGATAGGAAGAGTAGTTGAGGATACAGATCATTGATAGTAGGCTTTTTTAAATAGCCAGGTTTTAAGGTTTTGTTTAAATTTTTTGTGGCAGAGTTCCTGGCGTAATTCAGAGGGCATGGTGTTCCATATAGTTGATCCAGCAATGATGAAAGATCGTTCTTTTGTACTAGAGAGTTTAGTCAGATTGGGTGCTGGGATATTTAGTTTGGCTAAATTCTGGAATCTCGTTGGGCGGGAAGACATTTTGAATTGCAGTTGATCTGTGAACCAGAGCATTTCTCTGTTTTGAATGGCTTTGTGTATCAGCGACATAGATTTATAAATTATCCTGTAAGCCACGGGTAGCCAGTGCAAAGACTGAAGAGCTGGAGTGATGTGATCATGGCGGCTTGTGTCAGTGATAATGCGGGCAGCTGCATTTTGCAGCATTTGCAAAGGTTGAATGGTGGCTTTAGGTAGACCCAGTAACAGAGCATTGCAGTAATCAATTTTTGATAAAATAGTTGCTTGTAAGACTGTGCGGAAATCATATTGGTATAATAGAGATTTAATACGTTTAAGAGTGTATAGCTTAAAGAAACCATTTTTTACCGTGTCCGCGATGAATTTTTTAAACGTGAGATTGCTGTCAATGATGATACCAAGGCTGCGTACTTGTTGTGAAATAGAGGAGTTGTTTTGAGAAATATCAGAGTTGATCAGAATTGTATTTTTTGGAGGTGAGATTATGATAAGTTCAGTTTTATTGGTATTTATAGCCAATTGGTTGTCTGTGAGGATTGTTTTAATTTCTAATAAAGCTACCTTCCAGGTACTCAGTGCATTTGTGATTGTGCTGGTTATAGGTATGAGTATTTGAACATCATCTGCGTAGATGAAGTGTTGAAGACCCAATTTAGAGAGTAACCGGCATAGGGGTGTAAGGTAAACATTGAACAAAGTGGAGGAGAGAGAAGATCCTTGGGGGACTCCTTGAGAGAGGTTTCTTGGCTTGGATTCACTTCGTCCACATCTAACGCTGTATGTTCTATTGCTCAGGAATGACTGAAACCATAGTAAAGCCGATCCCGAGATACCTATTTCAGATAGACGGGTAATAAGGGTGTTGTGGTTTACCGTGTCGAAAGCAGCTGATATATCAAGAAGGGCGATGAGGTATGATTTGCCAGCATCTAAAGCTTTTAGTAGCACCTCAGAAAGTGATATCAAAAGCGTTTCCGTGCTGTGGTACTTTCTGAACCCATATTGGGATGGGAAGAGTATTTGATGATCATCTAAATAATCAGATAGTTGTTTGTTGATGACTCTTTCCATAATCTTTGAGAGGAAGGGTAGGTTTGATACTGGTCGAAAGTTTGCTGGATCAGATGAATTTTTTTTATCATTGGGGTAATGATAGCATGTTTAAGTATAGAAGGAACTATGCCTGTGGTGATGGATTTGTTAAGAATCTTTGCAATAGGTTTTGCTATTGTAGAACGTATTGTAAGAAGAGTCTTAGTAGGTAAGATGTCTGTGGGGTGGAAAGCTGGTTTAATTTTCTTTAGAATTGACTCAACTTCAATACCAGTAGTAATCTCAAGATTAGATAGCTTTGTTTCAAATTTATCTTGAGCGGCTGATGTAGCTTGGTTGGTGTGAAAAGGAGCAGGAGATGAATTAAATCTCTTTAAAATAGAATGTATTTTGTTATAAAAGAATGTAGCTAGTTCCTCACATTTTGAATCATCATTGTTGTTTAGATTGTTGTGAGTTGGAGCAGTAACAAGGCTTTTGACATATTGGAAAAGTGCTTGAGGGTTGAATTGATATTGATGAATTCTGGAAGCATAGAAATCTTTTTTTGTTTTGTCGGTGGTTTGGCGATATTTGTGTAGTAATGATTTGAATTTTAATAAAGTCGTGGAATTTTGGTTTCTGTGCCATTCTTTTTCTGTCTTACGTAGCTCCATTTTCATAGCTTTAAGCTCGGGAGTATACCAAGGTTTTTTCCTTATTATTTTTTCGGAATTGATTTCCTTGGATTGAATAGGACAGAGTTTCTCTGCTATGTTACTAGTAATTTTAAACCAAGAAGAGGTAGCTGTTTCAGCGTCTGTGAGATCTAAATTTTTGAGATCTTCTGATATCACATTATTAATTTCATCTGTTTGACCTTGTTTTCGGAAGTAGATGGTTTTTTTGCTGTGAACATTAGATGGTAATTGTTTTATTGTACAGCAGGTGTCAATCCGAAAGTGGTCCGACCAAGGAATTGGGGTGCAGAGGGGAGGTTTTGTATCAATATGGGAGTTAGTAAAAATGACATCAAGGGTATGACCAGCTTTATGAGTCGGGTTAGTCACAGCTTGTTGAAAGCCTAGAGCATTAAGAGAGGTTAGTAAAGATTCACAGGCTGGGGTTAGAGGGATGCGATCAAAGTGTAGGTTCAAATCCCCCAAAATAATTGTTGGGAGGTGAATATCAAGGTTTTTGATAATAAATTCTGTTAGTAGAGATGGGTTATTCTCAAGAATGCTGGGGGGGGGAGTAGATTAGGCAGATTTGAAGATCCTTAGATTTGAAAAGGCCAGTCTCCATTTTGGAGGAAGGGGAAGTAGTTTGAACTGTAAGGTTAAATTTCTTTTTGGCAGCCAGGAGAATACCTCCACCTTTCTTTTTGATCCTTGGAATGGAGAAAACATTGTAAGTGTCAGTGGGAAGTTGATTTATTATGGCTGTGTCAGTGTCTTTTAGCCATGATTCAGTGATCGCACATATGTCTGGCTTTTCATCTGTGAGGATATCGTTTAGTAGGGTGATCTTTTTTAGAAGAGATTGTGTATTTAATAGAAGGATGGAGAAAGTTATTAGACCTAACATTTGAGTGATAGGTGCTACCATAATAGGTGTTAATGTTCTGGTTAATGAGGAGTGTTGGAGAAATCTAGCCGGTTTATAATTCACGTTGAAGTGTTTGATAGTAGGAATGTGGCGGGAGAACATTTCTGATTGGTGCATAATTTAATGGTACTAAGTGAATAGGCGAGATGTAGGGGCAAGCTCTTTTATTGCTGTAGGGCCCAGAAATTGAAATACTCTAGACGCGCAGGAAGTTTTGATAGCAGCGTGGTCAGATAAGGAAAGCCACTGAAGAAAGGAGGAGAAGAAGAAATAGTAGTCCTGAAGTTAGTCAGTAGGTTAGGGATTTGGGTCAAAGTGAAGCTTGCTGGAGTGTGTCTGTGGTTGAGAGAGGTCCGAGTGAAGCTTGCTGGAGTGTGTCTGTGGTTGAGAGAGGTCCGAGTGAAGCTTGCTGGAGTGTGTCTGTGGTTGAGAGAGGTCCGAGTGAAGCTTGCTGGAGTGTGTCTGTGGTTGAGAAAGGTCCGAGTGAAGCTTGCTGGAGTGTGTCTGTGGTTGAGAGAGGTCCGAGTGAAGCTTGCTGGAGTGTGTCTGTGGTTGAGAGAGGTCCGAGTGAAGCTTGCTGGAGTGTGTCTGTGGTTGAGAGAGGTCCGAGTGAAGCTTGCTGGAGTGTGTCAGAAGTTGAGAGGGTACCGAGTGACTGAAGAGGTGATATTACTGTGAAAGTAGAGTTATGAGAAAAAAAAAAAAAATTTTTTTTTTTTTTTGAGTATATTTTGTTTAAATTCTTCACAAACTCAGTGGCTGCACGAAGGGGCGCACAAAGGGGCCAGCCCCTTTGATGTGCTCCTTCGGCGCGCGACGCAGGCGCGCGGCGCCAGCAGATCAGGCAATTTAAGTAAAATTCCGAAATTTAAATCTCCTTCTCTGCTTTTAATTGGCTGCTAGTTGGTGATAATAATAATTGGTGGGAGGGTCGAGGAGACGTAGTCGCGCTGATGGGCGGCACGGCTGGCAGGCAGGCAGCGCGATCGGAGGCTGGGCTCGCCGGGGGCAAGGGGAATATGAAGGCCTTACCCCGACGGGTCTGGGCGCCGATCGCGCAGGCCTTTCTCCCCAGGAGCTTCGCAGCGGCGGCTGAGCGGCAGAGCGGCTATAGCAGCAGAGGTCCGAGTTTAAAGGGACACAGCGCCAGCAGTTCAGGCAATTTAAGTAAGTTTCAGAAGTTTAAATCTCCCTCTCTGATGTTAATTGGCTGCTATCTGTTGGTGGGAGGGTCCAGGAGACGTAGTCGCGCTGATGGGCGGCACGGCTGGCAGGCAGGCAGCGCGATCGGAGGCTGGGCTCGCCGGGGGCAAGGGGAATATGAAGATATATATTGAAAAGAGTGGAAGAAAGAGATGAACCTTGTGGTACTCCTTGAGCGAGGTTGTGGGGCTTGGAGGTGGAATTTCCCATTTGTACGCTGAATTGTCTTTCAGCTAGGTATGAGTGGAACCATTGTAGAGCCAGGCCTGAGATACCTATGCTGCTAAGGCGTTCTAATAGGATTTGATGCTTAATGGTGTCGAATGCAGCGGAAATGTCTAGGAGAATGAGGATGTGTGAGAGACCTTTGTCAAGACCTTTCAATATTTGGTCGGAGAGTGAAATGAGTAGGGTCTCTGTGCTATGGTGTTTGCGAAAGCCAAACTGTGAGGGGGCAAGGATGTTGTTTTCATCCAGGTAGTCTGATAGCTGTTTGTTTATAGCTTTCTCAAGGACTTTTGTGATAAGTGGAAGGTTGGAAATAGGTCGGAAATTGGTGAGATCAGAGGGGTCAAGGGAGGGCTTCTTGAGTATAGGTTTCACAATAGTATGCTTAAGGTTTTTGGGGATACTGCCAAGTTCGATGGACTTGTTTATGATGTTGGAGATGGGTTTGGCGATGATGCCGGGGATGGTGAGGAGATGTTTTGTGGGGATGGTATCTGTAGGGTGTGTAGAGGGTCTGATTTTTTTAAGGATAGATTCGATTTCTAGGGATGAGGTGGTGTCAAATGATGAGAGATTAGTATTAGATTGTTGTTGTGTGGTGTCTTTGGATGTTTGGTTGGGGGGGAAGCGTGACATGATATTGCTGATTTTATTGTGGAAGAATAAGGCTAGTTCTTCACATTTTGTCTGGTTGTCTATGTCTGGTATGTATGGAGTGCAGGGTTTAGTTAAATTGTTTACTAGTTGGAATAGGGCTCTAGGATTGAATTGAAGGTGGTGTATGCGCTGCGAGTGGAAGTCTCTTTTGGTTTTGTCGATAGCAATTCGGTAGGAGTGCATGTGGGACTTGAATTTATTTAGTTGGGTGGCGGTAGGGTCTTTGAGCCATGCTCTTTCGATCTTTTTTAAATTGGATTTCATGTTTTTTAGTTCTGGTGTATACCAGGGTTGTTTGTGTTTTTGAGACATGTCAATTGTGCGTTCTTGTATGGGGCAGATCTTGTTGGCAATCGTGTTGGTAATATGGTTCCAGGATGTGAGTGCAGTGTCGACGTCTGTTAAATCAAGTGAGTTGATATCAGTAGACATGGCTGATATCAATTCTTCTTGTTTACAGTTACGTCTAAAGTGTAAGACTTTTTTTCCCTGAGTGGGATGATGGCTTTTAATTACAGAGCATGTAACATCGATGCGGTAGTGATCGGACCATGGGATGGGTGTACATGAGGGGGTGTTGGTTTGGATCTGTGAGTTTGTGAATAAGAGATCGAGGGTGTGGCCTGCTTTGTGAGTGGGTTGGGTGATAGTTTGTGAGAAACCTAGGGCGTCTAGGACACTCCCTAGTGTCCTACCAAGACACTCCCATAGTGAGAGCCAACAACCGGGAACTCAGCTACATTCTCCTTGTTTCCCTCATGCTCTGCTTCCTCTGTTCCTTGATATTCATCGGCCGTCCTGAGGACATAACCTGCATTCTCCGACAGACTGTCTTTGGGATCACTTTCTCCATCTCTCTCTCCTCCATCCTGGCAAAAACCATCACTGTGGTCATGGCCTTCTATGCCACCAAGCCAGGAAGCAAGCTCCGGGAATGGATGGGCTCCAGGGTCTCGAATTCTATTGTCCTCTCCTGTTCCCTTCTTCAAGCCCTGATATGCTCTGTATGGTTGAGTACTGCTCCCCCATTTCTGTACCTGAACATGTATTCAGAAGCTGGAACAATACTAATCGAATGCAACGAAGGGTCAACCATGGCATTTTACTGGGTTCTGGGCTACCTGGGATTTCTGGCTGGCGTCAGCTTCATGGTGGCTTTTCTGGCGAGAAACCTACCTGGAGGTTTCAACGAGGCCAAGCACATCACCTTCAGCATGCTGGTGTTCTGCAGCGTGTGGGTGTCCTTCATCCCCGCCCACCTCAGCACCAGGGGCAAGTACACGGTGGCGGTGGAGATATTTGCTATCCTGGCCTCCAACGCCGGACTGCTGGGCTGCATCTTTATCCCCAAGTGCTACGTTATTATAGTCAGGCCTGACAGGAACCACAGGGCATTCTTAACAAAAAACTGGGACGATTAATATTTGCGCAAGCCAAGGACAAGTTTAAACATCACTTGCAGCAGTTAGGCCGTCCCAGGCTGATTGATCTGTGCTTTACCCAGGAGCTCTCTCACTGATAGAGGAAAATGGTTGTGTTCTCAATTTTTAATGAAATGAAAATAAATGTTTATTTACAAATTTCAGCATATCACTTCCTCATCTAGGAGGTCCAGGACCCAGGACTGATGCTGGAGCTGGGCCGTGACTCACAGCCTATTCCCAGTCCATCCTGAAGACTTCTTCTCCATGTGTCGGCAGTCCTAATTTTCAGGCCAATACAGTAAAAGTCGCGGGAGATCCTGTGCGCGCGATTCAGTTAAAAAAAAATATTCATATTAGGGCCCGCGGTAAAAAGAGGTGCTAGGGACACTAGTGCGTCCCTAGTGCCTCTTTTTTGATAGGAGAGGTGGCTGTCAGCGAATTTGACAGCTGACGCTCAATTTTGCCGGTGTCGGTTCTCAAACCCGCTGACAGCCACAGGTTTGGAAACCGGCAAAATTGAGCGTCTGGTTTTCAACCCGCGAGCCGCAGGCCGATTTAAAATGTTTTTTTTTAATTTTTAATTATTTTTACTTTTGGGTAGGCGCTAATTTTTACTGATTCGCGCGGGAATAACTAATAGGGCCATCAACATGCATTTGCATATTGCGGGTGCTATTAGTTTCAGGGGGGTTGGACGCGCACTGTACTGTATCGGCTTGTGTGTAAGCCTGAGCCCTAAGGGGGTGGGCCACGGACCACCCCGATCCACCTGTGGTTACACCACTATTGTGGAGTATGAACTGGTTCAAAGACAGGAAACAGAGAGTAAGACTAATTGGTCAATTCTCTCAATGAAGAACGGTAAATAGTTCAGTGCCCAAAGGATCTGTATTGGAACCAATGCTTTTTAATCTTCTTCTATAACAATCACTATATAATCTCTCTCTATATATTTGTCTATCTCTCTATATATGCATATCTACCTATAGTACTGGGTTCATATAGAGATCGTTATATCAACTGTCTCTAACTATATATACTGTATACAGTGTATATTATCAAAAACTGTCAGGCATTGCTTGGGTTGTCTGGTCCATAACAGCTAAAAATGTTAATATTAAACAATAAATATTATTTTATTTTAAGTACTTAACAAATATACATTTATATCCTTTGGTCATTCAATGCATGCTGTTTCTGCTCTGTAATTCAGATTTTCTATCCACATTTTTTTTATAATTTTCATGCTGCAAGATGCACAGCAAACATTAAACATTGGGACGGTAACTTTCCTACCGGCGCATGTGTGCCCATTCGTCGGCCCACGCCCAGGGACATGGCCATTTTATAACACGCGCACGTGCATATGCACGTGTTATAAAACAGTCTCGCTGTACATACATGTGCACGCGTGTGTGCAAATCCAACAACTTCTACCACGTACGTGGGGGGGGGGGGGGATTTTAAACAGGACGTGTGTCAATGGCATTGCCAGCAAAACCAGTTCATCCCCAGTTCACCCAGTTAGCAGCTAGCTTCACCAAACCCCCCCTAGTTTAAATGCCTTCATTCCCCCTCCCCCCCCCAGTTAGCCCCAACCCTTCAAACCCTGCAGATATGCCTCGTTTTTTAAATTTACACAGCATCCGTAGCAGAAGCAAAGTTACGCAGCGGGGGGTTTCGGCGCGCGCTGGATCGCGTTAAGTATTTGCGCAGATATCAGCTTGGTCTGTTTCCATCTGCTGGCAGGGGAGCATAACGCATTGGTCCTGAGTCCATCCATCTATACTAAAGGAAAATGAAATTATGAGGTAAGTAATTTCTCCAATGGGTCACATAATAAAAACATTCACAGTAATCCAACAAAAACAACACAAACATAAATAAAGCATACAAACAGCAATAATAAAATGTCAAAAAACTGAAAAATAGAGCAGTCCCATAATCTGTGTAACTAAAAGCCCCATCGTAGTGCATCGAACTTCCTGTCTGTGGGAATAGGAACGTCCCACACGATCACTTCTTTGCTCTTCTATTCTATTAGGGTTGTGCTCCCAGTGTTTCTTTGTACATTGATGTTATAATGTTTACACAGCTTCCAATGAATAAGCCCTGGCACCTTATTGTGCCTCTCTGTGTACAGGCTGATATCCCATCCCGAGCAGAGATGTCTGACCGCTTCCAGTTCTGTTCTGCAGAATCTGCATTTCTCCAGTTTACCTGACTTTTCTATGCTGACTATAAACCATCTTGTCTGTAGTCCATTATCCTGTGCTGCAATTACCAATCTCTCATCCATCGGTCTGAATTCACCTCTCCTCAACCATGCTGTGTCAAATCTTGATCCACATGGGGCTGCTGAAGTAATTCGCTGTACTTCCCAGTGAATTTGTTTCTGAAAATCATCCTTCCTTGTTTGCTGATCTGATTCTTTAGAGTGTTTTTTGATTTGCTGTTCTGCAGTATATTGGATTATTTTGTTTCGTGTCTGAACAGATTTCCAACTGAAACATTTGTTGCATTCACAACATATAAATGATTATTTTGTGGGTGTTATAGCAGATTTATGAAAGAAATATAGCAGAGAGGAGGCTGAAACCTAAAGACTGGTTAGCCTCACCTCCGTGGTAGGAAAATTAATGGAGACTCTGCTGCAGGAAAGGATAATGAACTATCTACAATGGGGTCGGTTGCTGGAAATTCCTTTGAATTATGCTAGTGTAGATTCTTTCATATTAGCTTAGAGCAGATATATGACAAATATTTACCATAGTCAAAACATGTAAATGATTTTGCACCTGTGTGAATTGTTTGATGTAGTTAGACACAATTTTTTAATGAAACATATCACATTCAGAATAGTTAAATGGTTTCTTACTTGCATGAACTCTTTTGTGGTTATTAAGACTAGATTTATAAGCAAAACATTTATCACAGTGAAAACATTTAAATGGTTTCTCACCAGAGTGGATTCTGTGGTGTATTTTAAGATCAGATTTATGTAAGAAACATTTATCACATTCAGAACATTTCAATGGTTTCTCACCCGTGTGCATTCTTTTGTGTTCTTTAAGTTTATATTGCTGAGTAAGACATTTACTACATTCAGAACATTTAAATGGTTTTGCACCTGTATGGATTCTTTCATGTCTCCTTAGAACAGATTTCAAACTAAAACATTTACCACATTCATAACATTTAAATGGTTTCTCACCTGTATGAACTCTCCTGTGGCTTTTAAGTTTTGATTGCTGAGTGAAGCATTTACCACATTCAGAACATTTAACTGGTTTCTCACCTGTTTGAAGTTTTTTGTGGTCATTAAGACTAGAACAATCAGCGAAACATTTACCACAATCAAAACATTTAAATGGTTTCTCACCTGTATGGATTCTGTGGTGTATTTTAAGATCAGACTTCTGTAAAGGAAAATTAGTTTCTTACCTGATAATTTTTGTTCCTGTAGTACCAAGGATCAGTTCAGACACCTGGGTTGCGACTCCGCACCAGCAGATGGAGACAGAGCAAAACTTGTCGGGCACCCCTACATATAGTAAGGCGCTACCCACAGCCCCTCAGTCTTACGTAATGTCAAAGCAAAATTGAAAGAACCAAACTAACTAACTATACCGCCCGAAAACAGCGCCGATTCAAGGCACCCCCAGCTGGATCAGAACTCCCAGAACCAGAGGCCCAACAATGTACAATGAAACGAACCTTTGAGACCAACCGAGCGGACTCTCCTTATCGTAAAAAACAAAACACAGACTACTTGGGCGGGCTCCTGGACTGATCCTTGGTACTACAGGAACGAAAATTATCAGGTAAGAAACTAATTTTCCTTTCCCTGTATGTACCAGGATCAGTCCAGACACCTGGGATGTACCAGAGCTGAATTACTGAGGGTGGGAGCCAGAGAGTCCCGCTCGCAGTACTCTCTCTCCGAACCCCCCTGAATCCGGGCCCTGAAAATCCAGCCGGTAGTGTCTAGCGAAAGTATGCAATGACTTCCAAGTCGCCGCTCTGCAAATTTCTTGCGGCGACACTTGCGAAGATTCCGCCCACGAGGCGGCCTGGGATCACGTCGAGTGAGCCTGCAAGCCCACAGAACGGTCTTTCCTTTCAGTATGTACACTGACGCAATTGCCTCCTTGAGCCAGCGCGCAATCGTGGTCCGGGAAGCTGCCCCACCTCGCTTTGGGCCCGACCACAAGACAAAAAGGTGGTCCGAGACCCGAAAAGGGTTCGTTACTTCCAGATAACGGAGCAGAACTCTGCGGACATCAAGTTTCCGCAACACCTTAGTTTTAAGACCAGAACGCTCCCCCACCGGAAAAGCGGGCAGGTCAACCGTCTGGTTCATATGAAAAGCCGACACCACCTTCGGAAGGAAGGAGGGAACCGTCCTTAGGGAAACACCAGAATCCGAAAAGCGTAAGAATGGCTCCCGACAGGATAACGCCTGCAATTCGGAGACTCGTCTCGCCGACGCGATAGCCACAAGAAACACCGCTTTAAGAGTAAGATCTTTTAGCGTTGACCACTTGATGGGCTCAAAAGGCGACGTGCACAGAGCAGAGAGTACCCAATTGAGATTCCAGGAAGGACAAGGATGACGCAACGGGGGACGCAAATGCTTAGCTCCCCGAAGAAAACGCGCCACATCCGGATGATGTGCTAGCGACAAACCTTGCACCTTTCTCCTGAGGCAACCAAGCGCCGCTACCTGGACCCGAAGGGTACTGCAAGATAGGCCTTTTGCAAGCCCCGTCTGAAGAAAAGCGAGGACATCCGGCACGGATGGTAACACAGGATTCACCTCCCGAGTTCTACACCAATCCTCAAACACCGCCCAAACCCGCACGTAGGCGAAGGACGTAGAGCGCTTCCTAGAACTCAGCAAGGTGGCCACCACCGCATCCGAATACCCCTTATTCTTCAGACGTTTCCTCTCAAAAGCCAGGCCGCGAGACAGAAGTGATCCGCGTCCTCCAAACAGACGGGTCCTTGACGGAGGAGTGCTGCCGCCCCTCGAAACCTGAGAGAGGGCTCCCTTGCCAACTGCAGGAGGTCCGCGAACCAAGGGCGCCGTGCCCACCCCGGCGCCACCATGATTACCTCCACCGGATGCATCTCTATTCGTCAAAGGACCTTGCCTATCAGTGGCCAAGGAGGGAACACATATAGGAGAACGTCCATGGGCCAGGGGAGAACCAGAGCAGCCACCCCTTCGGCCCCTTGTTCTCTCCTTCGGCTGAAGAACCTTGGGGCCCTGGCGTTCTGAGCGGTGGCCATCAGGTCCATGTGTGGCGTTCCCCACCTTTTGCAGATGAGGTGGTAAGCAACCTCCGGCAGCTCCCACTCCCCTGGATCCAATCGATGTCGACTGAGGAAATCCGCTTGGACATTGTCCACTCCGGCGATATGGGACGCCGCGATGTTGCTTAGATTTCTTTCCGCCCAGAGCATCAGCTGCTGCGTCTGCTCTGCGACAGCCCGGCTCCTCGTTCCTCCTTGGCGATTGATGTACGCCACTGTGGTCGCATTGTCCGACAACACTCTGACCGCTTTCCCTCGAATCAATGGGAGGAATGAGTGCAGTGCCATCGTGACCGCTCTGGTCTCCAAACAATTGATGGACCACTGTGACTGAGCTTTGGACCACTGTCCTTGTACCGAGCGGCCCATGCAAACTGCCCCCCAGCCGGATAAGCTGGCATCCGTCGTGACTACCGTCCAGGTGGGCATGAGCAGGGACACTCTGCGTGTCAGATTGTCGGAGCTGAGCCACCACTGTAGACTGGACCTCGCCTGATCCGTGAGTGGGAGCGGAAGGTGAAATTCCTCCGACACCGGACGCCACCGGGAGAGCAATGCGGATTGCAATGGCCTTAGATGAGCGAAAGCCCAGGGAACCAACACGAGCGTTGACGCCATCGACCACAACACCATCAGATAATCGCAAACCTGAGGGCACCGTAGGGACAATAAATGGCGCACTTGACCCTGAAGCTTGCACACCCGCTCCCTGGACAGAAACACTCTGCCTCGCTTCGTGTCGAACAGCACTCCCAGGTAATGCAGGGTCTGGGTGGGATAGAGCAGACTCTTGGAGAGATTGACCACCCATCCGAGTGAGTGCAAGAGCTGCTGAATATTTTTTTTTTTTTTAAAACAGAATCCCCTGACTAGCTAAAACCACTAACCAGGGTCACCAGAGACTGTGGGTGGACCTGCCCCATCTGCTGGAGACAGAGAAAGACTGAGGGGCTGTGGGTGGCACCTTACTATATGTAGGGAGCCCGACAAGTTTTGCTCTGTCTCCATCTGCTGGTGTGGAGTCACAACCCTGGTGTCTGGACTGATCCTGGTACGTACAGGGAACGCTCTGATCTGACTAACCCACCTTGAAGGGCTCACCAGGCATGGAAGATGGAGGAAAAGTGCTGAGTACAATTAAGGATAAATGTGGACCAGAGAGAGGAGGGGATGATGGTGACAGAGGAGGGAAGGAATAGAGGTATGGTGGGAGGGGCTGGCGCCTGAAAGTGGAGAGTGCAGGGATCAGACCTGTGGAAGGGGGAAGAGAGAAACAGTGTGGGTGTGTGCAGGAGTGTGTGCGAGCGTGTGCATGTATGAGAGGGGAGTTCATGTGTGTGCATGGGAGAGAGTCTGCACCCTCCCTCCCTCCCCCCAACTAACCTCTGCTGATCTCGGGGTGAGCAGAGCTCAAACCTTCCAGGGGCTGGAAAGATCTCTGCCCTGTGCTGGCAGGAGGGGAGGCTGGAAGAGCTGCACAGGGAAAAGGTTTCCTTTACATGCACAAGAGGACAGAGAAGGATTTCTTACCGGATCAGACACCAGGGCACACATTGCCCTCCTCTTTTCCCTCTCAGTCCTGCAGGTGCTAGGAGGGATTCAGAGGGGGATTCTGCTCTCTGCAGGCAGAGAAAGAAAGCAGGAGCCGGAGCATGCGCAGAGGTCAGGCAGGAGGGAGGGGGGATGCTCACTCCTTAAGGTGGAACCGGGGAGAGAATCAGCTGCAGAGGGGGGAGTGAGAGACAGGAGCAGCAAGTCAGGGAACTGCTTTATTCCTTAAGGTGGATCCGGGGAGAGAAACAGCTGCAGAGGGGGGAGTGAGAGACAGGAGCAGCAAGTCAGGGAGCTGCTTTATTCCTTAAGGTGGATCCGGGGAGAGAAACAGCTGCAGAGGGGGGAGTGAGAGACAGGAGCAGCAAGTCAGGGAGCTGCTTTATTCCTTAAGGTGGATCCGGGGAGAGAAACAGCTGCAGAGGGGGGAGTGAGAGACAGGAGCAGCAAGTCAGGGAACTGCTTTATTCCTTGTGTATCTGTGAACCTGTGATTTTCTGCTTGGGAAATCCTTCTTCTCCCCACACTCAGCTCATCCCCACCACATTATTTCCCCTTCTCTCTCTCCCTCCTGGCATTTCTCCTGGCCCCTTCAGATTGCAGGCCAGAGCCAGCCTCATGCCCGGTCCACCTACGACTCTCCGCTTCCTGCTTGCCCTCTGACAGTGACCAATCCAGATCACAAGTACCTCCATGTAATAAAAGCGCTACCTGATAGGAGGAGCAATCAGATAGGAGTTAGCCATCTGATGTGTTCTCCGTGAGTAGTTAGCAATCTGTAGTAGGGATGTGAATCGTGTCCTCGATCGTCTTAACGATCGATTTCGGCTGGGAGGGGGAGGGAATCGTATTGTTGCCGTTTGGGGGGGTAAAATATCGTGAAAAATCGTGAAAAATCGAAAAATCGCAAAACCGGCACATTAAAACCCCCTAAAACCCACCCCCGACCCTTTAAATTAAATCCCCCACCCTCCCGAACCCCCCCAAATGACTTAAATAACCTGCGGGTCCAGCGGCGGTCCGGAACGGCAGCGGTCCGGAACGGGCTCCTGCTCCTGAATCTTGTTGTCTTCAGCCGGCGCCATTTTCCAAAATGGCGCCGAAAAATGGCGGCGGCCATAGACGAACACGATTGGACGGCAGGAGGTCCTTCCGGACCCCCGCTGGACTTTTGGCAAGTCTCGTGGGGGTCAGGAGGCCCCCCACAAGCTGGCCAAAAGTTCCTGGAGGTCCAGCGGGGGTCAGGGAGCGATTTCCCGCCGCGAATCGTTTTCGTACGGAAAATGGCGCCGGCAGGAGATCGACTGCAGGAGGTCGTTCAGCGAGGGTTCCGGCGCCTCGCTGAACAACCTCCTGCAGTCGATCTCCTGCCGGCGCCATTTTCCGTATGAAAACGATTCGCGGCGGGAAATCGCTCCCTGACCCCCGCTGGACCTCCAGGAACTTTTGGCCAGCTTGTGGGGGGCCTCCTGACCCCCACGAGACTTGCCAAAAGTCCAGCGGGGGTCCGGAAGGACCTCCTGCCGTCCAATCGTGTTCGTCTATGGCCGCCGCCATTTTTCGGCGCCATTTTGGAAAATGGCGCCGGCTGAAGACAACAAGATTCAGGAGCAGGAGCCCGTTCCGGACCGCTGCCGTTCCGGACCGCCGCTGGACCCGCAGGTTATTTAAGTCATTTGGGGGGGGTTCGGGAGGGTGGGGGATTTAATTTAAAGGGTCGGGGGTGGGTTTTAGGGGGTTTTAGTGTGCCGGCTCACGATTCTAACGATTTATAACGATAAATCGTTAGAATCTCTATTGTATTGTGTTCCATAACGTTTTAAGACGATATTAAAATTATCGGACGATAATTTTAATCATCCTAAAACGATTCACATCCCTAATCTGTAGTATTTAGGAGAGTTGTGAGTAGATCCTTGGACCAGTGGCAGAAGACCCCACGAGGGACCACCAGTCAGGCTCAGAGTATGGAGACAGACACACACCAGTTCTTTTATTAGACAGTATAGTGAACCACCAGAGGAGGCAGTAGTGAGCTGGAATGCCCGATTGGGCTGCAGTCCCTCAGAAGCTGGAACAGCGATCCCTGGAGGCTGAGCTGTCGAGAAACTGAAATATAGTGAGAAGGCAAAGTAGGCAGAGTTCATGTACCGAACCTGATGGTAAGACTCACACAATGTCTCATAGAAGCAGCCCAGGAGCTGGAATGAATAGGCCCTCGAGGAGCGAGTACCTGGTTCCAGGGAAAGGACTGACAGAGCGATGGTAACTCACAGATGTAGTAGACAGCGATGGCCTCCAGGCAGAAGTGAATTTGAAGAAGTCCGGGAACGAGGGCCCTCGAGGAGCGAGTACCTGGTTCCTGGGAAAGGTCTGACAGAGCGATGGTAACTCACAGATGTAGTAGACAGCGATGGCCTCCAGGCAGAAGTGAATTTGAAGAAGTCCGGGAACGAGGGCCCTCGAGGAGCGAGTACCTGGTTCCTGGGAAAGGTCTGACAGAGCGATGGTAACTCACTGATGTAGTAGACAGCGATGGCCTCCAGGCAGAAGTGAATTCGAAGAAGTGCGGGAACGAGGGCCCTTGAGGAGCGAGAACCGGTTCCAGACTGCAGTCTACAAAGTAAGAGAGAGAACGAGGCTCCCCAGGCCGAAGAGGCAGAGGAGCTTAGATAGAACAAATCCAAATCCGTTGTCATTCCTTATCCTTGTTAACTCGATGTGTTAGCAAATTCTAAGACGTTAAATATCCGTCGTGGGTGACGTCATCTTCAGGGGACGCCCCCGAGGTTCGCGACATCGCCGGTACTTCAGTCGGGGCCACGCGTGCGCCCCTAGGCCTCCAGGAAACATGGCAGTTAGCAGCATGGAGCCGGTCCGGGGACGCCGGAGGACCTCGGCAGAGGAACGCCACGGCAGCCAATCTTCGTATGAGCAAAGAGGGAGACGCCAAAGAGGTGAGGAGAGCGGAGAGACGGCGTCGGGAACCGACAGACACATCACTACATAAGAACATAAGATCTGCCATGCTGGGTGAGGCTAAAGGTCCATTGGGCCCAGGTTCCTGTCTCTGACAGTGACCAATCCAGGTCACAAGTGCCTCACCCAGATCTGCCATGCTGGGTGAGGCCATAGATCCAGCGAGCTCAGGCTCCAAACCAAAATGACAGTCATTAAAATGTAATCAGTATATTTTGGCAGAGAATTTAAGCCATGAGATACCACAAGCTGGGACTGGATGTCAGCACAATACAGTAAATAGTACAGTACAAGCTCACATGCAAAAAAAACCTGCATGTGGTACTTGATATGTGGCTCAAAAACACAATAATAATAAAAAAACAAGTGATCTGTATACGTAGCAGACGTTCTAAGCCATGAGATACCAAATGCTGACACGAGCTGTCAGCACAATACAGTAAATAGTACAGAACAAGCTAATGTACAGGAAAACCTGCATGCAGGACTTAATAGCTGGCTCAGAATCACAATGACCATAAAACAAGTGATCTGTATATGTAGCAGAGGCTCTAAGCCATGAGATACCACATGGTGACAGTGGCTCTCACATAATAATAAATAGTACAGTACAAGCTAATGTACAGGAAAGCCTGCATGCAGGACTTAATAGCTGGCTCAGAATCACAATGACCATAAAACAAGTGATCTGTATATGTAGCAGAGGCTCTAAGCCATGAGATACCACATGGTGACACCGGCTCTCAGCACAGTAATAAATAGTACAGTACAAGCTAATGTACAGGAAAACCTGCATGCAGGACTTAATAGCTGGCTCAGAATCACAATGACCATAAAACAAGTGATCTGTATACGTAGCAGAGGCTCTAAGCCATGAGATACCACATGGTAACACCGGCTCTCACATAATAATAAATAGTACAGTACAAGCTAATGTACAGGAAAACCTGCATGCAGGACTTAATAGCTGGCTCAGAATCACAATGAGCATAAAGCAAGTGATCTGTATATGTAGCAGAGGCTCTAAGCCATGAGATACCACATGGTGACAGTGGCTCTCAATTAATAATAAATAGTACAGTACAAGCTAATGTACAGGAAAACCTGCATGCAGGACTTAATAGCTGGCTCAGAATCACAATGACCATAAAACAAGTGATCTGTATACGTAGCAGAGGCTCTAAGCCATGAGATACCACATGGTAACACCGGCTCTCACATAATAATAAATAGTACAGTACAAGCTAATGTACAGGAAAACCTGCATGCAGGACTTAATAGCTGGCTCAGAATCACAATGACCATAAAACAAGTGATCTGTATACGTAGCAGAGGCTCTAAGCCATGAGATACCACATGGTGACACCGGCTCTCACATAATAATAAAGAGTACAGTACAAGCTAATGTACAGGAAAATCTGCATGTGTAACCCTTGAAGTTCACATTTCTTTATGACTCCTTGTGTCTGAAACCTGCACTTTGATTCCCAGCCCAGTATCAGAAATGAATCCACACGCTCTTTAGTGAGTAACAGTTTTATCTTTACTGGGATGAATGACTGAAATAAATCTGTTCACTTCTTAAGCATTTGCATTTTTCATATAAACACATGTTTATAGTACAAGAGAAAACTTAACTTTGTCATAAACTCATGTTAAGTATTTCAACCAGAATCAGCATGTGATAATAGCACCCGACCTGAAGCAGTCTCTGAACAAGCAAAGTCCCAGATTGTACCCTACTGTGTGTCCATTTGAATTTAGAGCTGAAGATGGCGTCAGTACTGCTCTTTGCTTCAACTGTCAAATCCACAATACAGCAGCCTCTATCCGAAAGAAAAGCTTCAAATCCTGACAGGGCACAGTTCAATTACTCCCAAGTCGTCCACAGCAGGGTTCCAGAAAAGAGAACCTTAATCAGCACAGATAATATTTATTAGTTCAGAGCAGGGCAGAAACTCTGTGCAGACTGTAGCAGTGATCTGTATGTTGCACATGCTCAATACAATCCAATCTTTGAATCTCTTTAGGTAAAGTAAAACTTCAATACATCTCAAAACAATGTTAACTAACATAAATACATTACACATGAATACAATTATAGAGGGCTGCTCACCTTAATCAGCACAGATAATATTTATTAGTTCAGAGCAGGGCAGAAACTCTGTGCAGACTGTAGCAGTGCTCTGTATGTTGCACATGCTCAATACAATCCAATCTTTGAATCTCTTTAGGTAAAGTAAAACTTCAATACATCTCAAAACAATGTTAACTAACATAAATACATTACACATGAATACAATTATAGAGGGCTGCTCACCTTAATCAGCACAGATAATATTTATTAGTTCAGAGCAGGGCAGAAACTCTGTGCAGACTGTAGCAGTGCTCTGTATGTTGCACATGCTCAATACAATCCAATTTTGAATCTCCTTCCCCCCCCCCCCCCCAGCTCTTAAAGAGACAGCACTCTATTGTCAGTCTTTTCTGTTACGAGCGCACGCGGGCGCGGTCGTCGTAAGCGGGTGGTGAGCCCTTGGGCCACGGCAGGACTCAAGGAGGAGCCCCAAGCCACACCGTGGGAGGTGAGCTGAGCAGGAATGGTGAGCCAGGCAGGCAGGAACAGAAGCAGGGAGTCCGACCCTCAGCCAGACCTGCATGCCCATGGTAGCCAACACGGGGAAGTTGACTAATGAACGGTCCTCCGACTGTTCCCGGCCCTTTCGGACCTGCCGCTGGGAACGGCAATGGGCAGCAGGCCGGACAGAGGCGAGGGCAGACAGAGTCCTTAAACAGAAGACATCAGACGGGGCAGAAGCAGGCTGAAGCAAGACGGAGACATCAGGACAAGGGCTGAAGCGAGACACAGGAAAGATCCAGGCGAGCAGGAACTCCGATGCTGGGATACTCACATCCGAAGCCCCCTCGGCTGGCAGAAGCTCAAGAGCCCGTGGGACGAATCCCTCCTGTTGGCCACTCCAGGGCCCAACAGGACAGAAGGCTCAGGAACCAGACGAGGACGTAGGTCAAGGCAGAGACAGGAAGACATCCGGGCAAGGGCTGAAGCAGACACTGTAGACAAGGCTGGACGGAAACATGGCACTGTCCATCAGGGCGCCCTACTCAGCCAGCACAGCTAGACTGGTCACGGACCACCCCGTCCCAGACGCGCCCTACACAGCCCAGGAAGGCTGGTCACGGACCACGCTGAAGAAAGGAGGGTGCAGGGAAACTCCAGGCGAACAGGAACTCCGATGCTGGGATACTCACATCCGAAGTCCTTACGGCTGGCAGGCACAGGAACAAACATCTAGGCAGAGACACTGGACAGGAATCCATCAAAGCATATGTGATCACGGAAGACCTGGATCAGCAAGGATACAGACGACTGTAGGACCTGATCCGCAGGCCTTTTGCAAGTGAACAGAAAGTCCTTAAATACTGGAGGTAGAAGGCAACTCCCTGGGAGGAGCTTGCCAGGACCGCCCACCGCTGGTCCTATAAGTCAGGTGGAGAGCTGCGGGCCAGCCCCTAGGAGAAGGGCGTCGCCAAACAGGAAGTCCAAACGCTGGCAAGCAAGCCACAGGCACAGCTAGGCCTCTCAGGCCCTGGAGCAAGTCCCGGATGGAACACAGGCGAGGCCCAGGCTTCAGAGCGGCCTCCGGAGGAAGGTAAGAGACCTCCTGTAGCGCAGCAACAGGGGGGATCGCAACATTTTCATGTCACAATGATGATTCAACATTTCTCTGCCCTAGTTCCTAGAGGTATGTTACATGGTCCCCTCCTAAAACCTGACGTCCCCGGCAGGTATTTATGTCCACAGCTTATATATTAACTCTGTTTGTTTGCTCAATATCTCTTGCATCATACTACTTAGTTGCTGCATGGATATACACGCCTCTAATGGATTCCTTGAATATGACTGTCTCAATATGTTGTGGCTGTACAACCCCTTGGGCAATTGCACTTCAAAGTCATCGAATCTACTAGGCAGTCTCCTTGGTCTCTGCGATCTTTGAGGTAACGGTAGAAGTCCTATTTGTTCTTCATTGACTGAGCTGTTCAAATCGCATGAATTGTTATGATTTACTGGTATACTAACTTCCACAGGATCCTCTTCCCATGACTCTGGATGAAACTCCTCCGCATTAGGATTTAATGTTCCATTTGACTGAATTTCACCAGTAATTGGACTCTCTTCCAGTTCAGCTGGATCTGAACTTCCGCTCTCCATGATAGAGCCATCCATACTATCCTCAGCGTCCTCCTTCTGCTTTTTCAGAAATTGCTTGGTACTATTGAATGGTTCACAGTGAATATCAGCCTCTTCTCTTCCAGAAATAAATCCACAGGGGCGCAGTAGATCCCTGTGTAACGTCCTTTCGGGTCCATCCCCTGTTTCTGGCTTCACCACATAGACTGGTATACCTTCAATTTGTTTTACCACAATATACACAGAAGACTCCCATCGATCAGCCAATTTGTGCTTGCCCCTCAACTTCAGATTCTTGACCAATACTCTATCACCCTCTTCCACTGAGGATGGCATTACTTTCGCATCCCATCTGCGTTTGTTGGCTAGTTGATGTTTCTCAGCTTCCTGAGTAGCCAGCTCGTATGCATACTTCAACCTCTGACGTAACTCTCGTACATATTGGTGATGAGTTTTAGCGTTATGACCCACTGGACTGATGCCGAAGCATAAGTCTATTGGAAGTCGAGGTTCTCTTCCAAACATGAAAAAAAAACGGAGAAATTCCAGTACTGTCATTCCGAGTACAATTATAGGCATGTACTAGTGGCCGAACATATTTTCTCCAATGTTCCTTACGCTTATCCTCTAATGTACCCAACATTTCTATTAAGGTTCTATTGAAGCGTTCTACGGGATTTCCTCGAGGGTGATATGGCGTGGTTCTGGATTTAGTGCCTGCTATTCTACATAGCTCTGAGATGAGTTCAGATTCAAAATTGGCTCCTTGGTCACTATGGATTCATTTTGGAAATCCATAGTGGCAGATGAAATTCTCCCACAGGGTAACAGCAACAGTTCTTGCGGTCTGATCTCTAGTGGGATATGCCGGAGCATACTTAGTAAAATGATCCGTGACTACCAAAACATTTCGTGTATCCTTGTCGTCAGGCTCTAAGGTGAGGAAATCAATGCAAACTAGCTCCATGGGGGCGTAAGCTTTTATATTTACCAAGGGGGCTGCTTTTTCTGCCCTAGCTTTTCTCCGCACACATCTTTCGCATGTCTTCACCCATTGCTCTACCCCATGTGCCATTCTCGGCCAATAAAAATGTGCACGTGCTAAGTCCAAGGTCCGTTCACAACCCAGATGGCCAGTTTCATCATGTACCCCCTCCAGAGCTCTCTGACGATATTTTCTTGGAATCACAAGTTGTTGGTGTGGTCCTCCACTCCTCATCACTTTTCTGAAAAGTACCCCCTCTTGAAGACATAGCTTTTGCCATTCTCTGAAGTATAATCGCAATTCTGGATGCTCCCGATTCCTGTCTCGATCTTCAAATTTCTCACCTCTCTCCAGCATCATTATGACTTGGGATAAACATGGATCTTCCCTCTGGAACACTCTCCAGTCACCCAGGGTAAACCCAGGTAGGGTGGGTTTTCCAGGCCACAGGTCCAGGTCATCAAAATCATCTGGAACAGCATCTCCTCCTGCAGGTAAGATTTCCACCAAGGCACCAGGGCTGCACTCAAACTTGGAAGTAGAATGAGGTGTAATGGGAGTGTCGTAGTCTCCCGAATCTTCTGAAATATGTGTCAAAATAGAGACATCATGCTTCTGGAATGCCGCCTTACATATTACCTTAGATAGAGTGTCCATTCCTTCTTGATCTGTCTTCACACGAGATAGCATCTTGGCAACCCTCTCCTCATATTTCAAAAATTCTTCATCATCTTCTTCAGGATCATGTGGTCTCCTAGACAATCCGTCAGCATCGATATTGGCTTTACCAGATTTGTATCCAATGTCAAAGTTGTACAGGGAGAGGGATGCTAACCATCGATGACCTGTGGCATCCAGTTTAGCAGTCGTCAGGATGTACGTCAGAGGGTTATTATCTGTCACTACTTTAAACTCTGCACCATATAGATAATCATGAAACTTTTCACAAACTGCCCATTTAAGGGTTAAAATTCCAATTTGTGGATAGGGTAATTCCGTTCACTTTTAGTGAGCCCATGACTGGCATATGAAATCACTCGCAGTTTTCCTTCTTGAATTTGGTAAAGTGCAGCGCCTAGCCCTGTAGTGCTGGCATCAGTGTGTAATACATAAGGTAGCTTCCAATTTGCAAAAGCCAACACAGGGGCAACTGTGAGTTTTTCCTTTATAATTTCGAATGCTTTCTGACATTCTGAGGTCCACCGCGTACCCAATGGCTGCTGGCTTTGAATCCGGGCTTCTTTCCTATCCTTTCGACTGTTTGTTAGTCCCACCAACAGATTACTGAGCGGCTTCACCAAGTGTGAGTATTGATTCACAAATCTTCGGTAATAGCCCGCAAATCCTAGAAAAGATCGCAGCTCTCTAATGTTTTTAGGTTGTGGCCACTTAGTAATGGCTGAAATCTTCTCTTCATCGGGGAGCACCCCCTTCTCTGAGATATGATGACCCAAATATTTCACTGACTTCTGAAAGAATTTACATTTAGATGGAGAGAGCTTCAATCCGCATTTCAACAGTCGTTGTAACACCCTCATCAATCGATCCTCATGCTCTTCCAGTGTGTCCGAGAATATTATAAGATCATCCAAGAAGGCCACAACTTCATGTAGATTAATATCAGTCATTACTTTCTCTATCATTCTTTGAAAACTTGCTGGAGCATTTGTCAGTCCTTGAGCCATTCTCTTAAATTGCCAGTTTCCAAAGGGCGTGGTGAATGCAGTTTTAGGCCTATCCATTTCTTCTACCTCAATCTGATAGTACCCACTCTTGAGATCTAGTACTGAGAACCACTTGCTACCTGATAGGAGAGTGAATGTCTCCTCAATTCGAGGCAACGGATAGGAGTCTTTTCTGGTTATGTTGTTCAATTTACGATAATCAACAACCATCCTCAAGGTACCATTTTTCTTTCTAACCAATACAACAGGTGAAGCATAAGGGCTATCAGACTTCTCAATCACTCCTGTGGCTAATAGCTCCTTCAGGTGCTGCCTGAGATCCTCAAAGTCAGCTGGGGATACATGACGTGTGCGCTCTTTGAATGGAGTTGGATCCAACAGGGTGATTTTATGCATTATTCCTGGAATACATCCAATATCAAGGTCATGACAGGAAAATGCTCCTTTTGCCTCTTGATTAATTCTCTTTTCTATATGCTGTTTAAACTCTTCAGATATTGGAGAATCTCCGAAGTCTAGCAACACCTTCTCAGACTCCATGTTACCCTCTCCAATAGCTTCTAGTTTAGCACCATCCTTATAGGTCGAGCCTGTAACGTTCATGGTCCTCACTATATCGACTGGCTCACCTACACCCAATGTCCTTCTAGGAGGCAAACTGATGCTACAATCCGATATATTCTTCAATAGCACCCTAGCCTTTGTGTTCGACTTACTGCCAGTTCAGATGAGTTGAGGTTGTACTAGTAAGCCTACGGGTAGAGGATAATTTTCTGAAGCCTCAAGCAATATGGACAAACTCTGACCATGTCTGGGCATTCTCAGAATGCATTCCACTTCCTTGCCTTCATCCCTTTCGAACACTATTGGTCTGGTGCTGGTCAATCTAGCCATCATTGGCCTAATAACTCTTTGATTGGAACTTTGATGAGAAACATAGGTCTGATATGTAGTTACCCAATTTTTGTCCATGGCTAACTCCTTAAGGTAATTTGGGCCAGCCAGTTCTTTACAGTCATGTATTAGATGTCTGAGAATATTCGTTCCCACTATTAAAGGCAGGGGTTTGTTCTTTTGATCGGGACAGACTAGAGCAAGGACAGAATATTTGTTTCCACTTCCACAGGCCTCCTTGGGAAACTGTACTTCAACTTCAATATACCCCAGATAAGGAACAGGTTGACCTCCTGCACCCGTAACACAAAGTAAGTCTTCTAGAGGGTATATCTTCCGATGTGATAAATAGTCTTCATAGAAGGTTTGTGTTATGCACGTCACTTGAGAGCCAGTGTCCACTAAGCAAGGGCACTGCACACCATCCAAATAAGCGGTTGCAGAACAAACCTTTCCCACGAGGCGTTTCAAAACATCATCTGGTAGAGGACATGGTGGGATATGATCACTGGATATTTCTCTTTTGGGACTTATCTGAATTGCATTTGGTGCCTTTGTCTGCCCCTCGCAAAAGCACCTTTTTAGTTTAAAGGAGTATTTGAAACCTGCCTAATGCTGGGTATTTTTTTTTCTTTCAAATTTTTCCCGCAATTTCTGTTGGACTAGAGCAGCATTTACAGGATTGATGCATTCTCCCATCATGTGTCCATTCTCTCCACAGTTATAACAAAATGAAAGTATCTTGGGATGATGCCTCCCTTTTTGAGGCATCTTCTCTATCCAAGAGTTTCTTCGCATCATGCTGTTTTCAGCAGGGCTATTTACTATTTCTGAATTGGCAGCTCTACAATGAGTGATCAATGGGGCGAGCAAAACATTATCTTCTTCTCCTGAAAATGTTCCCAACTCAGATCCCACCTTAAACTCACTTGCCTCTGGTGTCATGCTTATGTCATTTGCTAGGTAAATCCTGCTTACAGGTTTAATCTGGGTAACTCCCAATTGACGTATCCTCCTAGATTCTTTCATGTTTCTTTCTTCCTCAATCGTTCTGATTTTAAATAGCAGCTCCGAGTACTGTGGCAGTTTCTTCAACTGGCTCTCTAATAAGTCCCTCAATTGCAGTCAGGTAATCAGGGTCTCCTCCCAGCACCCACGTACAAACTGCTGTAGTAACTGCCTGTCTGGGGCGAGCCCAAAGAAAATTCCCCGCTCCACGACTTTCTGTAACAGGACCTGAAGCCTTCTCAAATAGTCTGAAGATTTTTCTTTGCCATTCTGGAAAGTTTCAATAAACTGAAAAAATAATTCCTCTCCATTAGTTACACTGCCATATGCCTTCTCCAGTTCCTCTAAACACTGCTCTGCTGTGGCGCTTTTATCTATGTAAGAGACAATATTTAAAGCTGGAGGAAGGAGACTTTCAATTAATTTCCTTTTTTTTGCACCTGCGGTGAGATCTGGATCCTGCAGTAATTGCTTAATTTGAATATGCCAAGTTTCATAGTCTCCTTCATTACTAGGTTTAGGGACATTTCCAGAGAAAACTTTAATTTTGTAGTACGTATGATTCAACTCTGCGCCCTTTTCCTTAGGAGTTTTGATCACATGCTCCACTATAACCTTTGAAACATCCGCAGGAATAGAAATTGGTGGAATGGAATATTGAGAAGAATTGACTGCCACAGGATGTTGGGTTAGCATAGCATCCTGCCATTTGGGAACCTTTTTTCGGCTTTTAACTGGAGTCTGCAATATACTCTGGGGTGATTGATCCATATCTCGTGTTTCTTTTTCTTGTGACCCCAAACTCTCAATCATGAGAGCAGATGTTCTTTTCCTCAGATCTTGAATATTGATTTTATGACTGTCAGCTATATATGCTAATTCTTCTTGAAATCGATCTGTCATATCTAAAAGTATGTCACTCACTAGTGGGTCAGGAGCAATCGACTCAACATTCTGTTCTGATAATGTCTCATCTAAGACAGGTAAAATTATCCACTGACTGTCCAGTTCCCCTTTTAAAGCTCATTCTTTCTAAAATAATTATAGAAAGCGGTTCTTCAAACTCACACAAAACTTGATCAGATGACTCGGCTCTTAAACGTTTCAATTTTGTAACTACACCCGCTGGGCTTAAGGCATCTTCTACACTTGCTAAAGATATTTCAGGGTTTACAGAACTCAGAATAACAGATCTATCAGGAATACAATCATAGTACTTGTAATACTCCATTTTATATGAGAAAGAAACAAAGAGAATACTGTGCTCACTTCACTAATGATGCTGGGTCGCTCAGTAGCAGGTCAGACAGAGAGAAGAAAAAAAATTACAGCCCAACGTTGATGCGCCAAAATTTGTTGTAACCCTTGAAGTTCAAATTTCTTTATGACTCCTTGTGTCTGAAACCTGCACTTTGATTCTCAGCCCAGTATCAGAAATGAATCCACACGCTCTTTAGTGAGTAACAGTTTTATCTTTACTGGGATGAATGACTGAAATAAATCTGTTCACTTCTTAAGCATTTGCATTTTTCATATAAACACATGTTTATAGTACAAGAGAAAACTTAACTTTGTCATAAACTCATGTTAAGTATTTCAACCAGAATCAGCATGTGATAATAGCACCCGACCTGAAGCAGTCTCTGAACAAGCAAAGTCCCAGATTGTACCCTACTGTGTGTCCATTTGAATTTAGAGCTGAAGATGGCGTCAGTACTGCTCTTTGCTTCAACTGTCAAATCCACAATTCAGCAGCCTCTATCCGAAAGAAAAGCTTCAAATCCTGACAGGGCACAGTTCAATTACTCCCAAGTCGTCCACAGCAGGGTTCCAGAAAAGAGAACCTTAATCAGCACAGATAATATTTATTAGTTCAGAGCAGGGCAGAAACTCTGTGCAGACTGTAGCAGTGCTTCGTATGTTGCACATGCTCAATACAATCCAATTTTGAATCTCCTTCCCCCCCCCCCCCCCCAGCTCTTAAAGAGACAGCACTCTATTGTCAGTCTTTTCATGTCACAATGATGATTCAACATTTCTCTGCCCTAGTTCCTAGAGGTATGTTACACATGCAGGACTTAATAGCTGGCTCAGAATCACAATGGCCATAAAACAAGTGATCTGTACATGTAGCAGAGGCTCTAAGCCATGAGGTACCACATGGTGACACCGGCTCTCACATAATAATAAATAGTACAGTACAAGCTAATGTACAGGAAAACCTGCATGCAGGACTTAAAAGCTGGCTCACAATCACAATGGCCATAAAACAAGTGATCTGTATATGTAGCAGAGGCTCTAAGCCATGAGATACAACATGGTGACAGTGGCTCTCACATAATAATAAATAGTACAGTACAAGCTAATGTACAGGAAAACCTGCATGCAGGACTTAATAGCTGGCTCAGAATCACAATGGCCATAAAACAAGTGATCTGTATATGTAGCAGAGGCTCTAAGCCATGAGATACCACAAGCTGACAGTGAAAGATATTTTAATTTGTC
Source organism: Rhinatrema bivittatum (assembly GCF_901001135.1). Taxonomy (NCBI): domain Eukaryota; kingdom Metazoa; phylum Chordata; class Amphibia; order Gymnophiona; family Rhinatrematidae; genus Rhinatrema; species Rhinatrema bivittatum. Next base: position 515,413 of record NC_042633.1, on the reverse strand, counting down.
TTGTAAATAATTCTTGTTTTCTTTCCATTATAAAGCCTAGAATACTAGTTGCATATTTTCAAAGACGTGATGGTTCTAGAGAGTTTGCCACTCCCAGTGGTTTGAAGTACATTTTTAGAGTTTACTGTACATGCACTATGTTTTGACTTTTGTTTATAATTATGTTATTGCATCTAGTTTTATGTTCACTTGAAAAACATTGACTATTGTGATAATAAAATTTATGGTAGGCATCTGTTTAGTGGAACTCCAGGTGGCACTGCTTGAATTTGTGAGGCCTTCTTTCAAACTGTCTCACGCTTAGACAACAGAAGAAATCGTGTACCTCTTTGTAGTCTTAGGCCCACAATGAAGAATCATAAAAAATGCATGTCTGCAAGGTTAGTTAATTTCCCAGGACTCTTTGGAATGTCAGGTGTAAGCAAATGTTTCTTTTCACCTTGTGACCTTAGATCAAAGGAGTGTTGTAAGAACATAAGAATATGGCATACTGGGTCAGATCAAGGGTCCATCAAGCCCAGCATCCTGTTTCCAACAGTGGCCAATCGAGGCCGTAAGAACCTGGCAAGTACCCCAAAACTAAGTCTATTCCATGTTACCGTTGCTAGTAATAGCGGTGGTTATTATCTAAGTCAACTTAATTAATCGCAGGTAATGGACTTCTCCTCCAAGAACGTATCCTTTTTTAAACACAGCTATACTAACTGCACTGACCACATCCTCTGGCAACAAATTCCAGAGTTTAATTGTGCATTGAGTAAAAAAGAACTTTCTCCGATTAGTTTTAAATGTGCCCCATGCTAACTTCATGGAGTGCCCCCTAGTCTTTCTATTATCCGAAAGAGTAAATAACCGATTCACATCTACCCGTTCTAGACCTCTCATGATTTTAAACATCTCTATCATATCCCCCCTCAGCCGTCTCTTCTCCAAGCTGAAAAGTCATAACCTCTTTAGTCTTTCCTCATAGGGGAGTTGTTCCATTCCCCTTATCATTTTGTTAGCCCTTCTCTGTACCTTTTCCATCGCAATTATATCTTTTTTGAGATGCGGCGACCAGAATTGTACACAGTATTCAAGGTGCGGTCTCACCATGGAGCGATACAGAGGCATTAGGACATTTTCCGTTTTATTCACCATTCCCTTTCTAATAATTCCCAACATTCTGTTTGCTTTTTTGACTGCCGCAGCACACTGAACCGACGATTTCAATGTGTTATTCACTATGACACCTAGATCTCTTTCTTGGGCTGTAGCACCTAATATGGAACCCAACATTGTGTAATTATACCATGGGTTATTTTTCCCTATATGCATCACCTTGCACTTATCCACATTAAATTTCATCTGCCATTTGGATGCCCAATTTTCCAGTCTCACAAGGTCTTCCTGCAATTTATCACAATCTGCTTGTGATTTAACTACTGTGAACAATTTTGTGTCATCTGCAAATTTGACTATCTCACTCGTCGTATTTTTTTCCAGATCATTTATAAATATATTGAAAATTAAGGGTCCCAATACAGATCCCTGAGGCACTCCACTGTCCACTCCCTTCCATTGAGAAAATTGCCCATTTAATCCTACTCTCTGTTTCCTGTCTTTTAGCCAGTTTGCAATCCACGAAAGGACATCGCCACCTATCCCATGACTTTTTACTTTTCCTAAAAGCCTCTCATGAGGCAGAAGCTGCTTGCTTGTAAGCTTGTAAGCACAAAAGAGGCAGACTCCCTGGGCACTTGACTGCACAGACCCACCCAATAGTTAGGTTCAGTCTGTTAAAACTACCCACTGCCCACTATCACGGTGCCTGGCAGTGCACTAATGTGTGTTGCATGTACATGGAAGCTGCTTGCTTGTAAGCACAAAAGAGGCAGACTCCCTGGGCACTTGACTGCACAGACCCACCCAATAGTTAGGTTCAGTCTGTTAAAACTACCCACTGCCCACTGTCACGGTGCCTGGCAGTGCACTAATGTGTGTGGCGTGCACACAGACGCTGCTTGCTTGTAAGCACAAAAGAGGCAGACTCCCTGGGCACTTGACTGCACAGACCCACTCAATAATAAGGTTCAGTGTGTTTAAAATGCCCATTGCCCACTGTCACGGTGCCTGGCTGTGCACTAATGTGTGTGGCGTGCACACAGAAGCTGCTTGCTTGTAAGCACAAAATAGGCAGACTCCCTGGGCACTTGACTGCACAGACCCACCCATTAGTTAGGTTCAGTCTGTTAAAACTACCCACTGCCCACTGTCACGGTGCCTGGCTGTGCACTAATGTGTGTGGCGTGCACACAGAAGCAGCTTGCTTGTAAGCACAAAAGAGGCAGACTCCCTGGGCTCTTGACTGCACAGACCCACCCATTGGTTATGTTCAGTCTGTTAAACTGCCCAGTGAAGCCCAGTGCACAGAGAGACTAAGTAATTTGAATTAAAAAAAATCAGTTTAAAAAAGCAGGAATTTTTGTCACTCCAGAAAAATGGATGAAATTGAATATAATATATCTCTCCAAGCCAGCCCAACACCCTAAATGGTGGTCAGTGCTAGCTGACCTAGCACAGCTTCTCTTCTCAGTCAGAGATCACCAAAATAAATAGCTTGAAAGAAACAGGACTAGCTGTAGCTGACCCTGGCACTGCAGCAAAACAAAGAATAATTAGCTTTTTCTTTCCTTAACTTGCTTAACTAGCCTTTCTCTCAGTGCAGCCTTCTCTTACACCCAGCCCACCTCCCCATAGCATCGCTGGAAATAAGTGCGTGGCTCCTCGTGCTGATATTTATATAGTGCTGGCTCATCATTAAAATCGACAGAGAGCACTGATTGACAGCGTGATTGGCTGCATTCAGTGCATGTCACAAAATGACAGCGCGGATATGCTACATTCCGGTATCCATGCCGACCTGTCCGACCCTTTCCTGTGAGTCACTGTGACTCACAGGAAAGGGTCAGACAGGTCGGCATGGATACCGGAATGTAGGGCATGGGTGCTGCCATTTCCTGAAAATCATAGGTAGCTAGTAGCTAATGGGGGCGAAAAAAGCTCGCGCCGTGGGGCGCACCGAATTAAACGGATAATAAGTTAAATACGTGGGGAGTCGCAATGCGTTTCTCCTCCCCACGTATTTAATGGATAGGACAAAATACGTTGCGGATCGCCAATACGACAAAAACGGATGCACACCCCTAATTAGCCATATATACATTGGCAAAAATGGAATTGACAAAGAAAAGTGTATCTTACCTACGAGCCAAGCAAGCCTCAAAATTGTCAAAGATGCCCGATTGCCTGAGTATAAAGGAATCGTGCGTGGCTCCTGGGCTCCTGTGCATTTGAGCATTACAGACCACTTGCACATTGAAGGAGTGGAAGAGCTTTCTGTTGTGTTATGTCTCCTCCCTCAGACAGGATGGAACGATGGCCATGTGAGTGCAGATGGTAGCTCCAACAACATTGGTAAAGTGTGTGAAAGCATAAAAATCTCTCTTCAAGTCCATCAAGTCCTGCCTGTCATGAGGGAATTTTATTTAGCGATTAATGTGGTCAGTAGGGATGTGCAGAGCAAAATTTTATGTTCATATTTCTTATGTCCGAAAGGGGGTCCCACTTGCGGTCAATATGGACATAAAAAAAATGCAATGAGTTGGGTATATGTACATATGTCGCCCATTAAAGTCAATGGGGGAAGGATTTCCAGCCTATTTTTGGCTGCAGAATTGTGGTTTTCTTATCAATTGGCCCAGGAGAGAGTTCCCTTTCCTTTGTGCAGGGAAGTACTCCCTGGAAAGGGTCCACCCCTAGAGTTGTGTGTACCCGGTGTTTACATTGGCGTCCAGTGAATATCGTTGGCGTCTAGTGAATTCCGTTGGCGTCTAGTGAATTCAGATGGTACTTACGCACTTCAGCAGATGACAAAGGAATTGGAGGATCTCTCAGAAATAAGAATACGTGTGGGAACACAAGTCTGGATGAACAGGCAGGCACAGCAATGGAGTTAAAACAGCAGTAGGAACACAAGGCCTGGATGAACAGGCACTTCATTCGAGGACAGAGGTCAATCCCAGCTAGGGGCACAAGGCCTGCATGAACAGGCACAGGAACTAGGTTAAAACACTGGTAGCTCGCCAGCATCTTTCTGATGCATGCTAGAATATTGGCAGCGGTATGGGCATGGTCCGTCAGGTGGGTGTGCAGTAAAGCCCACCTCCACCCTCATGCTTGTTCAGGGAAGGACTCCCTGGAACGGGTCCACCCCTAGAGTTGTGTGTACCCGGTGTTTACATTGGCGTCCAGTGAATATCGTTGGCGTCTAGTGAATTCCGTTGGCGTCTAGTGAATTCAGACTGTACTTACGCACTTCAGCTGATGACAAACTAATTGGAGCCTAGGATCTCTCACAAATAAGAATACGTGTGGGAACACAAGGCCTGGATGAACAGGTACATCATTCGAGGACAGAGGTCAATTCCAGCTAGGGACACAAGGCCTGCATGAACAGGCACAGCAACCAGGTTAAAACACTTGTGGGAACACAAGGCCTGGATGAACAGGCACAGCCACTGAGTTAAAACACCTGTGGGAACACAAGGCCTGGATGAACTGGCACCGCCACTGAGTTAAAACACCTGTGGGAACACAAGGCCCGGAAGAATGGGCACAGCAACTGAGTTAAAACACCTGTGGGAACACAAGGCCTGGATGAACACGGATACTCGGATAGTAATTATGTGTTTTTTTAATGTATTTATATTCTTATTCGAAAACGTTTCTAGCACGTCATACTTGATTACACTCAGGTACTGTAGGTATTTCCCTATCCCCAGAGGAACACAAGGCCTGGATGAACAGGCACCGCCACTGAGTTAAAACACCTGTGGGAACACAAGGCCTGGATGAACAGGCAGGCACAGCAATGGAGTTAAAACACCAGTAGGAACATGGATGAACACTGATACTCGGATAGTACAATTTTTTTTTTATGGATTTATATTCTTTTTTTAAAAAGTTTATAGCACTTCATTTATTTTTATATTTATTTGTCATTTTTATATACTGACATTCTTGTATTCAATGCAAATCATACTTGCTTACACTCAGTTACTGTATGTATTTCCCTATGCCCAGAGGAACACAAGGCCTGCAGTAACGGGCACAGCAACGGAGTTAAAACACTTGTGGGAACACAAGGCCGGGATGAAGAGGCGCAGCAGTCGAGCACAGAGGTCGATCCCAGCTAGGGACACAAGGCCTGGATAAAGAGGCACATCATTCGAGGACAGAGTTCAATCACAGCTAGGGACACAAGCCGCGGAGGAAAAGACACTAACCAGGATCCTCCAAGCCCTCATTTTCTCCAAATTAGACTACTGCAACTCTACATTTCTTGGACTCCCTTCCTCATACACAAAACCACTCCAAATGGTTCAAAACGCAGCAGCCCGTCTACTAACAAACACTAGGAAAAGAGACCACATTTCCCCAGTCCTAAAAGACCTCCACTGGTTACCAATTCAGTTCAGAGTCATTTACAAATCCATCACCTTGATATACAAAATCTTTCACCAACACACCATAATCGACCTACAAATTCCTCTCCGTTTATACAAATGCACAAGACCGACCAGGGAAGCCTACAGAGGATGCCTCCTTGTTCCACCCTCCAAAACCACTTATCACAGCACCTTTAGAGATTGAGCCCTTTCCACAGCAGGTCCACCGTTATGGAACTCCATCCCCCCAGATCTCAGAAATGAACCTTGCCTCCTAACCTTTCGGAAAAGACTCAAGACATGGCTTTTCAGGCAAGCCTTCCCGAACTGCACCTAACACACACCATCAATAAATTCTCAGCTCAGAAGCTGTATATATTGGACGCCATATTTGTAATGTACTCTTGTATATTTTTATATTCTACACATGTATATAATTAACCTCCTCTATCCCTCTTTATTTCTTACACTCCCAGTTCATAGCCCCAGTTAATTGTAACTGCATCTCTTCACCACGTGTATTTATGTTATAGGTTGTTTTCTTTGCACCCCTGTTTTCTGTAAAGCGACATCATGTGAACGATTTCATGAATGCCGGTATAAAAAAACCTTAAATAAATAAAATAAATAAGTAAGTACCGCAAGGGAAAGTTGAAAACAACTTTGAAGAGGGAGTTCAAGAGGGCGTGAAATTGTAAAGAGGTAAATGGGTGGGGTCCGTGCAGTCCGCCCGCAGGATTCAACCCGGCGGGTTCGGTCGGACCGGGGTTTCGGCGGATCCCCCACCCCCACCCCTTTCGCGGGGGGTGGGGGAGGGGCGGGGAACGCCTCCTGGACGGCCCCGGCCCCCGCAGGGCGCATTTGCTCCGCGGCGGTGCGCCGCGACCGGCTACGGTTCGGCTGGGAAGGCCCAGGGGGGGCAGGTGGCCCGCTGCTCCGGCGGCGTGTGTTATAGCCCCCCCTCCCGGCGTTTCCTCCTTCCCCTTTGGCAACTGTTAACTTGTCTTAACCTCATTCACTACATCTATGCAGACGATGTTCAGATTCTTATTCCCATAACAGAATCTATTAACAAACTTGGCTATTCTTACAAGCCTTCCCTGATCCTTCAAACTTTCACTAGATAAGTAGTAAGTACAGCTACTCAGCTTTGAATATGGAACTTCACCCATCCAATATTCTCCTCATTTAGCTACCCTACTTATGCACTTCAGAAAATGACAAAGGAATTGGAAGATCTCTCAGAAATAATAATACGTGTGGGAACACAAGGTCTGGATGAACAGGCAGGCACAGCAATGGACTTAAAACACCAGTAGGAACACTAGGCCTGGATGAAGAGGCACATCATTCTAGGACAGAGGTCAATCCCACCTATGGACACAAGCCGCGGAGGAAAAGAAACTAACCAGGATTCCCTCCGTAACGGCGAGTGAAGAGGGAAGAGCCCAGCGCCGAATCCCCGCTCATCCGGCGGGCGCGGGAAATGTGGCGTACGGAAGATCGCCTCTCTGGCGCCGCTCGGGGGCCCAAGTCCTTCTCATCAAGCCTCAGCCCGCGGACGGTGTTAGGCCGGTAGCGGCCCCCGGCGCTCCGGGACCGGGTTTTCTCGTAGTATGTTTGTTTGGGAATGCAGGCCAAAGTGGGTGGTAAACTCCATCTAAGGTTAAATACCGTCTCCGGCGCGTGTTATTGCCCCCCCCCCCGGCAGCAGCTTCGCCGTTTCCCCCGGACAAGGGTCCACCTCCAAGTTCAACAATTTCTTACTCTTTACTTTGTCTGTCGAGGCTTGACGTCTCTAAAAGGGTTTGACCTGGAATGCTGTGCATGTCCATCCAATATCGCATACAATATAAAGTGGCATGTTTAATTCAAAATGTTGTACACGGGGAGATCTCAGAAATGAACCTCGCCTCCTAACCTTTCTGGAAAGACTCAAGACATGGCTTTTCAGGCAAGCCTTCCCGAACTCCACCTAACACGCACCATCAATAAATTCTCTGCTCAGAAGCTGTATATATTGTATATACAGGTGGCCCGCCGCTCCGGCGGCGCGTGTTATAGCCCCCCCTGGCAGCAGCTTCGCCGTTTCCCCCGCCGTTTCCTCCTTCCCCTTTGCCAACTGTTAACTAGTCTTAACCTCATTCACTACATCTATGCAGACGATGTTCAGATTCTTATTCCCATAACAGAATCTATTAACAAAGCCATCGCACTTTGGAACAATAGCTTACAAGCCATCACTAATCTCCTCAACAGTCAAAGCATGAGATCTTATTAAGAAACTGACATTATCCTCAACAAATTCTTACTCCTAGCAAAACCTCTACCAAGTAAGTACACAGGGGTCTGTATTTTCATACCCCAGTGCTTGCTGTTTGAATACCGCTCTTGCCGTACCGACCCGCAGGGACCACCTAGGGACACAAGCTGTGGAGGAAAAGAAACTAACCAGGATTCCCTCAGTAACGGCGAGTGAAGAGGGAAGAGCCCAGCGCCGAATCCCCGCCTGTCTGGCGGGCGCGGGACATGTGGCATACGGAAGACCGCCTCCCCAGCGCCGCTCGGGGGCCCAAGTCCTTCTGATGGAGGATCAGCCCGCGGACGGTGTTAGGCCGGTAGTGGCCCCCGGCGCGCCGGGACCGGGTCTTCTCTGAGTCGGGTTCTTTGGGAAATCAGCCCAAAGCGGGTGGTAAACTCCGTGTAAGGCTGAATACTGGCACGAGACCGATGAAACAGCTAGTAGCAATCGGAATCTCTGGATTGGCGCTCGCCTGGTTCAAATTGTTGCTAACCAACAGAGGTTATAAGGTAAAAATCCAGAACAAAGAATCACCACGCCACGACTCGGCCATCGGAGTCCCACAAGGTTCCTCTTTATCCCCTAAACTCTTTAATATTTACCTCCTACCACTCTGCCGACTCCTTACCAACCTCAATTTAATACACTTTCTCTATGCTGACGACATCCAGATCCTGATCCCCATCAAAGAATCATACACAAAAACCCTCGAATACTGGGATTCCTGTCACCTAGAAATCAAAAGCCTCCTCAAAAACCTAAATCTGGTACTAAACTCCTCTAAAACTGAAGTATTACTCATAACTCCTGACAACAATCTCACAGCTTGTCTCCCAACCAACCTACAAACTACTCATGTGAGGGATCTAGGTGTGCTAATCGACAATTAACTAAACTTGAAATCCCATATCAATAAAACCACCAAAGACTGCTTCTATAAACTGCAAGTTTAAAAAAGGATAAGACCACTCTTCCACGCCAAAGACTTCAGAACCATCCTCCAAGCCCTCATTTTCTACTACTGCAACTCTACATTACTTGGACTCCCTTCCTCATACACAAAACCACTCCAAATGGTTGAAAACGCAGCAGCCCGTCTACTAACAAACACTAGGAAAGGAGGCCACATTTCCCCAGTCCTAAAAGACCTCCACTGGTTACCAATTCAGTTCAGAGTCATTTACAAATCCATCACCTTGATATAAGAAATCATTCACCAACACACCATAATCGACCTACAAATTCCTCTTCGTTTATTCAAATGCACAAGACCCACCAGGGAAGCCTACAGAGGATGCAATGCCGGTATAAATAAATAAAATCAATAAGTACGTAAGGGAAAGTGGAAAAAAACTTTCAAGAGCGAGTTCAAAAGGGCGGGAAACCGTTAAGAGTTAAACGGGTGGGGTGCGTGCAGTCCGCGGCCCCGGCCCCGTCCAGGAATAAAAAAATAAAGTAAATCAATAAAATCAATAAGTACGTAAGGGAAAGTTGAAAACAACTTTCAAGACCGAGTTCAAAAGGGCGGGAAACCGTTAAGAGTTAAACGGGTGGGGTGCATGCAGTCCGCGGCCCCGGCCCCGTCCAGGAATAAAAAAAATAAAGGAAATCAATAAAATCAATAAGTACGTAAGGGAAAGTTGAAAACAACTTTCAAGACCGAGTTCAAAAGGGCGGGAAACCGTTAAGAGTTAAACGGGTGGGGTGCGTGCAGTCCGCGGCCCCGGCCCCGTCCAGGAATAAAAAAATAAAGTAAATCAATAAAATCAATAAGTACGTAAGGGAAAGTTGAAAACAACTTTCAAGACCGAGTTCAAAAGGGCGGGAAACCGTTAAGAGTTAAACGGGTGGGGTGCGTGCAGTCCGCCTGGAGGATTGAACCCGGCGGGTTCGGTGGGACCGTGGTTTCGGCGGATCCCCCACCCCTTTCGCGGGGGGGCGGGGAACGCCTCCCGGATGGCCGCAGGGCGCATTTCCTCCGCGGCGGAGCGCCGCAACCGGCTCCGTGTCGGCTGGGAAGGCCCAGGGGGGGCAGGTGGCCCGCCGCTCCGGCGGCGCGTGTTATAGCCCCCCCTGGCAGCAGCTTTGCCGTTTCCCCCGCCGTTTCCTCCTTCCCCTTTGCCAACTGTTAAGTAGTCTTAACCTCATTCACTACATCTATGCAGACGATGTTCAGATTCTTATTCCCATAACAGAATCTATTAACAAAGCCATCGCACTTTGGAACAACAGCTTACAAGCCACCACTAATCTCCTCAACAGTCTAAACCTGGTCCTCAATGCCTCTAAAACTAAACTCCTCTTCATTTCCTACAAGCAAGAAAACCTCCCATCTCAGATCCATCACAAACACCTTCTCACCCACAACCATGTGAGAGACCTGGGAGTAATTATAGACAACCGTCTTCACCTAAAGAATATGATCCAAACCACAACTATAAGATATAATATTATATCTTAATGGGCCTCGACAAAGGAAACTCTTTCCTATTGATCTTGTTAGACCTTTCCGCAGCGTTCGACACGGTCAACCACGCCATCCTCCTAAACCAGCTTTCGTCCATAGGAATCAGCGGCACCGTCCTATCCTGGTTCAAAACGTTTCTCAATTACAGAGGTTACAAAGTTAAACTCCAAAACAAGGAATCCTCAAGATTTGACTCTGTCATAGGAGTCCCTCAAGGTTCTTCATTGTCTCCGACCCTATTTAATATCTATCTTCTTCCTCTCTGCCAACTTCTTACCGACCTCAATCTAAAGTACTTCCTTTACGCAGATGATATTGAAATCATCATTCCTATCAAAGACACATACTGTACAACTCTTGAGTACTGGGAAACATGCCACCAGAAAATCAAACAAGTAGTAAACAACCTACACCTCATCTTAAACTCATCCAAGACAGAAATCCTACTCATCTCTCCTGAAAACAATATCTCCAACACTACTCTTCCCACCAACCTACCTACCACACAAGTTAGAGACTTAGGAGTGATAATAGACAACCGGCTAAACTTCAAGGCACATATCAACAAAACAACCAAAGACTGCTTCTATAAACTCCAGGTTCGGAAGAGGATAAGACCTCTTTTCCATGCTCAAGACTTCAGAACGATCATCGAAGCAGTCATTTTTGCAAAATTAGACTACTGCAGTTCCCTATTGCTAGGTCTGCCCTCATCCTATTCCAAACCACTACAGATGGTTCAAAATTCAGCAGCCCGATTACTAACAGGCGCAAGAAAGAGAGACCACATATCTCCCATTCTGAAAGAGTTACATTGGCTACCCGTCCACTTCCGTATCATCTATAAAGCCATATGTGTCATCTTCAAAACTATTCATCAACGCATCTTATGCACTTTAGCTGATGACAAAGGAATCGGAAAATCTCTCAGAAATAAGAATACGCGTGGGAACACAAGGTCTGGAGGAACAGGCACATCATTTGAGGACAGAGGTCAATCCCAGCTAGGGACACAAGCCACGTAGGAAAAGAAACTAACCAGGATTCCCTCAGTAACGGCGAGTGAAGAGGGAAGAGCCCAGCGCCGAATCTCCGCCACTCCGGGTTCGGGGATCTGAACCCGACTCCCTTTCGATCAGCCGAGGACGACGGAGGCCATCGCCCGTCCCTTCCGAACGGCGCTCGCCTATCTCTTCGGACCAGCTGACCCATGTGGAACTGCTGTTCACATGGAACCCTTCTCCACTTCGGCCTTGAAGAAGAATGCTCAGTCTGTTTAAAATAAGAAAATGAACGGGCCCACTCTGAAGGACCATGCTCAGTCTGTTTAAAATAGCAATATCAACAGTCCCACTCTGAAGGACAATGCTCAGTCTGTTTAAAAGAACAAAATGGAACAGACCCGCTCAAGAAGATTGCTCAGTCTGTTTAAAATAACAAAATGGAACTGCCCAGCTAGGGACACAAGGCCTGGAGGAACAGGCATATCATTGGAGGACAGAGGTCAATCCCGGCTAGGGACACAAGGCCGGGAGGGACAGGCAGGCACAGCAATGGAGTTAAAACACCAGTAGGAACACAATGCCTGGAGGTACAGGCAGGAACAGCAACGGAGTTAAAACACTTGTGGGAACACAAGGGCTGCACAGTAGATGCCGGTCAGGCACAGCGATTCATGTCAAGAACATGTGCTGCAGTGCTTACATTATCTTGAGCATAGGAGGCAATTGGAACTGCTGCAAGGCTCCTTTCAATAATTTTATTCATCTTGCCATTCACAAGGAAAATCGGGAAAGCCAAGCAATGGCAGGTTTACTTTCAAAAACACTAGCATTTCCATCAAGACCGGTGACAGCCTTGAGCGGTGAGGGCTCATGATATCCCCTGTCATTGAAAAAACACGTTCACTGGGCACACTGGTTGGTGGACATGACAGATATCCTTCAGCCACTTTGGCTAGGTGTGGCCAGACAGTGGACTTGTGTGCCCAATATGCCAGCGGATCTGTCTGCGTGTTCTCTATCGGCTCTGAGAGATACCGTGTCACTGACAGCTCTGCTGCTGTCTCCTCCTGTGCTTGGGAGGGCTGAGAGTCACTCAATCCAGTTACTTTCTCTCTCGCCCGTTGCACAACTGATGTATCTTTATGGCCAACATGCCTTGGGCGTTCTGACGTTGAGGTGGACGCACTAATAATAGTATCTGTCACTGACACAGTCCTTCTCCTGCCAGGGCTAGCAGCAGCACAACTCTGTGACGTGCCTGCTGTTTCCACCTGTGCTTCAAGCCTAATCTGTCTCCGCCTATGGTGCTCCTGTTCACGGACCTGTGCTAACAACAGCTCCTTCACAAATGACAGACAATTGGTCTGTAGGGCGAGTTTACCTTTCACACGGGGATCACAGACAGAGGCGAGCATGTATGTGCTGTCTTCTGTTAAAGGCCTTAATCTGTCTTTCACCTGCTGCTGCAAAACGTCCACACACTGCAGCACCTCAGCAGTCATTCCCTCTTGCCGTTTAATGCCTTCCAAATGGTCATCCAGGAATTTCACAATAGGGATGATGTCAGCCAAGGTGGAACTTCTGGAACTCAGCTCCTCCGTGACGTCCTTGAAGGGCTGCAGGATTTTTAACAGCTGACTCATGACTAACCAATCGTGATGCCCTAGGGGATTCTGTACACTTATGTCTATTGTACCAGAAAGTTCATGAAGGGGTGTCTGCAGCTCCAATAACCTCTCCAGCATCATAAAGGTGGAATTCCACCGGGTGGGAACGTCTTGAATGAGACGCTTCTCTGCCATATACAAATCAGTCTGCTTTTCTCGGAGAACCTGCCCCGCCCTGACACTTCTGTGGAAGTGTGCTGCTATGTTCCTGCACTTGTGTATTAACCGACGCAGGTATTCAGTCTCCTTGTCCTTGGACTCCAAGCCCAAACCTGACTTCACTACCAGATGCAGAGTGTGTGCAAAACATCGGATGTTCTTAAACCGCCCATCGCTTATTGCCTTAACCATGTTTGCACCGTTGTCTGTGACAAAAAAGCCTGCCCGCGTTTTACTGTCTCGCTGGTGTACTTTCCAGCTCGCCAGCATCTTTCTGATGCATGCTAGAATATTGGCAGCGGTATGGGAATGGTCCGTCAGGTGGGTGTTCAGTAAAGCCCACCTCCACCCTGATGCTTGTTCAGTAATAGAGCTGCTGGCTGCCCCTGCCTCTGCCATGTCCCACCAGTGTGCTGTCAGAGAGAGGTAAGAGTGTGCAGCATTCATGGCGGTCCAGATATCGCAGGTGAAATGCACTCTTCCGTCTGCCTTTCCTAGCAGTGCTTGCACGCGACTGACACAGTGCTTGTACAGGCTGGGGATGACCTTTCTACTAAATGTGGTTCTGGAGGGGACTTTGTAATTTGGAAGTACGACCTTCAAGAAACGTTTGAAACCCACATTCTCCACTAACTGCAGGGGCTGGTCATCAAGGGCAATCATTTCCGCAATGCTCCTGGTTACTACTTTTGCGGCTGCCTGCCTCCTACCCCGGGATAGCGTTACCGCACTCCACCCCATTTCCTCCATGGTGCATTGTCGCTTCTCCCACATGTCAGTGGGTTTCTGGCCTGCCGCCTGACTGCTAGAAGGGTATGAGGGCGTGGGCTGACTCTGCTGCTTTCCTACCACTGCACCCTGGTTGGAAGGGGAAGGGGTCCCCTGACGGAAAATGCTACCATCCCCAGATGGCAGTAATCTTGTTGGGTGTTGCCTCTTAATATGATACTCCATGCCAAAATTTGACAGATGTCCCAGTTGCTTGCCTCTGCTAATATCCCTGGCACAGTAATTACACCGAGCATAACGCGGGTCTTCTGTCACTTTAAAATGTGCCCAGATCGCAGATTTCTTTTGTGATCCTCCTCTCTTTCCCGCCCTGGGGGTGGATGGTGGCACTGGAGTTGAGGTACTACTGGGTGTGGGTGGTGCACCCACTGCACCCGGTGAAGCAATGCCAGCGGGGGCAACAGTCACCCTCTGTCTCCCTTCTGACAGCTCTTCCTCCTCCTCGATATCAGTGGAATGTCTCCCCTGCCGCAGATTTCTGGAGGTGGAGGCTAAAACAGGACTAACTGACAATTCTACCGAAGATTGCTCAGGTATTACATCTTCCGTTTCTGATGAGAATCCCATCCAAGAAGATTCTTCTTCTGAATCAGAAGCTAACAGTGCCAGCGCTACCTTGTCACCGCGAAGTTTTGCAGGACACTTCTGTCCCCTGGCTGCTCTTGGGTGTGTAACTTTTGTCTGGCTAGACTCTGCCTCCTCTTCACTCTCCTCCAAAACTACAGTGCCAGAAACACGTGGTGGCGATTGCAAAGTTTCATGGTCTGATTTCTTTTTTTTTGCCATGGAACTGCCATCCCCTACAAAGACGTTTGATTGCGACAGTTGCCTTTTTACCTGTACTGGTGGTATTGCGCTGGTGTCTTTTGCGGTGCCTCCGCTGCCATTCCCACTAAGTCGCTTGCATCTCCCTTTCCCTGACATTATGGATTTAATGTCAATGAGTACTAGTGGTAACACTGCCCACTGTCCCACAATAATAATGTTCGGTCAGTTTAAAATAACTAAATTAACAGACCCACTCAAGAAGAATGCTCAGTCTGTTTAAAATAACAAAATGAACGGACCCAGTCAAGGACAATGCGGTTAAGTCTGTTTAAAAATAGCAGATTGAACAGACTCGCTGAAGGCCAATCTTCACTCTGTTTACAATGCCCACTGCCTCACTGCCTGCCTGGCAATGCACGGAATGTGTCTGTCTGTGTGTGTGCAGTGAGTGCACAGAGAACCAGCTTCCTTTTCAGTAGATATGAGGCAGAGTACTGCCAGTGCCAGCCCTGGCACTGCCCACCCAGCACTGAACCAGTCAAGGACAATGCGGTTAAGTCTGTTTAGAAATAGCAAATTTAACAGACTCGCTGAAGGCCAATCTTCACTCTGTTTACAATGCCCACTGCCTCACTGCCTGCCTGGCAATGCACGGAATGTGTCTGTCTGTGTGTGTGCAGTGAGTGCACAGAGAACCAGCTTCCTTTTCAGTAGATATGAGGCAGAGTACTGCCAGTGCCAGCCCTGGCACTGCCCACCCAGCACTGAACCAGTCAAGGACAATGCGGTTAAGTCTGTTTAGAAATAGCAGATTGAACAGACTCGCTGAAGGCCAATCTTCACTCTGTTTACAATGCCCACTGCCTCACTGCCTGCCTGGCAATGCACGGAATGTGTCTGTCTGTGTGTGTGCAGTGAGTGCACAGAGAACCAGCTTCCTTTTCAGTAGATATGAGGCAGAGTACTGCCAGTGCCAGCCCTGGCACTGCCCACCCAGCACTGAACCAGTCAAGGACAATGCGGTTAAGTCTGTTTAAAAATAGCAGATTGAACAGACTCGCTGAAGGCCAATCTTCACTCTGTTTACAATGCCCACTGCCTCACTGCCTGCCTGGCAATGCACGGAATGTGTCTGTCTGTGTGTGTGCAGTGAGTGCACAGAGAACCAGCTTCCTTTTCAGTAGATATGAGGCAGAGTACTGCCAGTGCCAGCCCTGGCACTGCCCACCCAGCACTGAACCAGTCAAGGACAATGCGGTTAAGTCTGTTTAAAAATAGCAGATTGAACAGACTCGCTGAAGGCCAATCTTCACTCTGTTTACAATGCCCACTGCCTCACTGCCTGCCTGGCAATGCACGGAATGTGTATGTCTGTGTGTGTGCAGTGAGTGCACAGAGAACCAGCTTCCTTTTCAGTAGATATGAGGCAGAGTACTGCCAGTGCCAGCCCTGGCACTGCCCACCCAGCACTGAACCAGTCAAGGACAATGCGGTTAAGTCTGTTTAGAAATAGCAAATTTAACAGACTCGCTGAAGGCCAATCTTCACTCTGTTTACAATGCCCACTGCCTCACTGCCTGCCTGGCAATGCACGGAATGTGTCTGTCTGTGTGTGTGCAGTGAGTGCACAGAGAACCAGCTTCCTTTTCAGTAGATATGAGGCAGAGTACTGCCAGTGCCAGCCCTGGCACTGCCCACCCAGCACTGAACCAGTCAAGGACAATGCGGTTAAGTCTGTTTAGAAATAGCAGATTGAACAGACTCGCTGAAGGCCAATCTTCATAGAAACATAGAAACATAGAAATGACGGCAGAAGAAGACCAAATGGCCCATCCAGTCTGCCCAGCAAGCTTCCCTCATTTCTTCTCCCATACTTATCTGTTTCTCTTAGCTCTTGGTTCTAATTCCCTTCCACCCCCGCCATTAATGTAGAGAGCGGTGGAGGAGCTGCATCCAAGTGAAATATCTAGCTTGATTAGTTAGAGGTAGTAGGAGTAGTAACCGCCGCAATAAGCAAGCTACACCCATGCTTATTTGTTTTTACCCAGATTATGTTATACAGCCCTTATTGGTTGTTTATCTTCTCCCCTGCCGTTGAAGCAGGGAGCTATGCTGGATATGCGTGAGGTATCAGTTTTTTTCTTCTCCCCTGCCGTTGAAGCAGAGAGCTATGCTGGATATGCATCGAAAGTGAAGTATCAGGCACATTTGGTTTGGGGTAGTAACCGCCGTGACAAGCCAGCTACTCCCCGCTTTGTGAGTGTGAATCCTTTTTTCTTCTCCCCTGCCGTTGAAGTTATGCTGGATATGCGTGAAGTATCAGTTTTTCTTTTCCCCTGCCGTTGAAGCAGAGAGCTATGCTGGAAATTCGTGATGTATCAGTCTTTCTCCGATGCCGTTGAAGTAGAGAGCCATGCTGGATATGCGTCGAGAGTGAAGTATCAGGTACATTTGGTTTGGGGTAGTAACCGCCGTAACAAGCCAGCTACTCCCCGCTTTGTGAGTGCGAACCCTTTTTTCTTCTCCCCTGCCGTTTAAGCAGAGAGCTCTGCTGGATGTGTGAAGTAACAGTTTTTCTTTTCCCCTGCTGTTGAAGCAGAGAACTATGCTGGATATGCATTGAAAGTGAAGTATAAGAATGGAGTGATCAAGCTAGTTGAAAGGCATCAGGAATAGAGGAAGGTGGAGGTAGTAATTTGGATATTTGGTTTGGGGTAGTAACCGCCGTAACAAGCCAGCTACTCCCGTCTTTGTGAGTGCAAATCCTTTTTTCCACATTTCCTCTTGCTGTTGAATCTTAGAGTGATGTTGGAGTCACAGTAACCATGTGTATGTTTATTGACTAAGGGTATTGTCTCCAGGCAGTAGCCATCATTCTGGCGAGTCACCCAATCTTCATTGGCGGCCTCTTGACTTTATGGATCCACAGTGTTTATCCCACGCCCCTTTGAAGTCCTTCACAGTTCTGGTCTTCACCACTTCCTCCGGAAGGGCATTCCAGGCATCCACCACCCTCTCCGTGAAGAAATACTTCCTGACATTGGTTCTGAATCTTCCTCCCTGGAGCTTCAAATCGTGACCCCTGGTTCTGCTGATTTTTTTCTTATGGTAAAGGTTTGTCGTTGCCTTTGGATCATTAAAACCTTTCAAGTATCTGAAAGTCTGTATCATATCACCTCTGCTCCTCCTTTCCTCCAGGGTGTACATATTTAGATTCTTCAGTCTCTCCTCGTACGTCATGCGATGAAGATCCTCCACCTTCCTGGTCGCCCTTCTCTGTACCGCTTCCATCTTGTCTTTGTCTTTTTGTAGATACGGTCTCCAGAACTGAACACAGTACTCCAGGTGAGGCCTCACCAAGGACCTGTACAAGGGAATAATCACTTCCCTTTTCTTACTCGATATTCCTCTCTCTATGCAGTACTTCACTCTGTTTACTTCTCTCTATGCAGTACTTCACTCTGTTTACAATGCCCACTGCCTCACTGCCTGCCTGCCAATGCACGGAATGTGTCTGTCTGTGTGTGTGCAGTGAGTGCACAGAGAACCAGCTTCCTTTTCAGTAGATATGAGGCAGAGTACTGCCAGTGCCAGCCCTGGCACTGCCCACCCAGCACTGAACCAGTCAAGGACAATGCGGTTAAGTCTGTTTAAAAATAGCAGATTGAACAGACTCGCTGAAGGCCAATCTTCACTCTGTTTACAATGCCCACTGCCTCACTGCCTGCCTGGCAATGCACGGAATGTGTCTGTCTGTGTGTGTGCAGTGAGTGCACAGAGAACCAGCTTCCTTTTCAGTAGATATGAGGCAGAGTACTGCCAGTGCCAGCCCTGGCACTGCCCACCCAGCACTGAACCAGTCAAGGACAATGCGGTTAAGTCTGTTTAAAAATAGCAGATTGAACAGACTCGCTGAAGGCCAATCTTCACTCTGTTTACAATGCCCACTGCCTCACTGCCTGCCTGGCAATGCACGGAATGTGTCTGTCTGTGTGTGTGCAGTGAGTGCACAGAGAACCAGCTTCCTTTTCAGTAGATATGAGGCAGAGTACTGCCAGTGCCAGCCCTGGCACTGCCCACCCAGCACTGAACCAGTCAAGGGCAATGCGGTTAAGTCTGTTTAAAAATAGCAGATTGAACAGACTCGCTGAAGGCCAATCTTCACTCTGTTTACAATGCCCACTGCCTCACTGCCTGCCTGGCAATGCACGGAATGTGTCTGTCTGTGTGTGTGCAGTGAGTGCACAGAGAACCAGCTTCCTTTTCAGTAGATATGAGGCAGAGTACTGCTAGTGCCAGCCCTGGCACTGCCCACCCAGCACTGAACCAGTCAAGGACAATGCGGTTAAGTCTGTTTAGAAATAGCAAATTTAACAGACTCGCTGAAGGCCAATCTTCACTCTGTTTACAATGCCCACTGCCTCACTGCCTGCCTGGCAATGCACGGAATGTGTCTGTCTGTGTGTGTGCAGTGAGTGCACAGAGAACCAGCTTCCTTTTCAGTAGATATGAGGCAGAGTACTGCCAGTGCCAGCCCTGGCACTGCCCACCCAGCACTGAACCAGTCAAGGACAATGCGGTTAAGTCTGTTTAGAAATAGCAGATTGAACAGACTCGCTGAAGGCCAATCTTCACTCTGTTTACAATGCCCACTGCCTCACTGCCTGCCTGGCAATGCACGGAATGTGTCTGTCTGTGTGTGTGCAGTGAGTGCACAGAGAACCAGCTTCCTTTTCAGTAGATATGAGGCAGAGTACTGACAGTGCCAGCCCTGGCACTGCCCACCCAGCACTGAACCAGTCAAGGACAATGCGGTTAAGTCTGTTTAAAAATAGCAGATTGAACAGACTCGCTGAAGGCCAATCTTCACTCTGTTTACAATGCCCACTGCCTCACTGCCTGCCTGGCAATGCACGGAATGTGTCTGTCTGTGTGTGTGCAGTGAGTGCACAGAGAACCAGCTTCCTTTTCAGTAGATATGAGGCAGAGTACTGCCAGTGCCAGCCCTGGCACTGCCCACCCAGCACTGAACCAGTCAAGGACAATGCGGTTAAGTCTGTTTAGAAATAGCAAATTTAACAGACTCGCTGAAGGGCAATCTTCACTCTGTTTACAATGCCCACTGCCTCACTGCCTGCCTGCCAATGCACGGAATGTGTCTGTCTGTGTGCACTGCAGTGCACATAGAACTAAAGTAGATATGAGGCAGAGTACTCCCAGCCCTGGAACTGCTGCCCAGTGCCCACCCAGCACTGAACCACTCAAGGAGAATGCTTTTAAGTCTGTTTAAAAATAGCAAATATGAGGCAGAGTACTGCCAGCCCTGCCTGGCACTGCCCAGGATAAAATGTACAGACTCACTCAATAACAATGTTCTTTTTTTTTTTTTTCCCTAACAAAGAATCTGTTCTGTGTTGTCTATCAAATCTGGTTCTGTTCTGTGTTGTCTATCAAATCTGGTTCTGCTATCTTCTCTGCCTCAGCCTGCCTAAGCCCACCCTGCACGATCCCGATCCCACCTCCCCACTGAATCGCTGACAATGTCCGTCAGTTCTCGTGCTGCTGCTGCTTTTATAGTGCTGGCTCGTCAGGAAATCCTCAGAGAAGCACGGAATGACAGCGCGATTCGCTGCATTCAGTGCTTCTCTGAAAAGGTGAATGCAGATTCGCTGCGTTCCGGTATCCATGCCGACCTGTCCCACCCTTTCCTGTGAGTCACTGAGACTCACAGGACAGGGTCAGACAGGTTGGCATGGTTACCGCAGGGGCGCCGCCATTTTCAGGCAATCCGGGGCTCCGAGCTCGAGTCGCAGGTAATGGTGGCGAGAAAGCGCGCGCATGGCGATTCGCCGTATCCGACATATCTATGTTCAATATGTCGGAAATCTGCTCGTTTACGCCTCATTTTTTTTTTAAGTTAAAAAATAAATTTGAGTTGCGTTTTACATATGCGGTCAATCCGAATGCACATGCCTAGTGGTCAGTGATTGCTTCAATGACCTGGTTGTTACAGCATGAGAAAGTGGTTTGGGACCCTTGACCCATGACCCCTACTGTGATTTGGAAGGAGCCGCTTGACATGATATGCAAGGCATCCAAGAGTTAGGTGAAGCTGGGGACAGCATGGGTCCTTTTGGTCACCAGATCCAGATCCCCTCAGATATCTTCATATAATTCCTGGAATGCCTGAGATCTGAGACAATACCTGCTAAACACAAAGGGGCAGATTTTCAAAGGGGTACGCACATAAGATACGTGCATAACACCCGAAAAGCTGCCCCTTCCATCCCCTGCGCGTGCCGAGCCTATAGGTTGCATAGGCTCGGCGGCGCGCGCAAGCCTCGGGATGTGCGTAAGTCCCGGGTCTTTCCTGGGGGGGGGCGTGTCGTGGAGGCGTGTCATCGGGGGGCGTTCCAGGGGCAGAGCCGTGGGTGTGGTTCTAGCCCGGGGGCATTTAGGGGGTGTGGTTGAGGCCTCCGAAACTGCTCCCGGGCCGGGGAATCGCACAGCGGCAGGTAAGGGGGTTTAGATAGGGCTGGGGGGGTGGTTTAGGTAGGGGAAGGAAGGGGAAGGTGGGGCGAGGCGGAAAGAAAGTTCCCTCCGAGGTCGCTTCGATTTCGGAGCGGCCTCAGAGGGAACGGAGTCAGGCTGCGCGACTGCCGATTTTGCGCAGCCTTGCGCGCTCCGACCCAGGATTTTAAAAGATAGCATGGCTACACACGTATCTATTAAAATCCGGTTTAATCTTGTTTGCGCCGGGTGTGCAAACAAAAGTGCGCACGCGCGTACTTTTTAAAAATCTGCCACAAAGTACTCTGGCATGCCCAGCAAGGAGGTTCATGGAGGAAAGATACGCTTCCTGTATTTCCAACGCCATGGCCGCCTGTGTGCCAGATGCAGGCAGGTGCCTGACCCGGTGGCACCAGAGGCTCCTCCTGCCCTGCTGATACTTCCTTTGGAGGTCTTGGAAGTGGCCCTGGCTGTTGTTCAGATGTTCTTCTTCTGAAGTGAGCCTGGCAAGGTATCAATTATGCCTGTACAAGTAGGCTTACCATAAAGATTGATCTGGTAAAAAACTAGAGATGTGCAATCGTTGATCATGAATTAGGCAATTTCAACGAAATTGCCTAATTCGTCGTGGGTCGGGGGCCCCGAACCCCGAAACTGATTTTCCCAAAACTATGAGGAAAATTAGTTTTTCGGGTTTGTACAGGGGGAGGGACACATTTTATTTTTTTTAAATAAAAAACCACCCCAAGCATTAAAATTTACTGTAATATAACCCCCCCACCATCCCGATCCCTCCCCAAGACTTACTAACATACCTGGTGGTCCAGCGGGGTCCTGCGAGGGATTTCTCCCTCTGTGCTGTCGGGCTTTCCGGCCTGCCTTGCATCAAAATGGCGCCAGTAGCCTTTGACCTTCTATGTCACAGGGGCTACCGGTGCCATTGGTCAGCCCCTTCACATGGTAGGAGCAATGGATGGCCGGCACCATCTTGTGCTCCTACCATGTGACAGGGGCTGACCAATGGCTCCGGTAGCCCCTGTGACATAGTAAAGGCAAAGGCTATCGGCGCCATTTTGATTACTGGCAGCCGACAGCTCGAGTGCAGGAGGTCACTCCCGGACCCCCGCTGGACCACCAGGGACTTTTGGCAAGTCTTGGGGGACCCACCTGACCCCCACAAGACTTGCCAAAAGTCCAGCGGAGGTCCGGGAGTGACCTCCTGCACTTGGGCCGTCGGCTGCCAGTAATCAAAATGGCACCGATAGCCTTTGCCTTTACTATGTCACAGGGGCTACTGGTGCCATTGGTCAGCCCCTGTCAAATAGTAGGAGCACAAAATGGTGCAGAAGGAAAAAATATTGTTTCATTTTGTTTTTCGTTTCGCCGGGACTCAAATTCATTTCATTAGTTTCATAGGGGGAAAAACCAATTCGTTTATTAGATTTATTCATTTTTCGTTTGCCATTAAAGTCAAAGGGGGAAGAATTTGCAGCCTATTTTTGGCTGCAGAATTGGGTTTTTCTTATCAATTCTGATGAAACTTCTGGGGAGCAATCATCAGAACGAGAAAAGAGCTCCAAGGTACTTAGACTGTGGCAAAGTGGCACCAAAGTGGCATGAATAGCCTAAGGCACTGTAAAGCGGAAAAGGGGTACCAGGAGTGGCAAGAGTACGTCAACAGAGGTGTAAAGCAGCAGCGAGAGTGTAAAAAACACACCATAGCTTCAAAAGAGGGCACCGATAACAGTTGCATGAACCCTCGAAGGCAAAACGACAAGCAAAATGGCAAGACAATTGGCTTCAACATCCTACAGCACAATGAAGGGGGAACATAGCAAGCAGAAAGAGTGTCAGAAAAAACCACAAGGCACCAATAAAGGGATAAATCAGCAGATAGACTAGCACCAACACACTTAGCAATCATGATAGTGGCAAGAACACCACAAGGAGTACAGTGAGTTGTCTGGTGTATGGCAGCAAGGCAGAGTGGCAGAAAGTTGATAGGGGCAAGACAGGTTGGCAGAGAGGATGTAGTCTGGACCCTGTGGTTTTGATAGGGGCAAGACAGACTGGCAGAGGTGAGGTAGTCAGGTCCCTGTGGTTTTGATAGGGCAAGACAGGCTGGCCCCGGGGAGAGTTCCCTTTCCTTTGTGCAGGAAAGGGCTCCATAGAATGGATTTGCCCCTAGAGAGGGGTGGTTCCGTTGGCATCTATTGAGCTCTTGCTTGTCTTTTAAAATCTGGTGGATGTAGCAGATATACAAATGATAATTTTGAAGGCCGAGGCAGAGGAGGTTTCCATGTGAACAGAGGTTCAACAAGTGTCAGCAGGTACTAAGAGAGAGGCTACACCCGGGGAGAGTTCCCCGGGTGTAGCCTCTCTCTTAGTACCCTCTCTCTTAGTACTCTCTTCCCGAGTTTTACAGTTCAAAAACACGGACTTTGTGGAAATGGGGAAGTACCTGGAGGAAGAACTAAAAGGATGGGAGAACGAGAGAGATGTGGATCAGCAGTGGACCAATCGAAAAGGAGCAATCACCAAGGCAACTGCTCTATATGTTAGAAATGTAAAGAAAAGCAAAAGAAAATTGAAACCTATCTGGTTCTCAAAGGAGGTGGCTGACAAAATTAAAGCTAAAAGAACAGCATTCAAGAAATATAAAAGATCCCAAAGGGAGGAGCACAAAGAAGAATATTTGTTTCAACTGAGGGAGACAAAGAAATTAATCAAGTTGGCAAAAAGTCAAGCGGAAGAGAGGATTGCCAAGGAGATAAAAAATGGTGACAAAACATTTTTCAGATACATCAGCGAAAAGAGAAAGGTCCAAAGTGGTATAGTGAAATTGAAAGGTGGTAATGATCAATGTGTGGAGAAGGACGAAGAAATGGCAGAAATATTAAACGAATACTTCAGCTCTATGTTCACTAAAGAAGACCCTGGAGAAGGACCATCTCTACACAACAAGAAACTGGAGGGAAGTGGAATAGATGAAAATCCTTTTACAGTAGACAATGTATGGGAAGAGCTAAAGAATCTGAAAGTGGACAAAGCCATGGGGCCTGATGGGATTCATCCAAGGATACTGAGGGAGCTCAGAGATGTTCTGGCGGGTCCACTGTGTGACCTGTTCAATAGATCCCTAGAAACGGGAGTGGTACCAAGAGATTGGAGAAGAGCGGTGGTGGTCCCGCTTCACAAGAGTGGGAACAGGGAGGAGGCTGGCAACTACAGACCGGTTAGCCTCACTTCGGTGGTGGGAAAAGTAATGGAGTCACTGCTGAAAGAGAGAATAGTGAACTATCTACAGTCCGGAGAATTGATGGACCAGAGGCAACATGGATTCACCAGGGGAAGATCCTGTCAGACAAATCTGATTGACTTTTTTGACTGGGTAACCAAGGAATTGGATCAAGGAAGAGCGCTCGATATCATATACTTGGATTTCAGCAAAGCTTTTGATACGGTTCCGCACAGGAGACTGGTGAATAAAACGAGAAGCTTAGGAGTGAGTGCCGAGGTGGTGACCTGGATTGCAAATTGGTTGACGGACAGAAGACAATGTGTGATGGTAAATGGAACTTTCTCTGAAGAGAGAGCGGTTTTAAGTGGTGTAAATGGAACTTTCTCTGAAGAGAGAGCGGTTTTAAGTGGTGTACCGCAAGGATCGGTGTTGGGACCGGTCCTGTTCAATATCTTTGTGAGCGACATTGCGGATGGGATAGAAACATAGAAACATAGAAATGACGGCAGAAGAAGACCAAATGGCCCATCCAGTCTGCCCAGCAAGCTTCACACATTTTTTTCTCTCATACTTATCATTTTCTCTTAACTCTTGGTTCTATTTCCCTTCCACCCCCACCATTAATGTAGAGAGCAGTGATGGAGCTGCATCCAAGTGAAATACCTAGCTTGATTAGTTAGGGGTAGTAGGGGTAGTAACTGCTGCAATAAGCAAGCTACACCCATGTTTATTCCCTTTACCCAGACTATGTCATACAGCCCCTATTGGTTGTTTTTCTTCTCTCCTGCCGTTGAAGCGGAGAGCCATGCTGGTTATGCATTGAAAGTGAAGTATCAGGCCCTTTTGGTTTAGGGTAGTAACCGCCGTAACAAGCCAGCTACTCCCTGCTTTGTGAGTGCGAATCCTTCTTTTTTTTTTTTTTTTTTCTTCTTCTCCCCTGCAGTTGAAGCTATTCTGGATATGCGTGAAGCCTCAGCTTTTCTTATTCCCCTGCTGTTGAAGCAGAGAGCTATGCTGGAAATGCTTGATGTATCAGCCTCTCCCATGTCATGAAGCAGAGAGCCATGCTGGATATGCATCGAAAGCGAAGTATCAGGCACATTTGGTTTGGGGTAGTAACCGCCGTAATAAGCCAGCTACTCCCCGCTTTGTGAGTGCGAACCCTCTTTTCTTCTCCCCTGCCGTTGAAGCAGAGAACTATGCTGTATATGCTTGGAAAGTGAAGTATTAGGCTTATTTGGTTTGGGGTAGTAACCGCCGTAACAAGCCAGCTACTCCCCTCTTTGTGATAGCAAATCCTTTTTTCCACATTTCCTCTTGCCGTTGAAGCTTAGAAGGTAAGGTTTGTCTTTTTGCGGATGACACTAAGATCTGCAACAGAGTGGACACGCCGGAAGGAGTGGAGAGAATGAGACGGGATCTAAGGAAACTGGAAGAGTGGTCGAAGATATGGCAGCTGAGATTCAATGCCAAGAAGTGCAAAGTCATGCATATGGGGCGTGGAAATCTGAATGAACTGTATTCGATGGGGGGGAAAGGCTGATGTGCACGGAGCAGGAGAGGGACCTTGGGGTGATAGTGTCTAATGATATGAAGTCTGCAAAACAATGCGACAAGGCGATAGCAAAAGCCAGAAGAATGCTGGGCTGCATAGAGAGAGGAATATCGAGTAAGAAAAGGGAAGTGATTATTCCCTTGTACAGGTCCTTGGTGAGGCCTCACCTGTGTTCAGTTCTGGAGACCGTATCTACAAAGAGACAAAGACAAGATGGAAGTGGTACAAAGAAGGGCGACCAGGAAGGTGAAGGATCTTCATCGGATGACATATGAGGAGAGATTGAAGAATCTAAATATGTACACCCTGGAGGAAAGGAGGAGCAGGGGTGATATGATTCAGACTTTCAGATACTTAAAAAACTTTAATGATCCAAAGACAACGACAAACCTTTTCCGTCGGAAAAAAATCAGCAGAACCAGAGGTCACGAGCTGAAGCTCCAGGGAGGAAGACTAAGAACCAATGTCAGGAAGTATTTCTTCACGGAAAGGGTGGTGGATGCCTGGAATGCCCTTCTGGAGGAAGTGGTGAAGTCTAAAACTGTGAAGGACTTCAAAGGGGCGTGGGATAAACACTGTGGATCCATCAAGTCTAGTGGGCATAAATAAAGAGGAGGCAGCAAAACACTGCACGGAGCGGCAGTAGCCACAGAGGCATTCACGGAGCGGGATGCCAGTGGCCAGTAGTCGGTGTTCCACCTTCAGGCAGCAAAACACTGCACGGAGCGGCAGTAGCCACAGAGGCATTCACGGAGCGGGATGCCAGTGGCCAGTAGTTGGTGCTCCACCTTCATGCAACAAAACACTGCACGGAGCGGCAGTAGCCACAGAGGCATTCACGGAGCGGGATGCCAGTGGCCAGTAGTTGGGGTTCCACCTTCAGGCAGCAAAACACTGCACGGAGCGGCAGTAGCCACAGAGGCATTCACGGAGCGGGATGCCAGTGGCCAGTGGTTGGTGTTCCACCTTCACGGAGGGCTGCCATCTCCAAAAAAACAAAAACAAAAACAAGAAACAAACAAACAAAGCAGGGGTAGGTAAGAGTATGGGGCAGGGGTGTGGCCTGCTTGTTGCGGCGGTTGCTACCCCTGATTGAGCTGGATGTTCGCTGGGATGCGGATATGGCGCTGCTCTCTGCATGGTTTAGGGGTGGAAGGGAGATGGGGCCGGAGGGTGCTGGAAGCCAATAGTGATGGGTGGGAGGGAGAAAAAGGGTGGGAAAAAAAAATAAAATAAATGGATGAACTGCGTGGCTTGCTGGGCAGACTGGATGGGCCGTTTGGTCTTCTTCTGCCGTTATTTCTATGTTTCTATATGTTTCTATGTTTCTATGTGTAGGAAAGGGCTCCCTGAAATGGGTTTGTCCCGATAGTGGGGCACGAGCCTTCAAAATTTGGTGGAGTGGAGGAGGTTTCCATGTGAACAGCGGTTCTGGTTCAACATCTGTCAGCGGGTATTAAGAGATAGGCAACACCCGGGGAGCATTCCCTTTCCTTTGCGCAGGAAAGGGCTCTCTGAAATGGGTTCACCCCAAAAGTGGGGCACGAGACTCGGAAAGTGTTCCAACGTGGAGGAGGTTTCCATGTCAACAGCAGTCTGGTTCAACAGGGGTCAGCAAGTACTAAGAGATAGGCTATACCCTGGGAGAGTTCTCTTTCCTTTATGCAGGTATGTTGTGGTTTGTTCTGTCACTTCTTCATGAACTGGTTCACTGCCAGAAGAAAATGGCATCTTTTTTCATTTGTGAAAGATAATTCAACAGAGGATGATTTTAGAGCAATAGAGATTGCCATTTGTGAAGCAAGAACTGAGCTGGAGGTTATTTGTGAAAACCCAGAAACTACTAACTATATTTATGCACTTCAGCTGATGACAAAGGAACTTGAAGAACTCTCAGAAATAAGAAAACTGCTACTCATCCAAATCTACAATATCAACCTATGTTGACTTTGTACCCTATACAGTGCCTCTGTAAACTATGGGAACACAGATGATGAACTAGACTGCAACTACCACCAGATTTCTATAGTACTAGAAATATTAATGTTGGCACCTAAGAAAGATTTAGGGAAAATGGCCCATATTATGAAGGTCATGAAAACTATTAAGCATATGAAATATGCAAGCTCCAAACATCTTAAGTCAGCTTTTTTTGTGATTACATTCCAAATGTTGCAAAACAGGAAAAATGATATTATGGAATGAAGTGATGAACAAATACATAAAAATGCAATTAGAAATACTAGAAATAAACTCAGACAGGCACAGTGTTTGAGGTCAGGCTCTTGTAGTGAAGTAAGGGCTGGACGGGCAGGCACAGCGTTTGGGGTCAGGCCCTTGAAGTGACTTAAGGGCTGGACAGACAGGCACAGCGTTTGAGGTCATGCCCTTATAGTGATGTAAGGGCTGGACAGACAGGTACAGCATTTGGGGACAGGCCCTTCTAGTGACATCAGGGCTGGACAGTGGACAGACAGGTACAGCATTTGAGGTCAGGCCCTTGTAGTGACGTAAGTGCTGGATGGGCATGCACAGCATTGGAGATCAGGCCATTGTATTGGTGTAAGGGCTGGACAGACAGGCACAGCGTTTGGGGTCAGCCCCTTGTACTGACATAAGGACTGGACAGTGGACAGACAGGCACAGTATTTGAGGTCAGGCCCTTGTAGTGACGTAAGGGCTGGACAGTGGACAGGCAGGCACAGTATTTAAGGTGTGGCCCTTGTAGTGATGTAAGGGCTGGACAGTGGACAGACATGTACAGCATTTGAGGTCAGGCCCTTGTAGTGATGTAAGAGCTAGAAAGTGGACAGACAGGCACAGCATTTGAGGTCAGGCCCTTGTAGTGACATAAGGGCTGGACAGTGGACAGACAGCTACAGCATTTGAGGTCAGGCCCTTGTAGTGATGTAAGGGCTGGAAAGTGGACAGACAGGCACAGTGTTTGA
Source organism: Rhinatrema bivittatum (assembly GCF_901001135.1). Taxonomy (NCBI): domain Eukaryota; kingdom Metazoa; phylum Chordata; class Amphibia; order Gymnophiona; family Rhinatrematidae; genus Rhinatrema; species Rhinatrema bivittatum. The sequence continues at coordinate 486,514 of NC_042633.1, read as the reverse complement.
CGTCAGGCCCTTGTAGTGACATAAGGGCTGTATGGGCAGGCACAGAGTTTGAAGTCAGACCTGTTTAATAGATCCCTAGAAACGGGAGTGGTGCCGAGTGATTGGAAAAGAGCGGTGGTGGTCCCGCTTCACAAGAGTAGGAACAGAGAAGAGGCTGGTAACTACAGACCGGTTAGCCTCACTTCGGTGGTGGGAAAAGTAATGGAGTCACTGTTGAAATAGAGAATAGTGAACTATCTACAGTTGGGAGAATTGCTGGACCAGAGGCAGCATGGATTCACCAGGGGAAGATCCTGTCAGACAAATCTGATTGACTTTTTTGACTGGGTAACCAAGGAATTGGATCAAGGAAGAGCACTCAATGTCATCTCCTTGGATTTCAGCAAAGCTTTTGATATGGTCCCGCATAGGAGACTGGTGAATAAAATGAGAAGATTAGGAGTGAGTGCCGAGGTAGTGGCCTGGATTGCAAACTGGTTGATGGACAGAAGACAATGTGTGATGGTAAATGGAACTCTCTCTGAAGAGAGAGCGGTTTTAAGTGGTGTACCGCAAGGATCGGTGTTGGGACCGGTCTTGTTCAATATATTTGTGAGTGACATTGCGGACGGGATGGAAGGTAAGGTTTGTCTTTTTGCGGATGATACTAAGATCTGCAACAGAGTGGACACGCCGGAAGGGGTGGAGAGAATGAGATGGGATTTAAGGAAGCTGGAAGAGTGGTCAAAGATATGGCAACTGAAATTCAATGCCAAGAAGTGCAGTGTCATGCATATGGGGAGTGGAAATCCGAATGAACTGTATTCGATGGGGGAGAAAGGCTGATGTGCACGGAGCAGGAGGGAGACCTTGGGATGATTGTGTCTAATGATCTGAAGTCTGTGAAACAATGTGACAAAGCGATAGCTAAAGCCAGAAGAATGCTGGGCTGCATAGAGAGAGGAATATCAAGTAAGAAAAGGGAAGTGATTATCCCCTTGTACAGGTCCTTGGTGAGGCCTCACATGGTGTACTGTGTTCAGTTCTGGAGACAGTATCTCCGAAGAGACAGAGACAAGATGGAGGCGGTCCAGAGAAGGGCGACCAAAAAGGTGGAGGGTCTTCATCGAATGACTTATGAGCAGAGACTGAAGAATCTAAATATGTACACCCTGGAGGAAAGGAGGAGCAGAGGTGATATGATACAGACTTTCAGATAATTGAAAGGTTTTAATGATTCAAAGACAACGACAAACCTTTTCCGTCAGAAAAAAATCAACAGAACCAGAGGTCACAATTTGAAGCTCCAGGGAGGAAGACTCAGAACCAATGTCAGGAAGTATTTCTTCACGGAGAGGGTGGTGGATGCCTGGAATGCCCTTCCGGAGGAAGTGGTGAAGACCAGAACTGTGAAGGACTTCAAAGGGGCGTGGGATAAACACTGTGGATCCTTAAAGTCTAGAGGACTTGTGGGAATGACAGCTACTACCTGGAGATAATACCCTTATTAAATAAACATGCACACGGTTAATGCGACTCCAACATTGCTCTAAGCTTCAATGGCAAGAGGAAATATGGAAAAAAGGATTTTCATTCACAAAAAAGCAGGGAGTAGCTTGCTTGTTACGGCAGTTACTACCCCAAACCAAAAAAGCCTGATACTTCACTTTCAATGCATATCCAGCATAGCTCTCTGCTTCAACGGCAGTGGAGAAAGACCGATACTTCACGCATATCCAGCATAGCTCTCTGCTTCAACGGCAGGGGAGGAAGACCGATACTTCACGCATATCCAGCATAGCTCTCTGCTTCAACAGCAGGGGAGGAAGACCGATACTTCACCCATATCCAGCATAGCTCTCTGCTTCACAAGCAGGGGCGGAAGACTGATAGTTCTTGCATATTCAGCATTAGAGATGTGAATCGTGTCCTCGATCGTCTTAACGATCGATTTCGGCTGGGAGGGGGAGGGAATCGTATTGTTGCCGTTTGGGTGTGTAAAGTATCGTGAAAATCGTTAAAATCGTGAGCCGGCACACTAAAACCCCCTAAAACCCACCCCCGACCCTTTAAATTAAATCCCCCATCCTCCCGAACCCCCCCCCCCCAAATGCTTTAAATTACCCTGGGGTCCAGCGGCAGTCCGTAGCTAAATCGGGGGAAGGGGGAGGGCAGGAAAACCGGCACACTAAAACCCACCCCCGACCCTTTAAATTAAATCACCCACCCTCCCGAACCCCCCCCAATGCCTTAAATTACCCTGGGGTAGAGCGGCGGTCCGAAACGGCCTCCTGCTATTGAATCGCGTCGCGTCGTCTTCAGCCGGCGCCATTTTGCAAAATGGCCGCCGCAAAATGGCGGCGGCCATAGACCAACACGATTCGACTGCTGGAGGTCGTTCCGGACCCCCGCTGGACTTTTGGCAAGTCTTGTGGGGGTCAAGAGGCCCCCCCAAGCTGGCCAAAAGTTCCTGGGGTTCCTGACCCCCGCTGAACGACCTCCTGCAGTCGATCTCCTGCCGGCGCCATTTTCCGTACGGAAAACGATTCGCGGCAGGAAATCGCTCACGGACCCCCGCTGGACCCCCAGGAACTTTTGGCCAGCTTGGGGGGGCCTCCTGACCCCCACAAGACTTGCCAAAACTCCAGCGGGGGTCCGGAACGACCTCCAGCAGTCGAATCGTGTTGGTCTATGGCCGCCGCCATTTTGCGGCGGCCATTTTGCAAAATGGCGCCAGCTGAAGACGACGCGATTCAATAGCAGGAGGCCGTTTCGGACCGCCGCTCTACCCCAGGGTAATTTAAGGCATTTGGGGGGGGGGATTTAATTTAAAGGGTCGGGGGTGGGTTTTAGGGGGTTTTAGTGTGCCGGTTTTCCTGCCCTCCCCCTTCCCCCGATTTAGCTACGGACCGCCGCTGGACCCCAGGGTAATTTAAGGCATTTGGGGGGGGGGGGGGGTTCGGGAGGGTGGGGGATTTAATTTAATGGGTCGGGGGTGGGTTTTAGGGGGTTTTAATGTGCCGGTTTTCCTGCCCTCCCCCTTCCCCCGATTTACAATTTTTTGACGATAAATCGGGGGAATTGGTATTGTATCGTGGCCCTAACGGTTTTTGACGATTTAAAATATATCGGACGATATTTTAAATCGTCAAAAAACGATTCACATCCCTATTCAGCATAGCTCTCTGCTTCAACAGCAGGGGAGGAAGACCGATACTTCACGCATATCCAGCATAGCTTTCTGCTTCAATGGCAGGGGGAATGAAGAAAAGTTGATCTATATACAGACAGCAACCAACAATGACTGAATTACATAGTCTGGGTAAACAAATAAGCATGGGTGTAGCTTGCTTAGTGCGGCAGTTACTACCCCTAACTAATTAACAGGTCGATACAGTAAGGCCGCGGTAAAAACAGTGCGGCAGTGTCGCACCCTTCCTCCCCGCACGCACAGTTCTCTAGACCTAGCGCCTGATACTGTCTTCTAATCGCATGCAAATGCATGCCGAGGCTGTGAAGCGTTAGGGAAGGGTTATGCCCGTGCAACCCATTTTACTGTATAGGCGCTTAATACAGCGCCTATACAGTAACCTGGGTGCGCTGGTACCTGTCATTTCAAATGACATTTGAAATGACAGGCACCAGGAAGTGTAAAAAGTGTAAAAAAACAAAAAACCAAAAACCTGTGTGTTATATAAAAAATAAATTTTTTTTTAAATACCTGTCGGAGGGCCGTGGGTCCAGGCGGCGGCGAGAAGCAAAAAAGCGGCATCCGGGATCCGGGGGCAGCAGCGGCAGCGGGGGGGCAGCGGGATCCGGGGCGGCAGCAGGATCCGGGAGCGGCGGGTAGGAAGCAGCGGCAGAAGAGGGGGAGCGGCAGCGGGATCCGGGGGGTTCGGCAGCGGCAGCAGGATCCAGGGGCGGCAGCAGCGAGAAGCAAAAAAAGCGGCATCCGGGATCCGGGGGCAGCAGCGGCAGCGGGGGGGCAGCGGGATCCGGGGGCAGCAGCGGCAGCGGGGGGGGGCAGCAAAGAAGCAAAAAAAGCGGCATCCGGGATCCGGGGGTAGCAGCGGCAGCGGGGGGGCAGCGGGATCCGGAGGCAGCAGCGGCAGCGGGGGGGCAGCAGGATCCGGGGGCGGCAACAAGATCCAGCGTGTTCGATCGGGCGGGCGGGTAGGTGGCAAGAAAAGATGGCCGCCTGCACGGGGAAAGTGTGCATTTGGCCGCTGAAGACGTGACGTCACGATGTTTGGCGGCCAATTGCACGCTTCCCCCCGTGCAGGCAGCCATCTTTTTTTGCCACTTACCCGCCCGCCCGATCGAACACGCTGCCTCCTACTCGCCCCCCGGATCTCGCTGCCGCCCCCGGATCCCGCTGCCCCCCCGCTGCCGCTGCTGCCCCCGGATCCCGGATGCCGCTTTTTTTGCTTCTTTGCTGCCCCCCCCCCGCTGCCGCCCCCGGATCCCGCTGCCCCCCTGCTGCCGCTGCTGCCCCCGGATCCCGGATGCCGCTTTTTTTGCTTCTTTGCTGCCCCCCCCCCCCCCCCCCGCTGCTGCTGCTGCCCCCGGATCCCGCTGCCCCCCCGCTGCTGCCCCCGGATCCCGGATGCCGCTTTTTTTGCTTCTTTGCTGCCCCCCCCGCTGCCACTGCTGCCCCCGGATCCCGCTGCCCCCGCCCCCCCCCCTGCTGCCGCTTACCCGCGAAATCGGGAGGAAGGGAGAAGGGACTACCGTAGCAGGCCCGAGCCTTGCTACTTTTTCGGTTTTTTTTTTTTTTTTTTTGCTTCGGGAGGAGGGGACCGGACGGGGCTGCAGGAGACCGGACTGGGGCTACACTGGACGGCTGGACCGGGGACCAGGGCGGGTAAGCAATGTTTTTTACACTACACTACACTACACTAACACCTACTAGGGGGAGGCGGTAAACTAGCACGTGAAGGCCGTGGCAGAACAGCGGGTTACTGAGGAGATAATATCAGCGCCCGTTACAGTATCGGAGGGGAATAGCTAATTCCTTCATTATACAGCTTTTTCGTTCATTTACATGCTGGGTGCGGAAAGGGTTATGTGTTTATTTTAGGAAGCGCTAAGGACGCGTGAAACTGGAGACTGTATTGCTGGATCGCCTTACTCATATAGAAACATAGAAACATAGAAATGACGGCAGAAGAAGACAAAACGGCCCATCTAGTCTGCCCAGCAAGTTTCACACTTTTTTTTTTCTTATACTTATCTGTTTCTCTTGGCCCTTAGTAACCTTTTGGTTCTATTTCCCTTCCACCCCTACCATTAATGTAGAATTACAATTACAGAGAATGATAAAAGAGATGCTAAGCTAGAAATCAAGCCAGAAACATCAATGGCTGGAAACAATATAATTATCTTATAGAGAATATTAATTAAGATGACAGTAGTTCCCCAAGAAAGGGAAGAGAAAAAGACTGCACAGTGAAACCCCATGCTAAACTCAGGGTGAGCCAAACTAAAAAATTATCAGGTATGGTAGTCAGATCTTTAATGGGTTCTCCGAGGATGGAATGGAATCCAAATTATCCTAGATCTTAACTTCTTTCACTATGATGAAAGACTGTTTAATGTAAACCAGCATTTGTATATGCCATTACACTGCCATTACACTGTTTTAATGTAAACCAGCATGATGTGTCTGTATTGTGCGCTCCCAGCACGTTACAGACGGGGAATCTTTAACTGAACGTTACTGTATCGACCTGTAAGCTAGATATTTCACTTGGATGCAGTTCCAACACTGCTTTCTACATTAATGGTGGGGGTGGAAGGGAAATAGAACCAAAAGGTTACTAAGAGCCAAGAGAAACAGATAAGTATGAGAAAAAAAATAGGTGCGAAGCTTGCTGGGCAGACTGGATAGCCCGTTTGGTCTTCTTCTGCAGTCATTTCTATCTGCAAATTTGATTATCTCACTCGTCGTATTTCTTTCCAGATCATTTATAAATATATTGAAAAGTAAGGGTCCCAATACAGATCCCTGAGGCACTCCACTGCCACTCCCTTCCACTGAGAAAATTGTCCATTTAATCCTACTCTCTGTTTCCTGTCTTTTAGCCAGTTTGCAATCCATGAAAGAACATCGCCACCTATCCCATGACTTTTTACTTTTCCTAGAAGCCTCTCATGAGGAACTTTGTCAAACACCTTCTGTAATCCAAGTACACTACATCTACCGGTTCACCTTTATCCACATGTTTATTAACTCCTTCAAAAAAAGTGAAGCAGATTTGTGAGGCAAGACTTGCCTTGGGTAAAGCCATGCTGACTTTGTTCCATTAAACCATGTCTTTCTATATGTTCTGTGATTTTGATGTTAGAAAACTTTTCACTATTTTTCCTGGCACTGAAGTCCGGCTAACCGGTCTATAGTTTCCTGGATTGCCCCTGGAGCCCTTTTTAAATATTGGGGTTACCTTAGCTATCCTCCAGTCTTCAGGTACAATGGGTGATTTTAATGATAAGTTACAAATTTTTACTAATAGGTCTGAAATTTTATTTTTTAGTTCCTTCAGAACTCTGGGGTGTATACCATCCGGTCAAGGTGATTTACTATTCAGTTTGTCAATCTGGTCTACCAATCTTCTAGGTTCACCGCAAGTTGATTCAGTCCATCTGAATCATTACCCATGAAAACCTTCTCCAGTACGGGTACCTCCCCAACATCCTCTTCAGTAGACACCGAAGCAAAGAAGTCATTTAATCTTTCCATGATGGCCTTATCTTCTCTAAGTGCCCCTTTAACCCCTCAATCATCTAACGGTCCAATTGACTCCCTCACAGGCTTTCTGCTTCGGATATATTTTTAAAAGTTTTTACTGTGAGTTTTTGCCTCTGTGGCTGAAGAGGCATCCAATGGTAGGCTTGAGTCAAGGCTGGTGGCAATCCAAAGGCAATCTAAAGGCTGGTGGCAATCCAAAGGCTGAGGTCTGATCACGAAGATTGTCAAGAAAACGATTACCGGCATGGTTAAAAGGGGAGGTGAAAGAAGCTATTTTAGCCAAAAGATCTTCATTCAAAAATTGGAAGAAGGATCCAACAGAAGAAAATAGGGTAAAGCATAAACATTGGCAAGTTAAATGTAAGACATTGATAAGACATGCTAAGAGAGAATTTGAAAAGAAGTTGGCTGTAGAGGCAAAAACTCACAGTAAAAACGTTTTTAAATATATCCGAAGCAGAAAGCCTGTGAGGGAGTCAGTTGGACCGTTAGATGATCGAGGGGTTAAAGGGGCACTTAGAGAAGATAAGGCCATCGCGGAAAGATTAAATGATTTCTTTGCTTCGGTGTTTACTGAAGAGGATGTTGGGGAGGTACCCGTAATGGAGAAGGTTTTCATGGGCAATGATTCAGATGGACTGAATCAAATCACGGTGAACCTAGAAGATGTGGTAGGACTGATTGACAAACTGAAGAGTAGTAAATCACCTGGACCGGATGGTATACACCCCAGAGTTCTGAAGGAACTAAAAAATGAAATTTCAGACCTATTAGTAAAAATTTGTAACTTATCATTAAAATCATCCATTGTACCTGAAGACTGGAGGATAGCAAATGTAACCCCAATATTTAAAAAGGGCTCCAGGGGCGATCCGGGAAACTACAGACCGGTTAGCCTGACTTCAGTGCCAGGAAAAATAGTGGAAAGTGTTCTAAACATCAAAATCACAGAACATATAGAAAGACATGGTTTAATGGAACAAAGTCAGCATGGCTTTACCCAGGGCAAGTCTTGCCTCACAAATCTGCTTCACTTTTTTGAAGGAGTTAATAAACATGTGGATAAAGGTGAACCGGTAGATATAGTATACTTGGATTTTCAGAAGGCGTTTGACAAAGTTCCTCATGAGAGGCTTCTAGGAAAAGTAAAAAGTCATGGGATAGATGGCGATGTCCTTTCGTGGATTGCAAACTGGCTAAAAGACAGGAAACAGAAAGTAGGATTAAATGGGCAATTTTCTCAGTGGAAGGGAGTGGACAGTGGAGTGCCTCAGGGATCTGTATTGGGACTCTTACTTTTCAATATATTTATAAATGATCTGGAAAGAAATACGACGAGTGAGATAATCAAATTTGCAGATGACACAAAATTGTTCAGAGTAGTTAAATCACAAGCAGATTATGATAAATTGCAGGAAGACCTTGTGAGACTGGAAAATTGGGCATCCAAATGGCAGATGAAATTTAATGTGGATAAGTGCAAGGTGATGCATATAGGTAAAAATAACCCATGCTATAATTACACAATGTTGGGTTCCATATTAGGTGCTACAACCCAAGAAAGAGATCTAGGTGTCATAGTGGATAACACATTGAAATTGTCGGTACAGTGTGCTGCGGCAGTCAAAAAAGCAAACAGAATGTTGGGAATTATTAGAAAGGGAATGGTGAATAAAACGGAAAATGTCATACTGCCTCTGTATCGCTCCATGGTGAGACCGCACCTTGAATACTGTGTACAATTCTGGTCGCCGCATCTCAAAAAAGATATAATTGCGATGGAAAACGTACAGAGAAGGGCTACCAAAATGATAAGGGGAATGGAACAGCTCCCCTATGAGGAAAGACTAAAGTGGTTAGGACTTTTCAGCTTGGAGAAGAGACGACTGAGGGGGGATATGATAGAGGTGTTTAAAATCATGAGAGGTCTAGAACGGGTAGATGTGAATCGGTTATTTACTGTTTCGGATAGTAGAAAGACTAGGGGGCACTCCATGAAGTTAGCATGGGGCACATTTAAAACTAATCGGAGAAAGTTCTTTTTTACTCAATGCACAATTAAACTCTGGAATTTGTTGCCAGAGGATGTGGTTAGTGCAGTTAGTATAGCTGTGTTTAAAAAAGGATTGGATAGGTTCTTGGAGGAGAAGTCCATTACCTGCTGTTAAGTTCACTTAGAGAATAGCCACTGCCATTAGCAATGGTAACATGGAATAGGCTTAGTTTTTGGGTAATTGCCAGGTTCTTATGGCCTGGATTGGCTACTGTTGGAAACAGGATGCTGGGCTTGATGGACTCTTGGTCTGACCCAGTATGGCATTTTCTTATGTTCTTATGTTCTTATGATCAAGCAAGGCAGATGTCTGATAACCGAGATGGTCAAGAGCATAGTCAAACAAGGCAGAGGTCTGGGTTTGGAGATAAGCAATGCGTAGTCGGATGAAGCAGAGGTCTGGGTCTGGATATAGGCAGTAGCGTAGTCAGGCGAAGTAGAGGTCTGGGTCTGGAGATAGGCAATGTGTAGTTGGACGAAGCAGAGGTCTGGGTCTGGAGATAGGCAGTAGCGGTCAGGAGAAGCAGAGGTCTGGGTCTAGAGATAATCAATGGCAAAGTCAGGAAAAGCAAAGTCAAAGTCCGTGTAATCAATCCAGTCCCTACTTAAGGATCAGTGGTGCGTGCACCTAGGGAGCGGTGCGGTGCGAGTAGTAACGTCTCTCCATGGGCCATGCGGCGAGGCCCGCGAAGAAGTGGTAAGAGGACTGGGAAAGCCAGGGACTGTGGCAGAGCTGGAAGCACCGGGGGAAGCCCAAGGACATAGCTGATGGCCCATCGCCGCCAGCGAGGAGGAACCAGAGGCTGGAGTCACTGTAGAAAGGTGAGGGGGCCGTGCCGCCGGTCTGCCGCGGTCGGCACTCATAAAAGTTCCCCCCCTTTACGCCCCCCTCTTGGAGGTCGGGGTTTTCCGGATGGGCAAGATGAAAGTTCAGGAGAAGGGTTTTATCCAACAAGCATTTGTCCAATTTTGCAAATAAGTAATTCTCGCGAAGGCGATGGAGGATGGTGCGGACGGTACGGACATCAGTGCGGTGTGTGGCCAGATCCTTAGAAAATAAAAGGATATCTTCCAGGTATGCCACAACCTTGGTATACAATAAATCTCGTTCATCATTCGTTGAAAAACTGCGGGTGCGTTATAAAGGCCGAAAGGCATCACCAGGTATTTGTAATGCCTGTCCCAGGTGTTAAAGGCAGTCTTCCAAATGTCATCGGGATGGATCCATACCAGGTTATATGCTCCGCGTAAGTCCACTTTCGTGAATATAGATGCTCCCTGCAAATGATCAAATAATTCTGAGATCAGTGGCAGAGGATACTCATCTTTGCGGGTGATGGAGTTTAGGCAGCAGTAGTCAATACACGATCTGAGTGACCCATCTTTCTTGGCCACAAAAAAGAATCCCGCCCCAGCAGGAGAAATTGAGGGATGGATGAATCCCTTTGCAAGGTTTTCTTGGATGTAATCCATCAAAGCCTTTGTCTCTTATAGGGACAGAGGGTAGGTGCATCCTCGGGAGGCGTGGTCCCAGGAAGGAGGTCAGTGGGACAATTGAACCTTCGAAGAGGTAGAAGGTGTGGTTTTTGCTTGGAGAACACATCTTCAAAATCTGCTTAAGGATCGGGTATACCTGAAGAGGTGGCAGCCAGAGGAACCACAGATGGCAGTACCACTTTACAAATACAGGACTGGTGGCAGGTGGGACCCCACTCCACCAGTTGCATTGAACCCCAGTTCAATTGGGGAGAGTGCTTTTGAAGCCAGGGGAGTCCGAGGATTACTGGATGGATGGATTTATCCACTATTAACAGTTCAAGTTCTTCTGTATGCAGAGCGCCATTGCGCAGCTGGACTGGTTCCTTGGTAAGGAAGATTCAACTGGGTAACGGTTCTCCATAAACAGATGCTAAAGATAAGAAAATCTTTAGCGGACGGGTCTTTATACCCAGGAACTGGACTAGATCCTTGAGAATGAAATTACCTCCTGCTCCGGAATCCACCAGAGCAAGAACTGAAAAGGATCGAGAATCTCAGATCAAGGTGACTTGTACAGACAGCTGAAGGGCCGGAGAAGTTGTGCCCAAGTTTATGACCCCTACTGAACTTAGGCCGGGAAGTTTCCCGGACGGACAGAACAGGTCTATAGATGATGGCCAGGTGCTCCGCAATACAGGCACAGACCAGTTTGTCTCCACTGGAGGCTCTCTTCCGGTGTCAGCTGCCCATGACCCAACTGCATAGGCTCTTCCATCTTGGCCACAGTAGTGACCCTGATCGGGGCAGCGCCGATGGTTGTTGGTGAACGGGATCGAACCCGTGAGGCAGTGGCGTAGCCAGAATTGATTTTTTGGGTGGGCACAAGGTTAACATGGGTGGGCTGTAGGCATACAGGTCTACTAGTTGTTTTTTTACTGATAAATAATGCCAAATTATGCAGCATAGCATTCACATCTACGCCTAAGTATGAGGTTTACTTAATGATACAAACATAATTCAAGGTGATTTGTGGTACTTTAGACTTCTTATTATTACGATTTTATACACGGCTCCTACCTGTCCATAAATTTTGAGAGAGCGGTTGTGTTGCTTATATTTAAATTGCTAACATCTCAAAATATAGATATATATTTTTACCTTTGTTGTCTGATCTTTGTATTTTTCTAATCAGTTGGTCCTGGTCTCTTTTTCCCATTTTTTCCCTTATAGCTCATTTCCTAATTCCTTTTCAGTGTCTTTCTTCTATTACTGTCTTCTTCCCTTCCACACACACACATACACGCTTTCTCTCACAGACTCCCTCTCACACACTCAAGCTCTCACTCTCATAGGCTCTCCCCCCCCCCCCCCACAAGCTCACATTCTCTGCAGACACACATACAAGTTCTCACTTTCTCACCCCTCCCCAGGCTTATATTCTTATGCACATACAGACGCACATCCAGGCACATAAACCCAGACTCCCATTCTCACCCACAAACCCATGCTCCCATTCTCACCCACACATATTCAAGCTCCCATTCTCATCCATACATATACACATTTAAGGTCCTATTCTCACCCACACATACACACATTCAAGCACCCATTCTTATCCACATATTCAAGCTTCCATTCTCACCCACCCACACAAACCCAGGCTCTCATTCTCAGCCATATATACACACATTCAAGCTCCCATTCTCACCCACCCACAAACCCAGGCTCCCATTCTCACCCACACATACACACATTCAAGCTCCCATTCACCCACATATTCAAGCTTCCATTCTCACCCACACACACACACACACATTCAAGTTCCCATTCTCACCCACACACAAACCCAGGCTCCCATTCTCAACCACACATACACACATTCGAGCTCCCATTCACCCACATATTCAAGCTTCCATTCTCACCCACATACACACCCAGGCTCCAGTTTTCACCCACACACACACACACACTCCCATTCTCATCCACACATACACATTCAAGCACGTGCACAGCTTCCGCTTCCTCCCCCCAAAGCAGGAAGATCAGCTGCCGCTCCTGCTGCCACCGGACTCCTGCTATCTTCGGGCGTCGGGCCGTACGGCCCGCCGAACTTCCTGTCGGGGGGGGGAGTGGAAGCACAGCGCACAACGTCCGCTTCCTCCCTCCCCCCCAAGCAGGAAGATCGGCGGGCCATACGGCCCGACGCCCGAAGATAGCAGGAGGCCGGTGGCAGCAGGAGAGGCAGCTGATCTTCCTGTTTTGGGGGAGAAAGCGGAAGCTGTGCGTAGCGCTTCCGCTCCCCCACCCCCAAACAGGAAGTTCGGCAGGCCGTTTGGCCCGAAGATAGCAGGAGAACGGGTGGCAGCAGGAGAGGCCAGCTGATCTTCCTGCATTGGGGGGAGGAAGCGGAAGCTGCGCGCGGCGCTTCCGCTCCCCCCCTCCCCCTCAACAGGAAGACCGGTTGGCCATACGGCCGCAGCAGCGCTTCCCCGTGTGCCGTGATGGTGCGCGAGGCGTGGGTTCTCTTGTTTGCTGTCGCGGGGATGGGATCCCGCGACAGCCTTGCAGTTCCGGTGTCAGTTGGGTGGGCCTGGGTCTAAGTTGGGTGGGCACCTGCCCACCCAGGCCCACCCGTGGCTACGCCACTGCCGTGAGGGCTTCTTAGGCATCCGACTCTCCTGGTGATGCTCTTGGAGATGGTGGTTGATTCGGCCTGTCAAGTCTATAAGGTCCTCGAGGGAGGAAGGGAGCTCCCTTGCAGCCAGCTCATCTTTCAGCTGTGAATAGGCAGTCCTCCTTCCAGGTGAGCTTGGAAGCCAAAGTCCAAAACTAAATGGTATAGTCAAAGAGACTTCTTTGACCTTGATGAAGATGTAATAAGTTAGTGCTTGCCACAGCCTGCCACCCATGATCATCAAAGGTCCGTCAAAACACAGCCATGAACTGAGATAACTCCCTTAGGAGGGAGTCCGACCATTCCCATAGGGGGGATGCCCAAGCCAGTGCCTTTCCTTCAAGACGAGATAGGATGAAGGTGACTTTGGTCAATTCATCCTGGAAGACGGAGGGCTGCAGATCGAATTGCATATAGCATTGGTTGATAAACCCTCTGCAGAGTCTGGCGCCACCGTTGAAGCATGGGAGTGCTGGTAGGGTCAGCAAGGCTCGAGGCATCGATGATGATGGCTGTGGAGGGAGGAGGAGCCTGCATAGGAATTGAATCGCTGGTGCGGTCATTAAGCCGGGTGTGGAGACGTCCAATGGAGGAAGCCAATGCCTCAAGGAATTGCTGCTGTTCTTGCACCTTGGATGGACCCACAAAGCAAGAAGGGAGGCGATCTGTGAAGGACATAATGGTGTCAACAAAGAAGATAGATGCCAAATGTCCTTAAAAGGATCGCTCCATAAAACTGTCATTTATTCCATCCAGGAACTTTATCTCTCTAGCATGTCCTGATGATACATTTACCCAGTCAATATTGGGGTAATTGAAATCTCCCATTATTACTGCACTACCAATTTGGGGGGGCATTTTCTATCACTTATCGTGTGTGATAAGCGGCTATTGCACACAAAAGGTCCCTTTTCACATGCGATAGCTGGCCGTGGGAGGAGTTGAGGCGGAGTTGGGGCAAAATTGGGGCGGAGTCACGGTGGCGAGGAGGCGGACACTGAGATGTCTTCACTGGTTGTGATAAGGTAAGCACCATTATCATCACCAGTAGTGCGCCCAATAGCACCACCTTTCACTGTGGCGCTACTGGGTGCGAAAGCCCGCAGCGATATCAACACGGTGGTGCAATGGCTGCTGTTACAGGTCCGCCTCCCTTCACCCCCCCCCCTGCTCCCCATTTTCGCTGGATTCACCATTCTGCATTAGAATGGTGAATCCAGGCCTTGGTTAGCTTCTCTAATTTCTCTTAGCATTTCACTGTCCGTCTCACCATCTTGACCAGGTGGACGGTAGTATACTCCTATCACTATAGTCTTCCCCAACACACAAGGGATTTCTACCCATAAAGATTTGATTGTGCATTTAGTCTCATGCAAGATGTTTATCCTGTTGGACTCTATGCCATCTCAGACATAAAGCACTACATTGCCTCCTGGGTGCTCCTCTCTGTCATTGCAATATCCTTGGAATAAGCAGCTTGGAATCTATCTACTGCTTGAGATCCTGCCAGGTACTTATGATCTGAATTGGCGTCTGTTGGAAACAGGATACTGTGTTGATGGATCTTTGGTCTGACCCAGTATGGAAAGTCTTATCATCCTGTTTAAGAATATTTTGCTAGCCAGAAGGCAGTTATCTTGTTTTTCCCCTGCCAATTTATGGCAATCAATAGCAGCCATATTATCAAAACAATCTCACCATCCAAGAGATAGTTTGTTTTTTTTGTAGAACACTTTTATGAACTACAGGATGACCGACAGAATCCTATAAAGGAAAGATACCAAAAATGATAGTATGCATGAAAGACATGAAAAGGAAAAAAAGACACAGCAACTGTAGCAGTCACAATAGCCATTACTATAGTTTTGATGGAGGACAAAGACAGAGACAAATTCATGCATAGGAGGCATGTATTCCTGAGATTATAAAGATCGACCACTTTAGAATCCACTTCATTGGTTTTATCCTTCAAGTCCTCGGGAAATAAATTATTTTATGAAATAAACTCGCTAACAATGGGGCCATATTATCTATTCAGATTGATAATGAAGATATAAGTGGATTTAAGCCAAAGATACTCTAACCTTCCAGCAAATTCATTCATGAAAATATATCTGACACATTATAGGCATCTAGCTGAATTTATGAAAATATTTTTTGGGAAAAAAAAAAACTTCTTCTAGAACTTTTTAGACTTTGCATTTCAGAGATTTTGTGGCATATTCTTTCATAAAAAAATATTCAAGGCTTATTTTTCAGATAGAGATGCAATTTCAGCATACAGAGAACTTTGACCATTATAAGATAGATTCAATTTAAAGAATAGATTTCAAAGCAAAGCACTGTAAGAAATGTAAAGTTCAAAATGATTCTGTAAACGCAGAATGCTATTGTCATTTAAAACTCTATTAAAAATCTAGCAGTGAGCATTAATTATTGTTTTCCATCATCAGAGATCTTATGCAATAAGCATTACAGTCTTGTCCTGGGAGCATTAGTGCATTCATTCATTTTCACCCTTTACTGCTGTAACAGCGTATCAAACATTTTGCTGAGATCGCTGTTGCATATTCTCCCACAACAGCCTATATCCGGTAAACATGCTTTCTGTTATTTTATTGATGAATTTATAAATGTATGCATTTATTATACATTTCTATACTTCCTCTTCCATTTTTGCTCAAGGTGGAGGGCCGGCAACATGCATTGTTGCAGCTGTTAATACACAGACTTTTCCAGCTTGATAAAGCTCATTGCCAACATGAACACAGGGCTTACTGAACTGCAGTACTCACTTATCACAGTGTAGTAAAATCTGTTGGACATAGTGTGCATCTAAATGTGACGCTGACATGCAATTTTAATATGGGGTTAATAAATAGGCATACACACCAATATAATGAGGTTTCAATTAATCTAATTATCACACGTCATACCGCAAAGTCATATAGAAGACAGGTTTTGTAGGACCAATACCGAAGGGATCTGTAAAACAATCAGACCCCATTTAGGATAGGTCACATTACTTTATTTAATGTATCATTTAGTATCATTTAAAGTCTCTCAAAAAATTGTTTTCCTCTCTTCCTAGTTGTCCTAGAGTTAAAATCTGATCCCGTTTGGAAACTAAGTATTAAGCTGTTTTTTTGCTTTATAAAATTGAGTTTTTCATCCCGTGGCAAAATAATTTTTGAAAGGATTACAACTAGGAAGAGAGGAAAAAAAATTTTTGAGAGACTTTAAATGATACTAAATGATACATTAAATAAAGTAATGTGACCTATCCTAAATGGGGTCTGATTGTTTTACAGATCCCTTCGGTATTGGTCCTACAAAACTTGTCTTCTATATGACTTTGCGATATGACGTGTGATAATTAGATTAATTGAAACCTCATTATATTGGTGTGTATGCGTACTTTTGGTTTCTGGTTATTAGGGTTTATTGTGTGTTAATAAATAGGCTCCAGACAGGGTAATTTTCAAAGCTATCTCCACAGATAAAACAGTGCTTTGCCCAAAGAAATTGGATCTACACATTTGTTTGCCTAATATATGAGTATGCATATGTGCTTGTGTCATATAATAACATGAATTTAGCAGGAATGAAAGGAAGTATTCCTAGTGTTGGAATTAGGGAAAGGTTTGCACTTATGCAGATACTTATTCATTTTCAAAATGCATATGTGTAAAATCTCCCAGAAAAATTCTGGGCACATATTAGCAGATGTAAGAACATAAGAACATGCCATTCTGGGTCAGACCAAGGGTCCATCAAGCCCAGCATCCTGTTTCCAACAGTGGCCAATCCAGGTCATAAGAACCTGGCAAGTACCCAAAAACTAAGTCTATTCCATGTAACCATTGCTAATGGCAGTGGCTATTCTCTAAGGGGCGGATTTTAAAAGGAGCGCGAATAGCCTACTTTTGTTTGCGCTCCAGGCGCAAACAAAAGTACGCTGGATTTTAGTAGATACGCGCTGAGCCGCGCGTATCTGCTAAAAACCTGGATCGGCGCGCGCAAGGCTATGGATTTTGTATAGCCGGCGCGCGCCGAGCCGCGCAGCCTACCCCCGTTCCCTCCAAGGCCGCTCCGAAATCGGAGCGGCCTCGGAGGGAACTTTCCTTTGCCCTCCCCTCACCTTCCCCTCCCTTCCCCTACCTAACCCACCCGCCCGGCCCTGTCTAAACCCCCCCCCCTTACCTTTGTCGGGGGATTTACGCCTCCCAGAGGGAGGCGTAAATCCCCGCGCGTCAGCGGGCCTCCTGCGCGCCGGGACGCGACCTGGGGGCGGATCCGGAGGGCGCGGCCACGCCCCCGGGCCGCCCCGGGCCGTAGCCACGCCCCCGGGCCCGCCCCTGGAACACTCCCGACACGCCCCGAAAACGCCGCGCGGTTCGGGCCTGCCCCCGACATGCCCCCTACACGCCCCCTCCGAAAACCCCGGGACTTACGCGAGTCCCGGGGCTCTGCGCGCGCCGGTAGGACTATGTAAAATAGGCTTACCGGCACGCAGGGCCCTGCTCGCGTAAATCCGCCCGGTTTTGGGCGGATTTACGCGAGCAGGGCTCTGAAAATCCGCCCCTAAGTGAACTTAATAGCAGGTAATGGACTTCTCCTCCAAGAACCTATCCAATCCTTTTTTAAACACAGCTATACTAACTGCACTAACCACATCCTCTGGCAATAAATTCCAGAGTTTAATTGTGTGTTGAGTGAAGAAGAACTTTCTCCGATTATATTTATTTATTTATTTATGTTTAATTTTTATATACCAAAATTCCTGTATGAGCTACAAATCAATCCGGTTTACATAGAACGGCAAATCACCCGGGGTTTACAAACCGCCCAAGGCTTTACAAAAACCAGTTAGATAGTGAGTCTCCAAAAAACTTTACATATAATGATTAAAACAGTTAGTATTAGTATAACAATTTAACAATTGAACAGGAAATTGCCCGGGGCAATAAGTGCAAGTCTGAGGCTTTACATAAATTAAATAATAACTCGCCACTGATTTACATTGAAAACAATTGATCAAGGTTGTGGAGAGGGAGCAAACAGGAGAGTAATAGATGAATGCATTAAGGGAATGATTACCAGAAAGGAAGTTCAACTTTGCGAGGGAGGGATATATGAGAGGGTTAGTTTTAAATGTGCCCCATGCTAACTTCATGGAGTGCCCCCTAGTCTTTCTACTATCCGAAAGAGTAAATAACCGCATGTGGATAGTTTTAGTGAGATACATCTCAAAGCAAACTTACATCCATACATTTGTTTTGAGAGCTAGTGCAACTTAGGCAAGTGTTTGGTAGAAAAAGTACGTATGCTGTTATGTGCTGTTGAATAGCATCTTAAATGTGACCATTCAAAATTGTTGTGGTTAGATTTTGGACAGATATGTGGATGCACTTAGGAGGACAAGCTTAGCTCAATATTCAAGTCTCACTGGCTAACCTGCCACAACCCAGTCCTTTCTTTATCTGGATAAATCTGTGTGCCCAGTGATTTTGTACACACATATGTAACCAGACAGTGGGTGGAATTTTAGATTAGATGTATGTGCTTAAAAGCTGATTTTAGTCATGAATATCTTTTGAATATCTACATTTATGAGTCTCCATACATCTTATTTTTCAATATTTTGTTTATTTATTTTTCAAAATAGCGTCAGAAATTAGTTTTACACAAAAGGACACACAAGAAAAATTCAAGAAAAACACTATCATAGCAAAAAAAAAAAAAAAATTGCCTACTAGAAGGGAATTAAGAATAAGTGAAACAAAAGGAGTATGGAAATCATACTTTTGATAAACCAAATATCACTTTATAAAATCGTTTTTCTTTACAGGTACTTTGTACCTATATTCTCTACCCATTTCTATAGCTGCACTTTGTCTCCCATGTGTTTCTTTCAGCCTTTGTTTTGTCTTCTCTAATTTTCTTTGCATCTTTTTATTAATATTCACTGTGGTAGTGCACACACCTGGAACAAATTGGCTGGGCTTCTAGTTTTTCTATGTTTATCATCTGCTTTGCCCTCACCCAATATGATTTTTTTTAGGTTTCATAGGATAGTTACTAAATTCAGTGCCTCACTTTTTGAATTGTCTAAGCATGACTCATATATTGACTGTAAAGCTATATTTAATGAAGAAAATATTACACAACATCAGCACAACGTCAATCAAAATCACTATTTTTTTTGCAAAAGAAGATGTACCATAATATAATATGGGTCATGTTTATAAAAGTCTAATTATTACTTGGCAGGACTTAGCAGTGTTTGGAGTTCATTCATAATTCTTCTTCACCTTTAACTCTGGTCAGATCAAATTTCAAACTCTTGAGACTGATATGAAGTTTCCCAGCTTGTCCTGGCTCAGAATTTTGAAGTAAGCAATCCTGATTTTTAAAAAGACTTCATGTAAGCCTTGGACAAATTTATTTAGTATGTCAAGCTAATTTGGATAGGAAGATTTCTTATAAACTATGCAATCCTCTGGCATAATCAGAAACTACACTCTATGATGATGCAACAGTGTTATGTCTTGTAAGTATCTAAATAAGAGTTCCCTTTATTTTGGTTTGATAAATAGTATAAAAAATGGGAATCATAGATGAGTCAATAGTGTCTCAAATTTTGAAGAGCATAATAAGAATGGCTGGGATTTAGTCAATAGTAAATCAAGATACAGGCCTAGATTTACCAATGTCGCAGGGCTCCCTGAATCGCTTGCTAACGGGGGGTGGGGGCAAAGCGGGGAAGGGCCTGTGAAAGCTGCCGGCTTTCGCACCCAATAGCACCATCATAAAAGGTGGTGCTATTGGGCGTGAAATAGGCAGAGAAAAGGGTTCTTCGATGTCCTCGTGGCGTCTGCCCTGACTCCTCCTCTTCCGGGGCAGTCGCTGCCCTGACTCCGGCCCTTTTTGCTATCGCATGCGAAAAGGGACTTTTTGCGTGCGAAACATCCCTTTTTGTGTGTGCTAGCTTTAGTAAATAACCCCATAGTTAGTTATCTGTCATGCAAACTGAACTATAAAGAACATGTCTACTTTTGCTGACCTTTATGAGTATTCCAATCTAGGCTGGAGAGCAGGGGTTGACTATATGAACTAAAGGATGAAAACAGGCATTACCCTTTTCAGGAGGCAATTTTAAGACAACTAACTTCGGAATAAAATTTGTGGGTTTTGCATCTAGTTCCAAGGGAAAGTATGTACGTGCTTTCATTTTGAAACTTATTTCAGTTGCAAATTACCCACTGCCAGTAGAGTGCCTCTGGAAAATATTGCAGCTAGAACTGAATATACAATCTATGTTCATTATTTTTCAATCCTGCCTAAAAGATTCCCTGGGGTATACCTCCCCCAAATGCAGCTAAAAGTATGGGAATTATTAGGAAGGGAATGGTTAATAAAATGAAAAATGTCATAATGCCTCTATATCGCTCCATGGTGAGTCCGCACCTTGAATACTGTGTACAATTCTGGTCGCCGCATCTCAAAAAAGATATAGTTGCGATGGAGAACGTACAGAGAAGGGCAACCAAAATGATAAAGGGAATGGAACAGCTCCCCTATGAGGAAAGACTAAAGAGGTTAGGACTTTTCAGCTTGGAGAAGAGATGACTGAGGGGGGATATGATAGAGATGTTTAAAATCATGAGAGGTCTAGAATGAGTAGATGTAAATCGGTTATTAATATTTTGGAATTATAGTAGGACTAGGGGGACATTCCATGAAGTTAGCAAGTAGCGCATCTAAGTCTAATCGGAGAAAATTATTTTTCACTCATCACACATTAAAGCTCTGGAATTTGTTGCCAGAGGATGTGGTTAGTGCAGTTAGTATAGCTGGGTTCAAAAAAGGTTTGGATAAGTTCTTGGAGGAGAAGTCCATTAATGGCTATCAAGTTTACTTATGGAATAGCAACTGCTATTAATTGCATCAGTAGCATGGGATCTTCTTAGTGTTTGGGTAATTGCCAGGTTCTTATGGCCTGAATTGGCCTCTGTTGGAAACAGGATGCTGGGCTTGATGGACCCTTTGTCTGACCCAGCATGGCAATTTCTTATGTTCTTGTTCTTATGGAACAGAACTCATACTTTTAGAGTGCAATTTTGTAAATGCTGTAGTTAAAGCACCATTTTCCTACATAACTGGCTTTACAATTATTCTCTAAAATAGATGGGCGTTGGAAGGAGTTGTTATGTAACCAGAGGAAAGGAAATGTGTTCTCTTTCCTCCATTATATTCCTTACTCATCTTGACGGTAAATTTTAACACAGGCACACATGTACATGCATTTGTCAGCCCACACCCATGCACTCGGCCATTTTATAACATACACGTGTATATGTACACATGTTATAAAATAGCCTGACTGCATGTACATGTACGTGCAATATTAAGTGGATGCAGATCTATGCGCACAAATGCTGCTTCTACTGCATAAGTGGGAGGATTTTAAAAGACACTCATGCTGACACCATTACCAGTTTTCCCAGTTTGTTCCTAGGTCTCCCAGCTAAAGAATAGGACTTCCAAACTCCCTAGTCTAACTGCACCCTTTCCCCTTGTTAATGCCAACCCTTAAAACCCTGCCAATCTGATTATTTATCTTTATTTTATTACTTACATGTCATCTATACCAGAAGTAAAGTTACACGGCAGGGGACCCCGGTGTGCACCTGTGCATGTATTTACGTGCAGATTTAACGTGAAATCCAGGGCACCTTTTAAAATGCACTCGGTGAATGCCAGCACAACTTGTGCATGTATCTCCCAGTTTTGGTGTGTGCTGTGCTTTTAAAATTCATCTTTATAGTTTCTGTGAGGATATTCTCAAGCTCATCACTCAAATGCCTTCCTAAGATCTTTGGTGAAGCTTACTTTAGACTGAATCCTAATCTTCTTGTTTGACTTTCATACCTCTGGAGCACATGAATTCCCCCTTCACAGCATGCAAATTGTATCTTATGCATATTCATTGTGGATATCCTGAAAACCTGACTGGCTGGGGGTCCTTCCTGACTGGTTTGTGACCCTCTGCTTAGGTTATGATATATTTGATTAAAATAAGATCAAATCTGGTTTTGCCTATCACTAATATTATCAAAGATTGATTATTTGATGATAATGATTTGCTAACTCATAACTTTTTAATCTAGGTGTTCTGATGCCCCAATTTGCATGGTTTACCCAGATATTCTTTTTGCTGTTTATTTA
The DNA here is from genome assembly GCF_901001135.1 of Rhinatrema bivittatum. Taxonomy (NCBI): domain Eukaryota; kingdom Metazoa; phylum Chordata; class Amphibia; order Gymnophiona; family Rhinatrematidae; genus Rhinatrema; species Rhinatrema bivittatum. The sequence goes on along the minus strand of NC_042633.1, from coordinate 464,350 downwards.
TAGATACATTTTTCTGATATATGTGAAAAAGAATACGGTATACATTTCTAGGCATTATTATAACTACTATGGAAATACATAATCAGACTATGGCAAAGTACTTCCTCATCCTTGGATTCTCCAGTTTCCATCAGTTTCAGAATCTACTCTTCTTCATCATTCTTCTTGTGTATCTGACCATACTTACTGGAAACTTTGCTATTATTATGCTGGTGAAAGTGGAGATCTCCCTGCATTCTCCCATGTACTTTTTCATTAGTTCCCTGTCTGTTTTAGAAATATTGTATGTATCTGTCATTGTTCCCAAACTGCTTCTCAACTTGTTGGCTGTCAGTACATCAATTTCCTATGCTGGTTGCTTTGTCCAACTGTATACATTTCATTCTTTAGGAATTACAGAATGTGTGCTTTTAGGGGTGATGGCATTTGATCGTTATTTAGCAATCTGTAATCCACTGCATTATGAAACCATCATGACCAAAAAGTTTTGCATTCAGTTGACTGCTTGTTCCTGGCTTCTGGGGTTTTCAGCTGCACTTATCCCAACAATTTTGGCTGCTAGATTATTGTTCTGTGGTCAAAATGAAATCAATCACTTTTTCTGTGATCTTGCCCCACTCCTGAACCTGGCTTGTACAGATATCTCATTCAACATTGTAGTAAATAGTTCAGTTGCTGGGTGTGCTGCAATGATTCCTTTCTCATTGATCATTGTCTTTTATATCAATATTATTATTGCTGTATTAAAGATTAAAACAGAAGAAGGGAGACACAAAGCTTTCTCTACTTGCTCTTCTCACCTGATTGTGGTTATATTATTTTATGGTTCAGCGCTTATTGTTTATGTGCGACCCAAGGGGAGCTTCCCTGTAGACTATGACAAATTACTTTCCCTAACATATGCAGTGTTCACACCCTTGTTCAATCCCTTTATTTATAGTCTCCGGAACCATAATGTAGAAGAGGCAGCAAGAAAATTGTACAGACGGATCACTTTATAGCTCCTTAAATGAATGTACTAAGGACCTGATTTAAAAAAGCATTTACTCGAGAAAAACAGGGTTTTACTTGAGAAAATGCACTTTACTCAAATAAGTAGGCTTTTGAAAATTGCTACAATATATCCCATTGAATTCTTGAGTAAGTGTGCTTTATTTTTATTTAAGTGCACTTTGCTTTTGAAAATTTCAATGATTGTAGGTTACATTTATGCGCTTAACTCCTTTGAAAATCAGAGTTGTTACAACATATGAACAGCACCTCATTTTTACGTCAGCTCATCTAACCATCATTGTAAAATATGCTGACTTGGAACTGGTAACAGATGATACTCGTTAAATACTCAGTGGAACATGGTGCATTTCAGAATCAAGAGGAAACTAATATTACTCACGGCCCCACCACTGATCTGTAATCTGCTTCCTTCCTAGCTGGTTCCTTAGAGTACAGATTTTTTTTTTTTTTTAAAGAATAAATAAAATACAACCATTGAAGTTGTTATTTGACTAACTGGCTTGGTGAGAAAGAAAGCTTGTTTGTGAGAATTAGTTAAAAACCTGTGTATATAATACTGAATTTTGAAATTTCGCAGATCACATATATTTGCCTACGTTGTTTCTAATTTGTCTTGCTATGTGGGATATTTTGTCTTGTTTCCTAACAGTTACTAATAATCTATATGTTGATTAGAAAACTTTATAATTTTAGAAATACAAAATTAAAATAAAATTCCATCATAAATGAGGAAATGTATTCAATTTTTTTCTAAAATCAAAATAAGAGATTTTTTTAGGAAAATGCTGTAATTTCTTAAATAAAAAACTATATATAGTGACATATATTTATTTCAATCTTTATTACATTGAAACAATTACAAAACCATATTTAAATATTTAACATATCATCCTCAGAAATATGCATCTAAAAATCCATTCACCAACTCATACTTACATGCACCAACTCACACTCTATTCATACACATACATACACTCACATACCTCATACCTTTTATCATTAAGATATCTCAATCTTTCTCAAATAGAACTTTTTAACAATACATTATAATTTTTTTTAAATACAATCTGTTAAGCAAGCAGAGAGATTTCTATTGCACAAGTTATTGTTCGTTTAAAAAACGACAAATCCTTCAATTTTTCTTGATTGTTTCAACATGTTTCGCCTTCTCACAGGCTTCTTCAGGAGAAATTTTGAAGAATCTCCTACTGCTCATATATCTACAGCATATTTCCACACGGATTTCATCTATAATGTTCAATAAAGTAAATCAACATAATTTTCAAAAAATCTTCCCACCAAAGACTTTTACATTTTACCTTCAAATATCTCCAAATTGTTTACCTGTACGTCCCAAAATTTCTCTTAGACGTACATGCAAGTACGTCGGCTGGACAAAAAGCCTAGGTGCGCACCGTAAATCAGCAGACCTGCTCCTGCAAGTGTAAGTATTTTTTTTAAGTTTTTTTTTCTCAGTGAGTCTGCTCCCAAACATTCATGAGTATGGGAGGTAAACTTTCAGTTCAGCAGAAATCTCATGTGGAAGAACTGAAAAAAATAGTAAAGAACGATTATTTCGTCACCAAGGGAGAAATAGCACAAATCAAATTGGGGGACATGGAAAAATTGATAGGAGAAATAGCTTGCCGTTGTTCTTGGTACCCAGAATCTGGAACTCTGAATGTAGATGATTGGGTTCAGATAGGTAATACCCTTCATACGTCTCCACGAGCTCCCATGAGGCAATTGTTGCTCTTGCAAAAATGCACAGAGGCTCTAGAACACTTAAGGACTAAAAATCTCAAGGCACCATCTCCAGTTCATGCGTCCTTAGACACAGACAGTAAAGAAGCAGACAGACTGCCTATCAGCACAGCTACTGCACACACTCATCCCCCACCATATCCGCAAAATCCCTCAGGAACAGCAACTTCGCTGTATCCTCAGCGTCCCATGCCAGAACCCATGACACAGCCCATTCAGACCTCCCAGCCTTATTCAGAAAAACAGCCCCTAAGCACAATCGAGCCACAACCTGGCCCGTGCGGTGCGGTTCGAATGAGTTTTCTCCAGGAACAACAAAATATATCCAAAGCAAGAAACCTGTGAGGGAGTCGGTTGGACCATTAGATGACCGAGGGGTTAAAGGGGCTCTTAGGGAAGATAAGGCCATTGCAGAAAGACTAAATGAATTCTTTGCTTCCGTGTTTACTAGTGAGGATGTTGGGGAGATACCAGTTCCGGAGTTGGTTTTCAGGGGTGATGAGTCAGACGAACTGAACGAAATCACTGTCAACCTGGAAGATGTAGTAGGCCAGATTGACAAACTAAAGAGTAGCAAGTCACCTGGACCGGATGGTATGCATCCCAGGGTACTAAAGGAACTCAAAAATGAAATTTCTGACCTATTAGTTAAAATGTGTAACCTATCATTAAAATCATCCATTGTACCTGAAGACTGGAGGGTGGCCAATGTAACCCCAATATTTAAAAAAGGCTCCAGGGGTGATCCGGGTAACTATAGACCAGTGAGCCTAACTTCAGTGCCGGGAAAAATAGTGGAAACTATCCTCAAGATCAAAATTGTAGAGCATATAGAAAGACATGATTTAATGGGACACAGTCAACATGGATTTACCCAAGGGAAGTCTTGCCTAACAAACCTGCTTCATTTTTTTGAAGGGGTTAATAAACATGTGGATAAAGGTGAACCGGTAGATGTAGTGTATTTGGATTTTCAGAAGGCGTTTGACAAAGTCCCTCATGAGAGGCTTCTACGAAAACTAAAAAGTCATGGGATAGGAGGCGATGTCCTTTCGTGGATTACAAACTGGTTAAAAGACAGGAAACAGAGAGTAGGACTAAATGGTCAATTTTCTCAGTGGAAAAGGGTAAACAGTGGAGTGCCTCAGGGATCTGTACTTGGACCGGTGCTTTTCAATATATATATCAATGATCTGGAAAGGAATACGATGAGTGACGTTATCAAATTTGCAGATGATACAAAATTATTCAGAGTAGTTAAATCACAAGCAGACTGTGATACATTACAGGAGGACCTTGCAAGACTGGAAGATTGGGCATCCAAATGGCAGATGAAATTTAATGTGGACAAGTGCAAGGTGTTGCATATAGGGAAAAATAACCCTAGCTGTAGTTACACGATGTTAGGTTCCATATTAGGAGCTACCACCCAAGAAAGAGATCTAGGCGTCATAGTAGATAATACATTGAAATCGTCAGCTCAGTGTGCTGCAGCAGTCAAAAAAGCAAATAAAATGTTAGGAATTATTAGGAAGGGAATGGTTAATAAAACGGAAAATGTCATAATGCCTCTATATCGCTCCATGGTGAGACCACACCTTGAATACTGTGTACAATTCTGGTCGCCGTATCTCAAAAAAGATATAGTTGCAATGGAGAAGGTACAGAGAAGGGCAACCAAAATGATAAAGGGGATGGAACAGCTCCCCTATGAGGAAAGGCTGAAGAGGTTAGGGCTGTTCAGCTTGGAGAAGAGACGGCTGAGGGGGGATATCATAGAGGTCTTTAAGATCATGAGAGGTCTTGAACGAGTAGATGTGACTCGGTTATTTACACTTTCGAATAATAGAAGGACTAGGGGGCATTCCATGAAGTTAGCAAGTAGCACATTTAAGACTAATCGGAGAAAATTCTTTTTCACTCAACGCACAATAAATCTCTGGAATTTGTTGCCAGAGGATGTGGTTAGTGCAGTTAGTGTAGCTGGGTTCAAAAAAGGTTTGGATAAGTTCTTGGAAGAGAAGTCCATTAACTGCTATTAATCAAGTTTACTTAGGGAATAGTCACTGCTATTAATTGCATCAGTAGCATGGGATCTTCTAGGTGTTTGGGTAATTGCCAGGTTCTTGTGGCCTGGTTTGGCCTCTGTTGGAAACAGGATGCTGGGCTTGATGGACCCTTGGTCTGACCCAGCATGGCAATTTCTTATGTTCTTATGTTCTAAGGGTAACCTTACAGGTGAAGAACTGTTAGAAGGACTTCAAGCCTTTCCCATCACAGAAAGGATCAATGATATGGGCGGGAGAGAAATGAATTGGTCCGCCCTTCCCTATAGTGTTCTCAGGTAACTACGCACAAGCATCAAGGAGACAGGGTTCCACTCCTCTTACACCCGAGGGCTGCTTGAGGCAATGTCTAATGGCTATAAATTAGTTCCCCAAGATTGGAAAGACCTGTCCCGTATGCTCCTCCCCCCAGCTCAGTATGTAGTATGGGAATCTGAATACCAAAGAGAAGCATTGATAGCAGGAACCACTTCAGGTGGCGCCTACTTACCAGAGCAGCTATTTGGATCAGGTCAATTTGCCACCATAGAACAGCAAGCAATTGGCATACCAGCGGTCGCCTATCCCGCAATTATCCGCTGTGTAAACAAAGCCTTTAAAAAGGTCCCTGAATCTGGAAAGGTCACAAAGTCATTTATAATGACCCGACAAACAGCGACAGAGCCCTACACACAATTTGTTGATCGCTTACAGGAAGCAATTAGGCGACAGGTAGATAATCCAGAAGCGAGCATAGAGCTCCTACTAAAGTTAGCTTTTGAAAATGCAAATGCCGACTGCCGTAAAGTTTTGCAGTCCATAGTTGGCAGACCTGATTATAACCTAGCAGATATGCTCAAAGCTTGTGCAGATGTGGGCACCCACGCCTTTCAGATGGATGCCCTTGCTATTGCCCTACAGAAAGGTCAATTTCACAATCCCAAAGGCCCCTTTTTTTTTATTGTAAGAAGCCCGGCCATTTTAAACAGCATTGTCGAGCCCCAGGTGGTGGGTTTTGTTTTTTGTTTTTAAAAATTTATTAATCGCTTAACACAACTGGCCTAAGCGATGTACATAATAACATACACAAAATTACAATAAACATTTAACAAAGACTAAAATAAACAATTTAAATTTAAATTAACATCAAATAAAACATTGTCACAATTTATATATGAAGTAAGATGGCAATACTTCATTACAATACATCTTAAATCTGGTAAATAGTACTCAATCAGTTAGATGTTATTAACTTCACTACTTATGTCTCAAGAATACAGATGAGAAAAAATCTAAATCAGTTAGATGGTCGTATAAGGGAACCGATTCTGCAGGGGACTCTAGATCACGACCAAAAACCGTGTGCCCAAAATGTAAGAAAGGGTTCCACTGGGCAAATCAGTGCCGAAGTACCAGTCAGGGAAACTAGATTCCGGGCCAGCGACAAGCCCCAGCCCAATTGTCACAGCCCCTAAGATCCGGGCGCAATCAACCACAGCGGAAGTCATTGGCAGTGCCGGCATAGATCTTATTAACCAAGACACAAAATTTGTAGGATTCCCAGGGCAGGTCACTCTGATGCCCTCTCAGCTCACAGGCCCTCTGCCCGAACAAACTGTCGGGCTGATTCTACCCCAGTCCACTGCAGGCAAGGCAGGGATCTATGTCATTCCAGGGGTTGTAGATTCTGATTATGAAGGTACTATTATGATCCAATTCGAAACCAAATCCTCCCTCACATTGCACAAAGGGGACTCCTGGGCACAGCTAGTCATAGTCCCCTGTGTCTTGCCCGTAGGAGGACATCAGACTGCCAGAGGCTCCAGCGGCTTCGGATCTACCCGAGCCCCAGCACTGCATCCTAGCATTTTAGCAGTGACTCAGGCAATCAGAAAAGAGAAACCAAGGAGAACCTACTTGCTAGACGGTAAGCCCTTTGAAGGCATTTTAGATTCAGGAGCTGATGTCTCAGTCATAACCACAGATAACTGGCCCACCGACTGGCCGACCGTAGACTCCCCCTCGGTGTGGGGGGTGGGAGGGAGACAGCTGGCCTGCCGCAGTGCTCACTGGCTAACAGTAACAAATCCCTCCGGCTCAGGCACAGCAAACTTAAAACCAGTAATCCTACCCATTCATATTAATTTGTGGGGACGAGATTTGATGAGTCAGTTTCAAGCTCGAATTATACTAGAAGAGTAAGCATGTTTCACAGTAAACCCACTGCTCTTCCATTAACTTGGAAATCCACCACACCCATCTGGGTAGAGCAGTGGCCCCTGCCTAACGATAAGCTTCAGGCCCTCAATGAATTGGTACATGATCAATTAGCTGCTGGTCATATTGAGCCCACAGTCAGTCCGTTTAACACACCTGTTTTTGTAATTAAAAAGAAATCAGGGAAGTGGAGACTTCTCCACGATCTACGAGCCATCAATGCTATTCTGCAACCTATGGGTCCGCTTCAGTGTGGCACTCCAAATCCAAACATGATTCCTAGAGATTATCAAATTTTAATAGTAGATCTGAAAGACTGCTTTTTCACCATACCACTATGTGAAAAGGACAAACAATTCTTTGCCTTTACAGTCCCTGCTTTAAACAATCAGAGACCGACTAAACGTTATCAATGGACTGTTTTGCCACAAGGAATGTTGAACAGTCCCACATTATGCCGATACTTTGTAGACAAAGCATTGCAAGGGTTTTGAAAGCGTTACCCACAAGCATTACTTTATCATTATATGGATGATATTTTGGTGGCTGTGCCACAAATCCCAGATGACTGGCTGCTCCATTTATCCTTGGAACTAGCCAAATCTGGGTTGAAAATTGCCCCTGAAAAGGTTCAGCACGAACCGTTTCTATATTTAGGTCATAAGATGCTACAGACTTACTCTAGCCCTCAAATTCCACAGCGAAAAGTGAACGATTCTTTTACATATGTACAATTACAGCAATTGCTGGGATCAATCTATTGGTTACGCCCTTATATAGGTCTGCCCACTTATTTACTAAGCCCTTTATTTGACGCTTTAAGGAACAGAACAAGTCCAGCAGAATTGATTACGTTAACACCACAGCAGAAAAAGATTTTTCAACAGGTCAATGAAGCATTAAAATTGATATGGGTAGACAGATGCACTGAAAACGTTCCTCTCACTTTAATTCTGATTCCAACCGAAAAACAGCCTACAGCAATTTTAACACAGTTAGTCGAGAAGCAGACAGGAAATAAAACATTAATCATTGAATGGCTCTACTTGCCACATTCCCCTTCACATACAGTTAGCATATTATCGTTTATGCATGCAGAATTAATCTTTAAAGGACGAGAACGTAGCAGAGTTTTACTAGGACTGGATGTGACGAATATAATTGTCCCTTTACCTTTAAGGAGCTGGGAATGGATGCCAAGCCAATCTGCAGCACTGCGAGCTGCGCTCACAGAATATGTGGGAAAAATTTCCTACCACATTCCAGCAGACCCCCGTATCCTTGCATTCAATCAGGTTCCGCTCTCCGTTTATCCAGGCCTATCACCCGCTCCCTTACCACAAGCGCAGACTGTCTTCACTGACGGTGGCTCAAAGTGGGGGGTGGTCGCCTGGCAAGTGCAGGGAAATTGGGTAACCAAAATTACGCCACCCCAGCAGTCAGCGCAAAAGGCAGAGCTAGCTGCAGTCATCCTCGCGTTGCAATGTTCTATGAATGCTGATTTAAACATTATTTCTGATAGCCAGTATGTTTTTAATGTTGCTTCTTCTCTTCCTGAAGCATATGTAACTCCTTCATTAGATGAGAACCTGCTATCCCTTTTTCTGACCCTGCAGTCAGCCCTCCAACATCGCACACACCAACTTCACATTGCCCACATCAGAAGCCATCAGCCTTTCCCTGGATGGATTTCTGAAGGCAATGCTATTGCAGATGCAGCCACAAAACAAGTAGTACTTACTGTGACACCATGGAATAACCATACCATGTTTCATCAAAATGCAAAATCCATTTCTAAACAATTTAATATTCCACTAGAACAAGCCCGAGCTATTGTACAGCAATGCCCCCAGTGTTCACAAGTCACCTCTGCCCCTTCCATGGGCGTGAACCCACGAGGCTTACGTGCCAACGAAATCTGGCAGATGGATGTTACCCAATACCCCTCATTTGCCCCCTGGAAATTTCTACATGTAACCATTGATACTTTTTCACATTTTCTCTGGGCTACTCCCCAGAAAGGGGAAACTACTAAGCATGTTATTAATCATTGTATAAAAACATTTTCTATAATGGGATTACCCTCTGTTCTGAAAACTGATAATGGCCCTGCTTACAGCAGCCATTCTTTTGCTGAATTTTGCCATAATGGAACATTAAGCACATATTTGGAATACCCTACAATTCCACAGGGCAAGCAATTGTGGAAAGAGCCAATCACACCCTAAAAACATCTCTGGATAAACACAAACAAACAGTAGGGAATGCCATTGGTCTCCCCCCTAAACAGGACTGGCTGAACAAAGTACTGTTTACTTTAAATCATTTAAACATATCAAATTCAAATCAGACCACAGCCATGGATAATCATTATGGGACTAGGGTCAGTCACCCACAGCCACCAGTTTTGTACAGAATATTACCTAACCCTGTCTGGCATGGCCCTGCCCCCCTACTAACGTGGGGACGCGGGCATGCTTCTGTGCTTTCTCCCACAGGCCCAATTTGGGTGCCAAGCCGGTGTGTCAAGCCGTGGAAAGATGGAAAAGCGTCCAGATCCACAAAACCCAATCCCAAACTTCTCCCTGAGCCTCCACAACCCTCAGAAGGACAGAGACCGGACTCCCCGCAAAAAGCAGCATCGGATGACCTGGGGACAGATCAAAGCGCTATCTCACCAATCTACACAGCTCCTGGAACAACAAGGCCTTGAGAAAACTCCAGAGAACTTCTTATTAGCTGCTTTTTCTTGCCTGAATGCCAACTCATTAACAATTGTGTTCTGTATCCTCATATTTAGCTTCATCTCTCCTGCCATGGCCATAGCCGAACAAGGACTCTGGCAAGATAACATGTACATCATCGATGCGCAAAACTTATCACACCTGTTGAATCAAACAGACTGTTGGATCTGCACACACATGCCAACACATACTCGAGGAGGACTAATGATGCACGCCGTGCCACTTAATCTTACAGGATGGACTACTTACCCTTGGCCGAGAGGAAGGTATCCCCTTAACTCTCCAATTGACAATACCATAATACCCATCGGTAGCCGTATTCAAGAGACTGCTGCATTGTGTTGGGAATATGATCCCGGGGATGGTGAGGGACTTCAGGTGGGGAAATATCCATATTGTAGCCGAACCATTGTATTAGAAGAAGTCATGATTAGATCGTACTCTAATGTAACAGCACACCCAGAGTTCTCACAAAATATCACAGAATATTTGCATAGCTTTACCCACTATGGGGTGGATTTTCAGAGCCCTGCTCGCGTAAATCCGCCCAAAACCGGGCGGATTTACGCGAGCAGGGCCCTGCGCGCCGGTGAGCCTATTTTACATAGGCTCACCGGCGCGCGCAGAACCCCGGGACTCGCGTAAGTCCCGGGGTTTTCGGAGTGGGCGTGTCGGGAGGCGTGTCGGGGGGCGGGGCCGGAGCGTGCGGCGTTGCGGGGGCGTGTCGGCAGCGTTTTGGGGGCGGGTACGGGGGCATGGCTACGGCCCGGGGGCGTGGCCGCGCCCTCCGTACCCGCCCCCAGGTCGCGGCCCGGCGCGCAGGAGGCCTGCTGGCGCGCGGGGATTTACGCCTCCCGGAGGGAGGCGTAAATCCCCCGACAAAGGTAGGATGGGGGTTTAGACAGGGCCGGGCGGGTGGGTTAGGTAGGGGAAGGGAGGGGAAGGTGAGGGGAGGGCAAAGGAAAGTTCCCTTCTAGGCCGCTCCGATTTCGGAGCGGCCTAGGAGGGAACGGGGGTAGGCTGCGCGGCTCGGCGTGCGCAGGCTATACAAAATCGATAGCCTTGCGCGCGCCGATCCAGGATTTTAGCCGATACGCGCGACTACGCGCGTATCTACTAAAATCCAGCGTACTTTTGTTTGCGCCTGGAGCGCAAACAAAAGTAGGCTGTTCGCGCTCGTCTGAAAATCTACCCCTATATGTGCAATTGGCTGATCTCAGGATGCTCAATGGGAGAAACAAAAAGGTGTGAAAGAGGAGAAAAATTCTCAGATGGACAATTTAGCTTGTGTGAATATGTATCCGCAATGGTTCTACAAGTCAAACAGCCCCGTGAATGGTCCACTAACCAGATAGGGAACATTTGGATGTTATGTGGGCGTAGAGCATATATGCACATTCCACCAAAATGGAGAGGCAGATGCACTCTAGGCTACCTCCTCCCCTCATACTATGCAGTTCACAATTTGCCCAAAGCAAGACTCCGTAACAAAAGGGAAGCTATCAAGAGTCCCATAGATAAGTATACAGAAACTCAGGTAGCTAGAAGCCTGTTTCCCCCAATGGGAACAGCTATGAATTACAGAGATTTACACATCCTTGCTAACTGGACGACTGCCCTATTTAATCAGACAGTCCATGCTTTAAAACTACTCACAACAGAAGTTGCTCAGATTAAAGAGGTAGCATTACAGAACTGTTAATCTTTAGATACAGTCTTAGCTTCGAAAGGAGGAGTCTGTGCCTTAATTGGATCTCATTGCTGTGTATACATATCAAATTATAAAGCAAATCTCACACATACCATAGAGCAGATGGAAACCATGATTGCAGAAGCGCCACTCTCAGATAGAACACCGGTATCTCCCTGGGACTGGCTATGGTCCTGGCTTCCTGATACTGGTGGTCTCAAACAAATCATTCCTATTATAATCATGATAATTGTCTTACTCATTTGCTTATGCTGCTGTATTCAATGCATACCCAATCTTGTGTCTATGCTGACACCTTGCTTTACACCTGGATATAAAGATGTCCTGTATGCTGCTTAATGGGGAATCATGAGCCCTACAGTGGTTGGCACACCACGCTGCATAAGCTCTAGGTGATATGGGGAATCAAGAGCTCTGAGGCAGTTGGCACACCACGCAGGCTCAGCTCTTCTCTCCATATCTCCCCTTCCCTATCTCCAGCCTACATACACAAAGCACAGCTAGCTCCAGATTGGGTCTCAAGCATGAATACAGAGATTTTCTTTGTGCTGCTTAATAAAACAAAAGGGTGAGATATGGGATTGTAAGCTTAGCCCCTGAAGGAGCATGTCAGGGGTTAACTCTAACTTCCCTTTTCCCAGGCCTGCACTGAAGGCAGCAGAATTGTGTAAACTCCAGCCTGCTACTAACTGAGACAGGAAATCTGTCTGACAAACAACCTGCCTGCCCCAGGAATAGATCTCAAACTGTAGCAACCCGAAACTGCTCCCTGCTTACTTCCTCTCGATCTTAGTCAGCTAGTTCAACACATCTTAAACTGCTTCAATGTCCATCTGGTGAGCCCGACGTGATCCAAGACGTGACAAGCTCCCTGCTCATTCGGCTGGAGAGGGAGGAAGAGGGGCGTAGTGGTAGGGGAACGAGGAAGAGTAAGAGTAGGGGCAGGAGTAGTGGAAGAGACAGGCAGGAGGGAAGGGATAGGAGGGTGGGGGTGGGGGAAGGGGTTAGTTAGGAAAGAATGGTGGAAAGAGGTAGGGCTAGGCAGCCAGGCCAGAGTTGAAGGAAGCTGGAAGTGCAGGGTCAGGTGGGGGGGGGGGGGGGAGGAGGAAGGGAGTAGGGAATCAGGTGGATGAGAGAGTGAGGGCAGGGAGGAGACCTCTCCGGAAGTGGTACCCCAGTCAGGCAGCCAGGCAAGGCAGAGGCAGCGTGCTATCCGCTAGGGGTGTGCATTCGTATTTAACATAAATGTAAAACGCTACTTTTTTTTTTTTTTTTAACTTAAAAAAGTGATGACATAAACGATCGGATTTCCAACTTATTCAACATAGCTATGTTGGATAAGTTGGAAATTGCGATTGTTGATCCAAAATAAAAATTTAAACCCCTCACCTTCCTTAATCCCCCCCCAAAGACTTACCACAACTCCCTGGTGATCCAGCGAGGAGTGAGGACGCCATTTCTGAAAGCCTTTCCGAGGAGCACGTGACGTCGGCACCACGTCGGAGTGACGCGGCGTCACGTGATTCCCCGCGGGTTCGCGCCGGAACGCTTGTTCGGCCCAAAAGGAACTTTTGGCCAGCTTGGGGGGGCCTCCTGACACCCCCAAGCTGGCCAAAAGTTCCTTTTGGGCCGAACGAGGATCCCGGAAGCGACCCCGTGGGGAATCACGTGACGTCGGCGCCACGTCGCAGTGACGCAGCGTCACGTGATTCCCCGCGAGTTCCCTCCGGCACCCTTGTTCGGCCCAAAAGGAACTTTTGGCCAGCTTGGGGGTGTCAGGAGGCCCCCCCAAGCTGGCCAAAAGTTCCTTTTGGGCCGAACGAGCGTTCCGGCGCGAACCCGCTGTTATGTTATGAGTAAAGTCAATAGTGGACCCTTGGGCCGGCTGAGGTGGACAGTGTCCACAGGAGTTAATAAGCCGGGAGGCGGCACTCAGCTGGAGCGGACTGATGGCGTCTTCACCCTGGAAACCCAAGACCCCCCCAGGAGGAGCCCGTAGGGGTCCGAGTCGCTGGGACTTAGGAGAATCGTGAATGAGTCCAAGGTTCGAGGCTGGCAGAAGACAAAGGAGAATCGTGAAGAAGACCAAGGTTCGTGGCTGGCTGAAGACAAAGGAGAATCGTGAAGAAGACCAAGGTTCGTGGCTGGCTGAAGACAAAGGAGAATCGTGAAGAAGACCAAGGTTCATGGCTGGCTGAAGACAAAGGAGAATCGTGAAGAAGACCAAGGTTCGTGGCTGGCTGAAGACAAAGGAGAATCGTGAAGAAGACCAAGGTTCGTGGCTGGCTGAAGACAAAGGAGAATCGTGAAGAAGACCAAGGTTCGTGGCTGGCTGAAGACAAAGGAGAATCGTGAAGAAGACCAAGGTTCGTGGCTGGCTGAAGACAAGGAGAATCAGGAACCGGAGCTGGAGTCAGGATATGTAGACAGCAAGTAGAGCCCAGAGCTGGAGCCAAGGCACAGCAGGACCAAACAGAACCTGACCTGGAAGCAAGGCACGGCTGGGACAAGCTGGAATCGGAGCTGGAAGCAAGGCACGGCTGGAACAAGCAGGAACCAGGGCTGGAAGCAAGGCACGGCTGGAACAAGCTGGAACCGGAGCTGGAAGCAAGGCACGGCTGGAACAAGCAGGAACCAGGGCTGGAAGCAAGGCACGGCTGGAACAAGCAGGAACCAAGGCTGAAAGCAACGCTGGGAAGCAACTAAGCACACAGTAGAGTGACCTCGTTGCAAAGGCAAAGCAAGGAAGTCAGACGCTGGTTTAAATAGCCGGCCAGCGTCTGACGTCAGGAACGGGGCGGTTCAGCACTTCCGGGTGCTGGACCTTTAAGAGCCCCCTGCTCGCGCGCGCGCGTTGCCTGGCAGTGGGAGGAGTCTGAGTCGTCCCTCGGCAGCGTCTCCACGTGGAGAGAGACGCTGCCATGCGGCCCTGCAGGCCCCAGGAGCAACGAAACGCGGCGAGACCGGGAGAGGCAGCAGAAAGGTAAGGACCCGGTCGCTAGCCTAGCGACCGGGACCGCAACAGTACCCCCCCTTTTACGCCCCCTCTTCAGAGGACTAGGCCTGTCAGGATGGTCCAGATGATATTGCTGTAGGAGAGTCTTGTCCAAGATGTTGCGGGCAGGCTCCCACGTATTGTCTTCGTCTCCACAACCTTCCCAGGCCAGCAAATACTCCCAACGTCTGTTGGCGAAACGAGCATCCAGGACCTCTCGTACCTGAAACGTAGGATCCCCATCCGTGGTGGTGGAAGTGTCGTCAAGAGGCCTGGGGTGGAATCTGGAAAGAATTACTGGTTTTAAGAGAGAGACGTGAAAGACATCATGAATGCGTAAAGTGGTTGGGAGTCGTAGACGGTAAGAGACCAACCCTACTCTTTCTGCTACGCGGAAGGGACCACAGAACTTGGGAGAGAGTTTCTTGGAAGGTTGCCTCAAATGAATGTTCTTTGTACTAAGCCACACTCGATCGCCTGGGAGGAAGGTGAATGCAGGTTTTCGGTGTCGATCATAGTAGCGTTTAGCAGTGCGTGCGACCTTCTGAAGACGGTGTTGAGTTGAGGACCACAATTTACTCAATTGGTCCGCGGACAATTGAGCAGCGGGTGAGGAGGTTGGTACAGGTAGAGGTAACGGTGGTTTGAGCTGTTTACCGTACACAATTTGAAAAGGGGATTTCCCCGTCGCCGTATGTATCTGATTATTATAGGCGAATTCAGCCCAAGGCAAAAGCTCCACCCAATTATCTTGTTTGTGGTTAATGAACGCTCCTAGGAACAACTTTAAAGAACGATTCATGCGTTCAGTTTGCCCATTACTTTGCAGGTGAAAAGCGGAAGAGAAACTCAACTGGATCTTAAATTTTTTGCATAAGGCTTTCCAATACCTGGCTGTGAATTGAGGACCTCTGTCTGAAACAATGTCCTGAGGCAGACCATGAATACGGAATACATGGTGTGTGAACAGAGAAGCCAGTTCAGTGGCGGAAGGTAATTTGGGTAAAGGCACAAAGTGAGCCATTTTAGAGAAGCGGTCCACCGTGACCCATACCACAGTCTTGCCTTGCGAAGGCGGGAGTTCCACCATAAAGTCAGTGGCAATATGTGTCCAGGGTTCCGTGGGTATAGGTAACGGTTGTAGTAACCCTCTCGGGGGGCCATTAAGCGGTTTCTGCAGAGCGCAAGTGGGGCAAGAACTCACATAAAGGGAAACATCACGTCGAAGACCTGGCCACCAATAGAAACGATTTATAAGATCCAAAGTTCTTAGTCTACCAGCGTGCCCCCCGGTCAAGGAGTCGTGGCCCCAAGACAGGACTTCCCTCTGAAGCCTTTTAGGAACCGTAGTCTTACTTGAGGAACAAATGGAAGTAGTAGTTAGTTGAACACAGGCAGGATCCAGGATGGTTCGTGGAGAGTCGTCCTCTTCCTCCGGCTGACAGGTACGAGATAGAGCATCGGCTCGAACGTTCTTCTCCGCTGGTCGAAACTTGAGGATGAAATTGAAACGACTGAAGAAGAGTGACCATCTTGCTTGCCGCGAGTTTAGTCGTTGAGCTCGGGCCAAGTACAATAAATTTTTGTGGTCAGTGTACACTGTCACCGGATGATTAGCCCCCTCCAGCCATTGCCTCCACTCCTCGAAGGCTAACTTAATGGCTAGGAGTTCCTTGTCTCCGATGCCATAGTTACATTCAGCAGGCGAAAACTTTTTAGAGAAGTAAGAACATGGCATCAATTTGCCCAAAGTATCGTGTTGACTGAGCACCGCTCCAACAGCCAGATTCGAGGCATCGACCTCCAAGATGAAGGGTCGTTGTGGATCTGGGTGTCGTAGGCAGGAAGCGGCTAGGAATGCTTGTTTTAAGTCTTCAAAGGCAGCCGAGGCGGTAGTGGACCAATCGTGAGCGTTAACCCCTTTGCGAGTAAGCGCCGTGAGAGGAGCTACCTTCTGGGAGTAATGTGGTATAAAATGCCTGTAAAAATTGGCGAATCCAAGGAATCGCTGTAGCGCCTTCAGGCCAGACGGGCGAGGCCAATTGACAATGGCCGCCACCTTCTCTGGGTCCATCTGGAAACCGGACGAGGAAACAATATATCCCAAGAACGGAAGTGACTCGCGCTCAAACTGACATTTCTCAAATTTAGCGTATAGATGATTGTCCCTTAGAGCCTGTAAGACTTGTTTGACGTGTTGGCAATGGGAAGAAAGATCTTGGGAATAGATCAGGACGTCATCAAGGTACACTATGACGAAGGAATGAAGCATCTCCCGGAGTACCTCATTCATCAGATTCTGGAAGACAGCAGGGGCATTACATAAGCCGAAAGGCATTACTAAGTATTCGTAATGTCCATCTCGCGTGTTGAACGCTGTCTTCCACTCGTCACCGGGACGAATACGAACCAAATTGTATGCTCCACGTAAATCCAATTTTGTAAAGATCTTGGCCCCCTGAAGTCTATTGAGCAGTTCTGGGATCAGAGGCAAGGGATAGCGATCTTTCTTAGTGATGGAGTTCAGACCTCGATAGTCTATGCACGGCCGGAGGGAGCCATCTTTTTTGGACACAAAAAAGAATCCTGCTCCTGCAGGGGAGTGCGAAGGACGAATGAACCCTTTGGCAAGATTCTCCGTAATGTAGTCTGACATTGCATGGGTTTCTGGCAGAGAAAGAGGGTATACCCTACCCCGCGGAGGAGTGGAACCAGGTAGTAAATCAATGGCACAGTCGAAGGGCCGATGGCATGGAAGCAGTTCAGCCTTTTGTTTGGAGAACACGTCAGCGTAATTCTGGTACGGCAAAGGAAGGTCCAGGGCAGAGTGAGAGAGTAATATCTCCGGTCTAGGAACGGGATCCAGGCAATTCTGGAAACAGGAAGGACTCCATTGCGCAATTTGGAGAGAGTCCCAATGGATCACCGGAGCATGTTGTTGCAACCAAGGGAGTCCCAGGACCACAGGGTGCACCGATTTATCAAGTAGCAAAAAGGAGATTGTCTCAGTGTGAAGCACTCCCGTCCGTAAAGTGAGAGGCATCGTAGTTTCAGAAATGGATCCAGGTAGAGGGGTTCCCTGGATAGAGGTAACCCGTAATGGAGGTATCCGGCGCTTAGTAGGTAGTCCTAATTGGTGTACCAGTTCTCTCCAGATAAAGTTCCCTCCGGCTCCAGAATCAATGAAAGCTAGAGTCTGAAAGGAGCCACCTGGATACTCCAACGTTATAGGAACTGTACATTGAGGAGTAGCATTAACATAGCCTAGGGGAACCTCCTCATCTCTCCCTAGACTTGAGCTTTTCCCGGTCTCGCAGGACACTGACCCAGGAAATGACCCTTAGTGCCGCAGTATAAGCACAGGCCTTGAGTGCGGCGACGTGTCTTCTCCTCCTCGGTTAGGGGCGCCCGACCAAGCTGCATAGGTTCCTCAGAGGGGCTGTGGGAGGCTGATGATGTCTTGTGAGATAAAGTCAGAGACCTGGAGAAGGAGGGTGCCAAAGAGACAGGCCGACGAGGAACTCGACCCTCCTTAGCTCGTTGCTGCAATCGCCGGTCAATCCTCCCAGCCAAGTCTATCACCCCGTTCAGAGTGAAGGGCAGGTCGCGAGCCATCAGCTCGTCCTTGATACGGCCTGCAAGGCCTTCCAAGAAAATACCCCGCAAACAGTCATCCTGCCAGCCGAGTTCCATCGCCAGAGTACGAAATTCAATAGCGTACTCCGCCAGAGAACGGGATCCTTGTCGTAGCTGTAGAATTTCAGTGGTAGCGGTGGTAGCACGAGCTGGCTCGTCAAAAGTCTGTTTGAAGTGAGTCACGAAAACCTGTAAATTGTGCAGCATGGCGTCCTGTTTCTCCCACATGGGAGAGGCCCATAGCATAGCTCTCCCATCGAGCAGAGACAAAATATATGCTACCTTGACGGCATCAGACGGGAACTGCCCTGGTAGCAAAGTGAAGCGGATGAAACACTGATTCAAAAACGCCCTGCACGATCTGGCATCCCCGGAGTATCGAGTGGGCGCTGGAAGCTGAGTCTGTGCGGGAACTAGAACCGCCGGTGGAGGCGGGGGTTGTGCCACCGGAGGAGGATTGGCTTCCAAGCGACTGGCTAGGCGATCCACCGTAGCAGCCAAGACTTCCAGACATTGCTGTTGCTGCTGGATTCTTTGGGCCATGCCAGGGATGGCCTGCATAGGAGCGGAGTCCGCCGAGTCCATGGCCTTTGCAAACTGTTATGTTATGAGTAAAGTCAATAGTGGACCCTTGGGCCGGCTGAGGTGGACAGCGTCCACAGGAGTTAATAAGCCGGGAGGCGGCACTCAGCTGGAGCGGACTGATGGCGTCTTCACCCTGGAAACCCAAGACCCCCCCAGGAGGAGCCCGTAGGGGTCCGAGTCGCTGGGACTTAGGAGAATCGTGAATGAGTCCAAGGTTCGAGGCTGGCAGAAGACAAAGGAGAATCGTGAAGAAGACCAAGGTTCGTGGCTGGCTGAAGACAAAGGAGAATCGTGAAGAAGACCAAGGTTCGTGGCTGGCTGAAGACAAAGGAGAATCGTGAAGAAGACCAAGGTTCGTGGCTGGCTGAAGACAAAGGAGAATCGTGAAGAAGACCAAGGTTCGTGGCTGGCTGAAGACAAGGAGAATCAGGAACCGGAGCTGGAGTCAGGATATGTAGACAGCAAGTAGAGCCCAGAGCTGGAGCCAAGGCACAGCAGGACCAAACAGAACCTGACCTGGAAGCAAGGCACGGCTGGGACAAGCTGGAACCGGAGCTGGAAGCAAGGCACGGCTGGAACAAGCAGGAACCAGGGCTGGAAGCAAGGCACGGCTGGAACAAGCTGGAACCGGAGCTGGAAGCAAGGCACGGCTGGAACAAGCAGGAACCAGGGCTGGAAGCAAGGCACGGCTGGAACAAGCAGGAACCAAGGCTGAAAGCAACGCTGGGAAGCAACTAAGCACACAGTAGAGTGAC
This sequence comes from Rhinatrema bivittatum, assembly GCF_901001135.1. Taxonomy (NCBI): domain Eukaryota; kingdom Metazoa; phylum Chordata; class Amphibia; order Gymnophiona; family Rhinatrematidae; genus Rhinatrema; species Rhinatrema bivittatum. Next base: position 444,884 of record NC_042633.1, on the reverse strand, counting down.
CTCGTTGCAAAGGCAAAGCAAGGAAGTCAGACGCTGGTTTAAATAGCCGGCCAGCGTCTGACGTCAGGAACGGGGCGGTTCAGCACTTCCGGGTGCTGGACCTTTAAGAGCCCCCTGCTCGCGCGCGCGCGCGTTGCCTGGCAGTGGGAGGAGTCTGAGTCGTCCCTCGGCAGCGTCTCCACGTGGAGAGAGACGCTGCCATGCGGCCCTGCAGGCCCCAGGAGCAACGGAACGCGGCGAGACCGGGAGAGGCAGCAGAAAGGTAAGGACCCGGTCGCTAGCCTAGCGACCGGGACCGCAACACCCGCGGGGAATCACGTGACGCCGCGTCACTCCGACGTGACGCCGACGTCACGTGCTCCTTGCAAAGTTGGTCAGAAATGGCGTCCTGACCCCGCTGGACCACCAGGGAGTTGTGGTAAGTCTTGGGGGGGGGGGAGGGATTAAGGAGGGTGAGGGGTTTACATTTTTATTTGCACATATGGACATATACTCAACTCATTGAATTCTGTTTATGTCCATATTGACCGCAAATGGGACCCCCTTTGGACATATGGACATATGAACTTAAACTTTTGCTCTGCACATCCCTACTATCCGCTTTATCACGGAGGAGGACGACCTGCTCATCGCAGATGTGCTACTATGGGATTGTAAGCTTAGCTCCTGAAGGAGTATGTGAGGGGTTAACTCTAATTTCCCTTTTCCCGGGCTACACTGGAGGCAGCAGAATTATGTAAGCTTCAGCCTGCCACTAACTGAGACAGGAAATCTGTCTGACAAAGCACTTGCATCAGACCGCCTGCACCAGGAATAGATCTCAAACTGTAGCAACCCGAAACTGCTCTTTGCCTACTTCCTCTTGCACTTAGTCAGCTAGTTCAACACATCTTAAACTGCTTCAATGTCCAGCTTATGACCTTTTCCCCTCCCGGCCTGCCAGCTTACGCGTAGTCAGCATAAAGGCCAGGAAGGACATTTATGGTGTGACGCTGTAACATCCAATGAATGATGTATGTATTTGCAAAGACCCAATGATGTTATGACAAATCTGCATGCATGCAATGCTATGGGATTATGTTCAATAAAAGGGGCCCCGTGGAAGGAGGAAGGGAGGTGACCTTCCTGGGGACACGCTTCACCACGAATCCTGCCTGATGTGTCTTTATTACAACAGCAATTCCCTTTGTCCAATTATTCCTATAAAGAAATAATAAATCTGTTATTATCTTTACCTGGCACCAAAACACTTTAACTCAACATCTATATGTGTGTGTGTGAGAGAGAGAGAGTGAGAGATTAGAGTATTAAGGTAAGCCTTGTCAGTCACAAGTACAAATCCAGTTACAGGTGATCCTAGTCTCTCGGTCTGAGCCCCGAACTGTAGCTTATGGGAGCACATGGTGTAAACAGTTAATCACAGCAGGTTAAAAGGCGGAGGAGACTCCACACAGTGACAAAGCTTGAGATGATCACCCCTTTAATATAGATAGAGCCCCCTCTAGTCCTCATTCTGGAGAAGGGGCTAACTTAAGCAAAAATCAAGTTGCCTGTGGGGTTTGTACAAATAATCAAAGCTAAACTATGTAGATCTGTACCTGCATTCTCTGGGGGTAATTTTACATTGGAAATCTTGAGCATAGTTCTGATTAAGAATGACTGTGCATACTAATGCAGGATCCCCCCCCCCCCCCCCCCGGCCCACTGCCCAGGAAGGCTTCTGAACAATGCAGGTAAAATCACTTACATTGAGGGTGGGCAATTTTCAAAGCCCCCAATTCCATCAATAACATTTAGTACAAACTCAATGCTGTAAGCCATGCATGGGTATTTCAAAATAAAGGTCTCCACTATGCATTGTCTGTCATCTTCACCCTTTCCTTTTCTTGCCCTGCCCTTCTGTTCCAGAGATGAAAGTTCCTACATTGAATCAGCTTTGGTACTTTTACCCATAGAGAGGAAGGGCAACTTTCAAAACTGTGGCAGCCCAGTCCTATTCGTATTATTTATTTATTAAAAATTCCTATTAACCGCCTATGATGAATCCATTGAAATAGGTGGTGTACAATAAAGCACAAGTGATAAAATCGTGATAAGCACAGACCATGCAAAAATACAAACAGCTGGACAAATGAATTACTGTAAAATGGTGTCAAAAGCTTCTTGAAACTAGAGTGCCTTCAGTTGTGTATGGAAAGATTTGATATTGGAAAGTAAACGCAGATATCGAGGTAAGGCATTCCATAATTAGAGTCTGATGACAGGAAATGCTCTAGCTGGGGTACCGATGAGACGAATATGCCGAATGGAAGGTACAGTCAAGAGCATATCGTCTTGTGAACACAAAAATCAAGAGCCAGGTGTACAACATCAAAAATATAATTTTGTTTTGGGGTTTTTCTCCCTGTCTTTTGCTTCATTTATTGTTTATATCATTTTTGTTTCTTTGTAGAAATGAAATAAATAGTTAACCCCCTCCAAAAAAAAAATTAAGCGGGGCCCCTGATAGCCTCTCACTTGCTCCAAAAATGTTCCGGGGCCAGGAACCACTCTGGCCCCCACTTACCCCATCCATGGGAGTCCAGATGGGCAGGAGAGATGTGCACACCTCCTGTCCTGAGGTTGTCCACTTGCAAAGGTGCCAGGCCTAGCTATGTTTTATACACTGGAGTATAATTTGAAGTGTTTTAGGACACGAGCTGAGTTATGTTTTAGGATACTGACTTCAGGAACATTTATATGTTAAGTTAGGAAATATTTTATGTTAATAGACTCATTTTAGGCTTTTATAATGTATTTTAATATCTAACAAATTGTAGTTTAACCTTTTGTGAACCATTTCGATGGTCTCTGAGTGACAGTATACAAAAAAAATGTTAAATAAATAAATAAATAAATAAATAAAATAAATACAGTGTCATAGCGTGATGTCAAAATGGCGCCTTCTCAGGGCCAGCACCATTTTCTTGCACAGCCGTACAAATATATCTTTTCGTATAAAATAACCAAATGTCATTCCATTTCATCATTAAGAACCTCAGGTTTTACTGCATTTAACGTAAAAACCCAAAATTGCTTGTGAAAAGTCAATTGTGCTTGTGAATCAAATCCAGATGGATGTGCCAGCACGTTTTTATATATTTATTTATTTATTGGAGATTTATTTTCTACCTTTCAGACCCTTCAAAACAGATCATTTTCAGGCACTGTATGTATTTCTCTGCCCCCAAAATTCTCACAATCTAAGCTTCATATTGTAAAACGGTCCATCTTAGATCTGTGAAGACATATTTATTTATTTATTTATTTTTAATTTTTATAGACCGAAGTTCTTGTAGGAGCTACAAATCACTCCGGTTTACATATAACTTTTAAATGCCCAAAAGGAGTAGGGGCTTTACATAGAACAATAGAACAAATAACAATAGAAAAGTAACAATAACAATGGAACAGATAGAACAAATAACTAATTAAACATAGTAATATAATAATAAAATATTATATAGAAAATAAATATAAATATAAAAATATAGTGTAAATACAGTATAAATACAAAAGATGAAAGCGCTCAAAATAAAGGTGCAGTTGAATATCCAGTTGAAACACAATGATCCACAATAGGAGCTGCAATCTTTTGTGGAGTTCAATGAGTCAGGTTCTGATGACACGCTGGCTAAATATTAGACTTTAATAAGACGCTTGTCAGCACATTTTCAAACAAAGATATGACTCAGAATGTAATTAGAACCAATATAAATTTAATATTTCATATCTTTGGAAGCACAGTTGTCAACCTTGCAAGACAGGCAGATCATCACTGTGTCTTCCAATATCTTGTGAAAGCTGTTATTTTATATGTTTAACCCATACATAGAAAATGCTTGTCAGAGGATCCTTTGCGCAATATGACAGTGTCATAAACTGAACTTTTCTAGCCTGAAAAACAACCTCCTCCCACCTTAAAAGTTCCTTTGTCAACATGGCTTTGATGCACTTTGTTTCTTCTGATCTTCTGTGTTTTGTAAATAGATATATTTGTGTTTTGTTGTTGGTTCCAAGCCTTTAATTAGTCTTGACCTCCGGGAATCTCCAGTTCACCTGGCTTCTGTCAGTCGAGATAGGAATCTGTGAGAACCAAGCTTGTATTATGGTTTCTGTGAGAACCAAGCTTGTATTATGGTTTAGATATTGCCATTGATGACCTCCTGGCCTTTAATTATAGGCTTTGCAGAACTTACAGGTTTCCCAGATCTTCCACATTCTTGAATCTGAGGTCAGTCAGAAGTTCACTGTATCCCAGCAGTGTCAGTGTGAAGCAGCCTGCTAAGGATTCTGGGAATGGCTAAATGAACCAAAGTTCTGAATCAAAATCTTCATTATATCATTTCCCTCTTGTGCCACCTTCAATGGTAACGGTGGCATACCAACCGGTCCTCGATGATGAGCCATAACAAAGGAACTTAAAAGTGTGTCCTAACCACTAACCTTGGTATTTATCAGGTGTAGTGCATAATTGTGTGTCCCTCTAGATTCCTAATTAATGTAAACGATACTCATACAAGCATTCACTAGCTAATCAAACAATAACATTAAAACTGAATTACCATGGAAATCATCCAGTTCTATGGTCAAACTGCAAATGTAATACTATCATAATTTTAGTCGTAAACTAGAAATTTCATTGCCTAAGGAGGAAATACCATACTTAAACTAATAGTGTGAAGAAAATGATTTGTTCCTACTAGAAAACAGTCTGTTTGCTACAAATCACAAAATATTTACTCACATACTAGTATACCTAGCATAAAGCAAGAACTAAAAGAATCATTAAAGAAGAAAGTATATATGTATTCTTGTTGCACTGTTCATAATGGATGAGTCTCTGCAAGGAGAATTGTTTCATACTGAGAACCAGGGATAGAGGTAGGTACGTGTAATAGGGAAGAACGAGTACGAATATATGAGAGAAGAGAAAAAGAACATTGAAAACAACAACAGCCAAAAATCAGTATAAAAAAGATAGCAAATACAGAAAATAGTAACTTACGTAGCCAAGAGATTGAAGGAAGCCAGGAAAATAGAGTCAAGCCATGAATCAGTAGCAGAATTTATACCACCTTGTGCATACATAACATGAGATAGATTACGAAGGTGTTGGAAAACATATGGCATATTATGTTCGTAAGCTGCAGTAGGAATATAGGTACAACACGCAGTACCAATGATAACACAGACTCCACCCTTAGATGCAAGAATAGAATCCAAGGCTAAACGATTCTGTTGAGCAGTAATTGCATTTGCTCTGAGCTCAGTATTGATAATATTAAGACCTGCAGTAGTTAAATTAACAAACTGCATAAACTGATAATGGATAGTCTGAATCCACTTGGCATTTGCAGCAGCTTGAACCCCAGGTGTCAGCCAAGAAGCAAAGAACAGTTCAGTTCGACTAAACAGTTTAAATTCATCAGGTACATCAGTCTGAATAAGATAAGCAGAGCGACGTACACGTTTTGAAAACATAGAGGGTGAAAATAAAGAAAGGGGCGAAATAAACACAGGAGCAGCTAAAATCACCATAGCACAAGTACCACGCTATCGAAAAGGAAGAAACTGATAGACAGAAATACCACATTGCCAGAAAACATCCATGAGAGGCTGTGAACCAAATTCTAGATACATAGCATGATAGACAGTATCACAAGAAGAAATACCTAAAAAAGGTCCAGTACCATTTTGTGAAAAACAAAAGGGAAAATGGGTAAGTGCAGTATGAAACAAAGGGCCTGAAAAAGGAGGTGGCCATGTATTAACCACAGAAGCAAAATGAGTGAAAGTACAGGTCATTGAAGGTTGTATAGGAATTGCAGAAACACACAGTGTAGGTGTATCAGAAGTTCCACAAATACTCCATTTTTCTTTCTCTCTACAAGAATAAGTAAGGTAATTAAGCTGACGAAGTAAATGCTGAGGACACGAAGGGGAAGTCTCATTAATAACAGATGCATTCCACAAGGAAAGCATTGTAGAAGGAGGAAAACCAAATTTAGTGTATTGATTAGCGTTAGCAGCAGGGGGAATAGAATAAGGAGGTCCAAAAGTCTGATTACCATAGAAACAAGCAGCAAAAGAAGAAATAAGGGAAGAAACTTGTGCTTGAGTTCCAGCAATTGGACAGGCAAGAGCATGATAGTAGCAAGAAACATTCGAAAGAGATAGTGGTATTGTCAGAACAAAACCTGCCATTTGAGTGGTATGAAAATGTTGAGAACACGCAATACAAGGAGTGTTGGGGTACGAGGTAATAGAATGTTTATACATTAATAGATACCACATATTGGTAGAAAAAGGTGTATGTGTAGGTAAAGAGAAATTAAGCAAAAGGTCAGGGGAAAGAATAGTAAAAGAGTAAGGAAGAGAGCAGAGTAAATAAAAAACAAATAGATACATGATTTCTAAAATCTATTACTAATGAAGAAAACAAAAATAATGATTAGCTAATTCAGTAACCTTTCTAATTAGAATATAAATCTACTAAATAATACTTCAGTTGTTCAAAGATCAATCCTTTAAAGAACAAAAAAAGTCCTTAGATACTCCTAAGAATCCTACAAAATAAAATAAAGTCAGTTCAAGCCCATGAGGCTGCAAAAGCAGATACAAAAAATAAAGTCTCAGCAAGTAGCTTCTGTGCTTGGGCACAATCTCAAATCAATTAAATGAGTAAAAGTAGTGTCATCATCTAAACGAGCAGCTGTAGGAGTTAATGTTGTTATTCTGTATGGTCCAGTATACACCGGATCTTTCCAGGTTCTGTGGGTAAAGTTGCGGCGATAGACTAAATCTCCTACTGCATACACCCTCGAAGGTTCTAGCACTTTGGATTGCTGAGCTCTCGCAGCATGTATTTGTTGACTTGCAACCTGCAAATTTTTAAGAAAAACAAACAGGTTATCTGGTACCTTAGCATGTTTCTGATACTCAACTTGTTGAGGTAAATTCATAGCTCTACCCATACACAGCTCAAAAGGAGTGAGTCCTATAGATCTCACTGGGCTCATTCTAATTGCCATCAGTGCAGCAGGTAAAGCTGTGAGCCAATTTTGCTCATAAGCCAACATCAGTTGTCTTAACTTTGTTTTAAGAATTCCATTCATTCTCTCTGCCAAACCATTAGATGTAGGTCTATATACAGATACATGACGGCATTTGATGTTCAGATCTGATGTTAATGCATGCATTAATTCATTTCTAAAATGTGATCCATTATCTGTCACAATTTTCACTGGTACCCCAAATCTGGGTATTATGTGGGTCAGCAATGCTTTTGCCATACAAGTACCTGTTTCTGCTTTACAGGGTATGGCTTCCAGCCATTGAGTGTATGGACATACACACATAAGTAAATATCGATAGCCATAACAGGATTGGATCATATCAGTATAATCACAATGCCATTCTAAATAAGATCCCTGTGGTTTTGGAATATGTCCACTAGGGGTCACTGCACCTCTACAGGGATTTGCAGTAGCACATGTTGGACATCTGGTCACAAATTGCGAACAAAGGCTTTGTAAGTTTGGAGCCCATATACTTTGAGACAAATTAAGATACATTGTATTGGAACTGTTATGTAGCGGCCAATGAGCTTCATGTAACATAAGATTTAAAACATTCAAAGCACAACACAAAGTTCCTGCTGGATGTACCCAGCCCATATCCTTAATAAATGTATAACCTGCAGCTTTCCATTTTGCTCTCTCATCAATAGTTGCTGACTCCTGTAATTGCTGGACTGTTCGTAAGCCTGTGTCCTTTTGTGCTCTAGTCTGCACTAATTCCTTTACTACTGGCTGACAAGTTGTCTGCGAAACCTCTTGTGCTGCATAATCTGCCAATGCATTTCCTCTATAGATCCACGTATCAACAGCATGGTGAGTTTTCACCCAACAAATAGCTGTTAATAATCCTTTCTCTCCCCTTTCCTGTAAACGTGATAAAATTAATTCCCATAACTGCACATGTGAAAGAGTTCTCCAGAAGCCGAAATAAATCCTCTCCTATTCCATTTTCTCAAATGTTCATTAACAGATGAGAATATATAATGTGAATCTGTAAAGATAGTCACAGGCACTTCTGCACAATTCAATAATACCCATGAAACTGCACAGAGTTCAGCTCCTTGTGCAGACAATTCTATTGGTAATGAAAACTGCTCACATCTGAGAACTTGATCATCTGAGTTGTATTGAATAGCAGCAAACCCTGGACTTGCTTTTGTACAGGACCCATCTGTAAACCAAAAATCTCCTTCAACTAGAGGTTCATTAGATAGAACAACTTAATCAGGTAAAGGCAAAGCCGTGATTCCACAAGTGTGTGGAAGCACAACTGCTCCCTCTAGCAGATCCTGGAGAAAATTAAATTTAGATGCGTTTGTAATAGTCCTATGTAACACTGTAGAATTCAATAATATGGCTGAATATTTCCCAAGCCTAGAAGCAGAAAAAGAAATATGAGTATCTCCCATAAGTGTTTTAACTGCGTGAGAAGTATGTAATATAATTGGAATACCTGGCACATGTGACTGCAATTTACATATAGCATCAGCGCAAGCTACAATACCTAGCTCACAGTCAGAGAATCCTTGTTCTACCACTCCAAAAGTGCCAGAAAAATAAGCAATGGGAGTGATGTTCTCATGTTGAGATGCTGCTGCTGTCCACCCATTCGAACCCTGATATACCCATAAATCAACTGGGCAATTTAAATCAACCAAAGCCAAACTAGGAGCATTTAATACTGACTGCACTAAGTCCTGCAATATTTCCAAATCTTGTTCAGTTAAAATCAATTTATCATCACTAGCTGGGCTGCCTTTAAGATGTCGTCTCAGTGACTTGCTTTTGGTACTGAAAGCTGGAATCCACAATCTACAGAAATTTAACAAACCTAATAAACCTCTTAACTGTTTCACTGTTTGAGGAACTGCCAATTCTGACACTTGTTCATGCAGTGCACAATCAATGCTCTTACCCTCTATTCCTAGATTCAATCCTAGAAATGAAACTTGTAACTGACAGATTTGTGCTTTGTCAGAATTCACTTTATATCCAGCCTGTGCTAATGTCTGCAAAAGCATTTCAGTTGCTTTCATGCATGCAGACCGTGTAGATGCTGATAGTAATAAGTCATCCACGTACTGGATCAGCGACACACCCACTGGAAGTTGAGTACATACTGCCTGAAGATCTTTAGACAAAATTTTAGAAAAAATAGACGGACTTTCTACATACCCTTGCGGTAATCTAGCCCACTGATAACTCTGCTTATCATATTGGAAAGCAGTTAACTCCCTACTTTGCCAAGCAAGAGGCACACAATAATATGGTGTACCATTTTCCTAATGGCTCAGTTTGTAAAATAGTAGCTGGATTTGTAACATTAGGATATTCTACCACTACCATTTCATTAAGTGCACGTAAATCTTGCACTAATCTCCATTTCCCTGAAGGTTTCAAAATTGGGAACAACGGGGTATTAAATGGCGAACCACTAGACTCTATTATCCCATATTTCAGAAGAGATGCAATTTCTGGTTTGATTCCTTCTTGTGCTTCTCTAGATAAAGGGTACTGACTACGCTTAGGGCCCGTATAACCTGCCTTTAATTGAATTTCCACAGAATCTATACTCTGCACTTTACCATACGGATCATTCTCAGTTGCCCACACTGACTCAGGCACATTAGGGAATTGGTCCTTTCTGTGTGTTATATTAACAAACTGTCTTGCTAAATGTAGTGCTGAGGAGTTTGGTGCAAATGAGATTTCTATTTCTAAGGCTTGTAACAAATCCCTTCCTAGCAAATTTACTGGACATTCTGGAGCATACAAAAACTGACTCATCACTTCTTTTCCTTCTAACTGCACCCTAGTTTTTTCTGTTCTCTGTACTAGCTTATTCTGTCCATTAAATCCTATAGTACAGATAGTTTCATCTGACAATGCAACTCCCTCAGGAAGTCTGGTGATCACAGATTTGGTTGCCCCTGAATCCAATAAAAAAGTTTACGGTTGTTTATTTATATGTATTGTCAACATGGGATCTGCTGTTCCTGCCCTAATTTGCACCACCCCTAAAAGTCATTGATTATACCCATTTCCTGCTCTGTACCTCTGAATCTCATTCGCAGGATCCCAGTGAGGGAATCCTCCTTGTCTCCCTCTACCACCAGTACTGTTACTATCAGGATTAGCTCTGCATTCATATGCATAATGCCCAAATTTACCACAGAACCAACAGTCTATGCCTGCTCTTCTATCAGGTCCAATCCCAGTTCCTTGTGACGGACTCCCGTACATTCCTCGTCCACCTATCCCTCTCCTGCCTCGCAACATCCCTCTACCACGGATGTTATTTCCTCTAGCTGTAATTACTGCACCTATCAATTGATTCTGGGAGTGATTCTGGGGGTGAATCTGGGGGTAACCTACATTACACCCATCCTGCCCATGTTATACTTCTGACCCAAATTCTTTATCTGGACATGCTTTAACTCCTTCTGTCCCAATCACCTTATTTGTCTCTTCCTCTTTTTGTTTTTTCAGCTGTTCAATCTGAAGAGAGCATAACTTAGTTTGAATTTTAGTCAAATCATCAGCTCCTTTATTTTTCTCCCTAACATACAAATCCCCATAATGGCATATATTGAGGAACATTTTTGGCCATAATTTGCTTTCCAAACCTACTACAAGGTCTAATTTTTGTTGTACACTTTTAGGTAAAGTTTTCCTTAATGCTTGGTAAAACAGAGGTAACATTCCAAGCTGATCAAATGGCTGTTCCATCTGCCTAAACCAGTCTTCCTGCATTGCTTGCACATGCAGTCTGATATCATTTGTCCCATCCCATACACGTGACATAAGAGTTGATAAATCTCTTTGTGTAGGGAAGTTTTGCCTTAAAGCTTCCCAGACATTCTGACGAAAATGATTAAAAGGATTACCATCATATTCTGAATTAGCTAATGTAATTTCCCTCATTCTAGCCTGTCTAAACAATGCATCTACATCCATTCCAGGCAGTCTAGCTAATAATGCTTTTATGTCTCCAATGGCTAACGTCAATCTACTAGTTAATTTTTCAAAATCACGAATCCATGCCCCTGCACCCCTGGTTAACGGCGGCAATTGCAGGATTAAATTAGTCAGATCAGTAAATTGCCATGGTGTGTACCGAGGGAGAACCTGACCTCTCTCATTAGGTCTCCCTAACAACAGGGGATACTATGTAGCTTCAGCCCCTGCTTGCTTTTCATATTTCTCCCATACCATTAAACCAGCATTCATATATTGATCATCCCAATCAGGATCCCCATAAGGACCTCTAATACACTGACGGGCTACATTCATATCTCTGGAAGATAAAGAACCCTGTCTTGGATACGGGGACATATCTCCTCTCCTGTCCTCAGTCCATCTAGATAACCTATCCACCCATAAATCCACATAATAGCGACTAGCTTCTTTCTCAGCCACTATTTCTTTTGGTGTCTGTTTACACACACTCTGGACTACCATAATCAAATCCCCATTTCCATCTCTACAGGCTGTCTCTTCATCCATCCCTTCGTGTCTGATTATACATCCCTGAGTTTTACATTTCCTGGGTGGCTGTTGTCTAGGAAAATACTTTCCTAGCTTGTTCTGTTTTGTCTTAACCTTTTCCCTTATGCTTTTATCCTCTCCCTCCACAATGATGTCACTGTCCCCTTTTTGCTTTACACTTTCAGATATTGGAAGCGTAAGCACTTCTCCAAACCTTTTTCTTAACTCATCTACAGTTAAACCTGATTGCACAGTATTGGATGGATGCATTAACCCCTTCAAAATACGAGTCATTTCCTGCCATCCTTCCTGTAATTCTACCTGAGGAGGGACAAATCCCTCTGCTGGCTGCACTACCACCGGTGGTGCCTCTGACATAAAAGCAGGGGAAACCACTTCTGGCTTAGCAACCACTTCTGGCCGAGCAGCAGCAAAAGCACTTGGGGACTGAGATTGCCCAGACATACCCTCTCCTGAATTATCAATAACCGATAATGGAGTCACTGGGAGAGGATCTAACTGCAATGGTTTATACCCTGGGGCTACATCTTTTGGATCGACAGGTCCTAATTCCTTAGGTATAGTATATAATGGAAAATGCCCTGAATTATTATTAACCTCTGATAAAACTGGGTACAATCCTGAATAACTAGTGGCAGGGAACAGGGAATTCTCCGGTGCATATGGTGGAGGTTTCTTATCCCATTCAGTTTCTTTGCTAACATAATCTCTCTGCCTATACCATAAATCAAATACTTGCAAATGCTTATCTAAAGATTTCCCTTTCTTTGAATCTCTAATATATTTAAGCAAATTTAACAGCACAGAAGATTGTAATGAGCCATTTTGTGGCCACACAAAATCCGAATATGCTTTAGACGGCTTCATCCATTTACTATGATGTTCTTTCATTTCTTTAACATTAAGGGGATTGGCATGTAAAACTAACTCTAACGGAGTTTTCATATCGGCCACTAGATGGCACCCATATACCACAATCTACTTAACCCACACTATTGCAAAAAATATATAGCTTATTCCCTCTCTCTCTCCTCTCTCTTTTTTTTTTTTATGTTCTGCAAATTTGATATAGAACTTCAGAAGATACAAAATTGAAATTCCAATGATGTTAAACCCAAAAGAATTGAGTTAGCATCAGTCCATTCATCGAAAATCAATTTAGAATACAAAGATTTATAGGTCAGCCAAGAGGACTGAAGGGAAAAAACAAAGTCAGAAAGGAAAAAACCCTAACTTAAACAAAATACCTGACTTAAGGTTGAACATACAATCACTATACCCTGTACATGTGCACACAAAAACACGCAAATAGAAAATATATATACATATAATAAAAAATTTTATACTTACAGATGTCTTTTTTGAAAATTAATATTTTTGTACCTACGTACAGAACTGGAACCAGAAATGCCGAACCGCCAGGGGCAGCGCAAAAACTTCGTTAAGCCTCTTCTCTGAGCTCAAATATCATCCAGGAAAACCTCCAGACCTACGAAAGACTGGGAAAACTTCCTTCGGACGTAAAGCCAAATTAAATGTCCGAGAACGTAGTGTACACTTCTGTCCACCAGAAGTAACACTACAGCAAAGAATAATAATAATAGCAACAGCTATTAAAGTCCCTTCGGTGCTGTCGCCAAAAATGTCTAAATATTAGACTTTAATAAGACGCTTGTCAGCACTTTTTCAAACAAAGATATGAATCAGAATTTCAGTTAGAACAAGTATAAATTTAATATTTCATATCTTTGGAAGCACATATGCTAACCTTGCAAGACAGGTAGAGCATCGATGTGTCTTGTAATCTCTGGTACATGCTGTTATTTTATACCTTCAACTATACATAGAAAATGCTTGTAAAAGGATCATTCCCCAATTTGAGAGTTTCACCAACTAAACTTGTCTATCCTGAAAACAATCTCCTCCCACCATAAAAGTTCCTTTATCAACATGGCATTGATGCATCATGTTTCTTCTGATCTTCTTTTGATCTTCTGTGTTGTGTAAATAGATAGTAGGTCTGTGTTCTGAATAGATAGTAGGCCTGAATTCTGTTGCTGGTGCAAGACCTCTAATTAAAGCTGTAACCTCCGGGAATCTCCAGTTCACCTGGCTCCTGTCAGTCGAGATAGGAATCTGTGAGAAACAAGCTTATATTTTGGTTTCTGTGAGAACCAAGCTTCCTTGTATTATGATTTAAATATTGCCATTGATGCCCTCCTGACCTTTAATTATAGGCTTTGCAGAGCCTACAAGTTTTCCAGATCTTCCACATTCTTGAGTCTGAGGTGGTCAGAAGTTCACTATATCTCAGCAGTGTCAGTCTGAAGCAGCCTGCTGAGGATTCTGGGAATGGCTAAATGAGCCAAAGTTCTGAACCATCATATCAGTATGTAAATAATTTTCAGAAAAAAACAAAAGTAATCTGTAACTATAAATGTTTTTATTCTATCTGTTGTACAGTATATAGATTGTGTGTTACATCGGGATCAGAATACTTTTTGCAAAATGTTCCTTAATATATGTTAGGGAGACAGGTAAAGGAGCTGATGATTTGATTAAAATCCAAACTAAGGGCCTCATTTTCCAATATCGCAGTGGTAACGCATTGTTACCGCGTGCGATAAAAAACGGGGGTGTGCCCCATGCAAATAGGTGTTTTTTCGTGCTTCGCGAAACTTTCGCCGCACGCGCTAACGTTGCGTGCGGCGAAGCTGTTTCGCGTGCGGCGAAACAAATATCGCAGTACGCGAAGAAAAGTACAAAATATTATCGTGGTACGCGCCGTTGCCGCGGTACGCGATACAAAATGAAACCAAGTACCGCGTCCCGCGATAATGTGTCTGGTATAAGAACTGACTTCCTGCCCCTCCTCCTTTGAGGGTTTGGAAGGAGTTTTGGAGAGAGAGGTAGGTGCTGGTGGTTTAGAGTTGTTAGGAGGTTAGATATTTGATTACTGAGTGCGGTGTCCTGTGTTTTTGTTCTCATTTGTTTCCCTTTACCTGTGTCTTTTGTAATCTGTGTTGGAGTGCAAGTGTGTCAGTCAACTGTTTGTCTATCTGTGTGGAGGAGGAGGAGGAGGAGGAGGAGGAGGAGGAGTGTGTTGGTGGTGGTGGTGGTGAGGAGGAGGAAGAGGAGGAGGAGAGAGGAGTGTGTTGGTGGTGGTGGTGGTGAGGAGGAGGAGGAGAGAGGAGTGTGTTGGTGGTGGTGGTGGTGGTGTTGGCGGTGGTGAGGAGGAGGAGAGAGGAGTGTGTTGTTGGTGTTGGTGGTGGTGAGGAGGAGGAGGAGGAGGAGGATGGAGCGTGAGAGGAGTGGTAGGAGAGGAGAGAAGAGGGGTGTTGAGAGTAGGGGGAGGGGGAGGGGGATGGAGAGGGGGAGGGAGGAGGAGGAGGAGGAAGGGGGACGTAGGGGAATGAGGAGTAGGAGCAGGGACAGGGACAGGGATAGCGGGGAGAGATAGGCAGGAGGGAAGAGATAGGAGGGAGGGGGAGGGGGATGGGGTTAGGCAGGAGAGGATGGTGGGAAGAGGTAGGGCTAGACAGGCAGGGCAGAGGGGAAGGGAGTGGGAAGTGCAGGATCAGGTGGGGGGGGGGAGGAAGGGAGTGGGGAACCTGGGGGGGTGGAGAGAGAGGATAGGGAGGAGAACCCTCCGGAAGTGGCACCCCAACCAGGCAGCCAGGCCAGGGTCAGGCAGCGTGCCATCAGGTTCAGCCAGGAGGACAATGACATGCTGATCGAGGGGGTCCTGCGCCACTATGCGCGGCTGTTTGGTAACCTGTCGGTGAGGACCAGCAAGGCAGCAAAGGCCGAGATCTGGTCCAGCATAGCTGGCCACATACAGCGGCAGAGCGACATCCGCCGCACCGGGGAGCAGGTGGCCCACCGCTACCGCGACATTAAGGCCCAGCTGAAGACACGGATCGCAGACAGGAACCAGTACCTGAGGGACACAGGAGGACGGTCCCCATGCCCCATCCGGTTCACACCCATGGAGCAGCAACTGATGGAGCGTCTGGGACCAGATGTCTTCAAGGGATTGCATCCCCACCTGGATACATCCCACCTCGAAGATGATAAGTTGCCCTCTGGGCCCCCCCCTGTGAACGGTCGTAACACAATGTTTAGGGCAGGTTTCAGTTTCTGTTACCCATGTGCTCTGCAGAACTGTAGTGGCCCCCCTCCCCCAGTCAGCAAGGGGCAGGCAGCAGGGTGCAAGGCATGCTGGCAACAGGTCACTGTCTACATTAGGGCCTGGCCTCAGGCCTCAGCCCCACCACCCATGC
The DNA here is from genome assembly GCF_901001135.1 of Rhinatrema bivittatum. NCBI lineage: Eukaryota > Metazoa > Chordata > Amphibia > Gymnophiona > Rhinatrematidae > Rhinatrema > Rhinatrema bivittatum. The sequence continues at coordinate 428,971 of NC_042633.1, read as the reverse complement.
CATGAGGAATGTCTCAAAGGACCCAACTGTACTGTATATGCAGAATGACATGTTGGTTTTACATTAGCTGCCCCTGTTTGACATAACAGTAATATAACAGAACAGCTGTGTTACTGATGCAGTATATCCTCTTTCTCCCCAATCTTCCTACAGAGCCATCTGGTCCCAGGCAGCAGCCCTCTGATGACAGCTGGGAGGGCCCAGGCACAAGCAGGGATCCACCAGGGCTCAGGCGGCCACCCATGGTGACGAGGCCATTCTACATTGACGCGGAAACACAGTGGTCAGAGGAGGAGGAGGAGGTGGTGCAGGCCGCAATGCCACCCCCAGGCAGCCCCTATACCCTGACCGAGGCCTTTGAGGAGTTTGAGTGGGGCCACCCCCACACTCCTCTGCGGGCAGCCATCCCGGGGAGCTCAGTGGGTACCCCACCCATCCCGGACACACCAGTGATGTCCCCAGTCAGCCCTGCACTGGAAGCTGGGCCAGCAATGGTCATGGGACATCCCCCTGGCCCGGAGGAGCCGCCAGCAGCGACACTTGTCCAACCACAGCTGGATCCAGTGGCTGATGCAACGGTGCAACAGGTGGTGCTGGAGTTACGTGCCCTGAGGCGAGCATGGAGGCAGCAGAGGCGAGACCTCCACCTAATGACGGCAGCGGTCACCAATGTAGGGAACAGCATATCTGGATCAATAGGCACGCTCAACACCATCATGATGCAGATTCTGCAGCGGCTGCCGGACGTGCAGGCCTCCTCATCGGCAACCTCAACGCCCCAGCCAAGTCCCTCAGTGTCCCGAGGCCGCAGGGGCCGTCCACCTAAGAAGCTGCCACCACCCAGTGGACCATCTGGACGTGGCAAGGGGCCCTGAGGGGACCAACATGCCCATAAATGGGGTATGGGCAGGTACACCCAACCAACACTGTGAGGCACACCCCCACAGAGGGGCAGTGCCGTCGAGATGGAAGAGGATGTCCTGCTGGCTGCTCCTTACAGAGGGGCAGTGCCGTCGAGATGGAAGAGGATGTCCTGCTGGCTGCTCCCTACAGAGGGGCAGTGCCGACGAGATGGAAGAGGATGTCCTGCTGGCTGCTCCCTACAGAGGGGCAGAGCCGTCGAGATGGAAGAGGATGTCCTGCTGGCTGCTCCCTACAGAGGGGCAGTGCCGTCGAGATGGAAGAGGATGTCCTGCTGGCTGCTCCCTACAGAGGGGCAGTGCCGTCGAGATGGAAGGGGATGTCCTGCTGGCTGCTCCCTACAGAGGGGCAGTGCCGTCGAGATGGAAGGGGATGTGCTGCTGGCTGCTCCCTACAGAGGGGCAGTGCCGTCGAGATGGAAGGGGATGTGCTGCTGGCTGCTCCCTACAGAGGGGCAGTGCCGTCGAGATGGAAGGGGATGTCCTGCTGGCTGCTCCCTACAGAGGGGCAGTGCCGTCGAGATGGAAGGGGATGTCCTGCTGGCTGCTCCCTACAGAGGGGCAGTGCCGTCGAGATGGAAGAGGATGTCCTGCTGGCTGCTCCCTACAGAGGGGCAGTGCCGTCGAGATGGAAGAGGATGTCCTGCTGGCTGCTCCCTACAGAGGGGCAGTGCCGTCGAGATGGAGGGGGAAGCACCATGCAAAGCTCCCACCCACCTGCTCACCTGGCCCACCGCCATCCGCTGTGCCACTCTGCTGTCTGCCACCGCCATCCGCTGTGCCACTCTGCTGTCTCCCACCGCCATCCGCTGTGCCATTCTGCTGTCTCCCACCGCCATCCGCTGTGCCACTCTGCTGTCTGCCACTGCCATCCGCTGTGCCACTCTGCTGTCTCCCACCTTCTGTTTCAAGGGCTGCACATTCTGGCAGTGTGCTGTAGGATGACCGGTCTGCTGAAGGCATGTTAATGCTGGTTGTGTGGTGCAATCTGTGCCTCATGTCTCCAAACGCCATGTGCTGCTGTGTCCTCCTGGGCCTCCCCCTGCTGCTGCTGCTGCTGCTGTGTCCTCCTGGGCCTCCGCCTGCTGCTGCTGCTGTGTCCTCCTGGGCCTCCTCCTGCTGCTGCTGCTGCTGTGTCCTCCTGGGCCTCCTCCTGCTGCTGCTGCTGCTGCTGTGTCCTCCTGGGCCTCCTCCTGCTGCTGCTGCTGCTGTGTCCTCCTGGGCCTCCGCCTGCTGCTGCTGCTGCTGCTGCTGCTGTGTCCTCCTGGGCCTCCGCCTGCTGCTGCTGCTGCTGTGTCCTCCGCCTGCTGCTGCTGCTGCTGTCTGGTCCTGACCCTTCACTGCTGTAGCCTGAACCTTCATGTGTTTGGCTGCTGCCTACATGCTGAACCGCTGGGTACCTTGTCTGCTGGCTGGCCTGTCAGGCTGTCCTCTTTCAGTGCACTCTTTCAACATGGACTGCCTGGGGCCTGGACTTTCACTCTGCTGGCTGGCCTGTCAGGCTGTCCTCTTTCAGTGCACTCTTTCAACATGGACTGCCTGGGGCCTGGACTTTCACTCTGCTGGCTGGCCTGTCAGGCTGTCCTCTTTCAGTGCACTCTTTCAACATGGACTGCCTGGGGCCTGGACTTTCACTCTGCTGGCTGGCCTGTCAGCTGTCCTCTTTCAGTGCACTCTTTCAACATGGACTGCCTGGGGCCTATGCCTGTCTACTCATTGTATACTGACCAGCGGTAATCTATGTATTACAGTATCCAAGCTATTGGGGTGCCACTTCCTGTTCCTAGGTAATCATGCTTTGCCAGTACTGATAACACCCACTACCTGCATATGTGTAAATACTGCTGATGGTGGAGTGATGTAGTCCGGAATTGGATCACCTTGGATCCATTAGCTATCTGGTACTTGCAGATAATGAATACCTAGGAACATCAATTGTATGCTGTTACTGCTCACATAATACTTGACTATACCCTGCTGAATGTTGTCAGGAATAAATATCCTGTTTAACCTGCCACCTATTGTGTCGTTGTTATGTTCCTAATGTGCTGTTGGTGTCCCCCCGCCACACCTTGCATGCTGTATCCCACATTGCAGCAATACAGAGTGTCCAACTGTCCCCTGGCTGAGGGTCACTATTGCTACATGTGCACCTGTCTGCCACATACCTTACAGAGTAAAACATAGGGCAGTACCAGACATGTCCCTGACAGTAGAAGAGGTATTGTCCCTCAGTACAGGGAATGCACAGTAATGGAGTCTGCTGATGTATGCCAGCACTCCTGATCTGTGAGGAAAGGGGAAGAGGTGGGCAGCTGTGTCTTGCAATAGCACTGCTCATGTCATGCACTGATGTTGGTGAGGAGGCCAGACATGGATATCTGACCAGGGTTCAGTATGGTACCTATCTGTGCATGACCCACACCATGTAAGTAAGGCGAACTGATGCTAAGGTACTAGCCAACGTTGCTTCCTAGATGGTCTCTCACCTATGCAGGTAACTGGATGATAGCATCAAGCACTGCTGGGTGACTGACCGAGAGGTTGGCATGCACGACATCCATGATAGCGGTAGCGCATGCACACTCTTAATTTCCAGGCACCATTGGCATACAATACTGTGTAGGCCTTTCCAGCTGTACATGCTAAGCATGTACCGTGTGCAATCCCATATATTTATTTTTTATTTATTAAGGCTTTTATATACCGACTTTCTTGATACAAATCAAATCAATTCGGTTTACAATGAACTAAGCAGAATATACAATTAACCAATCAACAAGAGATACGGAGCATACAGTTACATTATAACAAGGACGCCTTAACTTGGAGTAGGTGCATCCCCACCATGGCAGCTTGGTTGTGTGCCAGGAACGCCATCCTATGGGCACGCTTTTAGCATTAAGGTTGTGGGCCCCTGACAAGTGTGGGAGGGGAAAGGTAATGTGGCTATCTGCATGCTGTGTATTACAGCAGTTGCACAGACTGTCAGCAGCCAGCTAAGTGGGCTGTTAGTTGTACAGAGAGGGGACAATATTAATGGCAACATGTCATACCTGTGTACAGGGTGCAAGCGGTGTAAGGCATGGTTAACAGCCCTTAAGTGTGTTTAGCGGGTGTCCATGTGCACACTGATGTGGTGACTGCTGTTGTGCAGTCACTGTTACTCACCCATGTAGGATTTTGTGGGTCTGAAAGGTGCAGATATCGCAACAAGGGGTCCCCATCCATAGTGGCACACATCCCTCTGGTGCCATCTCCTAGCTGTGGGGTGTGCATGGCTCCTCCATTACCTGTTCCAATGGTGGACATGGCCCACCATCTGATGGCCCACACTGTGTGGTCCAGAGTCCTACAGTGTCTTCACATATGTAACAACCAATAAGGGCTGTATAACATAGTCTGGGTAAAACAAATAAGCATGGGTGCAGCTTGCTTATTGCGGCGGCTTCTACCCCTAACTAATCAAGCTAGATATTTCACTTGGATACAGCTCCATCACTGCGCTCTACATTAAAGGTGGGGGTGGAAGGGAAATAGAACCAAGAGCTAAGAGAAACAGATAAGTATGAGAGAAAAAATGTGTGAAGCTTGCTGGGCAGACTAGATGGGCCATTTGGTCTTCTTCTGCCGTCATTTCTATGTTTCTATGTTTCTATGTAAGGTCACTACACACACATATGCCAGCCACTCACCAAGGTGGACTGTCCTTGGTGATAGGGCATGTTGATTGGCTAACCAGTACAGGGCAGTCACAGGTATCGGTCAGTTGTGACAGATATTTGTTAGACATAACTGTCCCTCAACAGTACAACAATCATTCACATGCTGCAGAACCCCAGTGGACTTTCCTTCCTACAGGTGTGCAGTTGCGACAGTTACAGGTAAACAATGTTGCTCACACATCATTTTCAGCAGACATTTTACACAGACTGTGTGACCTGTGTCACCATCATGTTATGTAGCCACCTCACACCCATTGTGCTACAAACCCTGTCGTGAAGCTCCTGTACCTGCAAGCCTTTTTTGAGGGACATCATGTGGATGGGACGCCTACCCTCCCAACGTACCAATATGGGTGCATCTATGTCACGCGGAGGGACATGTAGGTCCATGTGTGGCCCTTATTCCCTATATGCCTGCACACAGCGCAGTTAGCAGTACTGGTAACACCACTGTGCACCAGCTCCTGTGCACTACATACTTGGGAAGCAAGGTAAAGGGGTCTCCTACACATATGGCCTGTCAGGCAGTGCCACAGGTCATTCAGCATGTGGAAACAGTAATGTTCTGCTGATAATGATGTGTGTGCCACATTGGTTAGCTGTCACCGTCTGACTGACCAGCACACCTGTAGGGAGGGAGGTACACTGGGGTTCTGCAGCATGTGAATGATTGTTGTCCTGTTCTAATTCAGTAGATTATAATGAAGATCTGTATCACTGGGTCTCACACACTTCTGTATTCATGGCATTACTAAGGACCCTGTTGGTGCACCCATGGAGGACACAATCCATGAATGATGGATTTCCACTGTACGTGGACATCAGGAAGCTGTCACCTGTGGAACGCTTGCCATACATGGTGTACGGTGTTGCCTCCATGTCCATGGCACTGTGTGGCCTGTGTATGCACTGAGGCAGAGGCCAAGTGCAACACTGAACACTGTGATGGTATTTGTCAACACCCTTAGGCACATCTTGCTTCACTGACACATTCCACCTCATTAAGAACAGGTAGCCATGTCAGAACATACAGCATGTACCGTGCAGCCTGTTTAACGTCTGCATACCAGCTAGTGGGAACCAGGACCATACAACTGTGGTGCAGCAGGTAGCACAATTGTTAAGGATGCACATTTGCTTGGCCAAGTGTGAGGTATTTGAACACTGTGACCAGCCATGGCAGGGGCTGATGGCACCGTTGGCCCTCCTTATATCCCCTTGTGGAAGACATCGCTGGGTGCAGCCAGGTCGTGTGCTGCCAGACGGGTGCACCCTCACAAGGTACAGTACCTGTAGGCTCCAGGTGTACATCTGCATGGGATCATGCTTGAGGGCCAAAGCAAGAGTGGATGGTGGTGAGGGGGGGTGTAATGCAGAGCCTAGGTACCACCTGTACCCCGAGATGCCATCCTGGTATGGGGTGCTGCAGTGGGCAGCACCATCATTGTCAGATAGTGGCAACACAGCAACCTGTCCCAGTCACACAAGCTGGGTGGGATGGGTTTGCATATCTTGTGGCCAGACTGGGGTGGAGGCATGGTTATGGTCAGAGCGCAGACCAATCCTCAGCCCAATTGGTCACCTTCCTGCCCTGTGTACCATTATACCGTACAGTATGAGGGCGACAGGCCACTGTATCCTACATACTTTATGAGCCACACATGCTTCCTGTATGAGGAATCCTTTATTTATTGTAATTATTTATTTCAGTTTGTTATATCCCAACATTCCTGACAATAGTCCCATCATGCTGGTTCACATGACACAGGAGTGCAAAATAAACTTACACTTGAACAATAGTGCAGAAAAAGCTGTTACATGTAACAGCGGAAAATAGAATTTGGAGTAAGAAGGCAACATATGAAATGGAAAACAAGATAAGTATATATAATTACATTGTAAGAGGTAGCTAATAGTCATATTTATGGTGAGGTGTGTTGACTGTTAGGAGTTAAATAATATTGGAGTTATGGACAAGCCTGCATGAACAGCCAGGTCTTGAGTCTCCATAGCTGATAGAGTCAGCCATTAGTTTCTCACCCTGCCTGACACGCTGTCCTCCCCATCACATGCCAACAGTCAGGCCATCACCTTTGTAGCCAAAGATGCGTAAGGTGGCTGGGTAGCCCCAGGCCACAGCTCCGTGCAGCCAGCACTGCTGACACTTTCTTCAGGTGAGATGTCATGACAGGAGTATGTCCGGCCTGCATTAAATGGTGGCTGTGTGTCCCAACAGGGGCCATCTATATCATGAGGGGTCTGACAGCATGTGTGTGTGCTGCTTCCAGGAGCATGCATGGCCAGGTAGCTCTTCCTTGCTGCTGAGGTGCACTGTGTTGCTCAGTAACTCCATCAGATAATGTGTGCCATATCTGGAATGACACAGGTGTGTGGTACACCTTGGATGGCAGAAGTGCACTGCACAGCAACCCAGAGTATGTAGCAAGTGCTTAGCCCAATGGCACAGAATAGGTATCACACATACAGCACCTCAGCAGAGGCTTGAGGCAGCGCTTCCCCACCCTATTATGGCCTACATCCTCTGTGGCAGGCCAGCACCCCACACAGTTGTTGGGTGGACACACGTAGCAGGTGAAGCACGTATGTAGTTATTTATTTAACGCTTTTCTATACCGATCTTCATGGTTGGATGACCATATCAGACCGGTTTACATCGATCAGGGTAATAGTAACAATAGTAACAAAAAACAGTACAAATAGTAAATAATAGTAAAAAACAAGAAGAATAAAGGTACATTTAACAAGGTTGGTAAACTTGGAGCTGTATATTGTTGGAAGGAAAAAGGCATAGGGACACAGTAAACCAGAAGTGTAAACAATATAATAAAGGGTCGTAGCAGACTGAAAGGAGCTCTGCACACTAACCTATTTCCTAACCCATCGGTGGGCAAACAGGCCGTCTGGGGCAGGGGTCTGCCCCATGCCAACCTTAAAAGTGTGTCTGTATAAGGTGTTGGCGAACCTGGCTGCCCCTGAGTGTGTTGTCATGCCGTCGTGCATGCGCACATGGGGGATCAGGTCTGAGGTCTGGAGCTATAGCCACAGGTATTCCATGGCGAAGAGCCACATTATGGAACACACAGCAAAGCAGGATTATTCGAGCAACCTTGGGGGGGGCATACAGTAGCGCTCCCCCACTCTTGTCCAAACATCGGAAGCGGCTCTTCAAAAGGCCGATGGTACGTTCGATGACCATGCGGGTAGCATTTAAGGACCGATTATAGGCCAGCTGTTGTGCTGTGGCAGGCTGGGGGATCGGGGTCATCAGCCAGGGCCTGCATCCATAGGCTGCGTCTCCTGTAGCAATGACATAGGGAACAGATTACACATACTTATGTTTCTGTCCCATGGGTGTATGTGCTCAATACATGCAGTTGAACCGGATGGCACGAGGCAGCCCATTCCTGTTTCCCTACACCTTATGTGTGTGGTGTCAGGATTGCTTTGGCACACAGCTGGTGTGTGGCTATTAGGCGTTATAGCACGTGAAGGGCCCCTAAACAGTGAGATGTATGTCAGCTCTGTGTATGCGGTTGGTGCATTACACCACTGTCCTGACATCCCTGTGTTTAAATCATATGCAGTATGCACCCCAGTCATTGTGTACTGACATATGTGCTCAGGTACACCTTCTCTGTCGGTATGCCTACCCAACAACATACATGGTGTCAACTGGCTGCCCCTCAATGTACACAACTGAGTAGAGATGTTCATGCAAGGTCTCAGGAACGTCAGGGGCTCACTAACACCTGTGGATGTGAGCTGCTCTTACATGACAAGTCTCAATTCATCTTGCACACTGCCAGTAGCCATGGCTACACCCAATATGTGTGGGCTGTCCACCTGTGCAGTGAGGTGAGCAAGCCATGCCACATACAAGGCGTACTGCATAGTTTGTGCTTGGCAGCCAATAGTACATGGTTGGGTGCCTGAGCCATTACACCACTTTCAGTAACACAATGTCCCACTCAGGTCTGTTGTGATGGGGACCTGTGACTCCATCACAACAGGCGTCTACATCACCTTTGTGTGCCATTACAGAGATGACCCTTGCAAATATGTTATATGTATGTTAACGTGGATCTTACCTACAAGCCAACCATCGCCATACAGGCCATCTTCGAATTTGCGAAACAGAGCTGATTGCCTGAGTACGAAGGCATCGTGCGCTGACCCCGGGAATCTGGACATCACCGAGAGGATCCGCATTCCAGCATCACACACCACTTGCACGTTGAGGGAGTGGAACTGCTTCCTGTTGCGGTAGGCTGCCTCCATCTCACGGGGTGGAATGATGGCCACATGGGTGCAGTCAATAGCTCCAATGACATTCGGAAAGCGGGCAACGGCATAGAAACCACGCTTGAGGTCCATCAGGTCCTGTCTGTTGCGTGGGAATGCTATGTAGCGAGGCATGCGGTCCATAACAGCTGCAATGACCTGGTGCAGACACCGGGAAAAGGTGCTCTGTGACATGCCACCCACAACAGCTACCGTGGATTGGAAGGAGCCACTTGCTGTGAAATGCAGGGTGGCCAAGAGTTTGGTCAGGCCGGGGATGGCACGGCTCCTTCGGGTTCAGGCCTCAAGGGCACCTCGTATGTCTCCATATAGTTCCATGATGGCACGAGTGCTGAGGCGATATCTGCTGATGACTACATCCTCTGGCATTCCCAGCAATGAGGTTCGTGGCAGATAGATCCGATGCCTGTAACGATGGCGACGTCGACCAACATCCTGGCGTCTGCGTTGGGCTTGGTCAGCCATGGCGTGCACCTGCCCCATACACTGTGAATGTGTGGAGCAGATTCACCTACTAAGAACAGGCCTTTTTATTGGCCAGCTCTACATTTGTAGGTCTATGGGGATTGGTTTGGCAAATTTTCGTTCAACGCGCTATTAGCGCGCTGCGCGCTGTGCGCCACGATAGACTGTATCGCATTTGAAAGGGTTGTAGTTATTGGCCGCGTTAGGAGCCGCGCTAACACCGCCGCGGGTTTCGCGCCACGCGATACGTCCGCGCTAACACCGCCTCGGGTTTCGCACCACGCGATACGTCCTCCCTACTTTACATTTGCCCCGCCCCAACTCCGCCCCCTGAATACATTATTCCATATTTGCATTCGCGAACCGCGATATATGCTTGTTATCGCGGTTCGCGAATTTATCGCAGGCGGTACAGCCATATCGCGCGCGGTAACTCTTTGGAAAATGAGCCCCTAAGTTATGCTCTCTTCAGATTGAACAGTTGAAAAAACAGAGGGTTAGGTAGCAACAGGGGTCTTTTGTCCTCAGACCGCATGGTTTAGAAGCGTGGTTCTGCAGCAGTTTCAAGTTACACCTGTGAGGGCACGGGAGTGGTTTGAGAGGCATCTTTAAGAGCAGTGGTGATTTTTACAGACTGCAGCACCCTAGCTTCAAAAGGAGGAAGAGGGAATTATGAAAAGTTTGAAGTTAAATTGGGTAAGTTTGAAAGTTATAATTAGTATGATAAGGAGTTTCTAGTTGGTGGATTGTTTACCAAAGTTTGGTTGTTTTTTGTACAGGAAGGTGCTAACGGTTTTATTCTTTTAAAGCAGGCTACTGTGTGAATCTATTTATATAGGTTAAGATTTTGTGTAAAATGTTGCCTTGTCAAAAAGTTTAGTGATTGCAGTTAAACTTAAATCTGGACATTTGTAAAATGCTGGCAGTGTTGTATATAGGGACATTTGACTCAATTGCTGCAGTTCATTACACAGAGAAAGGAATCTTCCAGTTCTATGCTGTTTTTCTTCTCCCCCCTCCCTCTCAAGATAGTACAGGACGGAGTGGTTTACTGTAAACATAGAAACATAGCAATGATGGCAGAAGGAGAACAAGCAGCCCATCCAGTCTGCCCAGCCAGCTTCACACATTTTTTCTTATATTTATTTGTTTCTCTTAGCTCTTTGGTTCTATTTCCCACCATTAATGTAGAGATGCTCATATTTGCATCTAAGTTTTTAGAATTGTGTTATTAATGAGAGTTTATTGTGAAGAGATTTTAGCACAATGTGAGGTGTGTTTCATTTTTGAGAAATTCCAGATTTTCATTTGGTAACAAAGAAAGCATGAAACATAAAGCCATTCATAATTAGATTTGATTTATCATTGGCAAGGGATTTATTTTCTTTTTCTTGTTTTAGAATTCCCATGGCGTAAATTGCTAGTGGTCAGGTGCATAGGCAGAGAGACAGAAAAAATATATATAAGAAAAGAGGGCGACTCCATTTTAATGAATTGATCTGTTTAGTTTGAAACCAGAAATTTGTGTTGTTGAAAGTGGAAGAAAGTGAATTTGATGCCATTAGCAGGGACATAGTAATGTTAAAGAGGGAAGAGATTTATTTTTATACTGATGCGGGTAGGTAAAGTGCTTTGTCAGTAAGTTAACTATGCGTTACAGTGTCAGAATGAATATGCAGAAGGCTGTGTGGTGGGAAATTTAGAAGTAGAGAAAAAATGTGAGTCAGTTGCATTTAAACCTCTTACCATGGGTTTGCTTTTAAACAATTGTGTGAAGATATGATTTATTTTAAATTAAACACAGGTCAGAAACAAACAGAAGGCACTAATATGCATGAACTCCATGCGGCAGTATGCGTTAATTACAGTATTTATGTTATATTCTAATGATGATAGATATTTCTCAGTTTTGCTTATACCTCACTAGATGCTAACTTTTAGAAGAAAGGGAATGAATTAGGTTGTTTATTTTGATGGGAGTTCAGGTATTGAACGTTTGTATTGTGGAATGTTTAGAAGATATTTAAAGGAGAGAGATTGTGAGACAGTGAACAGCAGAAAGTCAAGCAGCAATGCCTATTATCTATTTATGTGCCAGCAAGAAAAACTTCCTCATAAATATATATATATATAGTTTTAGATTTTGGTTAATGCATATTAGTATGTGCCCTCCTTTTATTTTGCAGACTTCCAGACTCCTAGTTGACATGTCTGTGCTTTTGGAAATGATCCGTATTTTTATTTAGGGTATTTACAGGATTTGGTAGTATGCACTTTATGGAGCATGTGAGTATAGGATGGAAATAAAATGAATTCTAATTAAGTACAAAGTTGTTTGTTTCAAGTTTCTCTTTTAGAAAGTGAGTTAGGAGTTCATAGTATAAAAAAAAAAAAAGCACTACCATTATCCCCTTAAGAAAAGGAACATCCTGTAGTATTAGACAGGAAACTCTGTAGTCTTTCTCTTTATAAAGTTTAGATTTTGTTCTTCTTATTGTTGTAATGTTTTGCTCTGGTACTCTTTCTCATTAGTTTGGTAACATGGAGGAAAGAATTTATGTCTTAGATATTTCTAGGATTAGAAATTATGTTTAAGGGATAAATATATGTTTGAGTCAATTCTTATTCCTGTATTTATGTTAAACAAGTTTGAATGTATCAAATTTGAAATTTGCAAAATAAAAAATTAAAAAAAAAAAAAAAAGAAAAGGAACACAAACAGTTTAAATCCCAGATGGAGAACAGCCCACTCGCCACACCTTATGTAGTGCTTCCTAGTTGCATGACAAAAGAAAACAAGAACTTCGTTTGACTGCTATTTGCTGAATTAAGATATATCAGAATGTTAATTTCAACTATGTTGCAATTGCATTTTAACTATTATCTTACTTTATTGTATGTCAGATTTTATATCTTTCCAGATTGAAAAAAGAAAACCTCTTTGCCATTGGAGCTGTAAAGCTTGAAGATTATATTTTTCCTCAGTTTGATTTTTTTTCCCATTTTTAAATAGATCTATTTTAATTTTAATCCTGATTTTTGTTTTATTATGGATCGATCCAAGTACTTTTTGAGCTCAAATATGTTAATTGTTGTTTGTCTTTATTGTGTTATGTGTGTGTCATAACACCTGAAGAATGCAATGAATGAATTTGTGTGTCAGTTTAGTGAAATGTATATTTCTGTGTGATGTCTGAGCATTTAAGTTGTCTGTGTTCCTGAGACTATAGCATATTACCTAATAATAAAGAGATTATTATGCAGATGTAGGGACAGATGTAGGGAGCTAAGGCCATGACAGATTTTGTCTCATTGATTAATTTTAATTTGTTTTGTTCTTACTAGGCTTTAATAACATATACATCTAATGCTGATTTAAGAGGCTGTGCTTTGATGTCTAGAATTCACCCAGCAGGAGAAAGCTGCATACGTCTGATGTCATTGATTTTAGAAATCATCCTATCCTTGGCCACAGAAGTTATTACATACTATATGGACTGAAATGCTTACAATTTATACCTGATCTTTGCTTTTCTCTTTGTTCTGTGGGAGTGACTTTATGCAGAATCTAGGTTCTTTCATTCTCTGCCAGTACTTAGGTGTTCAAGTTTAATGATATCATCTGAAGTGATGCTATTTTTATGATTTTGTATGTTCCAAGTTTAGTAGTATTTTCCAGTCTTAGAATTTCTAAGACTGTATTTCTATGCTGAATCAGCTAAATGAATATGTACTAGGTTTTTCTTTATCTTTATCTATGGAAGCTGCTTTGATCACATAGAGGGTGATGTGTCTCAGTGTGATTCAAATATGATAATTCATGGTTCAAGAGGGAGATCTATATATATATTTGTCTTCCACACCAGCATAAGTTATAAGCTATTCCTATTCTTTTGTTTTGCAGCTTGCACTTATGGTAATCACTTTGCTGATCTTTAATATCTCAATATTCTATTTTTTATTCTAATTTCTTCGCTGAACCCTTTTTGAATATCTTTTTCCTATAACACTATCTATTAGATTTTACCTAATGACTGTTTCACTCTCTTTCACAAATATTTCTTACTAGTGTAGCCTGTGATATTTATTATGAGATTGTTCTCTTTGAAACAAATACACACCTTACACATGAGGAGCAGTCATAGGGATCTGCAACAATTCTATTACTATATCTTTCAGCATATTAATTGCTCATTGTTCTTTTTTTCTTATCTTGGCCCCATCACTATACACCCTATCTATGAGTTAAAATATTCTGTTTATAAGCTAGTTTGTTTCCATTTAGGATTCCAAAGGGGAAGATATAATTTTCCTTATTTCTGTTTTTATTTTTATTACATGTCTTCCTTTCCTTGTGCAAAGACTCACACTGATGGTTTATCAATCCTGAAAAGTACATTATTTTGTTTTAGCATGCTATAGACTGTTGCGATCCCTCCTGCTGCTGCGCTACAGGAGGTATCTTACCTTCCTCCCAGAGGCCGCTTCGAAGCCAGGGCCTCTCCTGTGCACCATCCGGGACTTGCTCCAGGGCCTGGGAGGCCTAGCGGTTCCTGTGGCCTGCCTGTGGCTTGCATGCATGCGTTTGGACTTCCTGTTTGGTGACGCCCTTCTCCTAGGGGCCGGCCCGCAGCTCTCTACCCCACTTATAGGGCCAGCGAGGGGCGGTCCTGGCAAACTCCTCCCAGGGAGTTGCCTACAACCTCCAGTATATAAGGACTTTCTTGTCACTTGCAACTTGCCTTCGGATCGGGCTCTACAGTTGCCTGTAACCTTCTCCTTGATCCAGGTCATCCGTGGTCTTGCCTGTGTTGATGGTGCCTTGTCCTGTTTTGATGTCTGCTCCAGTCCGTGCCTTGATGTGTTACCTGATGTCTGATCCAGTTCCTGCTTTTCCTTGATGTCCTCGTCTGGCTCCTGAGCCTTCTGGCCTGTTGGGCCCTGGTGTGGCCAACAGGAGGGATTCGTCCCCCGGGCTCTTGAGCTTCTGTTCCTGCCAGCCGATGGGGCTTCGGATGTCTTTGGTCCCGGCATCGGAGTTCCTTCTCGACTGGACCTTTCCTGGTGCTCTCCCGCTCCCAGCGTGGTCCGCGACCAGCCTTCCTGGGCTGTGTAGGGCGCGTATGGGACGGGATGGTCCGCGACTCAGTCCCGTGGGTGGGCTGAGTAGGGCGCCCTCAGGGACAGTGCCCATGTCTCCTTCCAGCCCTCATCTTCGATGTCTGCACTAGCCTTTGTCTTCGATGTCTGCACCTGCCTTGTCTACGGTGTCTGCACCTGCCTTGTCTACGATGTCTTCAGTGTAAAGGACTCTGTCTGCCCTCACCTCTGTCCGGCCTGCCGCCCATTGCCGTACCCAGCGGCAGGTCCGAAAGGGCCGGGAACAGTCAGAGGACTGTTAATCAACCAAGTTCCCAGTGTTGGTTGCCATGGGCATGCAGGTCCGGCTGAGGGTCAGACTCCGTGCCTGCTCCCCTGCTTTTGTACCCGCCTGGCTCTCCATGCCTGCCCAGCTCACCTCCCACGGTGTGGCTTGGGGCTCCTCCTTGAGTCCTGCCGTGGCCCAAGGGCTCACCACCCGCTTGAGACGACCGCGCTCCGCGTGCGCTCGGAACAGAATCCGAAGGCCATGAGTTCGGTGAGCTGTGCTCGTGATGGACTTGTTTGGTTCCAGAATTTTTTCTTCGTCTGTTTTTGTTTCTCGACCTGCTGGAGGCGCCAGCTTCTGCTATTGCTTACGACCTGCTGGAGGCGCCAGCTGTTTGGGTTCCCACGACCTGCAGGAGGCGCCTGCGCCCAAACCATCGGTTCCCTTGTTCCCAGGATGGAGTTCCACGACCTGCAGGAGGCGCCTGCGCTCCTCCTGATGTTGCTGTAGTTTCTGCCCGCCCTCCCCCGCTCTTGCTCTTGCTTCTGCTTGCTTCTGCTGTGGGTGTGCCTGGGTATGCTTGTTTGTGCTGTGTGCCTGGGTATGCTTGTTTGTGCTGTGTGCCGCGTGGTTGCTCGTCTGTGCTGTGTGCCGCGTGGTTGCTCGTCTGTGCTGTTGGCCCTGTGTTGCTCGTTTGTGCTGTGTGTTGCTCGTTTGTGCTGTTGGCCCTGTGTTGCTCGTTTGTGCTGTTGGCCCTGTGTTGCTTGTTTGTGCTGTTTTCTGTCCTTCGTTTGTTCTGTTCTGTTCCCGCTTGTTGTTTCCCGCTTGTGGGCTCCCGTCCTCCTCGTTCCCGCGTTTTGTTCCCCCGCTTCCTGTCTCTCGCCCTTCGCTCTTTCACCCTTCGCTCTTTCGCTCTCTGCTCTCTTGCTCGTTGCTCTTTCGCTTGGGGCTCTTCGCTCCCTGTTCCCTTGCTCTCCGCTCCTTTGTTCTCTGTTCCCTTGCTCTCTGCTCCTTCGCTCTCTGTTCCCTTGCTCTCTGCTCTCTGTTCCCTTGCTCTCTGCTCTCTCGCTCCCTGTTCCCTTGCTCACTGCTCTCTCGCTCTCTGTTCCCTTGCTCTCTGCTCTCTCGCTCTCTGTTCCCTTGCTCACTGCTCTCTCGCTCTCTGCTCCCTTGCTCTCCGCTCCCTCGCTCTCCGTTCCCTTGCTCCCTCTTTTGTATTTGTGTGTGTTGCTCGCGCGGTCTCCGTTTGCTCGGTCGCTGCTCGCGCGGTCTCCGTTCGTTCAGTCGCTGCTCGCGCGGTCTCCGTTCGTTCGGTCGCTGCTCCCGCGGTCTCCGTTCGTTCGGTCGCTGCTCCCTCGGTCCCGTGCTCCCTCAGTCTCGTGTTCCCTCGGTCTCGTGTTCCCGTCGTCCCTTGTTCCCTCGGTCTCGTGTTCGCGTGGTCCCGTGTTTCCTTGGTTTTGTTTGCTCCCAGTCTCGTGCTCTTGGTCTCTCGTCGTGTTTGTTTGCTTGCCTGTGGTGCATGTTTGTTTGCTTGCCTGTGGTGCGTGTTTGTTTGCTTGCCTGTGGTGCGTATTTGTTTGCTTGCCTGTGGTTGCTGTGGTTGGTTGGTTGTTTTTCTCGCTTGTTTTTGTTTTTGATCCCTCTGAGGGGGGGGGATTCTTTGAGAGGGGGGTACTGTTGCGATCCCTCCTGCTGCTGTGCTACAGGAGGTATCTTACCTTCCTCCCGGAGGCCGCTTCGAAGCCAGGGCCTCTCCTGTGCACCATCCGGGACTTGCTCCAGGGCCTGGGAGGCCTAGCGGTTCCTGTGGCCTGCCTGTGGCTTGCATGCATGCGTTTGGACTTCCTGTTTGGAGACGCCCTTCTCCTAGGGGCCAGCCCGCAGCTCTCTACCCCACTTATAGGGCCAGCGAGGGGCGGTCCTGGCAAACTCCTCCCAGGGACTTGCCTACAACCTCCAGTATATAAGGACTTTCTTGTCACTTGCAACTTGCCTTCGGATCGGGCTCTACAGTTGCCTGTAACCTTCTCCTTGATCCAGGTCATCCGTGGTCTTGCCTGTGTTGATGGTGCCTTGTCCTGTTTTGATGTCTGCTCCAGTCCGTGCCTTGATGTGTTACCTGATGTCTGATCCAGTTCCTGCTTTTCCTTGATGTCCTCGTCTGGCTCCTGAGCCTTCTGGCCTGTTGGGCCCTGGTGTGGCCAACAGGAGGGATTCGTCCCCCAGGCTCTTGAGCTTCTGTTCCTGCCAGCCGACGGGGCTTTAGATGTCTTTGGTCCTGGCATCGGAGTTCCTTCTCGACTGGACCTTTCCTGGTGCTCTCCCGCTCCCAGCGTGGTCCGCGACCAGCCTTCCTGGGCTGTGTAGGGCGCGTATGGGACGGGGTGGTCCGCGACTCAGTCCCGTGGGTGGGCTGAGTAGGGCGCCCTCAGGGACAGTGCCCATGTCTCCTTCCAGCCCTCATCTTCGATGTCTGCACTAGCCTTTGTCTTCGATGTCTGCACCTGCCTTGTCTACGGTGCCTGCACCTGCCTTGTCTATGATGTCTTCAGTGTAAAGGACTCTGTCTGCCCTCACCTCTGTCCGGCCTGCCGCCCATTGCCGTACCCAGCGGCAGGTCCGAAAGGGCCGGGAACAGTCGGAGGACCGTTCATCAACCAACTTCCCAGTGTTGGTTGCCATGGGCGTGCAGGTCCGGCTGAGGGTCAGACTCCGTGCCTGCTCCCCTGCTTTTGTACCCGCCTGGCTCTCCATGCCTGCCCAGCTCACCTCCCACGGTGTGGCTTGAGGCTCCTCCTTGAGTTTTGCCGTGGCCCAAGGGCTCACCACCCGCTTGAGACGACCACGCTCCGCGTGCGCTCGGAACAATAGACTTTCTCACAGAGTCAGCTGTCACTTGTTTCTATGATTATCCCCAAGTACACTTAGACTTACCATCATCTAAGAAGGGTATTAGCCCCGCTTCCCTAGAAGTACCTGAAGACGAAGCAGTATTACTAGCCCTCATCTACCTTAATAACTTATACCCCTTGACCAAAACTGGTTTAGAAACCTTGCCATCCACAGCTGTATCATCTCTTGGACAGGTGACTGCCACAGTTGAATTAGGACTGTCATACAGTAATTGCTTTCACTGCTACAGGTTGTTGTCATAATACGGCATAGCACCATCAATACCCTACAGAACTAGCATGATGTTGTGGACTTTTGCTATGCCTTTGCCTATCATGCATATGCCTCTGCTTTCGATGATTTGGATCTTCCATCACTGCAGCCTATGACCAGAACATGTCTTATGTTTTGCAACATTTTTATAACTTATTCCACATTATGTATGCACAACACAGTATGAGTCCTTCTGCTGATTCTTGGTTTTCTTCTATTTTATTGGCTTCCTTCATTTTTCTAGTAATGTGCATTGATTATATCCCTGCTGGCCATTTTAATGAATATTATCTTGGGTAGTTGTTTACAATAACAGTACTCCTTGGAAAGACTTGCCCAGTATACCTAGTATTATATGAGAAACATAATATTTTCATACTATTCTCTCTTTGTTCTTATCTTTACATGTTATACCACTATTATGTAATTACTTGACTCTGAAAGATAACATATGTGATCTTGCTATTATAATTTAGGACCTTTTTATAATGCAGGTATCCGCATAGCTCAATTATAGAGCTAAGGGCTACCTAGTGATAATTAGTCTTTGTCAATTCATGAGTACATGTCTGCCTATGAGTCTCATTTACTTTAAGGTGGGAATCTAGAGGGATAACAACACACATACAAGGTTAGTTGTTAGCTTACACATTTAGCCCATTTGCCATAGTCACTTCTCACTGTTCTGTCTTCACCTCTGGTACTTGGGTGTGCCACTTTGCCATGTGACAGTGGCACAAGAGGGAAATGAGGAGTATGCCTGATCAGACAACCAATATTGAGAAGGAAAATACCCAGACGCCTCTGCTGTTCTGTGGCTTGTCAGAGCTGAATGAACTCTGAGTGACTTGAGCATGACTTGCAGAATGTCCCTGAGCAGGTAGACCAGCTGGCACCATGAAGGGACGGGCTATTCAATGGGTCACAACGAAGAAACCAACGCGGGAGCTTCAGGCACTATCCTGTTGAAACCTCACTGGACAAGATCATTAACAGGACAAAAGGATTATCTGGAGAGTGAGGGTAAATCGGCTACATCTGGGAAAACTTGTCAGGGCAGTTCAGGGATAGGTTGTCATGACAACAGCATGATGTGTCTCTGTAAATGAGTCTTTGGGCAGTCACATAATACTAGAAACTTCGACAATACTGTATGTTTAACTATAAAAGAAGGGTCACTTCCTGTATCCAATGAGATGCTGGTCATTTTGTAAGACAAAGGGCACCCAGTATCCAGCATCTCCCAAGAACACTTATAATGCCAAATAAAATTTACTTTATACCTTTTACTGAGTCTAAGTGTTCTTGTGTTCCTGGCCCTAAGTACAGAATATTATGTACAGAGAGCCACTGTCACCATGTGGTATCTCATGGCTTAGAGCCTCTGCTACATATTCAGATCACTTGTTTTATGGTCATTGTGATTCTGAGCCAGCTATTAAGTCCTGCATGCAGGTTTTCCTGTACATTAGCTTGTACTGTACTCTTTATTATGTCTAAATATTAGACTTTCATAAGACGCTTGTCAGCACTTTTTCAAACAAAGATATGAATCAGAATTTCAGTTAGAACAAGTATAAATTTAATATTTCATATCTTTGGAAGCACATATGCTAACCTTACAAGACAGGTAGAGCATCGATGTGTCTTGTAATATCTAGTACATGCTGTTATTTTATACTTTCAACTATACATAGAAAATGCTTGTGAGAAAATCCTTTACCAATATGACAATATAATAAACTAATCTTTTCTATCCTGAAAACAACCTCCTCCCACCATAAAAGTTCCTTTATCAACATGGCTTTGATGGACTTTGTTCCTTCTGATCCTTCTGATCTTCTGTGTTTTGTAAATAGATAGTAGGTCTGTGTTCTGAATAGATAGTAGGCCTGAATTCTGTTGCTGGTGCCAGACCTTTAATTAAAGCTGTAACCTCCTGGAATTTTCAGTTCACCTGGCTTCTGTCAGTCGAGATAGGAATCTGTGAGAAACAAGCTTCTATTTTGGTTTCTGTGAGAACCAAACTTATATTATGGTCCTTGTATTATGATTTAAATATTGCCATTGATGCCCTCCTGGCCTTTAATTATAGGCTTTGCAGAGCATACAGGTTTCCCAGATCTTCCACATTCTTGAGTCTGAGGTGGTCAGAAGTTCACTGTATCTCAGCAGTGTCAGTCTGAAGCAGCCTGCTGCGGATTCTGGGAATGGCTAAATGAGCCAAAGTTCTGAACCATCATATCATTTCCCTCTTGTGTCACCTTCAATGGTAAAGGTGGCACATCAACCAGTCTTCGATGATGAGCCATAACAAAGGAACTTAAAAGTGTGTCCTAACCACTAACCTTGGTATTTATCAGGTGTAGTGCATAGTTGTGTGTCCCTCTAGATTCCTAATTAATGTAAATGATACTCCCACAAGCATTCACCAACTAATCAAATAATAACATTAAAACTAAATTACAATGGAAATTATCCAGTTCTACTGTTAAATTACAAATGTAATACTATCATAATTTTAGTCTTAAACTCAAAATTTCATTGCATAAGGAGGAAATACCATACTTAAACTAATAGTATGAAGGGAATGATTTGTTCCTACTAGAAAATAGTCTATATGCTATAAATCATATAATATTAAATCACATACTAGTATAATTAGCATAAAGCAAGAACTAAAAGAATCATTAAAGAAGAAAGTATATATGTATTCTTGTTGCACTGTTTATAATGGATGAGTCTCTGCAAGGAGAACTGTTTCATACTGAGAACCAGGAATAGAAGTAGGTACGTGTAATAGAGAAGAACGAGTACGAATATATGATAAAAGAGAAAAAGAACATTGAAAACAACAACAGCCAAAACTCGGTATAAAAAAGATAGCAAATACAGAAAATAGTAACTTACATAGCCAAGAGATTGAAGGAAGCCAGGAAAATATAGAGTCAAGCCATGAATCAGTAGCAGGATTTATACCACCTTGTGCATACATAACATGAGATAGATTTCGAAGGTGTTGGAAAACATATGACATATTATGTTCGTAAGATGCCGTAGGAATATAGGTACAACATGCAGTACCAATGATAACACAGACCCCTCCCTTAGACGCAAGAATAGAATCCAAAGTAAACGATTCTGTTGAGCAGTAATTGCAGTTGCTCTGAGCTCAGTATTGATAATATTAAGACCTGCAGTAGTTAAATTAACAAACTGCATAAACTGATAACGGATAGTCTGAATCCACTGATTAGGCAATTGTGTTTGACTGTTTCGAATGCAGCCGATAGATCGAGTAGGATGAGTATGTATCGTTGTCCGTTGTCAAGACCTCTAAGGATAGAATTTGATAGATTGGTGAGTAGTGTTTTGGTGCTGAAATTTTTTCTGAAGCCATGTTGGGTGGGGTATAGGATGTTGTTTGCGTCAAGATGATCGTTCAGTTGTTTGAGGGCGGATTTTTCGGTTAGCCTGGCGAGGAAAGAAAGGTTTGAAATAGTTCAGTAGTTGCTTAGGTTGTTGGGGTCGAGGTTGTTTTTTTTGAAGATGGGTTTTATGGTGGCGATTTTTAGTTTGTCCGGTAGCTCTCCTTCTTCTAGCGATTTGTTTATAATTGCTGTGATTGTTGGGGTGATGGTTTGGACGATTTCTTTTAGTGCGTGTGTTGCTATGGTGTCAATTTCATGCCTGGCTGGGTTCAGTGATTTGTTTAGTTTCTCAGTTTCAGTGGAGGATATAGGATCAAAGTTAGCCCAAGGTGTGATGTCTTTGTGATTCAGTTGAGGATTGTTGCTTGTGGTCTGGGTTATTTTTTTTTATATCTTGCTGATTTTGTCTTTGAAAAAGATTGCAAGATCTTGACTTAGGTTTTTGTTTGGGGGTATGATCTTGTTGTTGTTCACCGTAATTAGGTTGTTTACTATGGTGAAGAGGGATTTTGGGTTATTTGAGGAGTTTAAGATTTTTTTACTGTAGTATTCCTTCTTTGATTTGTTTATTAGGCTTTTATAGTGGGCAAGTGTTACGGTCCTGCCCGCGAAGAGCGCGGGCAGGCCCTCACCTTCGTGCAGCTGGCCGAGCCGCCACCGCTGCTGCCGTTGCTGCGGGTCCCCCGCGGTGTCTGGGCTCTTCCCCGGCTGCTTGCTCCTCCGTGCAGCAGGGCCGACCCACCACGAGCTCCTCCTCGCGGCCGGGAACCCCGCTGTCTGTCCGGGCTTCCCCCGATGTGCTTCTGCCGTTCCCGGGGTCCTTAGCCGGCAGGGAGGGCATCCCTCTCGGTGCCCGTGCTGCAGTCCGGGTCCTTGGCCGGCAGGGAGGCCGTCCCTGCCGGTGCCTGCAGCCAGCTTCCCTCTTCCTGCTTACCTGCTTCAGTCGTCGTGGCCGGGAGCCGTCCCAGCAGCCTGCCATTCTTCCAGCTGCAGGGCAGAGCTGCCCCGACGTTCCTCTGGTTCTCCACGGCTCCTCCATGTGGCTGGGAATGCCACCAACGACCCAGCTCTCTCCAGCTTCCTAGGGCGCGAGCGCGTGCCTCCCGTCTATTCTTCAAGGGCCAGCCAGGTGTGGCTCCTGCTGGCTCCTCCCTGGGTGTTGTCCACCTCAGCTCTTCAAAAGGATTCCGCGTCCAGTCTGTCGTTGCCTTCGCAAGGAGTTGGTCACTCCTGAGATCCTCATTCCAGGAGCTGCCTTGTATTCCAGCCTTCTGCAAGGTCCAGTGTTCCATGTTTTCCGTTGAAGCTTCTTGTCCAGTTGTTCCAGTCCTGATGTTCCAGTCCTGATGTCTTCAGTGTTCCAGTCCTGCTGTCTTCAGTTGTTCCAGTCCTGAATTTCACTTGTTCCTGTTCCTGCCTAGAGGTCCGATCTCTATCCGGTATCCATGATCCAGTCCAGACATTACTAGCCTTGTACCTTGATCCTGAAACCTGCCTGAAAGCTAAGTACCTTGCCTTGAATCTTCTGAAAGCTAGCACCTTGATCCTGTGTTCTCCAATGTCCCGGTACCTCGCGGCAAGCCACGCCGTGGTCCGTGACCAGCCCTCGGGGCGGGCTGGTTAGGGCTATCTGTGATGCAAGCCATGTACCTCGTTTCTAAGTCTCTATGAAGTCCTTGTACCTTGATCCTGAAACTCGCCTGAAACCTAAGTACCTTGCCTTGAATCTCCTGAAAGCTAGCACCTTGATCCTGTGTTCTCCTATGTCCTGGTACCTCGCGGCAAGCCACGCCGTGGTCTGTGACCAGCCCTCGGGGCGGGCTGGTTAGGGCTATCTGTGATGCAAGCCATGTACCTCGTTTCCAAGTCTCTGAGAAGTCCTTGTTCCTGATCCTGTTACCTTGAGGTCGGTGCCAGATCCAGTTCCTGATCCCGTCCTACTTGTGCTGCCCTTCGTCTCTGTCTGGCTCCTGAGCCTTCTGGCCTGTTGGGCCCTGGAGTGGCCAACAGGTGGGATTCGTCCCTGTGCTTTGGAGCTTCTGTCCTGCCAGCCGTCGGGGCTTCGGATGTCAGTATCCCAGCATCAGAGTTCGCATCGCCTGGTTCTCTCCTGCATTTTCCCGTTCTCTGCGTGGTCCGTGACCTGCCCTCCAAAGCAGTGTCGGGGACGCGTGGGACAGAGTGGCTCGTGTCTCAGTCCCAGGAGTGGTCTGAGCAGGGTGCCCTGAGGGACTGTGCTCATGTCTTCCTTCAGTCCTTGTTTCTGAGTCTACATCCGCATCTACAGTTCCTCGCTTCTGAACCTACCTCTGCTTCTACAGTTCCTCGCTTCTGAACCTACCTCTGCATCTACAGTACCTCGCTTCTGAACCTACCTCAGTATCTTCAGTACCTCGCCTTTGAATCTACCTCGACACCTTCAGTACCTTGCTCCTGAGTCTACGTCAGCACGCCCAGTAACTTGTCTCTGAGTCTTCGTCTGCACTTCCTGTATCTTGTTTCTGAGTCTACGTCTGCACTCCCAGTACCTTGCTTCTGAGTCTACGTCCACACTCCCAGTACCTTGCTTCTGAGTCTACGTCTGCACTCCCAGTTCACTGCTTCTGAGTCTACGTCTGCACTTCCAGTACCTGTTCCTGAGTCTCGTCTGAATCTATGTTCCAGTCTTCGCTGCCCTGGCCTCTGTCCAACCTGCCGCTTCGTGCCGTACCCTGCGGCAGGTCCGAAAGGGCTGGGAACGGTCGGAGGACTGTTCACAAGACCAACATTGCGTTGTTGGGTCTTCCGAAGCGTGCAGGTCCGGGGGAGGGCCTGTCGCCTGGTCATCACTCCAGTCTTGCTTCCGTCCTACCCATGCTCGGGCATACCACGCCTCCCGCGGCCCTCTTCGGAATCCTCTGGGGTCGAGCCGCGGCCCAAGGACATACCTCTCTCTCAGGAAGTGGGATCGCTCTCCGAGCGCTCCACAACAGGCAAGATGAGTACAATATCTTTCAAGTGTTAGTTGGCATTTGTTTTTCCTCCATTCTTTTTCTTTTTGTCTTAGAGACACTTTGGTCTCCTTTAGTTGTGGTTTTGCCTTTTTGATTTAATTAGTTTTGTTCTTTCAGGGTTTATGGTGTTAGCCGTTGTGGTTGTTATTTGGTGTCAGGAATGGGTGGCGTTGGTTATATTGGAGAGATGTTTGTCAGGTGTTTTTCTAGTTCATGTTGAAGTAGTTCGGGAATGAAGGGTGGTCTGTATTTAAAGGAGCAGGTTTTGTTGGGTTCAGTCATGTTGATAGAGTTGGTGTGGGTCTTGCACTGTAGGAGAAAGTGGTCAGACCATGGGACTTGTGTGTAGGTTATGATTGAATTTGAAAAGAAGTTGTCATTTGTGAAGATCAGGTCCAGGGTGTGCCCTGTTTTGTGTGTTGGGTTTGTTGACGAGTTGGGTAAATTGGAGGGTGGTTAGTATGTCCAGCAGGGTTTGGCACGAATGTGAAGGAGGGGTGACGTCGGTGTGGAGGTTGAAGTCTCCTAGGATGATTGTAGGTTTTTTGTTGCTGATCTTGGATATAAAGAATTAAATAAGAGGCGATATGTCTTTGTCAAGAAGTTTTGGGGGGCAGTAGACTAGGCAAATCTGGAGGTTGTCAGAGTCGAAGAGAGCTAATTCGAATTGCTGGGGGAGAGAGTGGGGGATTAGTTTCATGTTGAAGTGTTTTTTGATGATTAGTAATAGTCCACCTCCTCTTCGGGATTTCCTCGGGATTGAGAATAGATCGTATGAGTTATTAGTTATTTGGTTCGTTATTAAATGATCGGTGTTTTTGAACCATGTTTCAGTCAATGCGATGAAGTCTGGGTTTTGGTCGTGAAGGATGTCTGAGATAAGTAAGAATTTATTTGTGAGGGCTTGTGCGTTGATGAGGAGGAAGGTTAGGTAGAACAGGCTTTTTATGGGCTCAGTGAGTGGGATCTTTACTAGATGTCGTTGCCTTAGTTTTGGTATATTTGTGGTTGTGGTGTACATCTTGGGCTGATGAAGCGGTTGAGGTAAGTTGTTCTTGGGGTATGGGGTTGGAGGGGGTGCTGGACTGTGGGTGTGGTCCACTAGGAGCAGTGGGGTAGATAGAGGGGAAGATGGGAGGTGTGGGAGGTGTGGGAGGTGTGGGAGGGGGGACTAAAATGTGATTCTGAGCCTGGATTGGGGATGCTGGTTTATTGGAGTTTAGGTTTGCATGATGTCCTGTGTGGTGGTGAGTTTACAGTCTGTTGGTGAGAGCAGCGCTGTTATTAGGAGGCTGGTGGTTGTATTCTGGTCAGTGGATTTCTCTGGGTCTGACCTTGATGGAGGGGGTTACCAGAGTTGGAGATGGGGTTGGAGGGATGTTGGCGGGTGGAAGGTTTGAGATTTTCTGGATTCGTGGCACTTCATCAAGGATGTGTTGGAGGGTGCACGCTAAGGGGCACGACAAGCGGCCGGCCCCTTTGTCGTGCTCCTTTGGTGTGCGATGCCAGCGTGCGGCGCCGCAGATGCGCTGTAGGAGATTTAAAAAGAATGCCCCAATCAGGTCCCTCGTCGCCGCCTGGGGAGCGTTGGTGGGCGGGGTCTCGTCAAAATGGAGGAGGAGGGGGCCTGGCAGGGAGCCGCGATCAGAAGGGGCCCACCTAGGAGATGGGTCCCAGCTTCAAGATACTGTGGTCTGTCCGGGTTCGAGCAGTGTCCGGGGCTCGAGCGGTGTCCGGGGCTCGAGCGGTATGGGTTGCGGTGAATGTTGGCCTGTAGTTCCTGGTCCTGCAGAGGAAGTAGGGCTGGGACTAGGCCGGGGGGGCTTGATTGCTGCTAAGTTCCTGCAGGAGAAGTCCATAAACTGCTATTAATCAATAGGGAACAACCACTATTTGTTGCTGGCATTAGTAACATGGGATATATTTAATGTTTGAGTACTTGCCAGGTACTTGTGACTTGGATTGGCCACTGCTGGAGACAGGATACTAGGCTTGATGAACCCTTGACCTGACCCAGTATGGCATATCTTATGCAGCTGCAAAGGTTAAAAGTGTTCAACAGGCTTGGACATTGTTTAAAAATACAATCCTATAGGCGCAGTCCATATGTATTCCGCGCATTAAGAAAGGTGGAAGGAAGGCAAAACGATTACCGTCATGCTTAAAAGGTGAGGTGAAAGAGGCAATTTTAGCCAAAAAAATATCCTTCAAAAATTGGAAGCAGGATCCATCTGAAGAAAATAGGATAAAACATAAGCATTGTCAAGGTAAGTGTAAAACATTGATAAGACAGGCGAAGAGAGAATTTGAAATGTTGGCCATAGAGGCAAAAACTCATAATAAAAACTTTTAAAAATATATCCAAAGCAAGAAACCTGTGAGGGAGTCGGTTGGACCATTAGATGACAGAGGGGTTAAAGGGGCTCTTAGGGAAGATAAGGCCATTGCAGAAAGACTAAATGAATTCTTTGCCTCCGTGTTTACTAATGAGGATGTTGGGGAGATACCAGTTCCGGAGATGGTTTTCAGGGCTGATGACTCAGACGAACTGAACGAAATCACTGTGAACCTGGAAGATATAGTAGGCCAGATTGACAAACTAAAGAGTAGCAAATCACCTGGACCGGATGGTATGCATCCTAGGGTTCTGAAGGAACTAAAAAATGAAATTTCTGATCTATTAGTTAAAATTTGTAAACTATCATTAAAATCATCCATTGTACCTGAAGACTGGAGGGTGGCCAATGTAACCCCAATATTTAAAAAAGGCTCCAGGGGTGATCCGGGTAATTATAGTCCAGTGAGCCTGACTTCAGTGCCGGGAAAAATAGTGGAAACTATTCTCAAGATCAAAATTGTAGAACATATAGAAAGACATGATTTAATGGGACACAGTCAACATGGATTTACCCAAGGGAAGTCTTGCCTAACAAATCTGCTTCATTTTTTTGAAGGGGTTAATAAACATGTGGATAAAGGTGAACCGGTAGATGTAGTGTATTTGGATTTTCAGAAGGCGTTTGACAAAGTCCCTCATGAGAGGCTTCTACGAAAACTAAAAAGTCATGGGATAGGAGGCGATGTCCTTTCGTGGATTACAAACTGGTTAAAAGACAGGAAACAGAGAGTAAGATTAAATGGTCAATATTCTCAGTGGAAAAGGGTAAACAGTGGAGTACCTCAGGGATCTGTATTGGGACCGGTGCTTTTCAATATATATATAAACGATCTGGAAATGAATACAACGAGTGAGGTTATCAAATTTGCGGATGATACAAAATTATTCAGAGTAGTTAAATCACAGGCAGACTGTGATACATTTCAGGAGAACCTTGCAAGACTGGAAGATTGGGCATCCAAATGGCAGATGAAATTTAATGTGGACAAGTGCAAGGTGTTGCACATAGGGAAAAATAACCCTTGCTGTAGTTACACGATGTTAGGTTCCATATTAGGAGCTACCACCCAGGAAAAAGATCTAGGCATCATAGTGGATAATACTTTAAAATCGTCGGCTCAGTGTGCTGCAGCAGTCAAAAAAGCAAATAGAATGTTAGGAATTATTAGGAAGGGAATGGTTAATAGAACGGCAAATGTCATAATGCCTCTGTATCTCTCCATGGTGAGACCGCACCTTGAATACTGTGTACAATTCTGGTCGCCGCATCTCAAAAAAGATATAATTGCGATGGAGAAGGTACAGAGAAGGGCTACCAAAATGATAAAGGGAATGGAACAACTCCCCTATGAGGAAAGACTAAAGAGGTTAGGACTTTTCAGCTTGGAGAAGAGACGACTGAGGGGGGATATGATAGAGGTGTTTAAAATCATGAGAGGTCTAGAACGGGTAGATGTGAATCGGTTATTTACTCTTTCGGATAGTAGAAAGACTAGGGGGCACTCCATGAATTTAGCATGGGGCACATTTAAAACTAATTGGAGAAAGTTCTTTTTTACTCAGCGCACAATTAAACTCTGGAATTTGTTGCCAGAGGATGTGGTTAGTGCAGTTAGTATAGCTGTGTTTAAAAAAGGATTGGATAAGTTCTTGGAGGAGAAGTCCATTACCTGCTATTAAGTTCACTTAGAGAATAGCCACTGCCATTAGCAATGGTAACATGGAATAGACTTAGTTTTTGGGTTCTTGCCAGGTTCTTGTGGCCTGGATTGGCCACTGTTGGAAACAGGATACTGGGCTTGATGGACCCTTGGTCTGACCCAGTATGGCATTTTCTTATGTTCTTATGTTCTTACTTATTTCTAGCTTATTTCTAGCTTCTGGCTACTTTTTTGTTTGTTTTTTTTTTGTTTTTAATATACAAACACACTAACTTCTGCATACTAGCTGTCTCACTGAGTATTTAAAAAATGCAAATAATCATACCTAATCAAATCAAACACACAGCCTTAACACTTCAGTTTGTCAGCCAGAGTGACTCACTGCTCTCTTGATTAACAAATGTTTGTACCTAATCAAACCAAATCACAATACCTCAACACCTAATTCGATTATTAGGAATGTAGACAGCTGGGTGGCTGGTGGGTGTGAGGATTGCCTGGTAACATGCCTACCTGGTGCGAAGGTGGTGGACCAACCACATAGGAAATGTGGGAGGGATGTTCTGGAAGCCAAATTTAGGCTCTTAGGTAGAAAGCTTAAATCCAGAACCTCCAGGGTGGCATTCTCTGAAATGCTCCCTGTTCCGCGTGCCGGTCACCAGAGGCAGGCAGAGCTCCAGAGTCTCAATGCGTGGATGAGACAATGGTGCAAGGAAGAGGGATTCAGTTTTGTTAGGAACTGAGGAACCTTTCTGGGGAAGGGGGAATCTCTTCCGAAGGGATGGGCTCCACCTTAACAAGGGTGGAACCAGACTGCTGGCACTAACCTTTAAAAAGGAGATAGAGCAGCTCTTAAACTAGAACAAAGGGGAAAGCTGACAGTCGCTCAGCAGTGCATGGTTCACAGAGAGGTATCTTCAAAGGATACTAATGATGCATTAGACAGTGAGGTTCCAATAATATGAAAAGTAGTCCAACTTACTGTAACTAAAAACTCACCTGAGCTAAAACGTTCTAACTTATCCCTATCAATTAAAAAGCAGAATGAAAATACAAACAAAAAACAAACTTTGAAATGCTTGTATGCTAATGCCAGAAGTCTAAGAAGTAAGATGGGAGAATTAGAATGTATAGCAGTGAATGATGACATAGACTTAATTGGCATCTCAGAGACATGGTGGAAGGAGGACAACCAATGGGACAGTGCTATACCGGGGTACAAATTATATCGCAATGACAGAGAGGAGCACCCGGGAGGCGATATGGCATAGAGTCCAACAGGATAAACATCTTGCATGAGACTAAATATACCACCCATATTTCTCTTTATTGTGCCCCTCTGTAAACTGTTGTGATGGTTATTTAACTTAACGACGGTATAGAAAAGTTTTTAAATAAATAAATAAATAAATAAATGCACAATTGAATCTTTATGGGTAGAAATCCCTTGAGTGTCGGGGAAGACTATAGTGATAGTAGTATACTACCATCCACCTGGTCAAGATGGTGAAATCCTAAGAGAAATTAGTGAAGCTAACCAAATTGTAGTGAGGTAATAATGGGAGACTTCAGTTACCAACACAAAAATTAGTGGAAACCAAAATAACTTTGATGTTATAGCCTAAAAGGTGTCAGCAAGCCTGTCGTTGTGACACTTAAAGTGACCAACCGGTCTACACATCACCCACCTTAAAAGTCTTTTTTTAATGAAAAGAAACTTTTTTTTGATTTTTCAATTTTCGTAAAAATTCTTCTAATGTATTCATTTAGTGAAGGGACTCTTCACATTCAATTTCACCAGACCCAACACGGCCCGTGTTTCGCTGTGAAGCTTCTTCAGGGGCATGTGATATTATCAACGTATAGCGAGTCACATCACTTCATCTGAAAACATCATTTAGCAAAATTAGTTAAATATAAGGTGAAAAGACAGAACTATACTTATCTCGAACTTGAACTTGGCTACCATTTTAGATTCGGACATGGCGTCTCAATGTCTCCTCGCCTGGAAAGCAAAGGAAGCGAAGCCGAGGCTATTGCTAGTTTAAATACTTAGTCATCAGATGACGTCATGAACGAGCGGAACCAAAATTTTTTTCACCAGCTGACGTATAGATTTTGTGATCAACAGATTATTATGTATCATTGTCCAAGAAAGACGTGTAAATCAAGTTCAGTATTTAACCCAGTCGGAGCAACAGTATTTAAATTGTAAATCCATCTTTGTTCTTTTTGCAGCAGTGCTGATTCCCGATCACCACCGTGCCAATGTAAAGGGACATGATCAATAGCGCAAAATCGGAGATCTTTGAAACTATGTCCGGTGTTTAGGCAATGCATCACTAGCGGTTCATCCACTCTAGAGTGCTTGATATTGGATTTATGTTCGATCATCCTTGTTTTTAAAATACGTTTCGTTTTGCCAACATATGACAATCCGCATGGACAGATGATCAGATAAACAATCATGGTAGATAAACATTAGATAAACATGTGGTGTGATATTTCAAAAAGATTTTTTGTCCAGTGCCAATGGTTAATATGTTCTGAACAGACATGGAGGAAGAACATACTATGCAGTTATTGCAGGGGACATGTGATCCCTGTAAATTGTCATTAATGTCTAATGGCACGGAACAATCAGATCTTACTAGCAAATCTTTAAGATTGGTGGCTCTTGAGAAGGTGATACGCGGAGGTACTTGAAAAATCTGATGCATTTGTAATACATGCCAATTCTGAAGAATCGATTGTCGAATCTTGTACGCGTCAGAGGAGAAGGGCAGCACACAAGTATGGCGAGATATTCTCTCTTCAGTTCTGGGTAAAAATAGCCATTCTCTATGCGAGAATTTGGCTCTTTTGTAGGCTTTCCGAATACTTGATATAGGATACCCACGAGCCACAAAGCGTTCACACAGGGATCTGGATTGTACTTCAAAATCTGCCGGAGTGGTGCACAGCCATCTCAGTCGAATAAATTGACTTATAGGTAGATTTAATTTGAAATTCTTCGGATGAGCACTTTCAAAATGTAAGAATGTATTAGAGCACTTCTTTGCTTTCCAGGCGAAGAGACATTGAGACGCCATGTCCGAATCTAAAATGGTAGCCAAGTTCACAGCGAAACACGGGCCGTGTTGGGTCTGGTGAAATTGAATGTGAAGAGTCCCTTCACTAAATGAATACATTAGAAGAATTTTTACGAAAATTGAAAAATCAAAAAAAAGTTTCTTTTCGTTAAAAAAAGACTTTTAAGGTGGGTGATGTGTAGACCGGTTGGTCACTTTGTTAAGTGTCACAGCGACAGGCTTGTGACACCTTTTAGGCTATATCGTCAAAGTTATTTTGGTTTCCACTAATTTTTGTGTTGATTATATGTATGTGGTACACCACTGACTCTCCGATTTATTTGAGACTTCAGTTACCCCAATATTGACTGGGTAAGGGGCGGATTTTAAAAGGCGCGCGAATAGCCTACTTTTGTTTGCGCTCCAGGCGCAAACAAAAGTACGCTGGATTTTAGTAGATACGCGCGGAGCCGCGCGTATCCACTAAAATCCTGGATCGGCACGCGCAAGGCTATGGATTTTGTATAGCCGGCGCGCGCCAAGCCGCGCAGCCTACCACCGGGGGCGGATTTTAAAAGGCGCGCGAATAGCCTACTTTTGTTTGCGCTCCAGGCGCAAACAAAAGTACGCTGGATTTTAGTAGATACGCGCGGAGCCGCGCGTATCCACTAAAATCCTGGATCGGCGCGCGCAAGGCTATGGATTTTGTATAGCCGGCGCGCGCCGAGCCGCGCAGCCTACCCCCGTTCCCTCCAAGTTCCTCGGAGGGAACTTTCCTTTGCCCTCCCCTCACCTTCCCCTCCCTTCCCCTACCTAACCCACCCGCCCGGCCCTGTCTAAACCCCCCCCTTACCTTTGTCGGGGGATTTACGCCTCCCGGAGGGAGGCGTAAATCCCCGCGCGCCAGCGGGCCTCCTGCGCGCCGGGCCGCGACCTGGGGGCGGGTACGGAGGGCGCGGCCATGCCCCCAGGCCGTAGCCACGCCCCCGTACCCGCCCCCAAAACGCTGCCGACATGCCCCCGAAACGCCGCGACGACCGGGCCCGCCCCCGACACGCCCCCGACACGCCCCCCTCGGAGAACCCCGGGACTTACGCGAGTCCCGGGGCTCTGCGCGCGCCGGGAGGCCTATGTAAAATAGGCTTCCCGGCGCGCAGGGCCCTGCTCACGTAAATCCGCCCGGTTTTGGGCGGATTTACGCGAGCAGGGCTCTGAAAATCCGCCCCTAAATGTATTATTGGTACATGCTAGAGATATAAAGTTCCTGGATGGAATAAATGACATTTTTATGGAGCAATTGGTTCAGGAACTGACAAGAGAGGGAACAATTTTAGATCTAATTCTCAGTGGAGCACAGAATTTGGTGAGAGAGATAACTGTGGTGGGGCCGCTTGGTAATCACCGCTTGGTAATCACCTCCTCACCACTTGGTAATCACCTCCTCACCCGACTGGCTGAAATAGGCATTACAGGCCTTGCCCTGCTTTGGTTTAAATCTTACCTATCCAACAGGAAGTTTGCTGTCAAAATAGGAAATGCCGAATCCACACTCTACACCCTGTCCCAAGGCGTCCCACAAGGCTCATCCCTCTCCTCCACCTTATTCAATATCTACCTCATCCCCCTCTGTCAATTCCTAACAGACCTTGGCCTAAAATTCTTCCTCTATGCGGATGATGTCCAAATCCTCATCCCCATTCACAACTCCCTAACTGATGCTCTGACACACTGGAACACTTGCCTCGCCTCCATAAACGTCTTTCTCACAAATATCCACCTTTTCCTAAACACGTCCAAAACAGCATTGCTCCTTTTATCCCAACACCAACCCCCAAAACCCCTTATTTCCAATGACCCAGCCTTCAGCACCATTTCTTCTCAACCCTGTGTTAGAGACATTGGCATAATACTTGACCAACAACTAAATCTTAAAAAATACATCAGCTCCATCCTCAAAGAGGGCTTTTTTAAGCTAAATGTCCTAAAAAAAACTTAGACCCCTCCTACACCGGCATGACTTCCGGACAGTCCTCCAAGCCACCCTCTCCTCAAAACTTGACTATTGCAATGCCCTCTTCCTTGGTCTCCCCTCCTCCACCATTAAACCCATACAAATGTTCCAAAACGCTGTGGCCAGGGTCATCACAAACACACGGAAATCTGACCACATTACTCCCATACTCAAAGACCTCCACTGGCTCCCCATTGCGTCCCGTATCCTCTTTAAAACCTTATCCATAATTCATAAATCCATCTACTCCCACAACTCCAACTGGCTGGAGGAACCCTTTCGACTCTCCTGTTCGGACTGACCCACCAGATCCATCAATAAAGGAACTCTAACACTACCTCCCCTGAAAAGAGCCCACCTCTCTGCCACAAGAGACAGCGCAATCTCCATAGCAGGCCCCAAACAATGGAACTCCCTCAAGCCCGATCTCAGACTTGAGCCATGCTTCTCCAAATTCAGAAAAAAACTAAAGACCTGGCTCTTCTGACAAGCCTACCCAGACTAGCCTGCACTCCCAGACCCCCCCGTTGACTCCGACTCCTCCTCCCCTGGAACTTCGCCATCCTGACCACTAGTAAACATACCATAGTCTTACCGAACCCCTGTACATAACTTCTCCCTAAAACCCTTGTATATATGTTATCCATACAACAAAGAGGATTATTTATTGTGCATATGTTACTCCATTGGAAAATGTACCCAGTTTACTGTTTCACTGTTCGCTCTTTCCTCTCTTACTTTTCTCTTTGATTACTTAGAGACCCTCCCCCTTTTTCCCTGTTCATTGTATTTTCGATCTTTCAGTTGTAATGTAAACCGGTATGATGTCTGCATACTAATATCGGTATATAAAACAAATAAATAAATAAATAATAAAATAAATAAATAATAGTGATCATAATATGATCAAACTTGAATTAATGACTGGAAGGGGGACAGTAAGCAAATCCATGGCTCTCGTGCTAAACTTTCAAAAGGGAAACTTTGATAAAATGAGAAAAATTTTAGAAAAAAAAACTGAAAGGAGCAGCTACAAATGTAAAAATTGTGCAAGAGGCGTGGTCATTGTTAAAAAATACCATCCTAGAAGCACAGTCCAGATGTATTCCACACATTAAAATAGGTGGAAAGAAGGCAAAACGATTACTGGCATGGTTAAAAGGAGAGGTGAAAGAAGCTATTTTAGCCAAAACATCTTCATTCAAAAATTGGAAGAAAGATCCAACAGAAGAAAATAGGATAATGCATAAGCCCTGCCTCCTAACCTTTAGAAAAAGACTTAAGACTTGGCTGTTCAAGCAAGCTTTCCCGGACACAATCTAATGACTCCACTGTCTCCTTCTCAAAACAAGCAGCCCTCAACCATGCTTTTTTTGTATATAGTATTTAATCTGTATATTGTTTAATTGTTACTAATCTATCCTCTCTCTTCCTCCTTCTCCCAGTTCTGCTACCCTTGTTAAATGTAACTGCACCTTCGGTCACCACAGTTCCAGTTTGATGTATCTACTGCACTCCTGTTTTATGTAAACCAGCAAGATATGTTTTCATGATTGCCGGTATATAAAAACCTTAAACAAATAAATAAATAAATAAATAAGCGTTGGCTAGTTAAATGTAAGACATTGATAAGACAGGCTAAGAGAGAATTTGAAAAGAAGTTGGCTGTAGAGGCAAAAACTCACAGTAAAAACTATTTAAAATATATCCAAAGCAGTAAGCCAGTGAGGGAGTCAGTTGGACCGTTAGATGATCGAGGGGTTAAAGGGGCACTTAGAGAAGATAAGGCCATCGCGGAAAGATTAAATGATTTATTTGCTTCGGTGTTTACTGAAGAGGATGATGGGGATGTACCTGTACAGGAGAAGGTTTTCATGGGTAATGATTCAGATGGACTGAACCAAATCACGGTGAACCTAGAAGATGTGGTAGGCCTGATTGACAAACTGAAGAGTAGTAAATCACCTGGACCGGATGGTATATACCCCAGAGTTCTGAAGGAACTCAAAAATGAAATTTCAGACCAATTAGTAAAAATTTGTAACCTATCATTAAAATCATCCATTGTACCTGAAGACTGGAGGATAGTGAATGTAACCACAATATTTAAAAAGGGCTCCAGGGGAGATCCGGGAAACTACAGACCAGTTAGCCTGAATTCAGTGCCAGGAAAAATAGTGGAAAGTGTTCTAAACATCAAAATCACAGAACATATAGAAAGATATCGTTTAATGGAACAAAGTCAGCATGGCGGTACCCAAGGCGAGTCTTGCCTCACAAATCTGCTTCACTTTTTTGAAGGAGTTAATAAACATGTAGATAAAGGTGAACCAGTAGATGTAGTGTACTTGGATTTTCAGAAGGCATTTGACAAAGTTCCTCATGAGAGGCTTCTAGGAAAAGTTAAAAGTCATGGGTTAGGTGGTGATGTCCTTTCGTGGATTACAAACTGGCTAAAAGACAGGAAACAGAGAGTAGGATTAAATGGACAATTTTTTCAGAAGGGAGTGGACAGTGGAGTGCCTCAGGGATCTGTATTGGGACCCTTAATTTTCAATATATTTATAAATGATCTGGAAAGAAATACGACGAGTGAGGTAATCAAATTTGCAGATGAATCAAAATTGTTCAGAGTAGTTAAATCACAAGCAGATTATGATAAATTGCAGGAAGACCTTGTGAGACTGTAAAATTGGGCATCCAAATGGCAGATGAAATTTAATGTGGATAAGTGCAAGGTGATGCATATAGGGAAAAATAACCCATGCTGTAGTTACACAATGTTAGGTTACATATTAGGTGCTACCACCCCTAGGCATCTTAGTGGAAAACACATTGAAATTGTCGGCTCAGTGTGCTGCGGCAGTCAAAAAAACAAACCAAATGTTGGGAATTATTAGAAAGGGAATGGTGAATAAAACGGAAAATGTCATAATGCCTCTGTATTGCTCCATGGTGAAGACCACACCATGAATACTGTGTACAATTCTGGTCGCCGCATCTCAAAAAAGATATAATTGCGTTGGTGAAGGTACAGAGAAGGGCGACCAAAATGATAAGGGGAATGGAACAGCTCCCCTATGAGGAAATAATAAAGAGATTAGAACTTTTCAGCTTGGAGAAGAGATGGCTGAGGGGGGATATGATAGAGGTGTTTAAAATCATGAGAGATCTAGAACTGGTAGATGTGAATTGGTTATTTACTCTTTCGGATAATAGAAATGTTACGGCTATGGCTGCTGTGCAACCGCCTCACGACCAGGGGTCCCTCTAGGGCTGGCTCTCCTGACAGGCCCAGTCCATCTCCCTTGTTCACTCTATGTTCTGGTCTTTCCTTTATAACCCTGGCTGACAGTTCCCTCGGTGCTTCAGCATCGAGCTCGCTCGGGCTCCCTGCTCTAGCCTTCCTTCCTTGTTGCTGTGCGTGTGGTCCTTGGACCCTGTTTTGCCTTGTCTTGCGCTGTGTGTGGCCTTCGGGCCTTCTACCCTGCTTTGCCTTGCCTTGCGCTGTGTGTGCCTTCAGGCCTTCTACCCTGCTTTGCCTTGCCTTGCACTGTGTATGGTCTTCGGGCCTTCTGCCCTGCCTTGCCTTGCTTACTGCGTGTGCGGTCCTCGGGGCCTCTGCCCTGTGTCCGTGTGTGGCCTATGGGCCCTCTGCTCTGCCGTGTGTGTGTGTGTGAGGCCTTCGGGCCCCCTGCCCTGTGTCCGTGTGTGGCCTACGGCCCTCTGCCCTGCCGTGTGTGTGTGTGAGGCCTTCGGGCCCTCTGCCCTGTGTGGCTTATGGCCCCTCTGCTCTGCCGTGTGTGTGTGTGAGGCCTTCGGGCCCTCTGCCCTGTGTCTGTGTGTGGCCTACGGGCCCTCTGCCCTGCCGTGTGTGCGTGTGTGGCCCTCGGGCTCTCTGCTCTGCCGTACGTGTGTGTGGCCTTCGGGCTCTTTGCCTTACTACTAGGTACCCTGACCCAGCCTGGACTCTGACACTGTTACCTGCCGCCTGCCCTGACCCAGCCTGGACTCTGACACTGTTTCCAGCCATTCCTGTCTCTCTCCACCTGGAGCCACCCTTCTGGGTGGTGTTCACAACACCAGAACACAGCCCGAGCATAACAGAAAGACTAGGGGGCACGCCTTGAAGTTAGCATGTGGCACATTTAAAACTAATCGGAGAAAGTTCTTTTTCACTCAATGCACAATTAAACCCTGGAATTTGTTGCCAGAGGATGTGGTTAGTGCAGTTAGTATAGCTGTGTTTAAAAAAGGATTGGATAAGTTCTTGGAGGAGAAGTCCATTACCTGCTATTAAGTTCACTTAGAGAATAGCCACTGCCATTAGCAATGGTTACATGGAATAGACTTAGTTTTTGGGTACTTGCCAGGTTCTTATGGCCTGGATTGGCCACTGTTGTAAAAAGGATGCTGGGCTTGATGGACCCTTGGTCTGACCCAGTATGGCATGCTCTTATGTTCTTATGTTATGTGCACGTACCAAACTTGTAACTACAAAAGAGGCCTACTGGGGATTGGCTTCAGAGAGCACCAGTGTCCCAGTATATGTGATTCTGCAAAACTGCCCACAGACCTCTGTATGTGCTTGTGTACGCATCAAACTTGTAACTACAAAAGAAGCCTACTGGGGGTTTGGCTTCAGAGAGCACTGCTGTCCCAATATATGTTAGTCTGCAAAACTGCCCAGTTCCCACTGCTGCCTAGTGAGTGCACTGCCTAGTGCCTTCTTGGCTTAAAAGAGCATAAAGAGACAGTCTGTGTTCAAGAAAAACAACTGCAGTTAAATAAAAATCATGGCTTGGCACAGCAGAAAAAACGAAGAAATATCTTTTTCAATGGAAAATTCTATCAAACTAGCTACACAACACCCAAATCCTGCTTGCAACCTACCCCAGGGGGTAAAATATAAAAATAACCAGCAAAATGCCACTGCTAGCAGCTTGTCTCAGTGGGACAGACAGAAGGACCGTCTGAGATCAATAAAAAAAAAAGTACAGTCAAAAAAAGCATGGCTAGCTGGCGGCAGACCCGGCATTGCAGCAAAATCGAAGGAATAAATATGTTTTTCAATGAAAAATTCTATCAAAGTTGCTAGCAATTGAATACAGATTTCAGACACTCAGACTAGCTCTGAGTAAAGCCACCATCCCTGGACCACCTCCCCTGACCACCCCCGCAAAGAAAGAGCGTGGCACGCCACGTGCTTAAGGTATAAATAGTGCAGCATTATCAGGAATATCGTCACAGAGCACTGAGTGAGAGCTGCATTAGAAAAAAGCTTAGCTCTGATAGGTTGCATTCTCGTCTCCTTGCCAACCTGTCTGACCCACTCTATGACAGGGCTGTGAGGTCACTTATGACTCACAGGAAAGGGCTGCTTTTTGCTATGGATAATCCCACATAGCCTTCTCATATTTCAAACGGCCGTTAAGAAATCACTGCAAGCCAAAAGAATGAAACTAATTGTTGCAGTCTGGGAAGCTGCAGTTCGAGAGTGGACCCTTGAGCCGAACCACCCTCGGTAGAGTAGCTCGGGAGGCGGAGCCACAGGCACAGATCTTCACCCGGGAACCAGGAACCCCCCAGGAGGAGCCCGTAGGGTCCTGGAGCCTTGGGACTTAGGAGACACACGTATGGGTCTTCACCCGGGAACTGGGAACCCCCCAGGAGGAGCCCATAGGGTCCCAGAACCTTGGAACTTGAGAGTACAGATAAGCTCTTCACCCGGGAACCGGAACCCCCCAGGAGGAGCCCGTAGGGTCCCAGTCCCTTGGGACTTATGCACGGTGTCAGTCTCTATAGAAAGGCCCGGGCAAGGAGTAGGCACAGAGTCCAGCAGCAAGGGCCAATAGGCCAGGGAGCACAGAGCAAGCGGGAGCAGGGTCAGAGTCAGTAATTTCTTGTATGGTAACTTGCAGGGTGCAAAATGGGAGCCAGCAGCGAGTAGGCCTGAGCCTGGCAGGAAGTAGAAGGTAACAAGACCCAAGACAGTCTGACAGTAGAAAAAACAGTTCCAGCCCAGACCTGCGTAGGACACTGTCCGGAGGACAGGAGCGCAGCAGCTGCGTCCGAGAAGCCAAGGACTGAGGCAGGCGGCAGGCAGAAGCAGAGTCAGGAACGAGCAGAGGTCGGTGGCTGGCGGCAGGCAGAAGCAGAGTCAGGAACGAGCAGAGGTCGGTGGCTGGCGGCAGGCAGAAGCAGAATCTGGAATGAGCAGAGGTCGGTGGCTGGCGGCAGGCAGAAGCAGAGTCTGGAACGAGCAGAGGTCGGTGGCTGGCGGCAGGCAGAAGCAGAGTCAGGAACGAGCAGAGGTCGGTGGCTGGCGGCAGGCAGAAGCAGAGTCAGGAACGAGCAGAGGTCGGTGGCTGGTGGCAGGCAGAAGCAGAATCAGGAACGAGCAGAGGTCGGTGGCTGAAGCAGTACAACGGAAGTGCAACTAAGAACTACACACTGTAGCGACCCTCGTTGCAAGGCGAGGTGCTGAGATCCGGACGCCGGTTAAGAGAGCCCCGGGGCGTGATGTCATCGACGGAGGCGGGGCTTGCCTTCCGGGCCTGCTCGCCCATATCGAGCGCCCTCGTGCGCGCGCGAGCCCCCAAAGGAGGCAGGCCAGCCAAGATGGCCGCCATGAACCCCGAGCAGCGTCGCCGGGGCCGCGGCACCGCGGAACGCGGCGCTTCACACCGCGGAGGTAAGTTCTGCAGGGCCCGGGGAAGGAGGAAGCGGCGGAGACCGCAACACTAATATGATATGTTTTATTCATGGGGGATCGTGATGCATTTCGTAAACCCATGAATACAACGAATAGGGACTTATGTGTTGCGGATTGTCCATGCGTTGAAAAAGAATGCACATGCCTAGAGAACACCACCAATGACAATGCACTGTCAGATGGTGGTAATGGTAATACTAGTCAGATTGCAAAAACCACTGCAGTGCCAGCATCACCCCTTCACCATTTGAACATTGGCAAGTGACTACACCTACTACTACTACTACTACTATTGCTACTACTAGTATAAAAATGACAACAAGTGTCCAGCCTAGAGTAAAGAACAGTAGAAAGACATCTAAAATATGGAATCATTTTCATGCTGTGGCTGATCAGAGATTTGATGAATGTATCCATTGTAAAAAGATGGTGAGCCATGGAAGAATTATTGGACATCTTGGGGTAGATTTTACAAATCTACACGCGCGCGTACTTTTGTTCGCGCACCAGGCATGAACAAAAGTACGCGGGATTTTATAAGATACGCGCGTAGCCGCGTGTATCTTATAAAATTCGGGGTCGGCGCGCACAAGGGGGTGCACATTTGTGCACTTTGCACGCGCCAAGCCCTGCGCGCACTGCCCGTTCCCTCCGAGGCCACTCTGAAATCGGATCGACCTCGGAGGGAACTTTCCGTTCACCCCCCCACACCTTCCCCTCCCTTCCCCTTCCTAACCCACCCCCCCGGCCCTATCTAAACCCCCTCCCTACCTTTACCTTAAAAGTTACTACTGCCTCCGGGCAGTAGTAACTTATGCGCGCTGGCGCAACAGGCCCCGACACAGGCCGCTGTGTTGGGGCACTCGGCCACGCCCCTGAAACGCCCCTAGCCGCAAACACGCCCCCGGACACGCCCTGAAAACGCCATGTCACTCCCGACACGCCCCCGACACGCCCCCCCAGGCAAGCCCTGGGACTTATGCGCGTCCCGGGGCTTGCGCGTGCCGCCGAGCCTATGCAAAATAGGCTCGGCGCGCACAGGGGGTTTTTTAAAGTGTTACGCGCCTACCTTATGCGCGTAACCCTTTTAAATCCGGCCCCTTACTAACAGCAAAATGAAATATCACCTAGAAAAAGAACATAGAGCACTGTTGCTTGCAGAAGAAGCTGTTCCCACCATTGTGCTTGCCCAGGCTTCAAGTAAAGCGACAGGGAAGCCACAGAAGGAAAGTAGTAGTACTAAAGAAGATACAGATTGTGTGCATCTGCAGAAGCAGCAGTCTCCTCCTCCTCATCCCCAGCAGCAGCGGCAAGCTACCATGGAGCAGATGGGGTGGTGTCCTTCTGCAATTTCACAGAGTAGGAAGCAGGCAATATCCAAAGTGGCTACATGACATATTGCTGTAATGATTGCTGTGGATGATCAGCCACTGCAGATTGTAGAAAATGATGGATTTAAGCGGCTGATCCATTTTTTTGCCCCTTACTACAAAGTTCCATCAAGAACTATAGTTAGCCATTGGGTGATTCCTTCCCTGTATACACAATGTCATGCTCAAATGCAGATTGTGATGGCAAGGGCAAAGGGGAGGAGCATCCATCTCACCACTGATGTTTGGACTAGTGTGAATGCAATGCATGCATATTTGTCTCTAACAGCACATTGGTGGCAGCTGGATGAGGCATTAATACCTGTAAGCAGCATTGGCAGTGGCAGTGGCAGCAGTAGCACCAGCAGCTCCAAAAAAGTTTTGCCAGGATACCGGTGGGCTTTACTGCATGCTCAAATGCTAGACAAGAGCGACACTTCAGAAAATATCTTACAGGAAGTTCAGGGGATGATGAAAGGATGGAATGGGCTACTTAGAAGCAGTGATATGGAATGTTTAAATGGATATTTCATTACTGACAATGGTGCCAATACTATTAAGGCTCTGGCTGATGGTGGATTAAAGGGCATCTGAT
Source organism: Rhinatrema bivittatum (assembly GCF_901001135.1). Lineage (NCBI taxonomy): Eukaryota > Metazoa > Chordata > Amphibia > Gymnophiona > Rhinatrematidae > Rhinatrema > Rhinatrema bivittatum. Next base: position 386,760 of record NC_042633.1, on the reverse strand, counting down.
GCTTTGCACATACACTGCACCTGGTAGTGAGGGATGCTTTGGGGCTTAGTGACAAGGAAGGTAGTAGTCAAGTCCTGAAGCGGTTGATTGAAAAGTGTAGCAAAATAGCTGGGCATTTCAATCGTAGTGTGAAAAGTGGGAAGGAACTCAGGGAGAGGCAAATAGCAGTTAGGGCACCATTGCATAATCTTTTCAAGATGTGCCTACCAGATGGAATTCCCCTTATCTTAAGTTGGAGAGGTTGTGTGAACAGCAGACACCTCTTCATGATTTGGCAATGGCATCTGAAATTGGATTGGACAAACATTGCACAGATGGTGCATATCCTCAAGCCTTTCAAAGAATATACTGATGAACTGAGTTCAGCTACGGGCACTGTCTAGAGGAGATAGTTGAGGAATTTCTGCATCAGCCTGATTTCTTGAAGGAAGTGTTACTGCTTGTTAAATGCTTAAAAGAGCAAGTTCAGAAAAGGTTGAAACCTCTCATGCAAAGGGATTGCTATATGTTAACTGCTATGTGTGACTCACGTGTGAAAGGCAGTATTGCTCGCAAGTGCAACGCTCTTACACATTGGAAAAAAAAGTTGATTACAATGGTTGAAAAGATAATGTCAAAGAGGGTCAGTTTTAAGGATGATGTGACAAAACAATAAACTGGTTCAGATCCTACCTAAACAACAGGTTCTTTCAAGTCCAGATAAAAAACACATTATCAGAAAAATTTAAACTTGAAACAGGAGTACCTCAGGGTTCAGCGCTGTCTGCTACCCTCTTTAACATATATATGCTACCCTTATGTCATCTGCTGGCAGGCCTAGGGATAATACATTACATTTACGCAGACAACCTTCAATTAATTCTACCAATAGACGACACAATTGAAAAAACATTAAGTCTAGCTAACATGTACCTAGACATAATTAAACAACTACTAAACCAGATGGAACTGGTTATCAACATTGACAAAACTGAATTCCTTCACCTTGAGAGAAAACATACTAAAATCATTCAAACACTGATAACCCTAAGAAATAACCAAAAAATTGAGCTAGCTGAAAAAGTAAGGAATCTGGGAGTAATAATGGACCCAGAAATCAACCTGAAGCAACACATATCTATAAAAGTAAGAGAAGGCTACGCAAAACTTATGGTCCTCAGAAGATTAAAACCATTACTCACACCTGCCCACTTCAGAACAGTATTGCAAACACTTATCTTTTCTAGCACTGACTACTGCAACACACTCTTACTCTTACTCCCAAGCACATCGATAAGACCACTCCAGATACTTCAAAATACTGCAGCCAGAATACTGACGGGAAAAAAGAGGAGGGACCATATAACCGAAACTCTAGCAGACTTACATTGGTTACCCATCGAATACAGGATAAAATACAAAGCCTTATGCACCATACACAAACTAATATATGATAAAGAAGCAGACTGGCTAAACACAGCCTTACGAGTACACGTTCCACAAAGAAACCTCCGCTCAGCAAACAAAGCACTACTAACAATCCCTTCAGTAAAGTCAGCAAAATTAACCCAAGTGAGAGAAAGGGCTTTATCATTGGCTGGGCCCATACTATGGAACACGATGCCACCCGAACTCAGATTACAGAATAATCTCAAAACTTTTAAGAAAAATCTAAAAACATGGCTCTTTAAAAAAGCCTTCACTAAAGAGTGTGGAGGGTAGAGAATGAAAGTACAAGGTAATGCAGATGAGAATGAATTTAATCAATCCTACTTTTAAGAAGTAATATTTCAAAGCGATAGTAACGCAATAATATACCTGGACTTGACCAACATTACTCAAATAATGATTTTATTTATGAAATTGTAACCAAACTTTATTGGCACCTGTTAGAATGTAAGATATCCTACATTTACTTACCTTAGTCTATGTGCCTATTTGTAAGCCGTTGCGATGGTATATAACTTAGCGATGGTATAGAAAAGTTTTTAAATAAAATAAATAAATAAATTAGGATCTCAGTCTCCAACTCAATCCTGCTCAACTAGTTCCACCAGCTGCTCCCCTCCAATGAGACACTATTCTCATCCCAAGTTTGATGAATTGGGTCACATGTCACAGGCAAGAGCATTACTTGTTGGCAGAATTGTGAGTGGTGCTGAACAGCAGCTATACCTGCAAGAGAAGCTTTCAGAAATTCATGTTAAGAGTTTTCTGTCTGAGCCAATTCAGAGCATCGACTCAGATCCCTTGAGATATTGGGCACAGAAAGCTTCAATGTGACTTGATCTTGCCATAGTAGCACAGCACTTTCTTTCCTACCCAACAACCAGTCTGCAAAGTGAAAGAGTATTTTCAATAGCAGGGAACATTGTGAGTCCACACCGTGCACATTTGTCTCCAGACTTAATAGAGCAATTGGTTTTCATCAAAATGAAATTTCCGCTGCTTGGGTATCGGAAATTTCCTGTGATTGGGAGGAGAAGTGAGCCTCCTGTCCAGGCCCAAGTTCCACAAGGTTCGGCACTTTCAGCCACCCTTTTTAATATATATTTTTTACCAATATGTCATCTACTAAATGGTTTAGGATTAAATTTTTATGTGTATGTCAATGATATACAATTTCTTGTCCTGATCAATGATACAATTGAACAAACATTTAAAATTATAGTAGTCTACTAACTGCCATAAAACAACTCCTACAGCACATGAAGCTTATAATAAACATGAATAAAACTGAAATAATTATGTTAGAAAGAAAATGCAGGAAGAAGAGCTTCCCTATCTGACTCTTGACAATGACATACAAATTAAACCCTCTCAATTCGCAAAAGACTTGGGTGTCACAATTGATTCAGAACTGAACTGGAACAAACACATTACATAGAAACATAGAAATGAAATGACGGCAGAAGAAGACCAAATGGCCCATCCAGTCTGCCCAGCAAGCTTCCCTCATTTCTTCTCTCATACTTATCTGTTTCTCTTAGCTCTTGGTTCTAATTCCCTTCCACCCCCACCATTAATGTAGAGAGCGGTGATGGAGCTGCATCCAAGTGAAATATCTAGCTTGAGTAGTTAGAGGTAGTAGGGGTAGTAACCGCCGCAATAAGCAAGCTACACCCATGCTTATTTGTTTTTACCCAGATTATGTTATACAGCCCTTATTGGTTGTTTATCTTCTCCCCTGCCGTTGAAGCAGGGAGCTATGCTGGATATGCGTGAGGTATCAGTTTTTTTCTTCTCCCCTGCCGTTGAAGCAGAGAGCTATGCTGGATATGCATTGAAAGTGAAGTATCAGGCACATTTGGTTTGGGGTAGTAACCGCCGTAACAAGCCAGCTACTCCCCGCTTTGTGAGTGTGAATCCTTTTTTCTTCTCCCCTGCCGTTTAAGCAGAGAGCTCTGCTGGATGTGTGAAGTAACAGTTTTTCTTTTCCCCTGCTGTTGAAGCAGAGAACTATGCTGGATATGCATTGAAGTGAAGTATAAGAATGGAGTGATCAAGCTAGTTGAAAGGCATCAGGAATAGAGGAAGGTGGAGGTAGTAATTTGGATATTTGGTTTGGGGTAGTAACCGCCGTAACAAGCCAGCTACTCCTGTCTTTGTGAGTGCAAATCCTTTTTTCCACATTTCCTCTTGCTGTTGAAGCTTAGAGTGATGTTGGAGTCACAGTAACCATGTGTATGTTTATTGAATAAGGGTATTGTCTCCAGGCAGTAGCCATCATTCTGGCGAGTCACCCACTCTTCATTGGCGGCCTCTTGACTTTATGGATCCACAGTGTTTATCCCACGCCCCTTTGAAGTCCTTCACAGTTCTGGTCTTCACCACTTCCTCCGGAAGGGCATTCCAGGCATCCACCACCCTCTCCGTGAAGAAATACTTCCTGACATTGGTTCTGAATCTTCCTCCCTGGAGCTTCAAATCGTGACCCCTGGTTCTGCTGATTTTTTTCTTATGGTAAAGGTTTGTCGTTGCCTTTGGATCATTAAAACCTTTCAAGTATCTGAAAGTCTGTATCATATCACCTCTGTTCCTCCTTTCCTCCAGGGTGTACATATTTAGATTCTTCAATCTCTCCTCGTACGTCATGCGATGAAGATCCTCCACCTTCCTGGTCGCCCTTCTCTGTACCGCTTCCATCTTGTCTTTGTCTTTTTGTAGATACGGTCTCCAGAACTGAACACAGTACTCCAGGTGAGGCCTCACCAAGGACCTGTACAAGGGAATAATCACTTCCCTTTTCTTACTCGATATTCCTCTCTCTATGCAGCCCAGCATTCTTCTGGCTTTTGCTATCGCCTTGTCGCATTGTTTCGCAGACTTCATATCATTAGACACTATCACCCCAAGGTCCCTCTCCTGCTCCGTGCACGTCAGCCTTTCCCCCCCCATCGAATACAGTTCATTTGGATTTCCGCTCACCATATGCATGACTTTGCACTTCTTGGCATTGAATCTCAGCTGCCATATCTTCGACCACTCTTCCAGTTTCCTTAGATCCCGTCTCATTCTCTCCACTCCTTCCGGCGTGTCCACTCTGTTGCAGATCTTAGTGTCATCCGCAAAAAGACAAACCTTACCTTCTATCCCGTCCGCAATGTCGCTCACAAAGATATTGAACAGGACCGGTCCCAAAACCGATCCTTGCGGTACACCACTTAAAACCGCTCTCTCTTCAGAGAAGGTTCCGTTTACCGTCACACATTGTCTTCTGTCCGTCAACCAATTTGCAATCCAGGTCACCACCTTGTCACTCACTCCCAAGCTTCTCGTTTTATTCACCAGTCTCCTGTGCGGAACCGTATCAAAAGCTTTGCTGAAATCCAAGTATATGACATCGAGCGCTCTTCCTTGGTCCAATTCCTTGGTTACCCAGTCAAAAAAGTCAATCAGATTTGTCTGACAGGATCTTCCCCTGGTGAATCCATGTTGCCTCTGGTCCATCAATTCTCCGGACTGTAGATAGTTCACTATTCTCTCTTTCAGCAGAGACTCCATTACTTTTCCCACCACCGAAGTGAGGCTAACCGGCCTGTAGTTGCCAGCCTCCTCCCTGTTCCCACTCTTGTGAAGCGGGACCACCACCGCTCTTCTCCAGTCTCTCGGCACCACTCCCGTTTCTAGGGATCTATTGAACAGGTCACACAGCGGACCCGCCAGAACATCTCTGAGCTCCCTCAATATCCTTGGATGAATCCCATCAGGCCCCATGGCTTTGTCCACTTTCAGGTTCTTTAGCTCTTCCCACACATTTTCTACTGTAAAAGGATTTTCATCTATTCCACTTCCCTCCAGTTTCTTGTTGTGTAGAGATGGTCCTTCTCCAGGGTCTTCTTTAGTGAACACAGAGCTGAAGTATTCGTTTAATATTTCTGCCATTTCTTCGTCTGTCTCCACACATTGATCATTACCACCTTTCAATTTCACTATACCACTTTGGACCTTTCTCTTTTCGCTGATGTATCTGAAAAATGTTTTGTCACCATTTTTTATCTCCTTGGCAATCCTCTCTTCTGCTTGATTTTTTGCCAACTTGATTGTTTTCTTCGTCTCCCTCAGTTGATACAAATATTCTTCTTTGTGCTCCTCCCTTTGGGATCCTTTATATTTCTTGAATGCTGTTCTTTTAGCTTTAATTTTGTCAGCCACCTCCTTTGAGAACCAGATAGGTTTCAATTTTCTTTTGCTTTTCTTTATGTTTCTAACATATAGAGCAGTTGCCTTGGTGATTGCTCCTTTTAGATTGGTCCACTGCTGATCCACATCTCTCTCGTTCTCCCATCCTTTAAGTTCTTCCTCCAGGTACTTTCCCATTTCCTCAAAGTCTGTGTTTTTGAACTGTAAAACTCGGGTCTTTGTGGTTCTTTTCCCTATTCTATTAGTGATATTAAACCATACCGTTCGATGATCACTGCTGCTGAGGTGGGCGCCCACCTGGACATCTGAGACATTATCTGCATTATTGAGCAATAAGTCGAGTATAGCACCTTCTCTCGTGGGTTCCAACACCATTTGTTTGAACAAAGATACTTGCATGGCATCCATTATTGCTCTACTATTTTTAGTTTCTGCAGATGGGATTTTCCAGTCTACATCTGGCATATTAAAGTCACCCACGATCACCACTTCTCCCTTCTTACCTATCTTATGGATGTCTTCAATCAGATCTCTGTCCAGCTCTTCCTTTTGGTTTGGAGGCCTGTAAACCACTCCAATATAAATGGACACTCCGTCATCTTTTTTTAGGTTGACCCATAGAGCTTCTTCTTTACCCCAACTTCCTTGTAGCTCAGATGCTTGGATGTTGTTTCTGACATAAAGAGCCACACCTCCCCCTTTTCTATCCTCTCTGTCCTTCCTTAACAAGTTGTAGCCTGGTATTGTTGTATCCCATTCATGAGATTCTGTGAACCATGTTTCTGTGATAGCAACAATGTCCAATTCTGCCTCAGCCATTAGGGCCTGCAGATCTGGGATTTTATTTCCCAAACTATGAGCATTTGTGGTCATAGCCTTCCAGGTACTCTCTTTAAGGTTATTGCTTTTCCTGGACTCCTGATGAGATATTAGTTGAGATTTGTTATTCACTTTACTCTTTCTGTTTGTAGTTGTGCCACTGTTGACAGAGTTATCCATCTCAATTAGATTTTTCTTTTGGTTATGGATCTTGAAATACTGCATGCATTGTGTTTTTTCTCTCTTTTCTGGTAATACTGCAATGTTTTTCTCAAGAACTTCCTCAGTTTTTAATATAGAGAGGGCTTGTTCTTTTTGCATTTGGTACATTGTGTGTCTCCTTATCACAGGTCTAATTCTACCAGAGCCCACTGTAATCCTGGATTGTAAAGAATTTCTTAATGACCTGTTTGAGTGGGAGGGTGTACCTGTTGGCTGCCCATCTGTCAAGAATGGGTGACTGTGGGTCCTACCTGAGCCTAATGGATCTCCTTTTCTTGACTCCTGGTTTTTCTGTGATATTGGGGAATTATTATCTGTGTAATGCAATGTGGGTGTAATACTTTTAATTGAAGCTAATTGAGCTTTTATCTCAGTCAACTCCATTTTCAAGGAAGAGAGTTGTGCACAAATTGGGCAAGCTCTAAGTTTCCAGATGCTTTCCCTCAGAATAAAGGCTCTACAGCAGTTACATTGGATAGTCCTCATCTTGGTAGTTTGTGATTTGTATTTCCTTGACTGTTACCAATGTACTAATTTATCTCGCTGCCAATGGGAAGTTAGGCAGTCTTTATTAGAAAACAAGCCCCAGGGGTGGGTGGGTAGAGGGGTAGGGAGGAAGGGAGTCAAACAGTTTAGCCTGGGACAAGCTGGGTAAAGTAGGGCACTTCTGGACTGTTGCCTTTGCTTTTGGTCAATTGTTTTAAAAGACAGTCTTTATGCCCCAATTTTTTAGTTTGAACCGATTTTTTGTGCCAACTAACTCCAAGGGAGAGTTTAAAAGGTGTTTTAAAAGCTGGAGAGCTGTCTACTTGGAGGTTTCTTTTTTTGGTTTTTTTTTTTTTTCCTTCTAGCTTTATTCAAACAGCAAATCAACTACTAGATTAATAACTTACTATAAAGAGATGAAACACAGACTATAAAGAAAATTAAAAACAGACAGGAATAATCACAGAACCTTTCTACAGTAATAGTAATTACTTTCTACAGTAATAGTAATAACTATAAAGAAATGAAACAGACTAAGAAAATTAAAACCACAGGAATAATCACAGAACCTTGCAATAATCAAAAAATATACTTAGCCACAATGCAGATTCCACAATGTAATATACACGTCCACCAGGAGAAAAACCCTTCCAGCTTGTGCTCAGGAACACAAGCTAAAGGACGCGTATTTTAAATTATTAACTTTCCGGAAATTAAAACTATTACTTGAACCAAATGATTTCAGATAAGTTCTACAGGCATTGATATTTGCAAATATTGATTACTGCAACACACTTCTATTAGGTTTACCATATAATTCTATTCAACCACTTCAAATCCTGCAGAATGCTGCTGCCCGAGTTCTAACGGGCAACAAAAGATTTGACCACATAATCCCGATCCTTATCTCCTTACATTGGCTGCCAATCATTCACCGAATACAGTACAAAACTACTTGTATTATTCATAATTTACTGCATAAATACGGAATGGCTAAATACAGCAATACGTCTACATATCCCTCAAAAAAACCTGCGGTCGGCACACAAGGGACTAGTAACGATCCCTACAATTAGATCAGCTTGGCTAACTCAGGTACGCGAACGAGCAATCTCTGTAGCAGACCCGAACTTTGGAACACCCTTCCTGCAGAAATAAGACTGCAAGCATGCATAAAAAACTTTAAAGCAGAACTTAAGACCTGGCTATTTAAATGTGCATATGCAGAAATTCAATGACAGAAACAACTTAGGCGTAACACAGGACTTTTATTTATCTCTTGTATCTCTTTTACTTTTTTAAGTTACGCTTATTGATCAATTAATACTTTAATTAAATTATTATTTTCATTTATGTATTAACATGTTTAATATTTTAAAGATGCTTCCATTTATATTTTATACCTGTGTTTTTTATCTAATATTTTGATTTGACTGACCACTGTATTTTCCTGCTTTTAATATATTGTACACCATTATGATGGTTTTACTGATATGATGGTATAAATAAATAATAAACCATAAACCATAAACCATAAGAGAGGTTTCGCTCTGCGCAGCTGTGTTCCCCGCACCGCCCACTGGGGAACCCTGTTGTTTGCCATTCCCACTACCACACTGCTGCTGCTCCCTCTTGTGGCCCCAAGAAGAAGCCAGTCCAGGAGCCACAACACATGAATGCTCTGTCCTGCTGCGTCCGCCACATCACCCACTGGGGCGCACTGCAGCCGGTGACCAGTGAGTGCTGCTCCTGCCTCCTGTCCAGGCCTGAGATGCAAGGTCGAGGGCTGGAAGAGAGGCTTCGCTCTGTCCAGCTGTGCTCCCTGCACTGCCCGCTGGGGCACCCTGTGCTTGCCAATATCACACTGCTGCTGCTGCCTCTTATGGCTCCAAGAAGAAGCCAGCATGGGAGCCACAACACATGAATGCTCTGTCCTGCTGCGTCCACAACACTGCCCGCTGGGGAGCACTACAGCCGGCCACCAGTGAGTGCTACGGCTGTCCAGGCCCGAGATGTCTCCTGTCTGTGTGCTTCTCACTCCCATGCTCTCTCTCCCACAGACACGACACAGGCTTCTCACTCACATGCTCTCTCTCCGACAGACATGATACACATATAGGCTTCTCACTCCCGTGCTCTCTCTCCTACAGATATGATACACACATAGGCTTCTCACTCCCGTGCTCTCTCTCCTACAGATATGACACAAACATAGGCTTCTCACTCCCATGCTCTCTCTCCGACAGACATGATACACATATAGGCTTCTCACTCCCGTGCTCTCTCTCCTACAGACATGATACACATATAGGCTTCTCACTCCCGTGCTCTCTCTCCGACAGACATGATACACATATAGGCTTCTCACTCCCGTGCTCTCTCTCCTACAGACATGATACACATATAGGCTTCTCACTCCCGTGCTCTCTCTCCGACAGACATGATACACACATAGGCTTCTCACTCCCGTGCTCTCTCTCCTACAGATATGATACACATATAGGCTTCTCACTCCCGTGCTCTCTCTCCTACAGATATGATACACACATAGGCTTCTCACTCCCGTGCTCTCTCTCCTACAGATATATTTATTTATTTATTTAGCAGTTTTCTATACCGACCTTCATAGTAGATAACCATATCGGATCGGTTTACATTTTAACAAAGGGTAAAACTGAGGTAACAATTCTGGTAAATAATAGATAACAAAGGAAAAGGAATAAGTCAAAGTTACAATCAACAAGGTATGGAAAACTTGGAGGCTTAAAGACAAGCTGGAAGGAAGATAGAGGCAGGTAGAATAAATATAACATGATACGAATAATTTAACGGGTTAGAGCATATGCTTTAACCAGGAAATGCCTGGATATGACAAACACATAGGCTTCTCACTCCTGGATATGCCTGGATATGACAAACACATAGGCTTCTCACTCCTGTGCTCTCTCTCCTACAGAAACGACATGCACCCAGGCTTCTCACTCCCAGGCTGCCTCCTTTCCCCCAGCGTCCACCTTCGAGGCAGGTCCCCACTGGGTTCCTCTGCCTCCTTTCCCCCAGTGTCCACCTCTGAGGCAGGTCCCTGCTGGGTTCCTCTGCCTCCTTTTTCCCAGCGTCCTCCTCTGAGGCAGATCCCTGCTGGGTTCCTCTGCCTCCTTTCCCTCAGCGTCCTCCTCCGAGGCAGGTCCCCACTGCGTTCCTCTGCCTCCTTTCCCCAAGTGTCCACCTCTGAGGCAGATCCCCGCTGGGTTCCTCTGCCTCCTTTTTCCCAGCATCCTCCTCTGAGGCAGATCCCCGCTGGGTTCCTCTGCCTCCTTTCCCTCAGCGTCCTCCTTCAAGGCAGGTCCCCGCTGGGTTCCTCTGCCTCCTTTCCCTCTGCGTCCTCCTCTGAGGCAGGTCCCTGCTGGGTTCCTCTGCCTCCTTTCCCTCAGCGTCCTCCTCTGAGGCAGCTCCCCACTGGGTTCCTCTGCCTCCTTTCCCTCAGCGTCCTCCTCTGAGGCAGGTCCCTGCTGGGTTCCTCTGCCTCCTTTCCCCCAGCATCCTGCTCCAAGGCAGGTCCCTGCTGGGTTCCTCTGACTCCTTTCCCTCAGCGTCCTCCTCTGAGGCAGATCCCCGCTGGGTTCCTCTGCCTCCTTTCCCTCAGCGTCCTCCTCTGAGGCAGGTCCTTGCTGGGTTCCTCTGCCTCCTTTCCCTCAGCGTCCTCCTCTGAGGCAGGTCCCCGCTGGGTTCCTCTGCCTCCTTTCCCTCAGCGTCCTCCTCTGAGGCAGCTCCCCGCTGGGTTCCTCCGCCTCCTTTCCCTCAGCGTCCATCTCTGAGGCAGCTCCCAGCTGGGTTCCTCTCCCTCCTTTCCCTCAGCGTCCTCCTCTGAGGCAGCTCCCCGCTGGGTTCCTCTGCCTCCTTTTCCTCAGCGTCCTCCTCTGAGGCAGCTCCCCGCTGGGTTCCTCTGCCTCCTTTCCCTCAGCGTCCTCCTCTGAAACAGCTCCCCGCTGGGTTCCTCTGCCTCCTTTCCCTCAGCGTCCTCCTCTGAAGCAGCTCCCCGCTGGGTTCCTCTGCCTTTCTTTCCCTCAGAGTCCTGCTCCGAGGTAGGTCCCCGCTGGGTTCCTCTGCCTCCTTTCCCTCAGCGTCCTCCTCTGAGGCAGCTCCCCGCTGGGTTCCTCTGCCTCCTTTCCCTCAGCGTCTTCCTCTGAGGCAGCTCCTCGCTGGGTTCATCTGCCTCCTTTCCCTCAGCGTCCTCCTCTGAGGCAGATCCCCACTGGGTTCCTCTGCCTCCTTTCCCCCAGCATCCTGCTCCGAGGCAGGTCCCCGCTGGGTTCCTCTGCCTCCTTTCCCTCAGCGTCCTCCTCTGAGGCAGATCCCCGCTGGGTTCCTCTGCCTCCTTTCCCTCAGCATCCTCCTGTGAGGCAGATCCCCGCTAGGTTACTCTGCCTCCTTTCCCTCAGCGTCCTCCTCTGAGGCAGGTCCTTGCTGGGTTCCTCTACCTCCTTTCCCTCAGCGTCCTCCTCTGAGGCAGGTCACCGCTGGGTTCCTCTGCCTCCTTTCCCTCAGCGTCCTCTTCTGAGGCAGCTCCCCGCTGGGTTCCTCTGCCTCCTTTCCCTCAGCGTCCATCTCTGAGGCAGCTCCCAGCTGGGTTCCTCTGCCTCCTTTCCCTCAGCGTCCTCCTCTGAGGCAGCTCCCCGCTGGGTTCCTCTGCCTCCTTTCCCTCAGCGTCCTCCTCTGAGGCAGCTCCCCGCTGCGTTCCTCTGCCTTTCTTTCCCTCAGAGTCCTGCTCCGAGGCAGGTCCCCGCTGGGTTCCTCTGCCTCCTTTCCCTCAGCGTCCTCTTCTGAGGCAGCTCCCCGCTGGGTTCCTCTGCCTCCTTTCCCTCAGCGTCTTCCTCTGAGGCAGCTCCCCGCTGGGTTCATCTGCCTCCTTTCCCTCAGCGTCCTCCTCTGAGGCAGATCCCCGCTGGGTTCCTCTGCCTCCTTTCCCCCAGCATCCTGCTCCGAGGCAGGTCCCCGCTGGGTTCCTCTGCGACCTTTCCCTCAGCGTCCTGCTCCGAGGCAGGTCCCTGCTGGGTTCCTCTGCCTCCTTTCCCCCAGTGTCCTCCTCTGAGGCAGGTCCCCGCTGGGTTCCTCTGCCTCCTTTCCCTCAGCGTCCTCCTCTGAGGCAGATCCCCGCTGGGTTCCTCTGCCTCCTTTCCCTCAGCGTCCTCCTCTGAGGCAGATCCCCGCTGGGTTCCTCTGCCTCCTTTCCCCCAGCGTCCTGCTCCGAGGCAGGTCCCCGCTGGGTTCCTCTGCCTCCTTTTTCCCAGCGTCCTCCTCTGAAGCAGGTCCTCGCTGGGTTCCTCTGCCTCCTTTCCCCCAGGGAAAGGAGGCAGCTCCCCACTGGGTTCCTCTGCCTCCTTTCCCTTAGCGTACTCCTCTGAGGCAGCTCCCCGCTGGGTTCCTCTGCCTCCTTTCCCTCAGCGTCCTCCTCTGAGGCAGATCCCCGCTGGGTTCCTCTGCCTCCTTTCCCTCAGCGTCCTCCTCTGAGGCAGGTCCCCGCTGGGTTCCTCTGCCTCCTTTTTCCCAGCGTCCTCCTCTGAAGCAGGTCCCCGCTGGGTTCCTCTGCCTCCTTTCCCCCAGTGTCCTCCTCTGAGGCAGCTCCCTACTGGGTTCCTCTGCCTCCTTTCCCTCATCGTCCTCCTCTGAGGCAGCTCCCCGCTGGGTTCCTCTGCCTCCTTTCCCTCAGCGTCCTCCTCTGAGGCAGCTCCCCACTGGGTTCCTCTGCCTCCTTTCCCTCAGCGTCCTGCTCCGAGGCAGGTCCCCGCTGGGTTCCTCTGCCTCCTTTCCCTCAGCGTCCTCCTCTCAGGCAGCTCCCCGCTGGGTTCCTCTGCCTCCTTTCCCTCAGCGTCCTCCTCTGAGGCAGATCACCGCTAGGTTCCTCTGCCTCCTTTCCCCCAGCGTCCTGCTCCGAGGTAGATCCCCGCTGGGTTCCTCTGCCTCCTTTCCCCCAGCGTCCTGCTCCGAGGCAGGTCCCTGCTGGGTTCCTCTGCCTCCTTTCCCCCAGTGTCCTCCTCTGAGGCAGGTCCCTGCTGGGTTCCTCTGCCTCCTTTCTCTCAGCGTCCTCCTCTGAGGCAGATCCCCGCTGGGTTACTATGCCTCCTATCCCCCAGCGTCCTGCTCCGAGGCAGATCCCCGCTGGGTTCCTCTGCCTCCTTTCCCCCAGCGTCCAGCTCCGAGGCAGGTCCCTGCTGGTTTCCTCTGCCTCCTTTTTCCCAGCGTCCACCTCTGAGGCAGGTTCCCGCTGGGTTCCTCTGCCTCCTTTCCCCCAGTTTCCTCCACTGAGGCAGCTCCCCACTGGGTTCCTCTGCCTCCTTTCCCTCAGCGTCCTCCTCTGAGGCAGCTCCCCGTTGGGTTCCTCTGCCTCCGTTCCCTCAGCGTCCTCCTCTGAGGCAGGTCCCTGCTGGGTTCCTCTGCCTCCTTTCCCTCAGCGTCCTGCTCCGAGGCTGGTCCCCACTGGGTTCCTCTGCCTCCTTTCCCGCAGTGTCCACCTCTGAGGCAGATCCCCGCTGGGTTCCTCTGCCTCCTTTTTCCCAGCATCCTCCTCTGAGGCAGATCCCCGCTGGGTTCCTCTGCCTCCTTTCCCTCAGCGTCCTCCTCAGAGGCAGGTCCCTGCTGGGTTCCTCTGCCTCCTTTCCCTCTGCGTCCTCCTCTGAGGCAGGTCCCTGCTGGGTTCCTCTGCCTCCTTTCCCTCAGCGTCCTCCTCTGAGGCAGCTCCCCACTGGGTTCCTCTGCCTCCTTTCCCTCAGCGTCCTCCTCTGAGGCAGGTCCCTGCTGGGTTCCTCTGCCTCCTTTCCCCCAGCATCCTGCTCCAAGGCAGGTCCCTGCTGGGTTCCTCTGACTCCTTTCCCTCAGCGTCCTCCTCTGAGGCAGATCCCCGCTGGGTTCCTCTGCCTCCGTTCCCTCAGCGTCCTCCTCTGAGGCAGGTCCCTTGCTGGGTTCCTCTGCCTCCTTTCCCTCAGCGTCCTCCTCTGAGGCAGGTCCCCGCTGGGTTCCTCTGCCTCCTTTCCCTCAGCGTCCTCCTCTGAGGCAGCTCCCCGCTGGGTTCCTCTGCCTCCTTTCCCTCAGCGTCCATCTCTGAGGCAGCTCCCAGCTGGGTTCCTCTCCCTCCTTTCCCTCAGCGTCCTCCTCTGAGGCAGCTCCCCGCTGGGTTCCTCTGCCTCCTTTCCCTCAGCGTCCTCCTCTGAGGCAGCTCCCCGCTGGGTTCCTCTGCCTCCTTTCCCTCAGCGTCCTCCTCTGAGGCAGCTCCCCGCTGGGTTCCTCTGCCTCCTTTCCCTCAGCGTCCTCCTCTGAAGCAGCTCCCCGCTGGGTTCCTCTGCCTTTCTTTCCCTCAGAGTCCTGCTCCGAGGCAGGTCCCCGCTGGGTTCCTCTGCCTCCTTTCCCTCAGCGTCCTCCTCTGAGGCAGCTCCCCGCTGGGTTCCTCTGCCTCCTTTCCCTCAGCGTCTTCCTCTGAGGCAGCTCCCCGCTGGGTTCATGTGCCTCCTTTCCCTCAGCGTCCTCCTGTGAGGCAGATCCCCGCTGGGTTCCTCTGCCTCCTTTCCCCCAGCATCCTGCTCCGAGGCAGTTCCCCGCTGGGTTCCTCTGCCTCCTTTCCCTCAGCGTCCTCCTCTGAGGCAGATCCCCGCTGGGTTCCTCTGCCTCCTTTCCCTAAGCATCCTCCTGTGAGGCAGATCCCCGCTAGGTTCCTCTGCCTCCTTTCCCTCAGCGTCCTCCTCTGAGGCAGGTCCTTGCTGGGTTCCTCTGCCTCCTTTCCCTCAGCGTCCTCCTCTGAGGCAGGTCCCCGCTGGGTTCCTCTGCCTCCTTTCCCTCAGCGTCCTCTTCTGAGGCAGCTCCCCGCTGGGTTCCTCTGCCTCCTTTCCCTCAGCGTCCATCTCTGAGGCAGCTCCCAGTTGGGTTCCTCTGCCTCCTTTCCCTCAGCGTCCTCCTTTGAGGCAGCTCCCCGCTGGGTTCCTCTGCCTCCTTTCCCTCAGCGTCCTCCTCTGAGGCAGCTCCCCGCTGGGTTCCTCTGCCTCCTTTCCCTCAGCGTCCTCCTCTGAGGCAGCTCTCCGCTGCGTTCCTCTGCCTTTCTTTCCCTCAGAGTCCTGCTCCGAGGCAGGTCCCCGCTGGGTTCCTCTGCCTCCTTTCCCTCAGCGTCCTCCTCTGAGGCAGCTCCCCGCTGGGTTCCTCTGCCTCCTTTCCCTCAGCGTCTTCCTCTGAGGCAGCTCCCCGCTGGGTTCATCTGCCTCCTTTCCCTCAGCGTCCTCCTCTGAGGCAGATCCCCGCTGGGTTCCTCTGCATCCTTTCCCCCAGCATCCTGCTCCGAGGCAGGTCCCCGCTGGGTTCCTCTGCGACCTTTCCCTCAGCGTCCTGCTCCGAGGCAGGTCCCTGCTGGGTTCCTCTGCCTCCTTTCCCCCAGTGTCCTCCTCTGAGGCAGGTCCCCGCTGGGTTCCTCTGCCTCCTTTCCCTCAGCGTCCTCCTCTGAGGCAGATCCCCGCTGGGTTCCTCTGCCTCCTTTCCCTCAGCATCCTCCTCTGAGGCAGATCCCCGCTGGGTTTCCTCTGCCTCCTTTCCCCCCGCGTCCTGCTCCGAGGCAGGTCCCCGCTGGGTTCCTCTGCCTCCTTTTTCTTAGCGTCCTCCTCTGAAGCAGGTCCTCGCTGGGTTCCTCTGCCTCCTTTCCCCCAGTGTCCTCCTCTGAGGCAGCTCCCCACTGGGTTCCTCTGCCTCCTTTCCCTTAGCATACTCCTCTGAGGCAGCTCCCGCTGGGATTCCCTGCCTCTTTCCTCAGCGTCCTGCTCCGAGGCAGGTCCCCGCTGGGTTCCTCTGCCTCCTTTCCCCCAGCGTCCTGCTTTGAGGCAGGTCCCCGCTGGGTTCCTCTGCCTCCTTTTTCTCAGCGTCCTCCTCTGAGGCAGGTCCCCACTGGGTTCCTCTGCCTCCTTTCCCCCAGTGTCCTCCTCTGAGGCAGATCCCCACTGGGTTCCTCTGCCTCCTTTCCCTCAGCGCCCTCCTCGGAGGCAGCTCCCCGCTGAGTTCCTCTGCCTCCTTTCCCTCAGCATCCTCCTGTGAGGCAGGTCCCTGCTGGGTTCCTCTGCCTCCTTTCCCTCAGCGTCCTCCTCTGAGGCAGGTCCCCGCTGGGTTCCTCTGCCTCCTTTCCCTCAGCGTCCTGCTCCGAGGCAGGTCCTCACTGGGTTCCTCTGCCTCCTTTCCCCCAGTGTCCACCTCTGAGGCAGGTCCCCGCTGGGTTCCTCTGCCTCCTTTTTCCCAGCGTCCTCCTCTGAGGCAGATCCCCGCTGGGTTCCTCTGTCTCCTTTCCCTCAGCGTCCTCCTCTGAGGCAGGTCCTCACTGGGTTCCTCTGCCTCCTATCCCTCAGCGTCGTCCTCTGAGGCAGCTCCCTGCTGGGTTCCTCTGCCTCCTTTCCCTCAGCGTCCTCCTTCGAGCCAGGTCCCCACTGGGTTCCTCTGCCTCCTTTCCCTCAGCGTCCTCCTCTGAGGCAGCTCCCCGCTGGGTTCCTCTGCCTCCTTTCCCTCAGCGTCCTCCTCTGAGGCAGCTCCCCGCTGGGTTCCTCTGCCTCCTATCCCTCAGCGTCGTCCTCTGAGGCAGCTCCCTGCTGGGTTCCTCTGCCTCCTTTCCCTCAGCGTCCTCCTTCGAGCCAGGTCCCCGCTGGGTTCCTCTGCCTCCTTTCCCTCAGCGTCTTCCTCTGAGGCAGCTCCCCGCTGGGTTTCTCTGCCTCCTTTCCCTCAGCGTCCTCCTCTGAGGCAGATCCCTGCCGGTTTCCTCTGCCTCCTTTCCCCCAGCGTCCTCATCTAACACAGTTCCCCGCTGGGTTCCTCTGCCTCCTTTCCCCCAGCGTCCTCCTCTGAGGCAGGTCCCCGCTGGCTTCCTCTGCCTCTTTCCCCCAGTGTCCTCCTCTGAGGCAGGTCCTCACTGGATCCCTCTGTATCATTTCCCCCAGCGTCCTCCTCTGATGCAGGTCCCCACTGGGTTCCTCTGCCTCCTTTCCCCAAGCATCCTCCTCTGAGGCAGGTCCCCGCTGGGTTCCTCTACCTCCTTTCCCTCAGTGTCCTCCTCTGAGGCAGTTCCCTACTGGGTTCCTCTGCCTCCTTTCCCCCAGCGTCCTCCTTTGAGGCAGCTACCCGCTGGGTTCCTTTGTCTCCTTTCCCTCAGCGTCCTCCTCTGAGGCAGATCCCCGCTGGGTTCCTCTGCCTCCTTTCCCCCGGCATCCTGCTCCGAGGTAGGTCCCCGCTGGGTTCCTCTGCCTCCTTTTTCCCAGCA
The DNA here is from genome assembly GCF_901001135.1 of Rhinatrema bivittatum. NCBI lineage: Eukaryota > Metazoa > Chordata > Amphibia > Gymnophiona > Rhinatrematidae > Rhinatrema > Rhinatrema bivittatum. Next base: position 369,344 of record NC_042633.1, on the reverse strand, counting down.
TCCTCCTCTGAGGCAGGTCCCCGCTGCATTCCTCTGCCTCCTTTTTCCCAGCATCCTCCTCTGAGGCAGATTCCCGCTGGGTTCCTCTGCCTCCTTTCCCTCAGCAGCATCCTCTGAGGCAGATCCCCGCTGGGTTCCTCTGCCTCCTTTCCCCCAGCATCCTGCTCCGAGGCAGGTTCCCGCTGGGTTCCTCTGCCTCCTTTCCCCCAGCGTCCTGCTTTGAGGCAGGTCCCCGCTGGGTTCCTCTGCCTCCTTTTTCTCAGCATCCTCCTCTGAGGCAGGTCCCCACTGGGTTCCTCTGCCTCCTTTCCCCCAGTGTCCTCCTCTGAGGCAGATCCCCACTGGGTTCCTCTGCCTACTTTCCCTCAGCGCCCTCCTCGGAGGCAGCTCCCCGCTGAGTTCCTCTGCCTCCTTTCCCTCAGCATCCTCCTGTGAGGCAGGTCCCTGCTGGGTTCCTCTGCCTCCTTTCCCTCAGCGTCCTCCTCTGAGGCAGGTCCCCGCTGGGTTCCTCTGCCTCCTTTCCCTCAGCGTCCTGCTCCGAGGCTGGTCCTCACTGGGTTCCTCTGCCTCCTTTCCCCCAGTGTCCACCTCTGAGGCAGGTCCCCGCTGGGTTCCTCTGCCTCCTTTTTCCCAGCGTCCTCCTCTGAGGCAGATCCCCGCTGGGTTCCTCTGTCTCCTTTCCCTCAGCGTCCTCCTCTGAGGCAGGTCCTCACTGGTTTCCTCTGCCTCCTTTCCCCAAGTGTCCACCTCTGAGGCAGATCCTCGCTGGGTTCCTCTGCCTCCTTTTTCCCAGCATCCTCCTCTGAGGCAGATCCCCGCTGGGTTCCTCTGCCTCCTTTCCCTCAGCGTCCTCCTTCGAGCCAGGTCCCCGCTGGGTTCCTCTGCCTCCTTTCCCTCAGCGTCCTCCTCTGAGGCAGCTCCCCGCTGTGTTCCTCTGCCTCCTTTCCCTCAGCGTCCTCCTCTGAGGCAGCTCCCCGCTGGGTTCCTCTGCCTCCTATCCCTCAGCATCCTCCTCTGAGGCAGCTCCCCGCTGGGTTCCTCTGCCTCCTTTCCCTCAGCGTCCTCCTTCGAGCCAGGTCCCCGCTGGGTTCCTCTGCCTCCTTTCCCTCAGCGTCTTCCTCTGAGGCAGCTCCCCGCTGGGTTTCTCTGCCTCCTTTCCCTCAGCGTCCTCCTCTGAGGCAGATCCCTGCCGGTTTCCTCTGCCTCCTTTCCCCCAGCGTCCTCATCTAACACAGTTCCCCGCTGGGTTCCTCTGCCTCCGTTCCCCCAGCGTCCTCCTCTGAGGCAGGTCCCCGCTTGCTTCCTCTGCCTCTTTCCCCCAGTGTCCTCCTCTGAGGCAGGTCCTCGCTGGATCCCTCTGTCTCATTTCCCCCAGCGTCCTCCTCTGAGGCAGGTCCCCACTGGGTTCCTCTGCCTCCTTTCCCCAAGCATCCTCCTCTGAGGCAGGTCCCCGCTGGGTTCCTCTGCCTCCTTTCCCTCAGTGTCCTCCTCTGAGGCAGGTCCCTACTGGGTTCCTCTGCCTCCTTTCCCCCAGCGTCCTCCTCTGAGGCAGCTCCCCGCTGGGTTCCTTTGTCTCCTTTCCCTCAGCGTCCTCCTCTGAGGCAGATCCCCGCTGGGTTCCTCTGCCTCCTTTCCCCCGGCATCCTGCTCCGAGGCAGGTCCCCGCTGGGTTCCTCTGCCTCCTTTTTCCCAGCATCCTCCTCTGAGGCAGGTCCCCGCTGGGTTCCTCTGCCTCCTTTTTCCCAGCATCCTCCTCTGAGGCAGATTCCCGCTGGGTTCCTCTGCCTCCTTTTCCTCAGCGTCCTCCTCTGAGGCAGCTCCCCGCTGGGTTCCTCTGCCTCCTTTCCCTCAGCGTCCTCCTCTGAGGCAGCTCCCCGCTGGGTTCCTCTGCCTCCTTTCCCTCAGCGTCCTCCTCTGAGTCAGGTCCCCGCTGGGTTCCTCTGCCTCCTTTCCCTCAGCATCCTCCTCTGAGGCAGATCCCCGCTGGGTTCCTCTGCCTCCTTTCCCCCAGCGCCATCCTCTGAGGCAGGTTCCCGCTGGGTTCCTCTGCCTCCTTTCCCTTAGCATCCTCCTCTGAGGCAGGTCCCCGCTGGGTTCCTCTGCCTCCTTTCCCTCAGCGTCCTCCTCTGAGGCAGATCCCCGCTGGGTTCCTCTGCCTCCTTTCCCCCAGCGTCATCCTCTGAGGCAGGTCCCCGCTGGGTTCCTCTGCCTCCTTTTTCCCAGCGTCCTCCTCTGAGGCAGCTCCCCGCTGGGTTCTTCTGCCTCCTTTCCCTCAGCGTCCTCCTCTGAGGCAGATCCCTGCTGGGTTCCTCTGCCTCCTTTCCCCCAGTGTCCACCTCTGGGACAGCTCCCCACTGGGTTCCTCTGCCTCCTTTCCCTCAGCGTCCTCCTCTGAGGCAGCTCCCCGCTGGGTTCCTCTGCCTCCTTTCCCTCAGCGTCCTCCTCTGAGGCAGCTCCCCGCTGGGTTCCTCTGCCTCCTTTCCCTCAGCATCCTCCTGTGATGCAGGTCCCCGCTGGGTTCCTCTGCCTCCTTTCCCTCAGCGTCCTGCTCTGAGGCAGATCCCCGCTGGGTTCCTCTGCCTCCTTTCCCCCAGCGTCTTCCTCTGAGGCAGGTCCACGCTGGGTTCCTCTGCCTCCTTTCCCTCAGCGTCCTGCTCTGAGGCAGATCCCCGCTGGGTTCCTCTGCCTCCTTTCCCCCAGCGTCCTCCTCTGAGGCAGCTCCCCGCTGGGTTCCTCTGCCTCCTTTCCCTCAGCGTCCTCCTCTGAGGCAGCTCCCCGCTGGGTTCCTCTGCCTCCTTTCTCTCAGCGTCCTCCTCTGAGGCAGCTTCCCGCTGGGTTCCTCTGCCTCCTTTCCCACAGTGTCCACCTCTGAGGCAGGTCCCCACTGGGTTCCTCTGCCTTCTTTCCCTCAGCGTCCTCCTCTGAGGCAGGTCCCCGCTGGATCCCTCTGTCTCATTTCCCCCAGCGTCCTCCTCTGAGGCAGCTCCCCGCTGGGTTCCTCTGCCTTCTTTCCCTCAGCGTCCTCCTCTGAGGCAAATCCCTGCCGGTTTCCTCTGCCTCCTTTCCCCCAGCGTCCTCATCTAACACAGTTCCCCGCTGGGTTCCTCTGCCTCCTTTCCCCCAGCGTCCTCCTCTGAGGCAGGTCCCCGCTGGCTTCCTCTGCCTCTTTCCCCCAGTGTCCTCCTCTGAGGCAGGTCCTCGCTGGATCCCTCTGTCTCATTTCCCCCAGCGTCCTCCTCTGAGGCAGGTCCCCACTGGGTTCCTCTGCCTCCTTTCCCCAAGCATCCTCCTCTGAGGCAGGTCCCCGCTGGGTTCCTCTGCCTCCTTTCCCTCAGTGTCCTCCTCTGAGGCAGGTCCCTACTGGGTTCCTCTGCCTCCTTTCCCCCAGCGTCCTCCTCTGAGGCAGCTCCCCGCTGGGTTCCTTTGTCTCCTTTCCCTCAGCGTCCTCCTCTGAGGCAGATCCCCGCTGGGTTCCTCTGCCTCCTTTCCCCCGGCATCCTGCTCCGAGGCAGGTCCCCGCTGGGTTCCTCTGCCTCCTTTTTCCCAGCGTCCTCCTCTGAGGCAGGTACCCGCTGGGTTCCTCTGCCTCCTTTTTCCCAGCATCCTCCTCTGAGGCAGATTCCCGCTGGGTTCCTCTGCCTCCTTTTCCTCAGCGTCCTCTTCTGAGGCAGCTCCCCGCTGGGTTCCTCTGCCTCCTTTCCCTCAGCGTCCTCCTCTGAGGCAGCTCCCCGCTGGGTTCCTCTGCCTCCTTTCCCTCAGCGTCCTCCTCTGAGTCAGGTCCCCGCTGGGTTCCTCTGCCTCCTTTCCCTCAGCATCCTCCTCCGAGGCAGATCCCCGCTGGGTTCCTCTGCCTCCTTTCCCCCAGCGTCATCCTCTGAGGCAGGTTCCCGCTGGGTTCCTCTGCCTCCTTTCCCTCAGCGTCCTCCTCTGAGGCAGGTCCCCACTGGGTTCCTCTGCCTCCTTTCCCTCAGCGTCCTGCTCTGAGGCAGATCCCCGCTGGGTTCCTCTGCCTCCTTTCCCCCAGCGTCCTCCTCTGAGGCAGGTCCGCGCTGGGTTCCTCTGCCTCCTTTCCCTCAGCGTCCTGCTCTGAGGCAGATCCCCGCTGGGTTCCTCTGCCTCCTTTCCCCCAGCGTCCTCCTCTGAGGCAGCTCCCCGCTGGGTTCCTCTGCCTCCTTTCCCTCAGCGTCCTCCTCTGAGGCAGCTCCCCGCTGGGTTCCTCTGCCTCCTTTCTCTCAGCGTCCTCCTCTGAGGCAGCTTCCCCGCTGGGTTCCTCTGCCTCCTTTCCCACAGTGTCCACCTCTGAGGCAGGTCCCCACTGGGTTCCTCTGCCTTCTTTCCCTCAGCGTCCTCCTCTGAGGCAGGTCCCCGCTGGATCCCTCTGTCTCATTTCCCCCAGCGTCCTCCTCTGAGGCAGCTCCCCGCTGGGTTCCTCTGCCTTCTTTCCCTCAGCGTCCTCCTCTGAGGCAGCTCCCCGCTGGGTTCCTCTGCCTCCTTTCCCCCAGTGTCCTGCTCCGAGGCAGGTCCCCGCTGGGTTCCTCTGCCTCCTTTCCCCCAGCGTCCTCCTCTGAGGCAGCTCCCCGCTGGGTTCCTCTGCCTCCTTTCCCTCAGCGTCCTCCTCTGAGGCAGCTCCCCGCTGGGTTCCTCTGCCTCCTTTCCCTCAGCGTCCTCCTCTGAGGCAGCTCCCCGCTGAGTTCCTTTGCCTCCTTTCCCTCAGTGTCCTCCTCTGAGGCAGATCCCCGCTGGGTTCCTCTGCCTCCTTTCCCCCAGCGTCCTGCTCCGAGGCAGGTCCCCGCTGGGTTCCTCTGCCTCCTTTCCCTCAGCGTCCTGCTCCGAGGCAGGTCCCTGCTGGGTTCCTCTGCCTCCTTTCCCTCAGCGTCCTCCTCTGAGGCAGCTTCCCGCTGGGTTCCTCTGCCTCCTTTCCCACAGTGTCCACCTCTGAGGCAGCTCCCCGCTGGGTTCCTCTGCCTTCTTTCCCTCAGCGTCCTCCTCTGAGGCAGCTCCCCGCTGGATCCCTCTGTCTCATGTCCCCCAGCGTCCTCCTCTGAGGCAGCTCCCCGCTGGGTCCCTCTGCCTTCTTTCCCTCAGCGTCCTCCTCTGAGGCAGCTCCCCGCTGGGTTCCTCTGCCTCCTTTCCCCCAGTGTCCTGCTCCGAGGCAGGTCCCCGCTGGGTTCTTCTGCCTCCTTTCCCTCAGCGTCCTCCTCTGAGGCAGCTTCTCGCTGGGTTCCTCTGCCTCCTTTCCCTCAGCGTCCTTTTCTGAGGCAGCTCCCCGCTGGATCCCTCTGTCTCATTTCCCCCAGCATCCACGTCCGAGGCGTGAGTCTCAGACTCATTTCCAAAACAAAATAATTGTGTGAATGAAATATTTCAGGCCAATGCAATAAAGTGCACTTATATGCAATCTTTGTATCGTGCGTGCAGGAGAGCTGGCTGGCTGTGCGTCTGTTCTATCCCACTACCGTAACAATGTATATACACAGATTAAAATATACACACCCTGTAGTGTGTGTTGTGTATCTAGAAACACTTCAATGCCAAAAATTGCCATGTGTCCTAGGAGCCCATTTAAAGCAGCAAATGCAACGCTTGTTTGTCTAGGAGCTTTATGTGATTCTGCCAGTCCCAATATTGTTGTTCATTGCAATACTCCTAGTAAAGTAGGACTAAGAAAGCAGAATCATGCAAAACAAACAAAAAACCTTCAGACATAATAATTTATGTATTTATTTAAGAGTTTTTCTATACTGTCATTAAGTTATTTACCATCATAACGGTTTACAATAGTGCACCAATATCAAAGAGAATATGGATCATAATTTACATAGGTGGTGCCAGTACTATTCGGTAACAAACAATATAGGCTAATATAGTTTATTATAAGGATTATGCATATGTAGAAAATCAATTGGGGGATTGTATGTTTTATAGCGATATATCCTGTTGGTTTGACTACAGTTAAAATTATTGGTGAGCTAATTTCCAGTAGTAACTGGAATTTGTGAGCTTGGTGCTACATGTCCGCTTATTCTTGTTACAGTAAAGACAATGAGAATCGGATGATCAAAAGAAGCCCTTTATTTCAATGCCCGACTCTGGCCGAGTTTCGCTCATAGAGCTGCCTCCGGGGCAACTAGAATTGAACAAATAAATATAAAACCTTAAAACAACACAATTAAATAATTCAAAACAATAAAGACATAAAATACAAGTATAGATGTACATACTTAAATCATAAAATAAAATACATGTATAGGTGTTCAGATAAAAATTAAAATAACACAATTAAATAATTAAAAATATAAAATACATGTATTAATGTGTAAATGCAAAACATAAAGTGCTCGATACATGTATAACTATATAAACTCATGGAATCCAACCAAATTAAATTAAAATTGCATTTGGACATCAGCATGGTGCAGACAGAAAACAAAGAATGAATGATTCAATAGAACTGGAGAGGCTGACTTTCTATGAATATAATTCTTAATCAGAGGATATAGTGGAGTCAATGTTATTACAGTTAATTTTTATCTGAACACCTATACATGTATTTTATTTTATGATTTAAGTATGTACATCTATACATGTATTTTATGTCTTTATTGTTTTGAATTATTTAATTGTGTTGTTTTAAGGTTTTATATTTATTTGTTCAATTCTAGTTGCCCCTGAGGCAGCTCTATGAGCGAAACTCGGCCAGAGTCGGGCATTGAAATAAAGGACTTCTTTTGATCGTCCGATTCTCTTTGTCTTTACTGTAACACAGCCAACTGGATCGGCTTCCGATTTGTTTTTTGGGTCCATCCCTTTTACCGGAGATGTCTTTCTCCCCGTGGAAATACATATTGAGTTATACGGATGGTACTTTGAATGACCTACTCCCACCTGAACCTTTCTGCAAAGAAAGTGAAGCATTTGATGATTTCCTACAAAGATGGGAGGATGCTATCAATCTAAATAAGGGAGTTGTTAGGAGTGCCCTCCATGCCTCCACTTTATTGGACTACTGCAGGTGCAAGAGAATACCAAGAGGCTTAAGGATTAACAAGCCACCAAGCATGTACCAGGAGGACAGTATGTTTATGAGTAGCTGGAAAGCAATACTCAATAAATGTTCTCTTGATCTAATGATTTTGATAATTAAGACAGCTAAAAAAAGAGAAGAGAAATTAAAAGCTGAGTTAGATTCACAATTGCAATATTTGAAAGAGAAAGATATATGTTTTGATGTTATTTATGAAGATTACAAGACAAATTTGGAGAAATTCACTGAAGAATTAAAAAATACTAAATATGAGAAATTTAAAAGGGACGAGAATGACTATAAGAATAGTAATGTCTATTCTTGGCATAGACCAAAGAAATTTACTCATAGACAGAATTATGATTCCAAGCCAGCTTCTCATTCACACAACATGCATAGATCCAAAGATAGACAACAAGAGGCAGTCATTGTAAATGACAACAGTCCAAACATAGATAGAGGTGCTAAATGCATCCGTAGCGAAAATGAAGAATCTTTTGATCCTTCGGCATCACTATTCGACCCCATTGTACAGAATAAGGCACCACCCAGACCAGTGTACCAGGTTTTTCAATTAGGCAAAGTATGGAAGAAAGACACGACCAAACCCAACAATCAGGAGAACAAATGGGAAACACCACCCTTAAGGGGGAGAGGGAGAGGGAGAGGAAGGGGTCAGGGAAGAGGTTATCCCCACCAATATTAAAAAATGTGGTCCCTAAAGGTGAGAATAGAGTAGTCAACATATCCAATAGGGAATTGAACACTGCAGAATTAGTTGTTCTGAACAAAGGGTTATACTTTGTTCCGACCACTAGATATAATGCTTTTAAGACAAGAGTGGAACTCTTTAAGTTCACGAGAAAACTTAAAATCATAGATCTATTTTCCGCTCTACCAGCGACTAGTGATAATTCAGTTGTGAAACCCATTAGCAAATGGATGCCAGGTGGACCTCCAAATCCTTTAATCCATACATTTGAGACACTGATTTTGAAGGATATTTCAGAAAAAGAGAAGAAGTTTAGATATAAACACAATTTGTCTGCACTTGAAAAAGACGCTATCACCGGATTGAGGAGGGATCAATCAATAGTAATCAAACCGGCAGACAAAGGAGGGGCAATTGTTGTCATGGATAAGTTTAAATACATCCAGGAAATAGAAAGACAATTACAAGATACCAATTTCTACAAGAAATTAGAGAATGATCCTACGGGTATGATTAAAAAAGAAGTTGATAATATCATATCTATTGGAGAATCTGGCAATTATCTAACTAAAAAAGAGATAGAGTTTCTCACGACACAGTTTCCCGTGATGCCGGTTATGTATGTACTGCCAAAGATACATAAATCAGTACGAGACCCACCTGGAAGACCCATTATCTCTGCTAATGGTTCTTTAATGGAACCACTGGCTATCTTTATTGATACATTTTTGCGACCACATATTCCTAAGATACCATCCTATATAAGAGATTCAGCCCATATGATTACTATTCTCATGGAGTTGAAAATTGACAATATAGACATCATTTTGGTGACCTTAGATGTTGACTCGCTATACACCAACATACCACAGAATGAGGCGATTTTAATTGTTGAAAAAATTGTCCATCTGTACAATATCAGCTCTCGGATACCTAACCAGTTTATTATAGAGCTTGCTACCATAGCATTGACAAAAAACTTCTTTTCTTTTAATCGTGAATACTACATGCAAATTAAAGGTGTAGCGATGGGGTCTCCTATGGCCCCATCTATTGCAAATCTTTATTTGGCAAATTTTGAAAAAATGTTTTTATCAGAGCATAGTTTTAAAAGCAATATTTTACTTTGAAAGAGATATATTGATGATGTGTTTTTAGTATGGAGAAGCAGTGAATCCGTTTTATTACAATTTGTAGAATGGTTGAATAGTTTAGATTCGTATTTACATTTTAAAATGCAGTTTGATTCCAAAGAAATACCATTTTTAGATATTTTAATAAGAAGAGACAATGCAGATTTTAAAACAGATATCTATCGTAAACCTACGGACAAAAATAAGTTTTTATCCTATGATAGTTGCCATAATAAATCACTGATACGGAATTTGCCTTATAGTCAGTTTTTACGCTTAAAGAGACTATGCACTGATACTGCAACATTTCAAATGAGATCTGGAGAAATGAAAACACGGTTTTTAGAGAGAGGTTATCCAGAGAATTGTATAGATGAGTGCTTTAAGAAGGCAGACAAACAACAACGTGACACTCTATTACAAAAAAGGAAGAAAAGTGAAAAAAATGATAGAATAATCTGCCCACTGACATTCACAGGTCTTTCGCACAATATCACACAAGTCATTAAGAAACACTGGCACATATTGCAAGCTCTTCCAGCATTCTGTGATAAACAAGTAATGGTTGCCAACAAACGAGAAAAGAATTTTAAGGAATTGCTAGCACCATCAGTGTTACCTGTTGCTTTACCTAAGATGAAAGAAACAGTAGGACATCGCCCATGTGGAAATTGTTGTGTTTGTTACGTGAACCTCAGAACACAAAGTTTAGAGATTGGCAATACAGATAGAGTTTTCAAACTTTATGATTCAACGAATTGCAAAAGCTCAGGAGTCATCTATGTTGCTATTTGCCCATGTAAAAAGTGGTATATTGGTAAAACAGTGAGGCAATTTAATAAAAGGGTAATTGAGCACAAAAGTGCAATAAACAGATTAAATGAAGGAAAACCTTTAGTTGCGCACTGTATTGAGACTGGACACAAATTCTCAGACTTCAGGTTCTGCGTAATTCAAAAGCCAAATGTGAACTGGAGAGGCGGCGATTTTAATAATTTACTTCTCAGAAATGAACAGAGGTTTATTTTTGAATTTAATACTTTATCACCTAATGGTCTCAATAGTGAGTCTGACTTAGGAGTTTATCTATGAAAATTATCTGTATTAGTAATAACAATTGGAGTCCAATGATTTTATAGGTTTTGTTATCTTTTTGATTTTTTAAGCTGTCACAATTGATTTTTTATAGTTACTTTTTATAGTTACTTTTATCATTTTAAGCTGTCACAATCTAATCATTATTTAACCTTTTTAACAGTGTATTTAATTTTAATACATGATATGGTTTGATGTATATCAATCAAAAAAGTATTTCACCATGCAAATTTGGATTTATGATAATTGTGGTAGTAGAAAATTAAAATTATTGAATGCACACCAAGCTTAATAAGGTTTCCCATAGTACTAGAGTGCACTGTGAGAAGTTTCCTGTTTCTGATATTGAAGACGTATTTAAAACTATCCTTTTTGGTTAGTAGAATGAAAAGTACTGATTAGACTTCTGCAGGATTCCTTTGTGTGGTAGGCTATAAATGTAGCGATTTAAGTCTATGTGTTTACCTTTATCATATGTAGTAATCACAGACAATAGCATGAATGAGAAGTTTCAACAAGGCATATGCAAACAAAGGTTGTGGTTTTAGTAGTGTTTGCTTCTCTGATTGAAGTGAGGGAATTGCTTTGATAACATTAGGAGAGAACCGCCAGAGTATATCAGCTGACAGCTGAAAGAAATTCTTTTTGGCGTGAATTCCTTTCAAATCTTGCGAGAATCGCTATAAGTACTGGTTTTGACGGCGTCTTTGTTTTACACTAGCAGAATGAATGTCAGAGCGTTCTGCAGGTACGTGATTTCTCACGTACCTGCACGTACGTACGTATTTGGTTGTGATTCCTACGTTTGATGTGGATACTATGGCTCTGTTTTATTTAAATGACAAAGTTTATAATTGAGAAGCAACAGCACTTTCTTTCAATTTGGAATGACCTTTTTATATCTTTTTAAAAAATAAATCGGCAAAAGGTTTTTGTCCTAGTTATATATATGTTTATACAATAAATATTATGATGCTAACTTATAGTTAATGTGCTATAGGCTACTGGCTGTGCAACTCTCAATAGTTTTGATTATTATTTTTTTAAATTGATAGTAAGAACTTTATATTTTTTTTAAATTGATAGTAAGAACTTTATTTATTATTTTTAAACATTGCTAGTACGAGATACAATTATATAAAAAAATTAATGGTTTGTTTAAACTTTATATATTGTTGTTTCTATTTAGGCACTAATGATATTGTAACATTGTGACAGTGTGACAGCAGCCCTGCAGGCATATTTTAAGTCCTGCTAACTGAAGTAAGCACTAACTGTAATAACAGTGACTCCACTATATCCTCTGATTAAGAATTATATTCATAGAAAGTCAGCCTCTCCAGTTCTATTGAATCATTCATTCTTTGTTTTCTGTCTGCACCATGCTGATGTCCAAATGCAATTTTAATTTAATTTGGTTGGATTACATGAGTTTATATAGTTATACATGTATCAAGCACTTTATGTTTTGCATTTACACATTAATACATGTATTTTATATTTTTAATTATTTAATTGTGTTATTTTAATTTTTATCTGAACATCTATACATGTATTTTATTTTATGATTTAAGTATGTACATCTATACTTGTATTTTATGTCTTTATTGTTTTGAATTATTTAATTGTGTTGTTTTAAGGTTTTATATTTATTTGTTCAATTCTAGTTGCCCCTGAGGCAGCTCTATGAGCGAAACTCGGCCAGAGTCGGGCATTGAAATAAAGGGCTTCTTTTGATCGTCCGATTCTCATTGTCTTTACTGTAACACAGTCAACTGGATCGGCTTCCTATTTGTTTTTTCGCTTATTCTTGTTTACATGCTTGCATCACTCTCTTTGTTGAAGGCTAGTTTGAACAGCCAGGTTTTGAGTTGTGTTTTGAAAAATGTATGGTTACTCTGAAGTCTAAGTTCAAGGGGCATGGAGTTCCATAAAATGGGGCCGGCCAGAGACAGCACACGTTCTCTGACTTGGGTAAGTCTTGCTGTTTTCACGGATGGAATGGTTAAAAGTGCTCTGTTTGCTGATCTTAAATTTCTATGTGGGACATGTACTCACAGTGCTGTGTTCAGCCATTCTGCTTTTTCGTCATGGATAAGTTTGTGTATTGTGCAGAGTGCTTTGAACTGTATTCTTTGTTCAATGGGTAGCCAATATAGAGTGGCGAGAGTATCTGTGATGTGATCCCTTTTATTTTTCCCAGTGAGAATTCTAGCTGCGGTATTTTGTAAAAGTTGCAGGGGTCTTACAGTAGTATAGGGTAGGCTGAGTAGTAAAGCATTACAGTAGTCAGTGCTTGCAAATATCAGCGATTGAAGCACTATACGAAAGTTTGGCAGCGAGAGTAATGGTTTTAGCTTTCTGAGTACCATGAGTTTTGCATACCCTTCCTTCACTTTTAGTGATATGTGTTGTTTGAGGTTCAGTTCATTGTCAATTATTACTCCGAGATTGCGAACTTTTTTGGCTAAATCGATTTTTAGGTTGCTATTGAGGATTACTGGGGTTTGTGTAATATTCATGCTTTTCCTTTCTAAGTGAATGAATTCAGTTTTATCGATGTTTATTATCAGTTCGATTTGGTTTAATAGTTGCTTTACTATGTCCAGGTACATAACGGCTAAACCCATTGTTTTTTCAATAGTGTCATCTATTGGTAAGATTAATTGGATGTCATCAGCATAGACATAGTGAATGATTCATAGTCCGGCGAGGAGATGGCATAGTGCCAATAGATATATATTAAAAGCGTAGCTGAGAGTGCTGACCCTTGTGGGACTCCTGTTTTTAGGGTAATTTTTTTGGATAGAGTGTTTTTAATTTGAAATGTTCTATTATTTAGATATGATTTGAACCATGTGATTGTTTTGTCTTGTAGTCCTATTTCTTCGAGCCTTTTAATTAGTATTTTGTGGTTAACTGTATCAAATGCTGCTGAAACCTCTTAGTATATTATCTGTTAGTGCAAGTAGGAGTGTTTGAAATGAAGTTGGCCATATAGGCAAAAACTCATAATAAAAACTTTTAAAAATATATCCAAAGCAAGAAACCTGTGAAGGAGTCGGTTGGACCATTAGATGACAGAGGGGTTAAAGGGGCTCTTAGGGAAGATAAGGCCATTGCAGAAAGACTAAATTAATTCTTTGCCTCTGTGTTTACTAATGAGGATGTTGGGGAGATACCAGTTCCAGAGATGGTTATCAGGGGTGATGACTCAGACGAACTGAACAAAATCACTGTGAACCTGGAAGATGTAGTAGGCCAGATTGACAAACTAAAGAGTAGCAAATCACCTGGACCGGATGGTATGCATCCTAGGGTTCTGAAGGAACTCAAAAATGAAATTTCTGATCTATTAGTTAAAATTTGTAACCTATCATTAAAATCATCTATTGTACCTGAAGACTGGAGGGTGGCCAATGTAACCACAATATTTAAAAAAGGCTCCAGGGGCGATCCAGGTAACTATAGACCAGTGAGCCTGACTTCAGTGCCGGGAAAAATAGTGGAAACTATTCTCAAGATCAAAATCGTAGAGCATATAGAAAGACATGATTTAATGGGACACAGTCAACATGGATTTACCCAAGGGAAGTCTTGCCTAACAAATCTGCTTCATTTTTTTGAAGGGCTTAATAAACATGTGGATAAAGGTGAACCGGTAGATGTAGTGTATTTGGATTTTCAGAAGGCATTTGACAAAGTCCCTCATGAGAGGCTTCTATGAAAACTAAAAAGTCATGGGATAGGAGGTGATGTCCTTTCGTGGATTACAAACTGGTTAAAAGACAGGAAACAGAGAGTAGGATTAAATGGTCAATTTTCTCAGTGGAAAAGGGTAAACAGTGGAGTGCCTTAGGGATCTGTACTTGGACCGGTGTTTTTCAATATATATATAAATGATCTGGAAAGGAATACGACGAGTGAGGTTATCAAATTTGCAGATGATACAAAATTATTCAGAGTAGTTAAATCACAAGCAGACTGTGATAGGGATGTGCAGACCAAAAGTTTAAGTTCATAAGTCCATAAGTCGAAAGGGGGTCCCATTTGCGGTCAATATGGACATATGGAGAATTCCATAAGTTGAGTCTATGTCCATATGTGCAAATAAAAATTTAAACCCCTCACCCGCCTTAATCCCCCCCCCCCCCCCAAGACTTACCAAAACTCCCTGGTGGTCCAGCGGGGTCAGGACGCCATTCCTGTACTCCTTTGCAAGGAGCACGTGACGTCGGCGTCACGTCGGAGTGACGCGGCGTCACGTGATTCCCCTCGGGTTCGCTCCCGGACCCCTCGTTGGGCTCAAAAGGAACTTTTGGCCACCTCGAGGGGGCCTCCTGACCCCCCCAAGCTGGCCAAAAGTTCCTCCGACGTCACGTGATTCCCCTCGGGTTCGCTCCCGGACCCCTCGTTGGGCTCAAAAGGCACTTTTGGCCAGCTTGGGGGGGTCAGGAGGCCCCCCCAAGGTGGCCAAAAGTTCCTTTTGAGCCCAACGAGGGGTCCGGGAGCGAACCCGAGGGGAATCACGTGACACCGCGTCACTCCGACGTGACGCGGACGTCACGTGATTCCCCACGCGTCCGCTCCCGGACCCTCACGGAACTTTTGGCCAGCTTTGGTAAGTCTTGGGGGGGGGATTAAGGAGGGTGAGGGGTTTAAATTTTTATTTAGATCAACAATCGCGATTTCCAACGTATTCAACATAGCTATGATGAATAAGTTGGAAATCCGATCGTTTAAGCCTCATCTTTTTTTTAAGTTAAAAAAAAAAAAAAAAGTTGCGTTTTCCATTTAAGTTCAAAACGAATGCACACCCCTAGACTGTGATACATTACAGGAGGACCTTGCAAGACTGGAAGATTGGGCATCCAAATGGCAGATGAAATTTAATGTGGACAAGTGCAAGGTGTTGCATATAGGGAAAAATAACCCTTGCTGTAGTTACACAATGTTAGGTTCCATATTAGGAGCTAAAACCCAGGAAAAAGATCTAGGCATCATAGTGGATAATACTTTAAAATTGTCGGCTCAGTGTGCTGCAGCAGTCAAAAAAGCAAATAGAATGTTAGGAATTATTAGGAAGGGAATGGTTAATAGAATGGAAAATGTCATAATGCCTCTGTATCGCTCCATGGTGAGACCGCACCTTGAATACTGTGTACAATTCTGGTCGCCGTATCTCAAACAAGATATAGTTGCGATGGAAAAGGTACAGAGAAGGGCCACCAAAATGATAAAGGGGATGGAACAGTTCCCCTATGAGGAAAGGCTGAAGAGGTTAGGGCTGTTCAGCTTGGAGAAGAGATGGCTGAGGGGGGATATGATAGAGGTCTTTAAGATCATGAGAGGTCTTGAACGAGTAGATGTGACTCGGTTATTTACACTTTCGAATAATAGAAGGACTAGGGGGCATTCCATGAAGTTAGCAAGTATCACATTTAAGACTAATCGGAGAAAATTCTTTTTCACTCAACGCACAATAAAGCTCTGGAATTTGTTGCTAGAGGAGGTGGTTAGTGCAGTTAGTGTAGCTGGGTTCAAAAAAGGTTTGGATAAGTTCTTGGAGGAGAAGTCCATTAATGGCTATTAATCAATTATACTTAGGGAATAGCCACTGCTATTAATTGCATCAGTAGCATGAGTTCTTCTTCGTGTTTGGGTAATTGCCAGGTTCTTGTGGCCTGGTTTTGGCCTCTGTTGGGAACAGGATGCTGGGCTTGATGGACCCTTGGTCTGACCCAGCATGGCAATTGCTTATATTCTTATGTTTCAGTGCTATAGTGCTTACGGAAGCCATGCTGTGATGGGTAAAGGATATTGTTGTTATCTAAGAGCTCAGATAGTTGTTTTTGTACTGTTTTTTCAATTAATTTAGCCATTAGAGGTAGGTTTGAAACTGGTCTGTAGTTTGCTAGAATTTGGGGGTCCAAATTTTTCTTCTTCAGTATTGGTTTGATGATTGCTCCTTTCAGTGTTTCTGGCATGTACCCTTCTTCTAGGGAGTGGTTTATAATTTTAGCTAAGGCTGGAGCTCTGATTTCAGTCAGCTTTTTAATTTCCACTATAGGTAAAGAATCTAATTGGTGAGGAGCGGGATTTAGTTGTTTAATCATATTCTCGGCCTTGTTGTCGGTTATTTCATCAAATTCGGACCATAATGTCACGTCTCTCTTGCACATTTTGATCTCTTGTTTGGCTATCTTTGGTAATTTGGTTCGCAGGTTCTCAATTTTATCATTAAAAAATCTAGCTATTTCATTGCATCTATTTTCGGATAAGTTATCTGGGGAGTTTGTAGTATCTTTGGTAAGATTATCAACTATTTTGAAAAGGGTTCTAGGGTTATTCATGTGCTTTTCTATCTTTGTGCTAAAATACGTTTTTTTGCCTTCGAGAATTGTTTTTTTGTAGAATGCTAGTTGTTTACGGTATTGTGTCAGGTGATCAACTGTTTTATGGTTTATCCAGATTTTTTCTTTTTTCCTAAGTTTTTGTTTCGGCTCCCTAATGTGTTCAGTGTACCATGGGTTTTTTTGTTTTGCTTCTTTAGCGACTATGGTTTTTTGGGGGTTTATGTTATCTACTAATTTCTTAGTCATATTGATCCAGGCTGTAGTTGCTGTATTGCAGTCAGAGTAATTAAATAAATTCAGTTCATCTTGTAGCTTTTCTTTCAGTGTTTCATTGTTAAATGGGGGGGTGGTAGGAGATGATCATTGGTTCTTTTTTTTGGTATTTCTTTTGCACTTTTAAATGCTAATGTAGATTGAATAAGGAGGTGATCAGACCATGGGATTTGTGTATAGGCTGTGTTCTTTTCTTCAAGGTGGCTGGGATTTATGAATGTGAGGTCCAATGAGTGTCCGGCCCGATGCGTGGGTTTATCTGTAATTAGTTGAAACCCAAGTGCATTCATTGCATCTAGTAGTGTCTGGCAGGTTTTGGATGGGGCATTTTGTTCATGTGTAGATTGAAATCCCCTAGTATTATGGTGGGTTTTGCTGTATCTATGTTAGCTGCAAAGAATTCAATTAAAGGTTAGATGTTTAATTCTAGTAAGCTGTTTGGACAATATAAGAAAATCTGAGTGCCCAGCAGTTGTATATGATTCTGCTTTCTTACTCCTACTTTAGCATCACAAGCATTACATTTGCCGCTTTATATGGCTGCCTTGGTCACGCAGCAATTTTTGGCATCGAAGTGTACACCCGTTGCACTAACCTGAGTTCAGTGCTGTGCACAATATTGCATTGGCCAGTTTGAAAGATGTGTGAATGGTCAGTAGCCATGGTTGAAGCCTTGACGTTGGCACTACTGCTCACAAGTATACAACTTGTACTAATTCTACCAGACTGAATATTTTATGAAAGTGTATGAGTGAGTGCCATACTAAAAGCACTGAAATATGTTGGATTATTACGTACATATCTGCTCTCTGTAATTTAGTAAGAATGATTATAGCACCAAACTACTTAATTTAGTAATTAATAATAATTATTAATAACTTTAACTTTTTTTTTTACTAGTAATAAATAAATACAGAAAGAGATCTATAAACGTAACAAAATACACTGAGCACTTTGTCACATTAGAAGAACTCTCAGTCCCCTAAGAACTCTCAGTCCACTAATATTTCTAAAATAGCAAAAAGAAACAAATTTTTTTAAACTTTATTTACAATACCAACTTAAAATATTAAAAAAAAATATTTAATATGATTAATAATAATAAATAATATAATAATTAAAAAAAATTGAACCTTGAGAGGAGTCTTGCAGACTTCATGGTGTTGCAAATGTGGAGAAGAGGCTGGCGACTCATGAGGAGATGCCAGTGCCCTCTGCTCCTCCTCCAGGGCTGATACCCTCCTCTCCAAATTCTGCAACACCATGAAGTCGGCATCGTATTTGGCCCGGAATTGCCATACTTCCTCCAGGATCTCCTGCAGCTTAGCAAACTGTGCAGGACAAGCATAGGCAGGAGATCCTGGAGGAAGTACGGCAGTGCTGGTGCTGGCTGTGGCTGTGGCTCGGGCTGCTGCAGCACTGGCTCCTCTTGCCTCTTCTTGCCCTGTAAGGAAATGTAAAACAAAAATTTAAACATGAGATATAGAACAATACATATATGTCAAAAAAATAAGCAAATAGTATTGGAATTTTAGTGTTAATATTCCAATCACATAGGGGCGGATTTTCAAAGGGTTACGCGCATATATTGCAAAGACTCGGCAGACCTTAGAAAACCCGGCGGTAATGGGGGGCAGGGTGGCGAAGTGGGTGGCAGGCCTGTGAAAGGTGGTGCTATTGGGCGCGAAACTGACGTCGAAAAGGACCCTTACGTTTTCGCCATCAGTGACGTCTTCGCAGCGTCCACCCCGGTGCCACCCAGACTCCTCCCCTTCCTGAGCGGACGCCACCCAGAACCCACCCTGATCTAGGTATTGCCAGTGAAAAGTCCCTTTTCGCGTGTGATCCCTTTTAAATATGACCCCCTTAGTCTGTATATGTAATTAAACACACAATCATACAATACAGTTAGTTTACTAACCTAGAGGGTTTTAGGAAAATGAGGAGTGAATGCTCTGAGTACCTGCTCCTCGGGGGCTCTCCAGCGTTCATAGGCTATCCACTCCTCGGAGGGCCGTCCTGCCTGATTCCACGGAACCAGTCCTTGTGAGTCCTCCTCCTCACCTACGCCACCTCCCGGAGATGAGTCCCACTGAGGGGATCCCTCGGCGGTCTTCTCCTCTCACTCCAGCTCAAGGGTCCACATCTTCAACAGTTTGCAAAGGCCATGGACCCGGTGGATTTGTCTGGTATTCAGGCCATTCCCGGCTTGGCTGAATGGCTTCTGCAGCAGCAATAAACCCTGGAGACTCTAGCCGCCACAGTAGAACATCTGGCATCGTGCATGGATACCACCGTCGGACACGGGGCTTCCGCCCCTCCACCGGTAGCTCCAGTAGCTCGACTTCCGTGACCCATATGCCTGCGCCACCTCGATTCTCCGGAGAATTTAAGCAGTGTTGAGGGTTTCTGAACCACTGCTTCATAAGATTCTCTTTGCAAGAACAGCACTTTCTCTCCAACCGAGGGAAGACATCATTCATCATCTCCTTTCTGGATGGTAAAGCCCTGGCCTGGGCATCTCTGCTTTGGGAGCGAGGAGATTCCATTCTGGGAGACCTACCTCAGTTTGTCCAGACATTTCGTCAGGTGTTAGATGAACTAGGCCGCCAATCTACTGCCACTTCTGAACTACTTAACCTCCACCAGGGCTCACGCACCCTGGCTGACTTTGCAGTAGAATTTCGCTCCTTAGCATCCGAACTAGGGTGGTGTGAAGATAGCTTGCGTGGCATCTTCCTTGAAGGGTTGTCTCCCCGTATAAAGGATGAGTTAGCCACACAGGAACTCCCGGACGACCTCGAGGCACTCATTGAATTGGCAGGTTGGATCGATCGCTGATTACCACAACGTGCTAAAGAATATAAACCAGGCCGTTGTTCAGTTTCTCTGGCTCCAGTTTTTCTCTTCCAATAGTTGCAACTACCATGACTGTAGCTTTGCTGGATTGCCAGGAGGAGGCTATGCAACTATGCCATAGCCGCTTGACAACCGAAGATAAACAGCGTCAACAGAGACTCAGCTTATGTCTCTACTGCGGAGCAAAGGACACCTGTTGGCTCAATGTCCTAAATGTCCAGGAAATGCCTGGGCCTAGATGTCACAGAGGGTGGACCCTAGGCTGTATCAATCCCGCCTCTCCATGCATGGTTCCTATTACCTTACAATTATCCAGGGGATCTTTTACTACACTCGCTCTTGTCGACTCAGGTTCCAGGAACTTCATTCAATCCGAACTAGTCCACCAATTGCAACTATCCGTGATACCCCATATACCACCGTTGTGGATTTCATCCATCCAAGGAGACCCTCTCCCAGGAAGGATAAATTCCCGCATTGCCCCTGTAACACTTTGGATCAGGGTTTTTCACCAAGAGGAAGTGTCCTTCTTAATTCTTGAGAAGTCCATTCATCCTGTGGTACTAGTGCTTCCTTGGCTACAAAAACATTCACCCACCATTGACTGGAAAACCCTGCAAATTACAGCCTGGGGAAAGGACTGTTTCTCCACCTGCCTTTGAAATAAACCACAACCACAGTTGGTGCTGGCCTCACCTCTCTATCATTACCACCTCAGTATAGTAGCTTCGCCGATGTGTTCTCTAAGAAAGAGGCGGAGACTGATTTTAAACCTTAGTTAACTATTGTAATGTGAGAGAAAATGACACTGAACAAACTGCAATTTACAAAAGCTTCTTAATACAAATAAAAAAATTTTATTAATTGAAATCTGTTACATGCTATATTAATACCTTGTTATAAAACTGGATAGGCGACAAGTGGCCTATACAGGAAGCAAAGAATCAAACTGATTAATAAAAGTAATCTATTGCTATACTCACAATTAAGTACACAGGTCAGTCAAAGAAACAGCTTTGCTTGGTTACTTCTCCTTTCCATCAATTTTTATAGGTTTCATAATATGCACTGCAAGCTAGAAAGAGTATTGCTCTAAATCAGCTCATGATTGCTCCATACCTACACTCAGGGTCACATTTTTCCTTATCATGCCAACTGTCACTGTGGCCTAGTTTCTCTTCCCCTTATCAGCTCCTAGCACGCACGTCCTTGGCTTCACAGATTTATTTTCGTACTCAGAAACATAGCCTCATTTTCCTGTTTATTCACTTTCTCAATTTAGACTTTGAATTGCTGAAACTGTAAGATCTTTTTGTGCAACTTGTACACGTTGCCCACTGGGTTCAGATCCAGGTGCCTGGCCCAGACTGGTTCTGGCATCAGCATATTCACAAGTCCAGGGTCAGCATTTCATCAACCCTCCCTTGAGACAGGACTTGACCCTGTCTCACCTCCTTCATTAATGAGACTATGTTGAGCCGTTCTTCGGTATCTGCAAACCTCTTCACATCCTCTTTCTACTTCCCACTTACCTACACTCACTTTCCAATTTCCCTCTGTTCTTCTATCAGTATGTGACATAAACTGATATGCATGGAACAATCTTGAAGCATCTACTACTCTATTACTGTTTCTACTATTACATTATCATAATTAGTTTCAATAACAGCAGGTACCATTACAGCATAATTGGTTTCAGTATGTCCTGGGGTCATGACAGCATAATGAGAATCGTGATGGGTAATATTGGTGGTTATCCTGTGAGTTATGCATCTTTGAAAGGTGTGGATTAAATTTGGAATACATTGCATAAAGCAACATACAGCTATAAGGATTACAATAATTATAATTGCATATTGACACATGTTCCTTATCCACCCTACTGGGAATATTGACCACAAACTATCCCATATATTTGATCCTGTATCAATGTGTATACTTGCAGCATAAGTTTTTAACTTCTGTATTTGTTGGTCAATGGCTAATGAATTGTCCGTGAGGTTAAAGCAGCACATGTCTGGCATGACTTCACAACCAAAACGGTGTTGCAGCAGTAGAAAATCAATAGCGCCTCGGTTATTTAAAATAGCATTACGGAGAGCAGTCTGCTCTTGATTTAATAATGCAATAGCGTGCGAAGTGGCATTTATAGATTTAGCTAAATTACAAGCTAATTTTGTCACTTGGTTATCAGCATGCATTGCCATGGCGGGTACACCAACTAAAGTAATTGCTAAAGCCATAGTCTCATGTCTATTTAATAATGACACATTTCCGTCACACGAAGGCGTGAGGGAAGTCAAATCTCGATTCCTACGAGATTTGTATACTTGTTTCATCTTGCTGGGTTTGCTTGGCAAGATAGGTACTAATCTACTTAGGCAACAGGTGCAATCACTGACATTAGCTGGAATATAATTAAATGTTGTGGTTCCACAAGTAAAAAACCATCCCAACGGTAAAATTATATGGGCCCAATTATAGCTGATGTTTGTGGGGTTGTTACAGGGCCATTGCCCTTTTGGCAACTTACGGCATTGGTCTTTACAGTTCACAATATGTGCACAAGTGTTGTTTTCCAGATTTGCAACATATGGAGTATAAAGTTCCAAAGCATCTGACGGCAGATGCTTTGTAACTTTTCCCCAATTTATGGATGATTCATAAGTCCATTTTTCCCCAATAGTCGGTAATTGGGTATCATTGTGAATATCGTTCGGATCCTTACAAACCGGAATGAGGCATGAGCCCAACATAGTATGTAAGTCTGAACTAATCATTAGGCAAAAGGAAGTAACATGTGTAATGTTTGCTAAACGCAACCACAAATTATGTTTAAACCTCTCATCCAATGATTCATTGTCCAAGGTAGAGGAGATTCTGGGAGTACTCCACCACCACAGCAAAACGCAGGCAAGAATTACACTAGGAAGTCGGGTATTCATGTTCTCAGATGATGGGACGATAGGTACGAATATCCGACAAATGTACCCAGGTGGAATGTTCAGACAGTTTAGCAGCAGTATGGCTTAGTCCTGTAATGGTGAATGGTCCGATGTAAATTGGATCTTTCCAAGTTTTATGCGTGTGATTCTTCCGCAAAACTTGATCACCTATTGAGAACACAGAAGATAGGGTCAATTTTGGCGCTAATCTCGAGTTGGATTGGACTAAATCAGTAGCCATCGCTACTATCGGTTGAATTTTACTCCAGTATTCACTTGGAGTATCAGTGGCTTTTGCATGTATGGGGTTCATAATTCTCCCAGTCTGCAATTGGAAAGGAGTGATTTCATGACGTATACCTGGGGTATTTCGTATATTCATTAAAGCCAATGGTAATATATCCAGCCAGGTATATAATTTCGTTGTTTTGGTTTTATTTAGAGCTACTAGTAGTACTCTCAATTTTGTTTTTAAGATTCCATTATAACGTTCTACTAAGCCATTTGATGTAGGCTTGTAAACTGACACTCTACGATGGATTATATTGCAGATATCCTGTAATTCTCGCATTATTTGATTGTTAAAATGTGTGCCATTATCTGACACAAGTCTAATGGGACAGCCATGGGAAGGTAGTATATTGCGGATAAAGGTATCGATAACTACATGGGCTGTTTCTTTAGTACACGGAAACGCCTCAATCCAATGTGAAAAGCCATCCACCCATACCAATACATACCGTTTTCCTTTAACTGGTTCAATCATATCAGTGTAGTCAATATGCCACTCCAAACCTGGCCCCTGAGGAATAGGTAGGCTACCAGGGCTCACAGCAGGTCCTCGGCGAGCTATATGAGTGGAACAAACTAGACAGTTATGAATTATCTGCACAGCCAGAGCGTACAAATTTTGGTTCCAATGGTTAGTCTGTACTCCTGCTAGTAACGCTGTAGCAGACAAATGCAAGGTGCTATGCCAGGCAGTAAAGTATCTTAAAATTTCCGAAGTTGTGACACAAAGTTTACCATTAGGATGTAACCATGTTTTTCCTCGTTGGTAACATCCCAATGATTTCCACTTTTCTAATTCCTCACCGCTTGGTTGTTCATGAAATATAATATTACTCATTGGATAAGGAGTGTGAGTCAATTCTGAGCTAAAGCGAGTCTGCATAATCATTAGATTTACGGACAGCACCTCAGAGGCTGCTTTATCTGCCAAATCATTACCTTTTGCCTCAAAGTCTGTATGCTCTGTATGTGCAGGTGTCCATACGATTGCAGTCTCAGTACCTATGCCTTCCCTTTTGGACAATAATTTCAATATTTGTCTCCAATCTTTAATATGTTGTAAAGGTTGACCTGTGGCTGTAATCATTCCTCTCCTTTTCCACTTAAGTAAATGATATTGTAAGGAGCTAACCACATATGAACTGTCAGTATATATAGTACAGTGCTCTTTTAGCCCTGTCGATTTTAAAGCAGCTATTACCGCTAACAATTCAGCTTCCTGAGCAGTCACACCTTTTTCTGTCTGATATTGTATTTTCGTAATAATTTCTAACTCAGGTGTAACATTTAGTGCCGCAAATGCAGATTGTTGGCCTTTCTGTGCTCCGTCAGTGAACCAAATCAATCCTTTTTCAAGAGGACTGAATCGGATTAACAATAGTTCAGGGATATCTTTCCGTTCTACTTGAGGCTGTTCTATATTAGGGAAAAACCAATCTAACAATTTATTTTGGGCTTTTGTAAGGGGTTTAGTTTCTATATCTTTTCCATTTAATTCTATCTGATATTTACCATATCTGGTGGCGGTTAATGCTGCTTTACTGGTGGTTAGCATATGATATATGGAATGATCACAGTGTAATACTAATGTGCAATATGGCATGATCGCTCTCCATTTTCCAATTGCAGCAACAATGGCTGTCAGTAATTTTGGAATTTCAGGCAGTGCCATTTCCACCGGGCTATAAGAGCCGGATAGAAATGCCACTGCTTGGTTTGGGGTATCATCTTGATTTACGAGAGCGGCCCACGTGTTACCCAAATCTCGTACCCATATATGCACTTTTAGTTGAGGGTCTACAGTACTCAGGGGTTCAGTTCGTAACAAAGTCTGTAATATGTCATGTATGGACAATTCATCCTCCTTAGTTAAGGCAATTTGTGTGTTGGAAATAGTACCCGCAGGTACGTGTAAATGCCGTAATAAAGGAGAAATTCGAGCTGAGTAGCCTGGGATCCATTGGCGACAGTAATTAAAGGTTCCCAGCAATCCACGAAGTTGTTTTAATGTCTGAAGAAGTTCTTGCTTCTGCAATTCTAACAATAAATCTTTAGTAATGTGTCTAGCTTTGGAAGATATCACTTGACCTAAAAAGTTCACTTGCGTTTTCGCTAAAACGCATTTCTGTCGATTACACTTATATCCAGCTTCACTTAATACTTGTAATAATTTAAAGGTCCATTCCCAACAGTCAAGCTTATTGTCTGTGGAAAGCAGGATATCATCGACATATGTAAATAAGGACACAGATTTGGGTAATTTACTCCTAAACCTCTCCAAATCCTTGTTCAATTGTTTTGAGAATACAGTAGGGCTATCCGTAAAACCTTGTGGAAGTCTCGTCCACCGATACGCTTTGTTACCAAATACAAATGATGTCAAATCACGAGAAGCCATATGTAAGGGGATAGCAAAAAATGCATTAGACAAATCAATAACTGAGTTGAACTTATGTATTGGCTGAGTTTGCAAAAGCGTCAATGGATTTGCACATACTGGATATTGTGGGATTACCATTTCATTTAAGGCACGTAAATCATGAACTATTCTCACATCATTTTCTCCTTTTGGTACAGGGAACAGAGGAGTGTTATAGGGTGATTCAGATTCTTCTATAATACCATTTTCTAATAGTCTCGCAATCTGACGCATCGTAGGGACTGTCAATTTTTTATTAATTGGATAAGGATTCACATATGGACCTTGCTCATATGGTTTTATTTTAATCCGATAAGCGGGAGCTGTCCTAGCCTTTCCATAGGGGGCTTCTTCTGTACTCCATAATTCTGATGGCAATTTATCCCAATTCCATTCGTCAGGAATCTCATCATTCTCTTCTTTACTCGTTAGAGCAACCAATGAGAGAATGCTCTTAGAATCGGGAATTTTAAAAGTTAGTGTCAATCCAAATTGAGTGAGTAAATCCCGACCTAAGAGATTAACTGGGCAATGTTCGGCAATTAAAAATTTTACGGATGCCTCCCTTTTGCCCTGTGTAGTCTTAATTGTCACAGGTGTTAATTCAGTTAGATGTTTCTCACTAGGCTTACCATCAAAACCTATAGTAGTATTGGTTTCACGTGATTCTCTGACAGCAATTGGTTTAACACATATAACAGAAGAGGTAGCCCCTGTGTCAATTAAAAATTGCATTGGAACTTGTTGTGGGCCTACTAGTAATTGAACAAATGGTTCTGATGTCTGGAGGAATACAGTATCACCTTGGACGATTCCTGTATTCCCTGCCTTATGTCAGTAACTTTCTGGCTGGTACACAGGAAATTGTTGTGTGGGCTGTGGCCCAGGCTGGCTAGGCTGGTAACGGTCTTGTGCCGGCGATTGTGCATGATAGGAATCAGGGTTCTTTGACCGTCTGCATTCAGTTGAATAATGTCCTACTGCGTGACAATTCCAACATTCTACATGAGCTCTTCTATCTGGTGATGGCCTATTCCCTCTACCCTGTGTCATACCACGGCCACCTCTACCCCTTTGCATTCCTCTACCCCGGGGGATATATGGGCCATATCCTCCCTGGTATATATCTGAGGGTGGTTTTTGCATCACATAACAATCCTGTATACCAACTGAGATATTAGGATCTTTTGGAAAATTATTACTCTGATCATGGCATCTGTCCTTTTTCTTTTCCTCTATTTCTGCAATTTGCATAGTCATTAATTTATTAGCTATTTTCTGCTGTTCTTTATATGGAGTCTGTAACATTTTTGTATGCACTGAAGCAAAATGTAACAGGGTTGCCCTCACCTCAGGCCATGCCTTTGTAGATAAAGCCACAACATTATTCAAATTTGTCTGCATGTTTGCTGGTAAAGTAGCGTAAAATAAATGTAAAAACACAGGAATGTTAGGCTGGACATCAGCATCCTGCCCAGTTTGTGCTTTATATGTGTCCATGCATTTTGTCAAATGTGCAGAAAAATCACCACTACCATCCCATTTTCCTGCCGTTATGGCTGTAAAATCAATTGTAGTTGGGTATAAAGTATCCAGAGCTTTTGCTAAATTTATTCTATCACGTCCTTGAAACGGGTTGCCATCCACAGCAGGGGTAAGTAACCCAGGACATACACTAACTACGGACAGTTGAGATAAGTTTATACCACTGGCTGCACATAATGCTTTAAAATCACCGATGGCAAGTTGTGTCCCTGCCGTATTTGTATCTACAGCTTCTAGCCACATTCTAGCTCCTTTATGAATACTCGGCAATTTCTGAATGATGGTACTGATGTCAGTGGGGCTATATGGCTTATATGTAGCTACCGGTTGATTCTGGGCATTTGTTCTTACGAAAACAGGTTGTTGTAATACTCTGTCTCGTGAATCTTTGTGTTGTAATGCACAAGCTATCTGCCCAGCATTCTGCCTTTGTTTTTTTGATCTTGTGAAAGGCGTAGTTGATTCATATTCTAGCAATGATTCACCCCAGACTTCACATCCTTTTACCATGAAGTCATAGTGGATAGAGTCAGCACAATGAACAGAAAGAGTCGTTATCAAGTCATCGACTTGCTTCGTGTTCACAGGCCCAACATTTGAACACGGGATGTGACACTGCTGTTTTTCACACTCTTGTGTGATAACCTCCCACCAAGGTCTACCATATTTACTTTTACTGTAACCTTTTAAATAATCAAGCACCCATGTGATTATTGCTACATTCTTCTCCTCCTCATCTTGTAAAGGTTCCTATACCGGAGTTTTACCCTGGTCTATCTTATCTATCTGCTCTACTTGCTTTCGGAATTCATTTTCTTCCTGTACTGCTGTTAAATGTACTCTTCCTTTAATCTCAAACTCATTCCTCTTTTCGGTATCCTGTCCATGTTCTATACCAAGGCTAGGTGTATGTGATGACGGTTGAGTCTCTCGTAAAGAGCCATATCCCATCGGATTTGGCATTTTAGATTTTTCATCTATTAATTTGTTCGATACCCCTTGTTCAGGTTTGTTCATGCTCTCTTTTTGTGTATCCAGGCTTGGATATAATGGAGCACTTGGTGTCTCACTGTATAGGGGCCTATACCCGGCAGGGGTTGGAAAAGTAAAACCATCCTCTTCTCCTGCCTTTACCATTGGACAAGTCATTACATATGGTGGCGGGTGGGCCTGAGGATCAACAAGTTGGTCCGGAGGACCATTCTTTTGTAACTCTGGGTGGTCTTTCATTATTTCATGTTTTATTTTGACTCCCTTTTTTATATCTGTCTCAGCATAATATAAATCTGATGTTACTAAAAAAAGTTTCCAAATATGTAAGTGTTTTTCCAGACTACTAGCCTTATTCTGTTTCTTATCTTGTAGGAAATGTAGGAGTGGAGACAATCGACTAGGCTGTAAAGAGCCCTCTAAAGGCCAAGACAGAAAAGAGTCCTTAGCTGCATATTTTACCCATTTGTCATTTACTTTCTTTATCATTTCCCTTTGAAATGGGAATAGTGCAATAACATATTGAAGTGCCGTACTGTTTTGTGCACTATCAATATATAAGGTAGTAGGCTGGGGGATCTTTTTCAGGGTTATTGCGTTAAGCTCATTATTTTCCATATTTGTTAATTTAAAGCTGAGCGTCTCCCTCAAAATCTTGTTCCTGTTCCTCTTGATTAGACGACGTACGCCCAACTGTACAATATATCCAACAGCCAAGCACAAGGCAAAATAAGCAATTGCAAGCAATAGCGACCCAAAGAGATATATAGCATAAATCATCCATTAAACCAAAAATATAAATTCTCATTAATTCTGAGTACTCGTTAACCCTTTATTCACACAGGACCTGATTTCCTTCTCCCTTCAAGCACGGTTGATCACTCCGGCTTTAAAAGAGATATCAGGAACGTGAATATATACCTTACAAAACTGTTATATTCAGTGTCACCCTCTATCACGGCCTACTAAAACGATCACAGTCCTGCCGCGGTCGCCATATTGATTTTAAACCTTAGTTAACTATTGTAATGTGAGAGAAAATGACACTGAACAAACTGCAATTTACAAAAGCTTCTTAATACAAATAAAAAAATTTTATTAATTGAAATCTGTTACATGCTATATTAATACCTTGTTATAAAACTGGATAGGCGACAAGTGGCCTATACAGGAAGCAAAGAATCAAACTGATTAATAAAAGTAATCTATTGCTATACTCACAATTAAGTACACAGGTCAGTCAAAGAAACAGCTTTGCTTGGTTACTTCTCCTTTCCATCAATTTTTATAGGTTTCATAATATGCACTGCAAGCTAGAAAGAGTATTGCTCTAAATCAGCTCATGATTGCTCCATACCTACACTCAGGGTCACATTTTTCCTTATCATGCCAACTGTCACTGTGGCCTAGTTTCTCTTCCCCTTATCAGCTCCTAGCACGCACGTCCTTGGCTTCACAGATTTATTTTCGTACTCAGAAACATAGCCTCATTTTCCTGTTTATTCACTTTCTCAATTTAGACTTTGAATTGCTGAAACTGTAAGATCTTTTTGTGCAACTTGTACACGTTGCCCACTGGGTTCAGATCCAGGTGCCTGGCCCAGACTGGTTCTGGCATCAGCATATTCACAAGTCCAGGGTCAGCATTTCATCAAGACCCTTCCAGATCATCGGTCTTTCGACTGTGCCATTGACTTACTACCCAGTACAGTTCCACCCCGTGGAAGGGTGTATCCATTGTCCTTGCCCGAGACACAGGCAATGTCTAAGTACATAAAGGAAAACCTCGATTGGGGTTTTATTTGCCCCTCTTCCTCTCCAGAAGGGGCAGGCTTCTTCTTCATAGCCAAGAAGGATGGTTCTTTAAGACCCTGTATTGATTACAAGGGACTCAACGCAATTACTTGAAAGGATCGTTATCCACTTCCCCTGATGCCTGAGTTACTGGACTGCCTTCATGGAGCCAAGGTCTTTTCTAAACTAGATCTCCGAGGGGCCTACAATCTCATCCAAATAAAACCAGGAGACAAGTGGAAGATGGCATTTAATACACGTGACGGCCATTATGAATATCTCGTAATGCCTTTTGGACTGTGCAATGCACCTGCAGTATTCCAAAATTTAATGAATGAGATATCTATCTATTTATTTATTTATTTAACGGTTTTCTTTATACCGGTATTCATCATATCGGTTTACATGTAACTTGTAACAAAAGGGAGAATTACATTGAACAGGGTGAGGAAAACATAGAGGGGGGGGGGGGGGTAAGAGGAAGTTATAAAAACATTGGAAAAATCAAATATTCCGGGACATGTTACTCAAGGGGGTGATCATCTACCTTGATGACATTTTAATTTATTCCAAAGACTTGAAGACACATCGTATGGTTGTTCTTTGGGTTCTCCAATGTTTAAGAGAACATCATCTGTTCGCTAAATTAGAAAAATACCTCTTTGAAAAGGAATCTTTGCCGTTTTTGGGCTTCATTGTATCCACCACAGGGTTTCGTATGGATCCAGACAAATTAACCAGCATTCAGGAGTGGCTGCAACCGGTGGGACTCTGTTCATTGCAAAGGTTTCTAGGCTTCGCCAATTTCTATAGGAATTTCATTCCCCATTATTCACACACAGTAGCCCACCTAACGACATTAATTAAGAAGGGGGTCAACTCTAAACAGTGGCCGGAAGAAGCCATCCATGCCTTCCACGACTTGAAGAAGGTGTTTCTACAGGAGTCATGTCTTCACCATCCTGATCCAGCTCGTCCATTCATTGTGGAGGTGGATGCTTCGGATCTCGCTGTAGGAGCGGAGCTCACCCAATCCCCTCAAGGGACTCTGCTGCCTTGCTCTTTCTTCTCCCGCAAGTTTTCTTCTACAGAAAAGAACTATGGTATTGGAGATAAGTAGTTGTTAGCCATTAAGATGGCCTTTGAAGAATGGAGACAATGGCTGGAGGGGGCACAACATCCCGTGACAGTATATACCGACCATAAGAACCTTGAATTCCTCAGCAGAGCTCAACGGTCACTCTTCTTCAGTCGATTTGACTTCGTACTACATTACCGCCCTGCGAAGAAGAACACACACGCGGACGCACTTTCCAGGCTATGCGAGGCTGAAGATGTTCTGGAAACCATCCACTACATCTTGGATCCTGCCAAAATCCAATTAGCGATTACCAACACGAGACCACAGGGGAAGACGGTAGTATCTCTTCGTCAATGACCTAAAGTATTGTTTTGGGCACACAATTCTCTTACTGCTGTTCACCCAGGCAGAGCTCGAACCCTGAAATAACTTTCCCAATATTACTGGTGGCCTCGGATGGTTCAGGATGTAAGATCCTATGTGGATTCCTGCCCGACGTGTGCACAGCAAAAGCCCTTGTCTCGTTGGCCGTGGGGGTTACTCCAACCTCTCCCAGCTCTTCGAGAGCCCTGGACGCACATCTCTACGGATTTTATAGTTTTCCTACTTCTGCTGGCAATCATGTGATCTGAGTCGTGATCGACAGATTCTCTAAAATGGTGCACTTCATTCCTTTACCCAAGTTACCTTCGGCCCTGGAGTTGGCACGACTCTTTACGTCACATATATTTCAACTACATGGCCTTCCTATACATATTACTTCTGATCATGGTCCCCAGTTTACCGCCCTGTGCAAAATGTTTGGAGTGCATTTGGACTTCACCATGGCCTTTCACCCACAGGGTAATGGACAAGCTGAACAACTTAACCGGGGATTAAAGACCTTCCTTCGTTCATTTGTAGGAGACCGCCAAGATGATTGGTCTTTGCTCTTGCCCTGGGTGGAGTTTTCCCATAATTCATATGTTCATTCTGCTATGAGGTCGTCTCCACAGCCCAATTTACTGCTGAGCAGATGCACAACCTATGGGAGACCATCAATGCCAACTTGATCAAAGCTGCTTACACTGCCAAGCACACATCTGATAAGCGTCTCCGTCCTGCTCCTCTCTTTAACTCCGGTGGATCGGGTTTGGCTCAGCACCCGCCACATCCACCTTCAGGTCCCATCTATGCAGTTGGCAAAGAAATACATCGGTCCTTTTTCAATTTCTGAATGCTTAGGTCCTGTGACTTATCGTCTAAGACTGCCCTCCAGTCCCGGGATACACAATTACTTTCACGTATCACTGTTAAAACCATTGGTGCTGTCTTCCTACCATACCGCACCACTCAAGCCTCCAGAGATAGCTTCGGATGATGACCCAATCTACCAGGTCCGGGAGGTCCCGGATATCCGATGACATCATAGACTATGGGGATATCTAATTGCTTGGGAGGGTTTCGGTGCTGAGGAGAACTCATGGGAACCCTCATCTAACATCTTGGACAAATCCTTGCTTCAGCACTTCCATCGTACACACCCTGACAAGCCTGGACCTTCTAAAAGGGGGCGCAGGAGGGAGGGTACTGTTATGACTCTGCAACCGTCCAGCCCTTCCTACTCAAGCAGGTCCAGGAGTATGACATCTAGACCAGCTGGCCCTTCCTACTCAAGCTGGTCCAGGATTATGACATCTCCAGGATTATGACATCTCTTCAGAGGGATATTTAAACCCTGCAACTGCTTTTCTTCTTTGCCTTTGCAACAGACTCTCTCTGTTGTGCCTGGACTGTGCTTCCTGTGCCTTGGCTTAGTGTCTACATGCCTCCAGTGTCTTCATGTTCCTGTGCTTCAGTGTCCTTAATCCCTCTGATCTTCACCTCCGAAGTTTCCTGCCCTTGACAGTGGATCCTACTGTTCCTGTGCCATCTGTTTGTCTCCTCAGGTAGTACCTTCGGACTGTCTCTGGTACTGACCTTGGCCTGCTTCTTGATCTCTCTATCTGCTGTCCGTTCCAACGCCTGGACTTCATTATCTTTTCCTGCCTGCTCCGAATCTAACGCCTGAACTTAACGTCGTCTCTTCGTTGCCTGACTTGGACCTTCTGCCTGGACTTTACACCATCTCTTCTGAAGGTCAGTTCCTGTCTCGCTGGGTGAACATGCCGAGTACCTGCTCCTAAGGGGCTCTCCGACATTCATAGACTATCCGCTCCTCGGAGGGCCATCCTGCCTGATTCCATGGAACCAGTCCTTGTGAGTCCTCATCCTCACCTATGCCACCTCCCGGAGACGAGTCCCACTGAGGGGATCCTTCGGCGGTCTTCTCCTCTTGCTCCAGCTCAAGGGTCCACATCTTCAGCAACTTGTGTCCAGAGGTTCAGAAGTTACTTCTTACTTCAGATCCATGGCACCTTTAGAGTACCTCCCACTCCTCACATCAATATTCAGATGATATCAAAGGGGTTAACACTGGGTGGGTGCCACTGGTCTTCGGTAAACTCCAGACGCCTTTCCTCCTTGCCACAAAATTTGAATTACATAATCAGGCGTAAATGGTGAATAGACTAAACCTTGGGGATCAGCTACTGTATCCAGCACAGTCCACCTCAAATGTCTTGGTTGTTTATCTTGTAAGTTGTATTATGTGTGTTTTATTGTGCAACTCACCTGAAAGGCCTGGTTGAAGTAGGGAAAGTGTTTAATAAGTAAACGACCAGCCTCAGGAAGAAGGAGGCCCAGAACAGGAGGAGAAAGCTCCAGGAACTACGCCACAACTCTATGCCTGACTATTGCTTGTTACGCCCGTTGGTCGCAGATGGCTGCAACCTTTGATGTTCTCCTTTTTTCTCCCTGTCTCATCAACCCTGGGACAAATGACGGTGTCCGCCAGCCAACACCGGCCTCCCTGGCGTCTCCAGAACAGCATGGATGTTGACGACTGCCATCTTGAACCTGGTATTACCTAGGACGCGCACACGCACACAAGGACCTCATAAGTACACGTCATGATGGGAACCTCAGGGGCATCCCCTCCCGATGACATCAGTCATCCTCTGTACTTAAACCGATCGGCCCTTGGCTAAGATGAGTTAGCAAGGAGTTCCTACTTGCCTAATTCCACTCTACCTTGGACTTCCTGTTCCTACGTGGATCTATGACACTGAGTACCCACTTCTTGGGGGCTCACTTGCACTCTTGGCTATCCGCTTTTCGGAGGGTCTTTCTGCTAGTGTCTCTACCAACCCACTGTCTTGGAGCTATCTGGAACTTCCATCTGAGAGTACTACTCAAATTCTACTTCTTCGCTTGCTGAGTCCGCCTGCGGTGTACCCTGTCCCTCGGGCCACTACCGCTTGCCTCAGCTACCTTCCTAATCATCCTGTGCAGCAAGAACCTAAGAACATAAGAACATGCCATATTGGGTCAGACCAAGGGTCCACCAAGCCCAGCATTCTGTTTCCAACAGTGGCCAATCCAGGCCATAAGAACCTGGCAAGTACCCAAAAACTAGGTCTATTCCATGTTACTGTTGCTAGTAATAGCAGTGGCTATTTTCTAAGACAACTTAATTAATAGCAGACTTCTCCTCCAAGAACTTATCCAATCCTTTTTTAAATACAGCTATACTAACTGCACTAACCACATCCTCTGGCAACAAATTCCAGAGTTTAATTGTGCATTGAGTGAAATAGAACTTTCTCCGATTAGTTTTAAATGTACCACATGCTAATTTCATGGAGTGCCCCCTAGTCTTTCTATTATCTAACCTGCCGCTCGCTACAGCTTCCTTGGGCTGCCTTGCCTCAGTCATCTACCAGCTCAGATCCTCGGCATATCCCGCGCTGCGGGCCACTACCGGATCTACAACCTGAGGTACACCATCGCATGTGGGAACATCCTGGAATACCCCGCTCCGCGGGCCACCACCAGACCTCCATCATCAGCGGCATCCTCTGGGGTATTCCCCCACTGCTCAGAACTGTGTCTTCTCCGCTGTCCCGCTCTGCGGGCCCAGCCTCTTTCTCTATAATAAAGTCTGTCTCCAACAGTGTCCTGTGCAATCGAGTGAGGATCCTCCCTGTGAGCGGAGTCAGCTCTCACCTCGGCCCAGGGTTCACATTCATATAAAACCATAACATTGCTGTGGCACTGCTGAGGTAAGCAGGCTTTTGCTGCTTTTTCTGTTTATGTAAAAAATAAAAGTGCATTTTCTGTTGAAAGCCAGACTCCAGGTGATTTCTGTCCTCTGGCATCGCTCCCTAAAGCCAAGGACCACCCCATGCTAATGCAGTAAGCAGGAACTAGAGATGTGATTAAGGTTCGGCCTTCATTATTGGTCCGCCGCAGGAAATTTCGTTTTCCTGCGGTTCAGGCAGATTTTTTTCGGCCGCCCTGAATTTCGGGGTTAGTGCGCACTACTCTCGAAAAATGAATTTTCCCCAAATTTTGGGAAAATCCGTTTCATTTTTTGGGGTGGCCGAACCAGGACAAATTAGGCAATTTCATTGAAATTGCCTAATTCGTTCTGGATGAATGCACATCCCTAGCAGGAACAGCATTAATTTACTTTAGCATAGAACATATCTAAATGATGGACTGACCATAGGAGGGATCCTTGATAATGATTTAAAATTATGAGCCAGGTCAACTGCTCTGTACTATTTGTTTGATTTTACATTTATAATTTATGTATGTTTTACATTTTCTGCCCTGAATGTAGCACATGTTTTTTAAATAAATATAAAAAAATAAAATATAGGTAGTGCCACTTTGCATGGAGCTGTGGAGATCTAATTATCGGGTGCCTGACTCTGATTCCTTTGGGGTAGATTTTCAGACGAGCGCGAATAGCCTACTTTTGCTTGCGCTCCACGCGCAAACAAAAGTACGCTGGATTTTAGTAGATACGCGCGGAGCCGCGCGTATCCACTAAAATCCTGGATCGGCGCGCGCAAGGCTATCGATTTTGTATAGCCTGCGCGCGCCGAGCCGCGCTGCCTCCCCCCGTTCCCTCCAAGGCCGCTCCGAAATCGGAGCGGCCTTGGAGGGAACTTTCCTTTGCCCTCCCCTCACCTTCCCTCCTCCCTACCTAACCCACCCGCCCGGCCCTGTCTACACCCCCCCCTTACCTTTGTCGGGGGATTTACGCCTCCCGGAGGGAGACGTAAATCCCCGCGCGCCAGCGGGCCTGCTGCGCACCGGGCCGCGACCTGGGGGCGGGTACGGAGGGCGCGGCCACGCCCCCGGGCCGTAGCCACGCCCCATACCCGCCCCCAAAACGCTGCCGATACGCCCCCGGAACGCCGCGACGACCGGGCCCGCCCCCCGACACGCCCCCCTCCGAGAACCCCGGGACTTACGCGAGTCCCGGGGCTCTGCGCGCGCCGGGAGGCCTATGTAAAATAGGCTTCCCGGCGTGCAGGGCCCTGCTCGCCTAAATCCGCCCGGTTTTGGGCGGATTTAGGCGAGCAGGGCTCTGAAAATCTACCCCTTTGTGTCTGTGATGATGTTTAGGCCACTTGGCAATGTGAGCTCATAGTAGTGGGAAAAGTGATAAAATGGTGAAGGTGCTGAGAGTCCCATCAGACAGCAGGACTAAACAATGAGTTGTCCTGTGCTTGAAGTTTGAAGCCTGCCTCTTGGGAAGCCTGACAATGTCCATGTGTATTTACCACCATTCCCCTTAAGGCCTGCTTATCGGCACAGTGTGAATTCCCTCAGTATGGTTGGAGAGAGAGCCTTCCTGCAGATGTGAAACATCTGGATGGACATTAGTGGCTCTAACAAGCAAGCTGCACATAGGTAGACAATGGTGAAACTCCCAAATGTGACCGAGATGTGCTTACAGCTGCTGTAGCCAGTCCCCCTTCAGTTGCCAGACCTCCTGGGCCTTCTCCTCCAGGTCCTCTATCTGGTTAGATATTGAATTAGATGAGATAGGGCACAGCACATAAGAAACATTCACTATTGCACATTGCCTTTGCTTCCGCCTAAACCTAGATCCCCATCACTATGGATCGTTCCTGGCCTTTTAGGCATCCATGGATCCCGTGTGCTTCTCACCTTCCTTTTAGAATTGACTTTGCATTTTCAAGTGAAGCTTTTCCCTTGGGATCCCATTCCGTACAGTCACCACCTTTGGTTTGCTCTAGTGCCATAGTTACACTGTAAATGCAGGCAGAAAAGCACCTTATTGCTCCTGCAGTTTGTGCACCTGAACTGCTCCCACTGCTCTGGGTATTGCCCAGCTGCCTGGCAGCGGGTGAGCATTTTCCACAAAGCTCCTTAACCCTGCTAACCTTGTTCCCTCCCTTCATGTTGAGAGGAAGAGCCCCCAAGCTGATCACTAATTCTGCCCCCAGCACCCGCCTTTCCCTTCCCTATAAAGTACTTCCTGTATCCACTTCCCTGTATTCACTTATCTCTTGGGGGTGTGAGGATCTGGGATTGTAGGTCCTCCTGAGTGTCTGTCAGGCTCAGGACTTTCCTCTGAATCACACGGATGGGGAATAAAACTTGCCCTCGTGCCTCAGGATGAGTATTGCGAGCCTGCTTTCTTCCCCACTTCTGAGGTTTGGCTTTCAGGACTGGCTCGCCATTTTCCTGATTTCTCTACACCTGCAGAAGTGGAAACAGTGGATGTGGAGTGGATGTGCAAGCTTTTTGCTGTGTGTGGAAAGTATTGACATTCAGAACTTTTTACCACATTTAAAAAGCCTGTGCGTACCTTTGAGCGGCGTGCCTGAGTGTGGGAGCAGACGTACACATACAGAGGGCCTGCCTTGTGTGCGTAGCTGCTCACTTTCTCACGCTGTTGAAATTACCCTATTTATTTATTTATTTATTTATTTATTTATTTAACAGTTTTATATACCGAATTTCTTGTAACAGGATTACAAATCAAAACGGTTTACATAATAACAATAACAGTGCCTCAAATAGTGCAATTACATAAAACAGAGGAATACAGAACTAGGATCATGAAACTGTTGAAACAAACCAGGGTATATATATATATATATCGAGCTATGATACATGGCTGGTAGAGAATGGTTAGGTTAAGACCATGGTATTGGCAAAGGGCCTTGGGAATTGGGGCTAAAGTAGGACATGTAGCATTTGACTAGCCTTTTACTAGCCTTTTATCTCTGACAATTGTCACCCTCTGACAATGCTTGCATTTATTTACTTGAATAGTTTTATATACCGTCGGAAATGCCATCACAATAGTTTACGTTATAAAAGAATAAAAATATACAGGGTACATAAAATAAGAAATTACAGTTTACATAATAAGAGAATACTCAATGCAATAAAAGAATAAAAGAAAAGAAAACATAAATCAGAAAGGAGAAAAAAGCCTTGGAGGTGCAGCACTCTCGTTTGCTATAGATCTCAGGAGCAGTAAGAACTGGCAAGAAACTTAATCTGCATCCTGGGAAGCCTTCGTGAACAGCCATGCAGTTACATTTTTTCACAATAATTTTAAAACGGGTTGTAAACGTAGTTCGGATGGAAGAGAGTTTCAAATTTTAGGGCCAGCGAGAGAGAGGGCTCTTGCTCTGTCCTGCCTAAGGTGAGCTGATCGGACTGAAGGAATTTCTAAGAGGCCTTTCCTTGCAGATCTGAGCTTTCGCTGGGGAATGTGTAAGCGAAGGGCGAATTTTCTGCACCTCGCAGGCTGTTATGAAATTATTCTCAGAATGTCTAGGCTGACAGGCAAGGATGACCAGGAAATAAATTAGAAATTTTCAGCTCACAGGGAATCTCAACAAAGTGTCTGCCATTTCTAAATATGTCAAGGCCACTTTTCTTACATGTTCAGCGATGATGCAGACCAGCAGGGGTTTGAAGACTGAAAAATTGCATTGGAGAATATTTGTGGGAGGCAGAGGATAGGGCAGAGCAGTTCACAAGGGCAGGGAGAGGCAAGGGCGAGCGCATTTGAGTGACTTAAAGAATCCGGTTCAAGGGGTCAGCAAATGCAGTTTTCAGGGATAAGGACTTTCACATTGTTTTTCCAGCATTTATTTTAACTCCCATTGATTCTGCATCTCCCTATATGCAGGTCTGAAATATCCTCTCTTAAAGCCCTACGGTTTCTACAGACTGCAGCGGCACGCAGATCACGTCAGGTCTAGTTACAGAACACGCTAGTCCTGTTCTGCAGTTACCGCACTGGTTTTTGCACTTTCAGCTAATGACGCTGCTTTACCAGGCTCTCCAGGGAGAAGGTCCATCTTTTGGCTGACTCGTTAACACTTTATATCTCTTCTCCTATACTGCTCTGCAGATCAAGAGCTGCTACGTGTTCCAGTCCTCAAGGACCCAGGCCTTTTCTCTTATTGGCCCTTCATTTAGGGATGCTCTGCCTCAGGAGCTCCGTGACATTTCAGACTACAAACTTTTCCAGAAAAATGTAAAAGATCACTTACTGCACCTCACATTCTCTTAATCCGCCTTTTAACATGCACTGGTGTATGTTTTCTTATGTCTTAGTACTTCCTCACTGCTCATTCATGTCTGTGTTTACAATGTAAGCCGCTTAGCACGGCTTCTCCAGTACAAGCAGAATATAAAACTTTTACATACATTAAAACAAAGAAATAAGGGTGGGAGGGAGACTGCCAGGTGGACAATCCAGATGAGAAGCAGATCATGGCTGAAACAGAGAAGGAGAGGAGCTGCTGATATTAGTTCTGAGTGTAATCGAAGGAGGAATATGTTATTGATCGATCTTCAATAATAGAACACCAATCAGGTATTCCCACTTTTGGAGAATGGGGAAAAGCCTGATAATTCATGTACTAAGGCTGAAGGTATTGTCTTATGCACAGTGACCTTGCCTGTGTCCTGCAAGGAATCAGATTTCTCGTAGATTCTGATCTCAGAAGTTCACTGCCCTCTAGACCAAATGCACAATGCGGCTGATTAGTGTTATTAATCCTCTCACCAAGCATTACAGTCAAATTAATATTTGTCTCTCTGTTATTGAAAGCTTTACTTTTGTACCCTTATATCTTAAAACAACCTATATTTAATATTAAGTGCACAGACGAGAAGCAGCTATCCCTCGAGGCTCAGCCTGTATGCAGCAGGTCCCCATAAGGAGCACATGGTGTCCTCTCAGATCTTGGATCTCAGCTACAAATAGAGGCTTCACCTCATCAGCGGTGTTTCTGTCTTTGCTCAGTCTCCTTTGTGTCCAGGAAGACGTCCACAGGTGAACTTCAGTACATATAAATATATTTTTTGTGCCCATCATTCAAAAATACAATTGGACGTGATCAACAAAACCCATAAAACTGCCCTCAGCATTCTCATGAATTGTGTGCAGGAAGGGCAGGCATTACCCCAGGATAAGCTGTTTCAAAGCTGTAAGGATGGGAGCTCATCGGCTTCTGATTTTATTGCTGCTTTATAATGTCCCATGCAAGACTGCTGAGCGCTACTGTGCAAAAGTGCCTGCAATCGACAACACAAGATTTCAAGGATACTACAAGGCTGGTGATGTCATAATTGGGGGAATCACAAATATGTTCTCCTATGAAATACGATCATTTGATGCATCCTTCACAAGACTTCCCAATTGGGTAGTAGCGTACTGGTAAGTACCATCATTGCTTCTCTCCTCTCTGAGACCTGCTTTTAAGTTTTATTTTAGGTGGACATTTGCATGAATTGTAGATGTAACTGAAGGGATCTTTAGATGTAGATGGGGGGGTCTTCTAACAATATAACATTTTCCTGCCACTATTATTCTGATATTATTGCTTTAATAAAAATCTGAGGGTTCATTGCCCCCAGAGGCTGCAAAGAAGTCACTTGCTATTAAAAGACATTTACTGAGAAGGTAAAGAGATGGGGAAATGCACCAAGGGAATTCTTAGAGGTCAATATTTAAAGGAAATTATGGGGTAACATTTTGAGTTTCATATTTCCCACCCTGCCTAGCAGATAAATCTTATCCAGGTAAATAATAACCTGCATGGGGGGCATTTTGGGGCAGAGTGAAAACTTAGCCAGGTAAGTCTGCTCAGGTAGATGATTGTCCTTTTACTCTGTCAGCTTTACCTGGGTACCTCAGGTGGGTCTATTCAGTGGCGCCCTATCCGGCTAACTGCTGCTGAGTATCTGTGAAAGGTTATTTGGGTAACTTTACCTCTCAGCTCGCCACTGAATATGGAGCTGGGAATAAACATGGAATAAGGATTTTTAGGCTGGTAATGTTTTATTATTTTTTCAGATCTTCTTAGCAATTCCATAGTCACTGAAATAAAGAAACACAGAAGAGGTCAGTAGTCAGGGGCTACTTGGTCCTTCCAGTCTGACCATTTGTGCGGTCACTGATTCTCCCGTGTTCTTCCTCTCTCCCCACGATGCTAAAGTCCCTGTTTGAATTCTGGCTCTGATTTAGCAGCTACCTCCTCAGGCATCCTCCAACCTGTCTGTGAAAAAATACGCTCTCAGTCTCCTTTTCACTTGAACTCAGTCTGTTTTGCTTCATATAACACCTCCTTTCATTTTATGGAAAATGCTACCTACTTGTGTTTTATTGACGTTAGAAACCTGTTTCAGTGTTCACTGTTTGCCTTACATCTACCCTTTCCCTATTCTTTAGCATAAACTTGTACCCCCATCATTCATTACCTCTATCTTTGCTTATAGTAGTGAACTCTTTTGAATTTCATTTAAGGTACCTTGTCCATGTCATGTTTTGTACATTTGGTCTCCAGAAGAGCCAGCAGTATTACAGGAGGGGTTTCACCAGACTCCTGTGCAGACTCTATCAAGCTTAACACCTATTAATCACTCTCTTTCCAAATTCTGCCTGTTATTGATATTTTTTCTTTTCATCACACATTCTGCTCTTTTACATCAGAGTATATTTTAAATCGGGCACACGTGTGCACTTTCATCGGCCTGCACACAGGTACTCGGATAAAGGTGAATTTTAAAAGCCCGATGTACGCATCAATCAGGGGATGTGTGAATATGTCAGGCTGGCATGCACCGAGTGAATTTTAAATGCCACCCAGATACGCACGTAAATACCACTGCGTGCCCATCTCGGAACTTGTGAGAAAGGGGTGGGACATGAGCACTCTAGGATCTTAACCTGAAATTTGTGCATAAACACTTAAGTGATCTGACGCACACTGGGGTCTCCAGCCTCTTAACTTTACTTCTGCTATGGATGATGTGGAAGTGATAAAATAAAATAATCTAGGCAGATCAGTGGGGTTTAAAGGGTCAGGGCTAACAGGGGGGAAGGAAGGCTATTAAACCACGGGGGTTTGGAAGACCTATTTCTTAACTGGCCAAACTGGGAATGAACTGGGAAAACTAGAAATGGCGTCGGCATGAGTCCCTTTTAAAATTCCCCCACGTACGCGGTAGAAGTGACTTTTGCTCACACAGGCCTGTGTCCACTTAAAATTGGGTGCACTTGTGCAAGAGGCCAGGCTATTTTATAACAACCTTATAAAATATCCGATAGGGATGTGCAGACAAAAAGTTTTCGTTGCGTTTGTGATACGTTGTCGTTGAGGGTCGATTCCGTTGAATATGGAAGTATGGAGAATTCCATAAGTTGTGGATCTGTCCATACGTTTCCCGGTTCCCTAAATAAACATTTAAACCCCCACCCTCCTGACCCCCTCAAGACTTACCAAAAATCCCTGGTGGTCCAGCGGGAGTCAGGAAGCCATCCCTGCACTCGTTTGCGATTTCCTCACGGCGCCGATAGCCTGTGTCACAGGGGCTGCCAGTGCTATTGGTCAGCTCCTGTCACATGGTCACCGGCGCCATCTTGTGCTCCTACCACGTGACAGATAGGTCAATTGGCAGGAGGTCGCTCCGGGACCCCCGTTGGACCCAACCGGAACTTTTGGCCAGCTTGGGAGGGCCTCCTGACCCCCCTCCTGACCCCCCCCAAGCTGGCCAAAAGCCTCCTGACCCCCCTCCTGACCCCCCCCCAAGCTGGCCAAAAGTTCCGGTTGGGTCCAACGGGGGTCCCGGAGCGACCTCCTGCCAATTGACCTATCTGTCACGTGGTAGGAGCACAAGATGGCGCCGGTGACCATGTGACAGGGGCTGACCAATAGCACTGGCAGCCCCTGTGACACAGGCTATCGGCGCCGTGAGGAAATCGCAAACGAGTGCAGGGATGGCTTCCTGACTCCCCGCTGGACCACCAGGGAGTTTTGGTAAGTCTTGAGGGGGTCAGGAGGGTGGGGGTTTAAATGTTTATTTAGGTTCACCGTATTCAACAGAAAT
The DNA here is from genome assembly GCF_901001135.1 of Rhinatrema bivittatum. Taxonomy (NCBI): domain Eukaryota; kingdom Metazoa; phylum Chordata; class Amphibia; order Gymnophiona; family Rhinatrematidae; genus Rhinatrema; species Rhinatrema bivittatum. Next base: position 326,563 of record NC_042633.1, on the reverse strand, counting down.
CTGTTGAATACGTTGGGAGTCGCTATGCATTTCGGCTCCCAACGTATTTTTCGGATCGCTAAAAATAAGTTGCGGATTACAAATACGGTGAAAACGAATGCACACCCCTAATATCCGATGTCAACATCCACTTGAAATGAAAGTCCACAATTAAATGTGGAGAAGCCTCAGCCACTTGAGTCTCTAGAGTACATGAATACTCCATCCTCATGTTTTTGGATGATGGGGAATCCTTTTCTACATATCTAAAAATTACTTCTGTCCTGAATAATTTTCCAAGATATTAATCAATAAATTTTACGTGCTTTTGTAACATACCTCTAGGAACTAGGGCAGAGAAATGTTGAATCATCATTGTGACATGAAAAGACTGACAATAGAGTGCTGTCTCTTTAAGAGCTGGGGGGGGAAAGGAGATTCAAAATTGGATTGTCTGAGCATGTGCAAACAGATCACTGCTCAGCTTGAACAGAGTTCCTGCCCTGCTCTGAATTAATAAATATTATCTGTACTGATTAAGGTGAGCAGCCCTCTATAATTGTATTCATGTGTAATGTATTTATGTTAGTTAACATTGTTTTGAGATGTATTGAAGTTGTTTTTACTTTACCTAAAGAGATTTATAAAAATTGGATTGTCTGAGCATGTGCAAACGGATCACTGCTCAGCTTGAACAGAGTTCCTGCCCTGCTCTGAATTAATAAATATTATCTGTACTGATTAAGGTTCTCTTTTCTGGAACCCTGCTGTGGACGACTTGGGAGTAGTTGAACTGTGCCCTGTCAGGATTTGAAGCTCTTCTTTCGGATAGAGGCTGCTGTATTGTGGATTTGGCAGTTGGAGCAGCAGTACTGACGCCCTCTTCAGTTCTATATTCAAATGGACACACAGTAGGATACAATCTGGGACTTTGCTTGTTCAGAGACTGCTTAAGGTCGGGTGCTATTATCACATGCTGATTCTGGTTGAAATACTTAACATGAGTTTATGACAAAGTTGAGTTTTCTCTTGTACTATATACATGTGTTTATATGACAAATGCAGATGCTTAGGAAGTGAACAGATTTATTTCAGTCATTCATTCCAGTAAAGATAAAACTGTTACTCACTAAAGAGCGTGTGGATTCATTTCTGATACTGGGTTGGGAATCAAAGTGCAGGTTTCAGACACAAGAAGTCATAAAGAAAATTGAACTTCAAGGGTTACACTTTCAGGCAGTAACTATTTGATCTCTTATTTATTTATTCCTGGCTGCTATCTTCTAATTAGTAGGACATACAAATATCTCATTACTGTAATACAAAAACCCCTCACATTTAATCTATTTATAAGGTAATGTATATTCATGGAATGCTCATTATATGCTGCCAGATAACCAGAGGGTCGTATCATTTAGAGGGGAAAATTCAGTGTATCTGTCCAGCTAAGTTCAGGATTTAGCTAGAAATACCCAAAGTTTTGATTTTTCTGCCTCTAGTGATGGACAATTTTTAGCTGAGTAGACCATTAGCCAACTGAAAATTTCCCAGATAAAAATGAGGCAGCATTGGAGAAGTCTGGGGATGGCTTAGATTTCACCAGATAGAGCTGATAGTCAGTGCTGTCCCAGATAAAGTCATCCAGGTAAGTCTGATCATGTCCTAGGGCTGTTCTAACATTAGATGCATCACTTTACTAGGGTAAGTTTGACTGTAGCCAGGTGAATTCAGCAGAATGCAGATGAAGCTATGTTCAACTTAATATCTGAGTAAAATTGGTCAGTTAACATTTCATGGATAAGAACCCTGCTCCCCAAAATCTTATTCTATGAATTCTTAGTGATTACAAGCAGCTGTTTGAGCTCTTAATTTATTGTTTGCTTGTTTTGTTTTTTATTTATTTAAAATATTTTATATTTTGTTTCTTCCATCAATGTGGATTTGAAAGGGCACATTCATAAAATCAACAAAAAATACATTAAAATGTATAACTTATATATAAAACAGACACATACATTTGACAACAGAACATCATCAATATGAACATAATACACAATATAATTACTTAAGAGCCTCCTTAAAATATAGCGCCTTCGGTTGTTTCTTAAAATATTTTACATCCTTCTCCTACCTCATATGAACTGCAACTCATTCCAAAAAACCGGGGCAACATGTCAGAATGTTCATATTTATTTTAATGATTAATTTGATTTATATTCCGTTTTTTGGCATTGTACGATTACTCTACAACCAGTAGCTGCTTACTTAAGGAACTGTTGTTAGGCTTTTTCTGATGATGTCAACTGGCTTCTATCAATGCAGCTCATGTGCTACAATGCATGACTTCTCTGGATAGAGCAGCTGATGGGTAATCTGTTGCGATGCGGCTATGGCCGAAGCCATGAGCCGCCTCTTACCTCTGCTGCCGTTCCAACCAGGCCACAGCCTGACTTCCTCATGGCCCAGAGGCCGCTATCTCACCGCTCCCATGGCCAGCCTGGAGACACCGATGCCACGGACCTCTGTGGCCCACCCGCCATCTTGCCGGCATGGCAGTAGCCATGCCGGGCTGTGTTTCGCAGCCTGAGAGCCGCCGACGCTGCCATCTACCTCCGCGACGTGGAGGCCGCATCCTTGAGGTTTCCTGCGGCATTGGAGCCGCTCCTGGAACCTGCCTGCAGCTTGGACGCCGCTGCTCCCTCGTCGGGCTGCCCTGAGGCCTGCTCTGTCTCCTCTCTGGCTCAGCATACAGAGGCAGCATGGCCACTGTCCTGGGTCCTGCCCCTTCCTTCCTAAGGGATGGGCCCGTGGCTACTTGCTTGATTTAAAGGGCCAGTCAGGTGGGGCCCATCTGAACTCCTCCCAGGGAGTTGCCTGCTTCCTGCCCTATAAAAGGGCTTCTCTGTCAGTCAGTCCTTGCTTCAGCAAGGAGCTAGTCCTCCTTGGCTAGTCCTCTTAAGGACTTCTTGTTTGCAGCTCCTGCCTTGCATCTTGACCTTCTTCCATGGATCTTCGTTCTTCCTGGTCTCTGTCCTGATGTTCCTTGCTTGATGTCCTGATGTCCCAAGTTCCGTCTTGTTCCCGGTCCTAATGCACCAGGAGGTGGGACCCGTGCCTCCGGAGATTTACTGCTTTTACTCCGAGTTTCCATACTCCAAGCTGTTATCTGGTTCCCTAATTTCGACTCCGGAGGATCTTAGAGGTTTCCTCTATCCTGCGCTATGAGACTGTCTGATCTCCTCGTGGTCCGCGACCAGGCAGCCGGCTGTGTAGGGCGCGAAGGAGACAGTGTGGTTCGTGACCAGCCCCACGTGCTTTGTAGGGCACCTGAGGGTCTTGCTCATCCCTCTTGTTTCCTGTCTTCGTCCCAAGCTCCACTCCATGTTCCAGCCTTCATTCAAAGCTCCAATGCTTACGAACTTCTTCCACCGTGACCTCTGTCTGGCCTACAGCATCTGCTATACCCTGTGGCAGGTCCAAAAGGGTTTGGAATGGTCAGAGGACCACTCAGAGACCACCATTGCGTTGGTGGTCTCATGGGCATGCAGGTCGGCAGAGGGTTCGAGACTTGGACTGTCCTCACCACAAGGGCACACATTCTCCTGTCCCATCCTGGAGAGCTTTCGGTTGTGCCCCATCCCATCATCAGCACAACAGGATTGCCAAGCCTTGAGTGTCCCGAGCTTGAGGCCGACACAAGCTCCAACATAATCACCAGTATTTTAATGTGTGATCTGTATTTCATTGTGTGACAATGTCGTTTTTGCAGTACTGGAGTAATATGCTCAAGACAGGAAAATTAGGGCCTATCTCCGATAATTTTCGTTCCTGTAGTACCAAGGATCAGTCCAGACTCCTGGGTTGTGCCTCCGCACCAGCAGATGGAGACAGAGCCAAACTTGTCAGGCTCCCCCTATATATACCAGGGTGCCACCCACAGCCTGTCAGTATAACGCAATGTCAAAGCAGAACTCTGACAACTAAACACTAACTAAACCCCCCGGCATAGTAACCGGAGGAACCCCAGGCCCACAGTCCCCAATGAGAGACTAGCCCCGGAAAGAAAAAATAGCATATAGCTACTCAAATAAGAAAATCACGCAACCTTCGCATAACAGAACAAAACACAGTGGACTCTCCGAAACTGAGAAAACACAGAGGGCGGGACTCTGGACTGATCCTTGGTACTACAGGAACGAAAATTATCAGAGGTAGGCCCTAATTTTCCTTTCCCTGTACGTACCGGATCAGTCCAGACTCCTGGGATGTACCAGAGCTGATATTACTTGGGATGGGATCCGGAGAGGCCTGCTCTTAAAACACCTGCTCCGAAGTTGCCATCCCTTGAACCCTGAACATCCAAAATATAATGAAGTGTAAAAGTATACCAGGATTCTAAGAGGCAGCCCAGTAGATCCCCTGTGTAGAGATCCGCATACACTATCCCAGGAAGCCGCCTGGGACCTCGTCGAACGGCCCCTGAGCCCTCGCGGAACCAATTTACCGCAAAGGGAATTATGCGGACCCTAAAATCTCCTTCACCCAGCAAGCCACGGTAGCCTTGGAGGCCCTATTACTCCTCCTTTGGCCCTGACAAACCAGAAAGAGGTGAGTAGAAATTCGATATCATTTGACACCCCCAACTACCGCCGGAAAGATCCGCGCACGTCCACCTTCCTCAGATCGCTTGCCAATGGCTCCGACCCCCGGAGATCCTGAAGGAAGGAAGTTCCACATCCCGGTGCAAGGAGAATACCACCTGTGGGAGAAATAAGGGAACCATGCGTAGCGTCCCCCCACAGCATCTCCCCGGCTTCCAGTATTCGCAAGAAAGCTCCTGCAAAATAGGGCCTAAAAACCCCTGACACTCCTCTGGCAGACGCAACCGCCACCCAGACCACTATCTTCAACTTAAGGTCCTTAAAGGTTGCCTGTTTGAAATAGCGTGAAGGGAGGAGCACATAGGGCTTCGAGGACCACACTCCAATACCAGGAAGTACACTGAACCTTCAAGGTGTCCGCAACTGATCCGCCCCTCCGGGACCCGGGTCCAAACCGGACGTGCCGCTAAAATCTTTCTTCAATAAACTCCCGAACGCCACCGAGAACTGCTACCTGACCCCTTAGGTAACCACAGGATAGCCACAGGATAGACCGAGTGCCAAACCATCCTGTAGAAGTCAAATAGCTGAAAACGGAAGCCCGAGTAACAGGGATTGACCGTTCAACGTACCATGAATCGAACTCCTTCTGTGATCTCAGCAAGGCGGCACCATCGTGTCAAAGTAGCCTTTGCCCCTTAGCCGACGCCTTTCAAAACCATGCCGCCCGCCCAAGCGATCTACCTGATCGAAACACATAGGATTCTGGTGGAGGAAATCCGGAAGACTCAGCAATCACCGCGGTCCCTCCACCGCCAGGTCGAGGAAATAGGCAACCATGGCCTTCCTGGCCAACCAGGAGTCACTCTAACAACCTTGGATGGATGGGTCTTCATGCGCCGAAGGATTCCGCTGATCAGAGGCCAAGGAGGGAGATGTACCGAAGAATCCTCGTGGACTACGGCAACGTCAGGGCATCTGCTACTCTTGCCCCCGTTTCTCTCCGGCGGGCCAAGAACCAGGGAGCCGTCCTTCTGGAACGTCGCCCTCAGGTCCCTAGCCGGCGTGTCTCATCTGACGCAGATGAGATGGGAGGCCCTGCTGTCAGATCTCATTCTCCTGGGCCGACACACTGGCGTCTCAAAAACCGCATGAACGTCGCCGACCCTTGTTATGCGAGACGCCGCTATCCTTAGCATGTGACGCTCCATCCACTGCCGCAGGCTACTCGAAGACCACCACTTGACTTCTCGGTCCCCAGTGCCTAATGCTGTAGGTCACCGTTGTCGCGTTGTCTAAAAGGACCCAGACAGACTCTCCTGGGATCATAGATCGGCCGATGTGACTCGGACGTAGCCCAACGGTCCTGAACCGACTTCTAACCTCAGAGCAACGGGACTCGCAACCGTGGTGATCCCCATCCATTCTGGCTTCGTCAATGGTGACGGGAGAAGACTGCACCGACACTGGGCTCCATCGGGGGAGCAAAGCGGATTGTAATGGATCAAGTGTGGCCCCGCTCCGATGAAAGGAATACCGTTCCCTGGGTAGTATCGAGCAACGCTCTTAGGAAAACTCCCGGGATTGAGAGGGAACGAGAGGACTCCTCGTGATGTTTGCCACCGCATTCGCTAGTGATGGCGACCCAACAGAGGGGCTCCGACTGCGGCCGAAGAGCCAACCGTCCAGGTACAAGGGTAACAGTAGTCCTCCCTCCGCGGCGGTGCCGCTACAACCACCATGCCTTTGATAATGGTCCGCAAGGCTGGACAACTGCACGCCTGTCCTCCCCGATGTATCACCGGAGATGTTTCTGGAGATCCGCACTGAGCCAGCCAAGAAGATAAGCCTCCGTGAGATTCAGGCATTCCGGGAATTCCCACCTGGCCGTATCGATGCAATGGCGGGCCGTGGCGCCCTTGTACGAAGAACGGGATACGCCGCCATCTGTTGACACACTTGGGATCTGGTATGGGCCAGAAGGTTCCTTCCTGCTATGGAACTACGAAGGAAATGGAGAAATGTCCTTTTCCCCGCTCCTGATGCGGGACCGGCCCCACTGCTCCCAGATCGAACCACCTGTCCAAGGTTCGCTGGACCGCTCGGTGCTTGTCTGCGTCCCTGCACGGTGTTTGACTACCGGCAGCACTCCTCGATCTGACGTGATCGTGGCCCATTCCTCGTAGAAGAGAGCCAAACTGCCCCCTTAACGTGGGCCGGCAAAAAACGCCTGTCCCGAAACAACCGAGTCTCCTGATGTCCGGTTCCCCCCCCCCCGAACGAAGGGAGGAGGGAGGGGAAGGAGCCCCTGGGCGTGAGCCCACTTTCCCCTGAAAAAGAGAGCTGGATGGGAAGGATGACCTGGGGCGTGACTATCTTTCATAGGAGCTAAACCATATTCTCCAACTCCTTCCCGAACCGCAGCTTCCCCTTGAAGGACCCCGGCATGGACTCGGACGCACCATCCGCCGACCAGTCCTGCCACCACAGCAGTCGGCTCGTAGAGCCCGTAGCAGCCACAGAGCGTGCCGAGGTCCGCAGACAATCATTCCGGGCATCCGCACTGCAGACCACTACCGGCTCTCGGTGTCTGGCCTGGCAAGCCTCCTCTTCCGACTGGCTCTCATTGGCCAGAAGTCATTGGGCCCAGCCTAGACCGGCTCTGAGTGTGAAATTACTGCCAATTGCCATCCAGATCCCTAGGGCCGAGACCTCAGGGATCTTCTTCAACTGGATCTACGACTTTCGATCGTGAAGACCCTACAGAGCCGTGGTACCCAGGACCGGTATGGTTGGGCGCTTCATGACCGCTGACACGTCTGCGTCCACCTTGGGAGCTCGCAGGACTTCCAAGACGTCCTCCAGATCCATGGGAGCGAGCCTAGACTTCTCCGGAGGTATAGCGATCCCTAATTGCTCCAGGCTGGCTGGTATGAAGGGTCCCAGTTCATCCCTATAGAAGAGATGGATGACCCTGGGATCTTCGCCCTCCGGAATCTGGCCCCGCTTCTTAGACCGTGGCGGCGTGGCTCCGTCTACCTCTACCCCCCCTCGGGGGTGGGGACAGGCTCTCCAAATCCTCCTGATCCGACGTGTCCTCTGAGGAAGCCGAGGCGTCAAGTGGCGGGAGGGCCCTCCGAGCCTGCTTTGCCCGCAAACATCCCGCAGTGGCCCCCAGGACTCTCCTGCTGTTCGCCTGCGAGACCTACAGCCCCTGCCAGCCCTACACAGCATGGGCCAAATAAAAGCAGGAGGCATCCGACTTTGGGAGCATCCCCAAGGATTGAACCAGGTACCTTCTGCATGTGAGGCTGCAGTGCTAGCACTGAGCCACCGGGCTGCTCTTTGTGGATCCTGAGGTGCCCCCTGCTCCCTCCCCTGAAGAGGCCGTGGGAGTAAACACAGTCCCAGTCTCGTGCGCTATGGAGAGAGAGAGAGAGAGAGAGAGAGAGAGGGGAGTTCCTACCCCCCGTGGAGGATGGCGAGGCAACCAGGGCGACCGGCTAAGGGCGTCTTTTGCTGCATCTGGGGCCCCCAGCGAGACTGGTATCCCGATCGGCCTACTGAGCACCTGTTCACGCGTCCCCCGAAGTCCCTGCCTCGTCGGGGATGTAGGCTGGACCCAGCTCAACTCCTGAGACCCACGTGCGCGCGCCGACCCGCAGGCCGCCCAGGCCGCACCACGTGGCAGGCTGGGTCGGTTCTAGCCGCCGAGTGAACAAAAACTCACCCCTGTGAGCCGCGCATGCGCCGACCCGCAGGCCGTCCAGGCCGCACCACGCGGCAGGCCGGGTCGATCTGCGCCCCCGAGAGATTAAGAAAAACTTTTTTTTTTTTTTTTTTCAAAATCAACCCGCCGGGAAACGCGACGATCAGGGAGGAAGTAGCCGAAAGAAAATCAAACCGCGCCGCCGAGCCGCCACCGCGAGAAACTTACCTCATTCTTTCTTTTTTTTAAACGACGCTGTCCCCTGGCGGGTGCTGAAGTGGCCTGGTTGGGGTGAGTGAGCCGGGCTCCCCGGTATCACCTCGGCTGGGCCGGTTCTCACCTGCAGGGTCCTCGACCCTTGGCCACAGCAGCCTACTACCAGGGGGGATGGCCCCCTCGGGACCTAGCAACCCCCTGGGAGGCTCAGGCCCGATCCTCTGGAGAACCTGCAACAAAACAACAAATATCTCCCTTTTTTTTTTTTAAACTTTACTGCAAGGAGAGGGAATAAACAAAAACCTAGAACTAGCCCTCTTACACCTATACACTAACACCTAATTGAATCAGGCAAGACTGTGGGTTAGGCATCTGACCATCTGCTGGAGACAGTTATACTGACAGGCTGTGGGTGGCACCCTGGTATATATAGGGGGAGCCTGACAAGTTTGGCCCTGTCTCCATCTGCTGGTGTGGAGGCACAACCCAGGAGTCTGGACTGATCCTGTACGTACAGAGAAAGCCAATTCCACTTCTCAGTCTCACCGCTGCATGTTGTATTGATTGGACAGCCCAAAGCAACTTTTCTGAAAGCCCAACTAGCAAACTGCATCTGTAGTCAAGGTGCCCCATTACTAACACTTGTACTACTGTTCGAAACAGTGCAGCAGTGAAAATACATTTTAATGACTTAACTATCTTTAACTTACAAAATGCTGACTTTGTGGTTTCAAAGTTATTTTTGAATCAACAAACACCCCCAAATTTCTAGCCTACATCAAGATTGGTAACTAAACTTCCTCTTATGATAAGACCATATGATTCTTATTAATGGCTTCTTATGAATACTTACAGCCATCCCATTATTTTGTAACCAATGTGTAATACTAGTAAGACAATTCTGGAATGGTAAAATTGGGATATCATCCTTCTTATCACTTGGGATAAAGTGCTTCATAAGTGCAATAAGTTATCTACAGAAGATAGCACTGAACCTTGTGGGACCCCATGCAACAGGGACCTCAAAGCTGAGCAGCTGTCACCTTTCTGCACACACAGTCTTCTGGCCTTCAGAAAGGAGATAAATCAAGCCATCACCCCCAACCCAGGCCATTAGTCATCCAACAGGAAAGCAACAGATAATGTCTGATAGTATCAAATGCCACCGAGATATCTAATTGCACTTAGTTTCCAGATTGGTTATGCTCTAATCTGCAATTTAAACTGTCCATGCTGACAGCGAACGTATCTCTGTGCTAGGTGATTTTCTGAAGCCAAATTGTTGATTGATTTTTCCTTCAGATATGAGGTAGGCTGTAGCAAAACACTTTGGGGTAGATTTTCAAAGGCTACGCGTGTAAGATACGCTCATAACCTGAGAAAATCTGCCCCTGCACGCGCCGAGCCTATTTTGCATAGGCTCGGTGGCATGAGCAAGCCCTGGGATGCGCGTATGTCCCGGGGCTTTCAAAAATGGGCGGTCTGTAGGCAGGGCCGGGGGCGTGGTGGCGGTTCGAGGGTGGGTCGGGGGCATGACGGCGGTTCAGGGGCTGTCTGGGGGTGCCGGGGGATGGCAAGATGGCGAGACAGCGAGATGGCAGGCATAACTCAACGTGAAAAGGTAGGGGGGGTTTAGGTAGGGCTGAGGATTGGGTTAGATAGGGGAAGGGAGGGAAAGGAAGGGGGGGGGGGGGCCGGTAAAAAAGTTCCCTCCAAGGCCGCTCCGATTTCGGAAGGACCGGGGAAAGCCATCGGGGCTCCCCTCTCACAATTCCTCAGCCTCATCCAGGGTTTACTCTGGCCTGTCCATTGCCTCACAGCAGAGGACAAAACCAGGCCCCCAGGAACCATTACAGAAGAAAGACAAATGGCCTACCAAGGAAACACTCAAACCAAGAGTTCCAGACTCTGACATCCTGCTGGCTGCAGTACTACCCAGAGGTCCTCACAGGGAACCAATTCCTGCCCTTCAGGACACCTTAGCCTCCCAGGCAATGTTTTATATTTCACTCAGCCTGTCTCAATTTCTCACTATGGTTGAGCAGCAAGGAAAACGTCCAGGTGAGATACCCTTGGAGGCCCCTCCATCGCCACAGGAAAGCCTCAGTCTGGGTCCTTCTCCCGGCCCACCCACACTGACTTCTCCTCCTCGGGATATTTCCCCCCAACCTTCCACTTCACCGGGATCCTCCACAGGGTATCCTTCTGACACTGCAGATGAACAACCAAAGCCCATATCTCCACTGAAGGATCTATCATATTCCACATTTGTGGAAAAAGTGGGGCAGCATCTCAACATTGAGACTCAGAAGATACCAGATCCAAAAGCAGAAGTCCTGGGTATCCTTAAAATCTTTGAATTACCTTCATATCCTTGCCTTGCCCTCTAATGCTGTCCTGGACGCAGTCATGACTAGGGCTTGGGAATCTCCATTTGCCAGCCCACCAACCTCTCGTAAAATGCATTTAAAATTCCATATGAGGCAATCACAGTTTTATTCCATGGTGCAGCATTCTCATGCCTCAGTGGTAGTGGAGTCAGCTATGCAGAAGGCCAAAAAATCATGTCTGCATTCAAACACTCCACCCAGAAAGGATTCCAAATACTTGGATGATTTTGGGAAATGGGCTTTTCAATCGGGGATGCTAAATGTGAAGATTCAGTAGCACCAGTTCTATATTACACAGTACCTGTACGAGTGTCTCCAATCTCTAAAGCCCCTTCTTCATGAGGTGTCCTCAGACCACCGACCTCCTGAACAGTTCCATGACTTGAAGGAAGGGTTAAGGCACATCCTCTGAATGGTTTATGAGGGCTTCGATACCTCGGCCAGGTCCACAGCAAACGCCATTGTTGCCCGATATTTAGCATGGCTTTGAGCGAGCGCAATTCACGAAGACATGCATGAAAAACTTGCTGACCTCCCCTGTCTCCCAGATAATCTCCTTGGAGACAAATTGAGAGAGTCTGTAGCACAGCTCAAAGAGCAGACGGTGTCCATTATATCGCTAACCACTCCTTCCGATGGATCTAGATGATATATCTCATCCTATAGGAAGCCTTATTACCAACGGTGTCTCTACAGGCCTACCCATCCTACTGGCCTCAACCATATACATCAAGTCGCCTTTAGCCTCCTCAGCAGCAAGGATATCGATGACGCCAACGCCTTCCTCGAAAGCCTCATCTGCCTCAAGACAGCAATCCCCCTAAGTCCCCTCAGGGCTTTTAGGGACTGTGAACCCATCTCTACTACTACCAGTAGAGGGCAGACTCTCCCACTTTTTTCCAGGATGAAAGGCGATCACATCCAACCATTGGGTCTTACAAATCATCCAGGATGGCTACTCCCTCAATTATGCATCCATCCATTCTGTTCCACACCTGGTATGCCATAGACACCTGAATGCACAGTATGGACCACTTCAGCAGGAGATCAACAAATTGCTTCACCAGAAGTGCATTCGCGAACTACCCTCGGCGTAGTTCCACCAGGGGTTCTACTTCCAATACTTCCTTATACCCAAGAAGTTGGGGGGGGGGGGGTTTACGACCCATCCTAGATCTACATTCTCTGAACAAATACTCTACAAGGGTGAAATTCAAAATGACGTCACTCAAATCCGTCCTGCCCTTCCTTTACCCCAAAATTGGATGTGTTCACTCGACCGCAAGGATGCCTATTCGCACATACTGATGCATCTCACGTCCTGGCAGTACCTATGCTTCACGGTCAATGGCCGCCACTTCCAATACAAGGTGCTCCATTTTGTCCTTTCCTCAGCCCCCAGAGTTTTTACGAAATGCCTAGTGGTAGCGGTGGCTCACCTCCGACACAGGGTATTCAAATATTCCCCTACCTGGACAACTAGCTGCTGGTAGCCCCCAACCCATCCCTCCTACACACCATTTTCTCTAAACCATATGCTATCTGGACAACCTGGGACTGCTTGTCAACTACGAGAAATCAAATCTGCAACCCACTCAGGTCTTACAATTCATTGGGGCTCAGATAGACACCATCCGGAACAGAGCTTTCCTTCCAGAATCCCGGGCCCTTGCCCTCACATTGCTAGCTGGCCACCTACAAGAGACCACCATTGCTCCTGCCCACCAGATCCTGACCATCCTTGGGCACATGGTGGCATCTATATATGTCGTTCCACACACTCGCCTTCACATGCGTCGTTTACAATGGGGTCTGAAGTCCAAATAGAGCCAGTTCTGCAAACCTCTCTCCACTCCCATCACCCTCACGTTCAGCATGAAACGGGATTTGGAGTGGTGGCTAATACCATCGGCACTCACGATAGGAGCACCTCTAAAGCCCCCAGTATATCATAGTGCCTTTCTCATCTTGCAGAAGTGTGGCAGGAGCTCCCACATGATTAAGATGGACATTGAGTCCACCTTTCACTTGTTTCCGGTCTGCTCAGATTATTTCTCCCTCCTGGGTTTAAAATTCATGGGTTCCTACTCCTTTCACAAGTGCATACCAATGGGCTGCTCCATCTTGTGTGCCTATTTTGAGATGTTCAGCTCGTTTTTACACTGGGTGGTAGCCCACCAAGGAGAAGCTGATTCCATTTTCCACTACCTGGATGATTTCCTGATTGTGGGCCCAGGTTGTTCACCTGTCTGTGACAGGCTATTCCGGCTCTTCCAGACAGTAGGAGGCAAGTTTGGCATCCCCTTGGCTGCTGACAAATCTCAAACCCCCTCTGCCACTCTAAAGTTCCTGGGGAAAGAGCTGGACTCCAAGGGTATGGTATGTAGGCTCCCTTCAGATGAGATAGTGGCCTTGGCAGGCCTCTCAAAAGATGTGTCCCTTTCTCCAAAGCATTCTCTGAAGCAAATGTATTCCTTAATCGGAAGCCTAGAAACACCCCAATGGGCAGGGTGTTTCTCTAGCGCCTCATCCTGTCAACAATTGCATACAGAGTGATCATCACGATATTAGATTCACTGAAGCAATGTGTGAGGACCCCAGTGTGAGGATCTGCATTCCAGGAAGACTTCAACGGGGTCACTGTTTGGTTTCCTCCACCGATTTCTATCACTTCTCTCACATTTATTTATTTATTTTGGATTTTTATATACCGACATTCTTACATTACATGTAAATCATACCGGTTTACATAGAACAAAAAACAGCTGGAGAATAATTCCATAGACTGATACAGTGAACAATTACAAATTAAACTTGTTAACAAACTAAAAAGGGTACATAACTTGGAAAAGGTTTATATAACAGAAAATGTACAAAAAAAGATATTAAATGAGGCACCAAGGGTTGCACGAAGGGGAGCACAAAGGGGAAAACCTCTTTGTTGCACCCCTTCGTCTCGCGACGCACGGCGCGCGGCATCTGGTGGTGAGGCGCTTTTCAACCGCCGACGAAGGTCTCCGTGACATCGTGGGAGGGGGCATGGTCTCTCTCTCTCGTGATGTCATCTCACCTCCCGATGTTATAGTTGCCTCTCAGTTCCTTTTCTTTTTTTTTAACTTTTGAAGATGGAAATTAAAGTTACTGCGGGGGCCCTAGATGTAAATGGGCCTCCCCGCTCGCCCGCGCCCGGCGGCAAGGCGCCCCTCAACCGCCGACGAAGGTCTCCATGACGTCATGGGAGGGGGCGTGGTTTCTCTCTCTCGCGATGTCATCTCACCTCCCGATGTTATAGTTGCCTCTCAGTTCCTTTTCTTTTTTTTTTTTTTAACTTTTGAAGATGGAAATTAATGTTACTGCGGGGGCCCTAGATGTAAATGGGCCTCCCCGCTCGCCCGCGCCTGGCGGCAAGGCACCCCTCAACCACCGACGAAGATCTCCGTGATGTCGTGGGAGGGGGCGTGGTCTCTCTCTCTCGCGATGTCATCTCACCTCCCGATGTTATAGTTGTTACATTGTTCTCCAAAGCCACTGGGTCCACCTGGTTTGGGGTGTACTTCCAAGGCTCTTGGTGCACCAGTGCTTGGCCATCAGACTGGGTATGGAGGGGTGTCATAGAGAGGATCAATTTCCTGGAACTTTTTCCCATTGTGGTAGCTCTCCATATTTTGCAATCCGAATTGAGCAATAGCAGAGTGGTGTTCTGGTGTGACAATTCTGCTGTAGTAGATGCCATAAATTCCCAGGCTGCCAAATGCCCACTTATGGCTGAGCTCCTGCATGAATTTGTGCTGACATGCCTAAAGCTGAACATCACAGCTAGGTCTCACCATGTTCTGCGGGTTCATAATGAGATTGCCAATTGACTTTCTTATTTAAGTGGTCCCGTTTCTGAGTTGGCCCTAGAGGCAGACAACTGGTGCCAGCATACATCTGATCCTGTGGAACAATGAAGTATTCAAATTGATGCAATGGTCCATAGCCTCTGGAATGTGGAATAGGGATGTGAATCGTGTCCTCGATCGTCTTAACGATCGATTTCGGCTGGGAGGGGGAGGGAATCGTATTGTTGCCGTTTGGGGGGGTAAAATATCGTGAAAAATCGTGAAAAATCGTGAAAAATCTAAAAATCTAAAAATCGCAAAACCGGCACATTAAAACCCCCTAAAACCCACCCCCGACCCTTTAAATTAAATCCCCCACCCTCCCGAACCCCCCCCAAATGAGTTAAATAACCTGCGGGTCCAGCGGCGGTCCGGAACGGCAGCGGTCCGGAACGGGCTCCTGCTCCTGAATCTTGTTGTCTTCAGCCGGCGCCATTTTCCAAAATGGCGCCGAAAAATGGCGGCGGCCATAGACGAACACGATTGGACGGCAGGAGGTCCTTCCGGACCCCCGCTGGACTTTTGGCAAGTCTCGTGGGGGTCAGGAGGCCCCCCACAAGCTGGCCAAAAGTTCCTGGAGGTCCAGCGGGGGTCAGGGAGCGATTTCCCGCCGCGAATCGTTTTCGTACGGAAAATGGCGCCGGCAGGAGATCGACTGCAGGAGGTCGTTCAGCGAGGGTTCCGGCGCCTCGCTGAACGACCTCCTGCAGTCGATCTCCTGCCGGCGCCATTTTCCGTACGAAAACGATTCGCGGCGGGAAATCGCTCCCTGACCCCCGCTGGACCTCCAGGAACTTTTGGCCAGCTTGTGGGGGGCCTCCTGACCCCCACGAGACTTGCCAAAAGTCCAGCGGGGGTCCGGAAGGACCTCCTGCCGTCCAATCGTGTTCGTCTATGGCCGCCGCCATTTTTCGGCGCCATTTTGGAAAATGGCGCCGGCTGAAGACAACAAGATTCAGGAGCAGGAGCCCGTTCCGGACCGCTGCCGTTCCGGACCGCCGCTGGACCCGCAGGTTATTTAACTCATTTGGGGGGGGTTCGGGAGGGTGGGGGATTTAATTTAAAGGGTCGGGGGTGGGTTTTAGGGGGTTTTAGTGTGCCGGCTCACGATTCTAACGATTTATAACGATAAATCGTTAGAATCTCTATTGTATTGTGTTCCATAACGGTTTAAGACGATATTAAAATTATCGGACGATAATTTTAATCGTCCTAAAACGATTCACATCCCTAATGTGGAAGGCCTACACAAGGAGTTGATTGGGAGAGGTTGGAGAGGAGGGGCCATTCCAGAAGACTTAATGATAGACTACATCATTGCACATAAGAGCACGGGAATGTCCTGGGGTAGCATTAAATCTCATTTGGTTGGGCAGGCCTTTTTGGTTAAACTGTGAGGATGAACTAACCCCGCCATTTACTTTGTGGCCTATTTGTGGGCTGGGCCTGAAGTGAGACTATCGCAGCTGTGGCATACTATCCCTGACATAGCTTCTTTTATTTACAAGGTGCTCCTCTTTTGCCCTTTTTTTAGCCTGGCCTTTTTGTGGCACTGATGGTGGGGGAGTTGGTGTCGGCCATGCACTGGGTATCCAACTGGACCGGCTTACCGTTGTCAGCGGTGGCAGTGTCCAGCAATAGATATAGTGCTCTGCTATTCAAAGGTCCAAGATCGACAATCTTGGTAAAGGCCAGAGGTTGGTCCTGTCTGACATCCATGAGTTGTCTACTTATCCTATTAAAAATGCAGGCTACCTGGCATCTCAACTGGCAGGTGGATACCACTTCTCAGGCAATGACGATCTCCACCTCCTTAGCTGTTTTCAATTTACTGCAGTCTTCCAGAAGACACTTGTGATTTACAAGCTGAATTTTACGGTCTACACTCCTTTAGAAGTGGAGTGGCCAGTACTGCAGTGACATAAGGCCTTCCGTTTCATGCCAGTGCTTGGGCAGATGGGGTTCTGTGGTCTACATTTCCTACATATAGCATGCGGATGGCACCCTGGGAAGTGCTTGCATTTAACCTGCAGTTACTTTTATTAGTCATCATAGGTGTACCTGAGAGGCCCAAGATGGTATAGTTCCTAGGTCACTCGTTCGTTTTCTGGACTGAAAACACCATGCATAGGCAGAAACCCCTCAGTTGGTGGAAGTCCGACGCGCAACACTGGAAAGCACAGTGGTTTGGCAAACCAGGCATGTGCTAGTCAGAGCTGGTTCCCTTCGTATAGTGGCTGTTACCTGACCTTCTGGAGCCCGGTGATCATCCAACGACATTGGTAGATACCCCTCATGCTACATTCTGCTTAAGACTATAATCTGTGACCTAGCCCTCATTGTTAACTTCGTGGACCCTTGGGCCGGTCAGGACGAAAGATGATAAGAACATAAGAACATAAGAAAATGCCATACTGGGTCAGACCAAGGGTCCATCAAGCCCAGCATCCTGTTTCCAACAGTGGCCAATCCAGGCCATAAGAACCTGGCAAGTACCCAAAAACTAAGTCTATTCCATGTAACCATTGCTAATGGCAGTGGCTATTCTCTAAGTGAACTTAATAGCAGGTAATGGACTTCTCCTCCAAGAACTTATCCAATCCTTTTTTAAACACAGCTATACTAACTGCACGAACCACATTCTCTGGCAACAAATTCCAGAGTTTAATTGTGCGTTGAGTAAAAAAGAACTTTCTCCGATTAGTTTTAAATGTGCCCCATGCTAACTTCATGGAGTGTCCCCTAGTCTTTCTACTATCCGAAAGAGTAAATAACCGATTCACATCTACCCGTTCTAGACCTCTCATGATTTTAAACACCTCTATCATATCCCCCCCCTCAGTCGTCTCTTCTCCAAGCTGAAAAGTTCTAACCTCTTTAGTCTTTCCTCATAGGGGAGCTGTTCCATTCCCTTTATCATTTTGGTAGCCCTTCTCTGTACCTTCTCCATCGCAATTATATCTTTTTTGAGATGCGGCGACCAGAATTGTACACAGTATTCAAGGTGCGGTCTCACCATGGAGCGATACAGAGGCATTATGACATTTTCCGTTTTATTCACCATTCCCTTTCTAATAATTCCCAACATTCTGTTTGCTTTTTTGACTGCCGCAGCACACTGCACCAACAATTTCAATGTGTTATCCACTATGACACCTAGATCTCTTTCTTGGGTTGTAGCACCTAATATGGAACCCAACATTGTAGCATGGGTTATTTTTCCCTATATGCATCACCTTGCACTTATCCACATTAAATTTCATCTGCCATTTGGATGCCCAATTTTCCAGTCTCACAAGGTCTTCCTGCAATTTATCACAATCTGCTTGTGATTTAACTACTCTGAACAATTTTGTGTCATCTGCAAATTTGATTATCTCACTCGTCGTATTTCTTTCCAGATCATTTATAAATATATTGAACAGTAAGGGTCCCAATACAGATCCCTGAGGCACTCCACTGTCCACTCCCTTCCACTGAGAAAATTGCCCATTTAATCCTACTCTCTGTTTCCTGTCTTTTAGCCAGTTTGCAATCCACGAAAGGACATCGCCACCTATCCCATGACTTTTTACTTTTCCTAGAAGCCTCTCATGAGGAACTTTGTCAAACACCTTCTGAAAATCCAAGTATACTATATCTACCGGTTCACCTTTATCCACATGTTTATTAACTCCTTCAAAAAAGTGAAGCAGATTTGTGAGGCAAGACTTGCCCTGGGTAAAGCCATGCTGACTTTGTTCCATTAAACCATGTCTTTCTATATGTTCTGTGATTTTGATGTTTAGAACACTTTCCACTATTTTTCCTGGCACTGAAGTCAGGCTAACCGGTCTGTAGTTTCCCGGATCGCCCCTGGAGCCTTTTTTAAATATTGGGGTTACATTTGCTATCCTCCAGTCTTCAGGTACAATGGATGATTTTAATGATAAGTTACAAATTTTTACTAATAGGTCTGAAATTTCATTTTTTAGTTCCTTCAGAACTCTGGGGTGTATACCATCCGGTCCAGGTGATTTACTACTCTTCAGTTTGTCAATCAGGCCTACCACATCTTCTAGGTTCACCGTGATTTGATTCAGTCCATCTGAATCATTACCCATGAAAACCTTCTCCATTACGGGTACCTCCCCAACATCCTCTCAGCTGCACTCCAAATTTCTTACAGAGAGCCCTTCAGTACTTTGCCGTAAATTGGGGACCTCGGTCAGACGTAATGTGAGAGGGTAACCCATGTAGCCGAAAGATATGCCGGGTAAACAGCTCGGCTAGTTCAGGAGCCGTAGGTAGTTTCGCGAGAGGCACGAAGTGTGCCATTTTCGAGAATCGGTCAATCGTGACCCAGATCACGGTTTTCCCTTCCGAGGGGGGTAACTCTACCACAAAATCCGTGGAAACGTGGGTCCAGGGCTCCGTGGGGATTGGAAGCCGTTGAAGGAGCCCCCAGGGGCGACCTGGTAGGGGTTTCTGTTGGGCGCACGTAGGACACGACTGAACGTAAAGGCGGATATCTTCCCTGACCCGGGGCCACCAGTAGAACTTCGTCAGGAGCTGGAGAGTCTGGGCCACCCCCGGATGACCGGCCGTCAGTGAATCGTGGGCCCAGGCTAATACCTTTCTCCGAGAGCAAGCAGGAACCACCGTCCTCCCCGCGGGAGCCACTACCGCAGCGGCAACCAGCACCTTAGCTGGGTCCAAGATGTACCGGGGAGGCTCGTTGGAGTCATCAGTCTCTGTCGTGCGGGAGAGGGCATCTGCCCTAACATTTTTCGCTGCTGGTCTGTAGTGGAGGGAGAAATTGAACCAGCTGAAGAAGAGAGACCATCGCGCCTGCCGGGGATTAAGCCGCTGGGCCCGACATAGATACTCCAGATTCTTGTGATCTGTGTAGACTATTATAGGATGCTGTGCTCCCTCCAGCCATTGACGCCATTCTTCGAAGGCCAGTTTAATGGCGAGTAATTCTTTGTCCCCGATACCGTAATTCCTCTCGGCGGGAGAGAACTTTCGGGAAAAATATGAGCAGGGCCGGGATTTGCCATTCTTGGAAAGTTGGGCTAGCACGGCCCCTACGGCCACGTCGGAAGCGTCGACCTCCACGATGAATTGACCCTGTGGGTCCGAATGGCGGAGGCAGGTGTCTTGTAGAAAGGCTTCCTTGAGAGTCTGAAATGCTAGTACGGCTGTGTGTGGCCACTTCTTGACATCGGCGCCCTTTCGGGTAAGGGCCGTCAAAGGGGCTACCAGACTGGAGTAGTGTGGGATGAATTGACGATAGAAATTGGCGAAGCCCAGGAAACGCTGAAGCGCTTTAACTCCCAATGGTTGCGGCCAATTCTTAATGGCGGCAACCTTGTCGGGATCCATATGGAAGCCTGTGGACGAAACGATGTACCCCAAAAAGGGTAAAGACGTTTTTTGACGAGTTATTGTTGTCTATTGAATATTTATGTTATTATGTTCAGAAAATCTGTTTATTGTAACATGTTTTTATTGTAACTTATGCATTTTATTGTAACTTATGCATTAGTTCTTTAGCTCATGCATTACTCATATTTATGCCTATCAACATTGTTCACTGTCACTTGCCCATCCCAATTTAACTCACCGTCTATCTTTAGCTATTTTCTACATTTACTCACGTTTTTTGACGAGTTATTGTTGTCTATTGAATATTTATGTTATTATGTTCAGAAAATCTGTTTATTGTAACATGTTTTTATTGTAACTTATGCTTATGTTCTTATGTTCAGAAAATCTGTTTATTGTAACGCCTTAACCGCGACAGTTTTGTTCTATGGAAACCGACCTGATTCGATATTTGTATCGAGAATGTCGGTATATAAAAATCCTAAATAAATAAATAAATAAATAAATAAATAAATAAAGACTGCTGCTCAAATTGGCACTTCTCTAACTTGGCGTAAAGCCGATTCTCCCTTAATTTCTGAAGTACTTGGCAGACGTGTTGACGGTGTGACTCCAGATCCCGGGAGTATATTAGTACATCGTCGAGATACACTATAACAGAGGTATGTAGCATGTCACGAAGTACCTCATTCATGAGATTCTGGAACACAGCCGGGGCATTACAGAGTCCGAAGGGCATGACGAGGTACTCATAATGGCCGTCCCTGGTGTTGAAGGCGGTCTTCCACTCATCCCCCGGGCGGATCCTTACGAGATTATAGGCCCCCCTGAGGTCCAGTTTGGTAAATATTCTGGCCCCTTGAAGGCGATCCAGGAGTTCAGGGATCAAGGGCAAGGGGTAGCGATCACGCCGGGTAATGCGGTTCAAGCCCCGGTAGTCGATACAGGGCCGAAGAGACCCATCCTTCTTCCCTACGAAGAAAAAACCGGCCCCAGCCGGGGAATTCGAGGGCCTGATGAAGCCCCGTTCCAGGTTCTCCTTGATGTATGCGGACATGGCCTGGGTCTCAGGCAGGGATAACGGGTACACTCGCCCGCGAGGTGGTGTGGTACCTGGCAACAGGTTAATTGCACAATCGAAGGGCCGATGCTCGGGGAGCAACTCGGCCTTCTCCTTGGAGAAGACATCCCGGAAGGCGTGGTACTGCGGAGGTATGGCTAGAGGCACCGTCAGAAGCGGAAGCGTGGGTCGTAAGCAGGCAGGGAGACACTGACGAAAGCATGTGGGACCCCATGATGTGATCTGGAGCGAGTTCCAGTTTATCACCGGAGAATGTTTCCTTAGCCACGGCAGCCCTAAAATAACAGGGTGAATGGACCTTTCCAGGATGAGAAAGGAGATCTGTTCAGTATGAAGGGCCCCGACCTGAAGCTTGAGAGAATGAGGCCGAGTGGAGATTGACCCGGGAAGAGGGGTCCCCTGGATGGAAGATACCCGTACGGGTGGCTCCTGAGGCTGGGTCTCCAGCTGAAGTTGCTGTACAAGGTCTCGGAGAATAAAATTTCCCCCGGCCCCAGAGTCGAGCAGGGCTAAGGCATCGAAGGCCCCCTCCGGGAGGCACAGACGTACTGGAATAGTACTTGGGGAGTTCGAGGTGGTGTTGCCTAGAGTCAACTCCCCGCTAGACTCTAGGTTCGGGCATTTCCCAGGCGCTCGGTACAGCGAGCCAGAAAGTGCCCCTTCCCACCACAATAGAGACACAAGCCCTGGGAGCGACGCCGCTTCCGTTCCTCCGAAGAGAGGAGTCCCCGGCCCAACTGCATGGGTTCTTCTCCCTGAGTAGTAGTAGTCGGAGCGGGCTGAGACGGCCGGCCACGAGGAGGCGTGGACCTACGGGTGGACTGTCCTTGGGTGGACTTCCGCTCCCGGAAGCGTCGCTGAATCCGTCTGTCTACTCGGCCTGCCAGTTCAATCAACTCATGGAGGTCGTCCGGGAGATCTCGTCCAGCCAATTCATCCTGGAGTCATGGGGAGAGCCCCTCCAAGAAAATGCCGTGCAGACTGTCGGCTCCCCAGCCCAATTCTGTGGCAAGAGTTTGGAACTCCATGGCATACTCCTCCAGGGGACGGTTCCCTTGTCGTAGTTGGAGTAGTTCCGAGGCGGCCGTGGAAGCACGGGACGATTCGTCGAAGATCCTTCGGAAGGACTTGACGAACTGGACTAGGCTGCCTAAACGGGGATCCTGACGCTCCCAGAGGGACGAAGCCCAAGCCAGAGGCCTCCCATCCAGGAGGGAAATGATGTAGCTAGTTTTCACATGGTCGGCAGGGAATTGTGCAGGCAGCAGGTTAAACTGGATGTAACACTGGTTGAGGAAGCCCCGACAAGACTTCGCGTCCCCCGAATAACGGGACGGCGCAGGCATCTGGACTGGAACGGCGGGTCCGGAATTGGTCCGGGAGGTAGATGCCGTAGAGCTAGCGGCGGAGGCTCCCTCGACTTGGTCCGCTAACCGTTGGACCGTCGACATCAGAGTGTCGAGGCAGCTCTGTTGCTGCTGTAGTTTCTGGGCAATGCCCGGGATGGCCTTCAGGCCTGCGAGGTCTGCCGGGTCCATGGCCTTGCAATCTGTTAACTTCGTGGACCCCTGGGCCGGTCAGGACGAAAGATGATGCGCTGTGAAGGATCACAGCAGGCGTCCTGAGTGGGAGGCGGTCGGACGGACTGGAAGAAGACTTGGGCAGTGGACCAAGGTGGAGCCCTATGCGACCAAGGGCTCGGCTGTGGAGCGGAGAGTGGAAGATGCTGGACCCAGGATCTGGAGACCTTCACCCTGGAGACCGGTACCCCCCCGAGAGGAGCTCGTAGGAGCCCGGCCGCTGGGACTTTTGGAGATTCGCCCTGGAAGCCGGAGCTCCCCCAGGAGGAGCCCGTAGAGGCCCGGCTGCTGGGACTTAGGAGAATCTTCGGGCCCGTGGAGAGAAGAGCTGAGGAACAACGAAGGGTCCGAGAGGGGGTCCAGGAGTCAAGCCGAGTCAGGGTCGAGGTCAGATGAAGAAGCCAAAGCCGAAGGAGCGGACAGAAGCGTGGTCAGGATTCAAGCCGGGTCGGAGCCAAGGGTCAGCAGCGGAAGCCAAAGCCAGAGGAGCAGACGGAAGCATAGTCAGGATTCAAGCCGGGTCGGAGCCAAGGGTCAGCAGCGGAAGCCAAAGCCAGAGGGATCAGTGGAACGCAGCAACTGGAAGACAGGGAGCCCCTGTGGAACCTCGTTGCAAGGCAGGGAAGAGTAGCAACTGCAGGGCTTAAGTAGCCCTGCAGCGTCTGACGTCATCGGAGGCGGCTCAGGGCTTTCCCGCGCTGGCCCCTTTAAATGCAGGGCTCAGACGCGCACGCGCGTCTAAGGGGGCGGGGCCAGCCGCGGAAGAACGCCGACTGCTCCTCCGGAGCAGGAGCGCGGCGTCCGAGGCCCGTGCAGGGCCGAGCGAGGCAGGGACGGGTCCGGGCCGCATCGCAGGTGAGTGCCGACCCCGGGGCCGACCCGGGGTCGCAACACTCATTGCTTTGTGGCTATCATGGGTTACTTTGCTATGGTCGGAGATCATTCCCCATTTTAAGTTTGCACATAAGACAATTGTGGTCAAGGAGGGTAGCCACAGTTAACAGACAGATAGACAAGGCAGTTTCCCTACTGGTAGGTGGGAGGCTCACATTCACTTTGACTGGGTGGTTGTCTCTTGTGCCAACCTGTATGAGGATGGGGTTAACCTGTCCAACTTTGGCATGAGATTGTTTCTATACTCGCTTTCAAAGCTTTATTAGCTATATACCTGTACTCATGTAATCTGGTTATATTCTAAAAAAATAAAAGAGGTGGAGGAGGTGGGAGGATTTTAGAATTGTGGCCGCGGTTGGGTTGAGGGTTGTGCCTTCCTTGCAGACACAGGCACTTGTGATCTGGTGAGCAAGGATTAACTTTGGCCAGTGTCTGAGCCTCTGAGGAGGGGGAACATGCTGCTGGGAAAGAAGTGGTTCCAAACAGACCACCTTTGCAAGAAGTATGAGATGGAGCTACAACTTGGCATTCCACTTGCAAGACCTAGCAAGACAAGGCAGTCCTTGGAAATACTGCCCAGGGGCAGGATTGACCCCATCACTCAACATGGGGCCAATGATGGATCGGCAAGTGGTGGCTCAGGGCTCATGCCCCTGGTAGTGATTCTGTGGGACCGGGCGATGGTCTTGGCTTTGCTGCGGTTCATTATTGGCGGGGAGGGGAAGAAGGGAGGGTAAAGTGGTATATATGTTGAGGCTCCGCACCTTAGGTTTGTAGTTGTGTATAAAGTATAAAGTCAATAAAGCTGCAGCCATACTTTTCCAAATGTGAATCAAGATGTTTCTCCTTGTTGCAAACTGAGTGTATATGTCGGGGTTGAGGCTGGGGGGGGGGGGGGGGTATGGAAAGGTGAGAGATGGAGGCGACAATGTTCCTGGTGCTCTGGTTAACGGGCAGCTGCTGCCCCAACTGGCTTTACCTGCATTGAGTGGGCTGGCACTGCTAGTAATGGGATGACTAGGGCCTTCTCACCATGGGTAGCATGTGCTGCCACATCACTCACCAGGTGGGTTGGAGGGCATCAAGAGTCTGGTGGCATTATTTATTTATTTAGTTAGTTGTTTGTTTGTTTGTTTGTTTGTTTTTCTATACCGATGTTCAACTAGTGTTATCACACCGGTTTACATAGTAACAAGGAATCCAGGAGCTCAGGCCTTGCTATGCAGCATGGGTTAAAGGTGGTGGGGAGTGGAAGGAGAGGCTCAATGCAACATCATGTTTCCCCTACTGTCTCAGCATAGGTATGGCAACCACCATGAGGTAGCTGTGTTGCATGCTGAACCTCTCAGCAGCATGTGTGGCTGCATTCTGATGTCAGTGCTGACAAGGATCTAAGGATTGGTCAGCTGGTGATGTCAGGGACAGGGACTGCAAGGGGTTTTAAATCTTGGTTGCAGCGATCTCCCTTTTGAAATCACTGCCACCAGCTGGCTGTTCATGTCCTACCCTCCCTGTCCCATTCAAACAGCCAGGGGTTATCCTTCTGTGTAGGTATCTGGTTTTATATTCGGGTTAGATAATGCCTGTATTAGATAGCATTGTCACAGCGAGTGTCTGAACCTCTGGGGAGGAGAAAATACTGCTGGGCCAGTGTTGGTTCCAAACAGACCACCTTTGCAAGGAGCATTAGTTGGCACTACGGCTCAGCTTTCTCCTGGCAAGACCTTGCAAGACATGGCAAGCCTTGGGTGCACTGCCTAGGGGCAGGTTCGACATCACTCGATATGGGGCCAATGATGGATCACAAAGTGGTGGCTTGTGGCCCTTGTTGTAGGACCAGGCAATGGGCTTGGCCTGAAACTGGTCCATTATTGGAAGAGTAGAGTGTGGGTGGTAAGGCAGTACATATGTTGAGATTCAGCACCTGAGGTTCATAGTTGTGTTATTGTTAAGGTTAATAAAGCTGTGGCAATACATAGAAACATAGAAACATAGAAATGACGGCAGAAGAAGACCAAACGGCCCATCCAGTCTGCCCAGCAAGCTACACACTTTATCCATTTTTATTTCCCTTTTTCTCTCTCCCACCTGTTACTATTGGCTTCCAGTACCCTCCAGCCCTAATTCCCCTCCACCCCACCACCAATTTAGAGAGCAGCGCCGTATCTGCATCCAAGTGACATCCAGCTCAATTAGGGGTAGCAACTGCTGTAACAAGCAGGCCACACCCTTGCCCCATACTCTTACCCACCCCTGTTATTATTTTTTGTTTGGTTTTTTTTATTTTTTTGAAGATAGCAGCCCTCCATCCTTCCGCTCCGTGAAGGTGGAATAATAACTACTGGCCACTGGCATCCCACTCCGTGAATGTCTCTGTGGCTAGCTACTGCCGCTCCGTACATTTCCAAAAGTGAATCAAGGTGTTGTTCCTTCTTGTTGACTGTATATCTAGGGAGGAGCGGAGTAGGGGAGGAAGCAAGTGCCAGAGGAGTAGGGGAGGAAGCAAGTGCCAGAGGAGTAGGGGAGGAAGCAAGTGCCAGAGGCGTCAATGGTCCTGCTGTTCAGTTGTTATGCATTTGAAGTTTTGTTAACCACTTTAATTGTCTTTGGACAAATTATGCAGTATATAATTGTTTTTAAAATAAATACATACATATATACTTTATGCCTTGTGGGTTTCAATGCTTCTACATTCTTATGATAGCCTGTACTATTTGCCTCTGTGCTTTATATCATAACCTACACTCTGTCTCGGGGGCTTTGCTACATCCATGATGTTTGGTACAGCAAACGCATTACCTTTTGATGTTGCTGATGTGTTCAAGCTGTTTGGGCTACCCCACACTGTATGGCTTGGGGGTTTTAATGCTTCCACACAGTTTTTTTATAGTCCCCACTATTTGCCTTGGTGGGTTTGGTTGTCTCTGTGCTGTTTTGAATACCACACATTCTACCTCTTGGGGGTTCTGATGCCTCCTTGGCATTTGCAATACCACAAACTCTATGCCTTCAGGGTTATGACACCTCTATGCTGTTTGCTATACCATGCACTGTACTTCTTGCAGCTTTTGAAATGTCCATGCTGTTTGTGATTGGTATCACTCTATGTCTTGAGAGTTGAGATACATCTATTCTTTTTCTATACCATACACTCTACCTCTTTTGGATGTCATTACTTCTGTGCATATTGTTGCATCTGTGCTGTTTGTGAGGTTATTTTGCCTCCATGTTATTTGGTATAAAACATGCTCAGATTCTTGGTGGTTTTGATGGCTCCTTGCAGCTTGTGATACCCCACACTTTACACATTTGGGGGTAGAGATGCATCTGTGCTGTTTTTATACCACACGCTCCACCTCTTCGGTGCTTTAACATGTCTGGCTATTTGTGATACCCCACACTAAATGCCTAGGATGTTTTGTTGCTATATGGTCTTTAAACCTTACAGTGCTAACACTCCTCTATTCCGATATCACAATGCGTGAGATGAGCATAGAGGACATGTTAGCTCCATCAGGGTTGAAGACCACAGGGCCATTATAAGAGGGGGAGCTGAAGAATGGACATGTATAGGTTTCAGCTTTAGAACTCCTGCTCTCTTTCCCCAGCAAATGAGGTATAAAGTGGCAGCAGCAGTGGAGGAGGAGTAAAAGGCCCTGTGGATCCTGCCTGCGGGGGTTGCACGAGTGTGTGAATGGGAGCCTGCTTGGGATGGGGATGTGTGTGTGTGTCTGTGTCTGTGTGTGTGGTAGAGAACCAAATAGGCAAAAACAAATGCTAAAGTGTTCCAAGAAAATTACATATACATGTCGACCTGAAGTAGCAATAATGTATATCTATATACATTATTATATACATTATTATATTATATATATTATATTATATATTTATTTATTTATTTTTAATATTTATATACCGGAATTCCTGTATACAATACAAATCAATCCGGTTTACAATAAACAATAAGTTACCCTGGTTGGGGCAGTCCGACCTGGGCTTATTACAAGGAACATTGAAAGTAACAATAAATATATACATTATTATATACAAGCAAAGCAGAAGAACTTGCAACCTACTTCAAGAATTAGATCCCAAACCTACTAACACAGTCCAAGAACAACAACAATTACACGCCAGTTACACCACAGATCAACTTCCCATCACAAAAGACATGCCTTAGAGAATTCGAACTGACCTCATCCTTAGAGATAGAAAATATCCTAAAAAAAATCAAACCTTCCTCACATCCTCAGGATACCATCCCCACCAACCTCCTCATCTCATGCGCTAAAACCATCTCCAAACCCATTGCACAAATCATCAATTGCTCCCTATCTCAAGGGCTAGTTCCTAACCCCCTCAAAATGGCAATCATAAAACCACTTCTAAAAAAACCTAATCTTTCACCAGATATCCCGGCAAACTTTCGCCCAATAGCTAATCTACCATTCATCGCTAGAATCTTAGAACGAGTAGCAAATAAACAACTAACAGAATACCTAAACAATAACAACATTCTTTCTCCAGCCCAGTTTGGTTTCCGCCAATCCCGAAGCACAGAAACCCTCCTAATCTCTTTAACGGATTCCATCTTACTGAATCTCGAAAAAAGACATAAGAACATAAGAAAATGCCATACTGGGTCAGACCAAGGGTCCATCAAGCCCAGCATCCTGTTTCCAACAGTGGCCAATCCAGGCCATAAGAACCTGGCAAGTACCCAAAAACTAAGTCTATTCCATGTTACCGTTGCTAATGGCAGTGGCTATTCTCTAAGTGAACTTAATAGCAGGTCTAGCTCATCCTTCTAGACCTATCAGCAGCATTTGATACGGTCAATCATAACACATTAATAGATCGTCTATCAGACATTGGAATTAGAGATATGGCTCTCAATTGGTTCAAATCGTTCCTTAAGAACAGACAATATAAGGTCAAGGTCAACAAAGAGGAATCTCAACCAGTCACCTGCAACTTGGGAGGATCTTCACTCTCACCAACCTTATTCAATATTTACCTCCTCCCACTATGCCAACTCCTTCTCAACTTAAATCTCATCCACTACTTATACGCAGACGATGTCCAGATACTGATCCCAATTACTGAATCTCTCCAAAAAACTCTGGACTTCTGGAATACATGCCAACAAGCCATCAACAACTTACTCACAAGCCTAAATCTTATCCTTAATCAAAACAAAACAGAATACCTACTCATTTCTCAAGATGGAACCTACACACTTCCCAATACCAACCTCTCCACTCAACTAACATTGTCCCCGCAAGTCAGAAATCTTGGAGTTATACTTGATAACCAAATGGATTACAGAGCTCTCATCAATAATATTGTAAAGGATGGATTCTTCAAACTACAAGTCTTAAAAAGACTTAGACCACTCCTCCATTTTCAAGATTTCCGATTGGTTCTACAAGCAAACATTCTCACGAAAATAGATTACTGCAACTCTCTTCTACTGGGCCTCCCCGCAAACGCCATAAAACCATTACAGATGTTGCAAAACGCTTCGGCAAGGATCCTAACCAAGACCAACAAAAGAAACCACATCTCTCCCATTTTAAAAAGCCTTCACTGGCTGCCCGTCAAATTCAGAATACTTTTCAAAGTGCTCTCATCAATACACAAAGCACTACATAACTTGGCCCCACTCGAGCTCAAAATCCCTCTCCAACTCCACACCTCTACCAGACCAGTGAGACAAGCCTACAGAAACAATCTCCAGGTTCCACCGATGAAATCAGCGTTAAGTAAAAGAGCATTCTCCACAGCTGGTCCCAAACTCTGGAACACTCTCCCGCCAGAACTCAAATCAGTGCAATGCCCCATTATTTTCAAAAAAAGACTTAAGACTTGGCTCTTCAACCAAGCGTTTCCATAACATCAACCTGCCGAATTATCCCTGCCAAGGACCCCTTTATTCTATTTCTTAAACAACCTACAAGAGAACTATACAGGTCAGCTCCAGAACTTCTTTGAACTCCCCAAAGAATTCCACAAAGAATTTTTCAAACCAACTTCAACTCCTTGGCAGTCCAAAATTCAATACCCAGCCCTATGCCTATGATTTACTACCTCTGCCTACATTAGGCTCCGTATCATGTACTTTTATGTTATTAACCCCATATATTTATTTCCAAGTTATTTCTACCTGTTCTTTGTAAGACATTTACTTGTCACTGTTATTGTTCAGAATGTAAACCAAATTGATCAGTAATTCTGTTATTGGAAAGTCGGTATAGAAAAGTTCTAAATAAAATAAATAAATAAATAAATATAAATAAAAATGTAAAATAGTTTGGACGTAATCGATAATCTCACAAACTACTGCACCAATTGCTTTCAAATTTGGACACAACCTTGCTTTCACTTTTGGCAAGGTTCTTCTCTATCTAGATTACATAGATGTCACACGGTTACAGATAAAAACATGTTTTTACATGTGTGTGGGGAAAACAGCGACATCTGTTGGACAGACATGCAACACACGCTATCTACCTTGGGAAATGAAGCTGCTGTACTGCGCATGCGCGGGCAGGAGCACACGTCGGGCACAGCGGGACCAACATGGCGCTGGGAGGAGCAGCAGCGGTGCACGTCGGGCACAGCAGGACCAACATGGTGCTGGGAGGAGCAGCAGCGGTGCACGTCGGGCACAGCAGGACCAACATGGCGCTGGGAGGAGCAGCAGCGGTGCATGTCGGGCACAGCAGGACCAACATGGTGCTGGGAGGAGCAGCAGCAGTGCACGTAGGGCACAGCAGGACCAACATGGTGCTGGGAGGGGCAGCAGCGGTGCACGTCGGGCACAGCGGGACCAACATGGCGCTGGGAGGAGCAGCAGCGGTGCACGTCGGGCACAGCGGGACCAACATAGCGCTGGGAGGAGCAGCAGCGGCGGACCGGCAGCAATATCGGGCGTGGTGGTGTTGGCCGGCCGAACTTCGACACCTGGGAGGAGATGCGGCTGTGATCTGGTACGGCTTATGTGCACGACAGGGAGGCATCCTCGCTGACCTCGCGTCTTTGGGAGCGGGCCATGCAGAACCGCACAAGAGGGAGAGGGATGGGGGGAGAGGGATCAGCTGGGAGGGCATTGTGAGCGGGAGGGGATCAGAGTCAGGGAAGGAGATTGAGAGAGGGTGGGCTGTCACTGACAAAAGGGTAGGCAGTAGGCGGGGAGAGGTGACAGTGAGGGGAGGGAGAATGAAGGGGCGGTGAGTGTCAGGGGAGAGACACAGAGGGGAGAGGTGAGTGTGAGGGGTGAGAGTTGGAGTGGGGACAGGGGAGTGAAGGGGGGGGGGGTTAGTGACCAAAGGGGGAGGGGTGAGTGTGATGGGAGAGAGTTGGAGTGGGGACAGGGGAGTGAAGGGGGGGGGGGGGTGAGTGACCAAGGGGGAGGAGGATGTGTGACTGAGGTATATGAGCGAGGGGAAGGGGGAGGGGGGGGGGGGGGAAAGAACCTGACTCTGCCACTGCAACACGTGGCCAGGTACCACTAGTATTGTATATAGATGCTTTTTTTTTTTTACAAAACCATTTTTTTATTTGCATAAACATATGAAAACCAAATACAAAAATACCATACAACTACATGTGTAAGTTATACCTAATAAAAGGAGACTATCATAGCGTCTTATATACAATAAACATTTTATGTGATAGTGAAAAACTTACAAAATGTCAATAGCCACAATGTATCTTGCATCAACCAATACTTATGTAATTGAAGGAGGGTATGCTGTGTTTAAGCCAGCATTCAGTCATATTTTTTGACATGTGAGTTCTTCATTACTCCGTTCATAATATAATAGCAAATCCTCTTGCCCTTTTTGTTTCGCCATGACTGCTTTCTTCAGGGGGAAGATCGCTGCTGCATCGAGGACCTTTATTGCTAAAAAGGCAATAAGACAATGTGTATACAACCAATATGATATTTTAATGAGCTACCACATTCATGAAGGTGATGTAATAAAAGCCTTCACAGTCCTCCCCTATTTAATTTCCTTGCTTTTCGCCCAAGTTATACAAACCCTATTCTCTATACTTGCTGCACCCATTTTATGTTTTCCAGGTTATTTCTTCCCTGTTCTTTGTTTTATCCAGGTTATTATTCCCTGTTCATTGTAAAACAAGACTTTGTCTATGTTATTTTGCTGGTTGTAATGTAAACCGAAGTGATAATTAATCTTGTTAATTGAACCTCGGTATATAAAAGTTATAAATAAATAAATAAATTTATTTTATTTTTATTTATTTATTTAGAGTTTTTATATACCGGCAATCATGAAAACATATCTTGCTGGTTTACATCGAACAGGAGTGCATTATAAACAAAAACTAGAACTGTGGTGTCCGAAAGTACAGTTACATTTAACAAGGGTAGCCGAACTTGGAGAAGGAAGAAGAGAGGAGAGAAAAGAGATGGTTAAACAATATACAATTTAAATATAGTATACAGAATAAATGTTATATACAAGAGGAGTGGTGTTTTAGGAGTCATTGGAATGTGTCATTGGGTTGTGTCCGGAAATGCTTGTTTGAATAACCAAGTCTTAAGTTTTTTCCTAAAAGTTGGGAGGCAGGGCTCCTGTCTGAGGTCTGTAGGAATGGAATTCCACAAAAGAGGGCCAGCTGTGGAGGTGGCGCGATCTCTTATGGTGATGTGTCTGGTCGTTTTCGCTGGGGGAACTTGGAGGGAGCCTCTATAAGCATCTCTAGTAGGTCTGGTAGAATTATGTGTTTGGAGAGGGAATTGAAGATCGAGAGTGGTAAGTTGATGTATAGTTTTGTAGGTGATGGTTATGGCTTTGTACATGATGCGGAAGTAGACTGGTAACCAGTGAAGCTCTTTCAGGACGGGGGATATGTGGTCTCTTTTCCTTGCGCCTGTCAAGATTCGGGCTGCTGAATTTTGAACCATCTGTAGGGGTTTGGAGTATGATGATGGTAGACCTAGCAATAGGGAATTGCAATAGTCTAGTTTCGAAAAAAATGACTGCTTGGATGATCGTTCTGAAGTCTTGAGCGTGGAAAAGAGGTCTTATCCTTTTCAGGACCTGAAGTTTATAGAAGCAGTCTTTGGTTGTTTTGTTGATGTGTGCCTTGAAGTTTAGCCGGTTGTCTATTATTACTCCTAGGTCTCTAGCTTGTGTGGTAGGCAGATTGGTAGGAAGAGAACTGTTGGAGGTGTTGTTCTCAGGAGAGATGAGTAGGATTTCAGTCTTAGAGGAATTTAAGATGAGGTGTAGGCTGTTGAGTAGTTGTTTGATTTTTTTGTGGCATGATTCCCAGTAGTCAAGAGTATTAGAGTATGTGTCTTTGATAGGGATGATGATTTGAATATCATCTGCGTATAGGAAAAACTTTAGATTGAGGTCGGTGAGAATAATGTTATTTAAAAAACATTCTTTATGAATTTTAAAACAGGACTTACACTCCCTGACATCTTATGTGCTGCAATAGTCTAGTAAGAACAATTTGCAAAGAGATGTTGCTATAGAAGAAGCATCGTTCACATAGACAATCTCCAGGAGGTTGAAATAATCTACAACCAAGTTTTACAATTAGAGCTTAGAAAAGCTCAAATTAAGACACAGACTGTGTCATGGTTCATAATGCTAGACCATTAGAAATAATAACATAACAAAAAGAAAAAGCTATCTGAATGGAGCCTACCTCAGTCTTCCTGCCACTATTGTTTGCAGCGGGAACCCAAAACAAGGCCTTGTGACCCATTTAAATATACCTGAGACGTTGTCAAGAAACTGCTGAGTCACTTACTAGTAGCTTAATGTAAACCATAAAAATAGAATGAGAGACAACAAGAGCTTCCACAATAAAAATCTATAAAAAGGCTTCCATTCAATAACTGCGTTAAGACCATCTGGAGCAGAGGTCTTCCTCTTAACAATAATTTCTTGCTTACGACATTGCAGCTGCATAGATATAGTCCCACCTCTGGCAGAGTGTAAACATTGTATGCCAAAAAAGCTGAGTTTTATTAGTGAATGGTTACATGCTAGCCAGTGTTTTACAATAGGATGGCTGGACCCAAACAGCATGGATTTACCAGGGGAAGGTCCTGTCAGAAAAATCTGATTGATTTTTTTTGATTGGATGACTAAAGAATTCAATAGAGGAAGAGTGCTCGATGTGATCTACTTGGATTTCAGCAAAGCTTATGATACGGTCCCGCATAGGAGGCTTGTGATTAAAATGAGAAGCTTGGGAGTGCACGCCAAGGTGGTGGCGTGTCTTACAAACTGGTTGACCACTGTACTGCAATCCCTCATTTTTTCTGAAAGTTGATTATTGTAATGCCCTTCTCCTAGGCCTACCCAAAACTACCATTCTACCACTACAAATGCTTCAGAATGCAGCAGCACGCATTCTCACCAACACCAGAAAATCGGAACATATTACTCCCCTACTCAGAGATCTGCACTGGCTCCCCATTGCGCAGAGAATCATGTTCAAAACCTTATCTCTAATACACAAGACCCTACACAATGAAAACATGACATAGTTCTATAATGAACTTTACTTCCACAAACACTCCAGAACCCCTAGAACACAACATGCAGCCACCCTACACCCCCCCACACACACATAAAACCACCACTCTTGAGTCAACTAGGAAGCGTGCGATAACCATAGCCGGACCGAACTGTTGGAACAATATGACACCGGAGTTACGGCAAGAAACATGCCCAATAAAATTTAAGCAAAAACTGAAAACATGGCTTTTCCTACAGGCTTATACGTAACCCTTACGCTCTCCTCTCTCCCTTACTCCTACAGCCTTGCCCACTAATGTACTTAAATGTACATCCCCTATTTCTTTCTCACCACACTTAACTTTTTGTTGGCAATTATTCATATCGATTGTATATAAGACTTCTATCCCATTTCTTTCTCTCATACCCAGCTTTTCTCTTTTCCAATTGTGTTTTATAAAATTCATTCTATTTATAGACTTATAAATTCAGTGAGATAACAATTTGCTTTGTACCACTATATTATTTTTCCCTTTCATTGTTCCACTGTTCTCTCCCCTCCCCCCCAGTTAACAAGTTTATTGTAAAGCACTATTGCATATGTTTGTTAACAAGTTTATTGTAAAGTTTATTGTTTATTGTTTTTTGTAAAGCAGTGTTGCATATGTTCGTTCTATTTGGCACAGCTGCAGTGTTTCTGTTAATTGTGAACCGATGTGAGGTTACTAAACAAATGTCGGTATATAAAAACTGCAAATAAAATAAATAAAAATAATAAGACAGCATGAAATGGTAAATGGTACCTACTCTGAAGACGAAGTGATGTTAAGTGGAGTGCTGCAAGGATTGCTGTTGGGACCGGTCCTGTCCAATATCTTTGTGAGCAACATTTCGGAAGGGATAGAAAGTAAACTTTGTCTATTTGCGGATGATACTAAGATCTGCAACAGAGTGGACATGCCGGACTGGAGTAGAGAGAATCAGATGTGATTTAAGGAAGCTTGAACAGTGGTCAAAGATATGCCAGCTGGGTTCAATGCCAAGAAGTGCAGAGTCCTGCATCTGCGGTGTGGTAATCCAAAAGAGCTGAATGTCTTGGGAGGTGAAGGGCTGTTGTGCATGGAGCAAGAGAGGGACTTTGGTGTGATAGTGTCAAGTGATCTGAAGACCGTGAAGCAATATGACAAGGCGATAGCTAAAGCCAGATGAATGCTGAGCTGCACAGAGAGAGGAATAACCATTAAGAAAAAGGAAGTGATAATTAGGGATGTGCAGACCAAAAGTTTATGTTCATAAGTCCATAAGTCAAAAGGGGGGGTCATTTGCGGTCAATATGGACATATGGAGAATTCCATAAGTTGAGTCTATGTCCATATGTGCAAATAAAAATTTAAACCCCTCACCCTCCTTAATCCCCCCCCCCCCCCCCAAGACTTACCAAAACTCCCTGGTGGTCCAGCGGGGTCAGGACGCCATTTCTGAACTCCTTTGCAAGGAGCACGTGACGTCGACGTCACGTCGGAGTGACGAGGCGTCACGTGATTCCCCGCGCGTTCGCTCCAGGACCCTCGTTCGACCCAAAAGGAACTTTTGGCCAGCTTGGGGGGGCCTCCTGACACCCCCAAGCTGGCCAAAAGTTCCTTTTGGGTCGAACGAGGGTCCCGGAGCGAACCCGTGGGGAATCACGTGACGCCGCGTCACTCCGACGTGGCGCCGACGTCACGTGCTCCTCGCAAAGGAGTTCAGAAATGGCGTCCTGACTCCTCGCTGGACCACCAGGGAGTTGTGGTAAGTCTTTGGGGGGGGGATTAAGGAAGGTGAGGAGTTTAAATTTTTATTTTGGATCAACAATCGCGTTTTCCAACGTATTCAACATAGCTATGTTGAATACGTTGGAAATCCGATCGTTTTCGCCTCATCACTTTTTTAAGTTAAAAAAAAAAAAAAGTAGCGTTTTACATTTAAGTTCAAAACGAATGCACACCCCTAGTGATAATCCCCTTTTACTGGTCCTTGGTGAGGCCTCACCTGGAGTACTGTGTTCAGTACTGGAGACTGTATCTCATAAAGGACAGAGACAGGATGGAGGCGTCCAGAGAAGGGCGAAAAAATGGTGGGGGCTCTCCATCACATGATTTATGAAGAGAGGTTGAAGCACCTAAATATGTATATCCTGGAAGAGAGGAGGTGCAGGGGGGATATGATACTTTTTCCATTGAAATATGAAACTTTTTTCCATTGATTAGAAATCAGTAGATCTAGGAGTCACTTAATGAAACTCCAGGGAGGACGATTCAGAACAAACATCAGGGAATATTTCTTCACAGAGAGGGTGGTGGATGCGTGGAATGCCCTTCCAGAGGAGGTGGTGAAGACAAAAATGGTGAAAGATTTCAAAGGGGCATGGGATAAGCACTGTGGATCCCTAAAGGCTAGAGGATGGAAGTGAGGAAAAGAATGCATGGGGGTAAGTTGCTGGTGTGGCGGTTATTTATTTATTTATTTCAATCTAAATGTTTCAGTCGGACACTGCAGGCGAGGTGGTGGACCCTTGGGCCGGCCTAGTTAGAGAGATGGGATAGGCCGGGAGGCGGAGCCACAGGTAGAGAGTGTTCACCCGGGAACCAGGAACCCCCCAGGAGGAGCCCGTAGGGCACTGGGACCACGGGACTTGGCAAATAGACAGAGAGTCCAGAGGCAGGGGTGGCCTTAGGCCGGGACCAGAGTGAGCAGGAAAGACAGGAAGTCCAAAGTACTCTGGAAGCAGGGAACCGGCTGTACATGGCCGAGGGCCAGCTGAAGACAGGGCAGCGGGCGGCAGCGGAACTGTGGCAAATCAGAGCTGAAGCAGGCTGTAAGCTGAAGCGGAGTCTGTAGCAAACCGGAGCTGAAGCAGGCTGTAGGCTGAAGCGGAGTCTGTAGCAAACAGGAGCTGAAGCAGGCTGTAGGCTGAAGCGGAGTCTGTAGCAAACCAGGGTCAGAGGCAGGCAGCGGGCTGAAGCGGAGTTGGAAGCAAACCAGGGTCAGAGGCAGGCAGCAAGCTGAAGCGGAGTCGGAAGCAAACCAGGGTCAGAGGCAGGCAGCAGGCTGAAGCGGAGTCGGAAGCAAACCAAAGTCAGAAGCAGGAGACGTGGAATCACCAGGAACGCAACTAAGACCAACTATGCAATTGTGAACCTCGTTGCAAGGCAATGAGAGAGAGTCTGGGCGCCGGTTATATCGGAACTTGGGCGTGACGTCAGCAGCACGGGCGGGGCCTGGCTTCTGGGCGATGAGCGCTCAAGACAGGCGTCCTCGCGCGTGCGAGACGGAGGAGAAGCAGGCACGTAATGGCGGCCGCTACGTGGAGTGAGAGAAGCCCCCGGGGTCCAGCGCAGGCAAAACGCGGCGATTCCTGAAGCGGAGGTAGGCAGGGTTGAGCCCTGAGCGGAGGGAAGCGGTGGAGACCGCAACAGTGCCCCCCCCCCCCTTTACGACCCCTCTTGAGAGGCCCGGGTTTCACTGGGTGATCCTGATGGAACTGCTGCAACAAAGATTTGTCCAAACTGTTGCGGCTGGGCTCCCAAGTGTTGTCCTCATCACCGCAACCTTCCCAAGCGAGTAGGTACTCCCACCTACGATTGTGGAAGCGAACGTCCAGGACCTCGCGTCCAGGACCTCGCGTACCTGGTAGGTGGGATCATTGTCGATGGAGTTTGATGAAGAATCTGGCGGTTTGCGGAGACAGCGGGAGAGGACTACGGGCTTAAGCAAGGACACATGGAAGACATTGTGGATTCGAAGTGAGGATGGCAGTCTCAGCCGATACGAAACTATCCCCACTCTCTCAGCTACCTGGAATGGCCCACAAAATCTGGGCGCAAATTTTCGTGAGGGGAGGCGGAGACGTATGTTCTTGGTGCTAAGCCAGACCCGGTCCCCTGGCTGGTAGGTAGGAGCTGGTCGTCGGTGGCAGTCGGTCACCTGTTTGACGGAAGAGGCTGAGCGGAGTAGCTTGTTCTGAGTTCGTTGCCACAATGTCTGTAGCTGGCATGCTGTCAACTGGGCGGCTGGTGAGGTGCTAGGGACAGCGAGTGGCAGTGGATGTCTCAGCTGTTTTCCGTAAACTAGCTGGAATGGTGATAGCCCGGTGGCTGCGTGTGCTTGATTGTTATAGGCAAACTCGGCCCAGGGCAGTAGCTCCGACCAGTTGTCTTGTCTTTCATTGGTGAAGGCTCGAAGGTAGGTTTTCAGGGTCCGATTCATCCTTTCGGACTGTCCGTTACTCTGTGGGTGGAAAGCTGTAGAGAAGCTGAGTTTTACCTTGAAGCACTTGCAGAGAGCCCTCCAATAGCGTGCAACAAACTGGGGTCCCCGGTCGGACACAATATCCTGTGGAAGGCCGTGTAGCCTAAAAATATGCTGGGCAAAGAGGAGAGCCAGCTTGGGCGCCGAAGGCAGCTTGGGCAGCGGGACTAGGTGCACCATTTTCGAGAAACAGTCGACGGTAACCCAGATAACCGTTTGACCGCGAGACGTGGGTAAGTCCACCATGAAGTCTGTAGCGAGGTGGGTCCAGGGCTCTGTGGGAACTGGCAGCGGTTGTAAGAGACCATATGGGGCACCAGGACTGGGTTTTTGACGGGTGCAGGTGGGACAGGAACTCACGTAGGTGCGTACATCTCGTCAGATGTTGGACCACCAGTAGAAACGGTTGATGAGTTCCAGGGTTCTCTCGCGCCCTGCGTGTCCTCCAGTGAGGGAGTCATGAGCCCAGCGTAGTGTCTTTACACGATCTCGTCGAGGAACCACAGTCCTATCTTGGGAGAGGACTGTCAAAGCAGACAGGCGAACCTTACTAGGGTCGAGGATATACTGAGGAGGTTCTTGATCCTCCTCGGAAAAGGAAGTCCGGGAGAGAGCATCAGCTCGGAGATTCTTGGCCGCCGGTTGGTATTGTAAGATAAAATCAAAGCGGCTGAAAAACAAGGCCCAGCGGGCTTGGCGAGGGTTTAGTCATTGAGCCTGAGATAAGAATTCTAAGTTTTTGTGGTCCGTATACACGGTGGTCGTGTGTCGAGCCCCCTCGAGCCATTGCCTCCACTCTTCAAAAGCAAGCTTGATTGCTAGCAGCTCCTTATCACCAATGGAGTAATTAATCTCGGCAGGGGAAAACTTCCTGGAGAAGTAGGAACAGGGGAGGAGCTGTCCAGAGTTGGAGTGTTGACTGAGGACTGCCCCGACGGCAATGCTGGAAGCGTCGACTTCTACAATAAATGGTCTGGTGGGATCTGGGTGACGGAGACAGCTGTCCGAGAGGAAAGCTTCTTTCAAGTCGGTAAAGGCTGCGACTGCAGCGTCAGGCCAATTCTTGGCATCGGCTCCCTTGCGGGTCAGGGCCGTAAGAGGAGCGACTCGGTGTGAGTACTGAGGAATAAAATGTCTGTAGAAGTTGGCAAAGCCTAGGAACCTCTGGAGAGCCTTGAGCCCCTTGGGTTGTGGCCACCTAGTTATGGCAGCAACCTTTTCAGGATCCATTCGAAAGCCAGTGGAGGAGATGATGTATCCGAGGAAGGGCAGAGTCTCAGCCTCAAAAACGCATTTTTCGAGCTTGGCGTACAAGTGGTTATCTCGGAGGGCCTGCAGAACTTGTGCAACGTGGTGACAATGGGTCTCCAGATCCTTGGTGAAGATGAGCACGTCATCTAGGTAGACGATGACATGTGAGTGGAGCATGTCGCGTAGGACCTCGTTCATGAGGTTCTGGAAGATGGCTGGGGCGTTGCAGAGACCAAGGGGCATTACCAGGTACTCGTAATGCCCGTCCCTGGTTTTAAAGGCCGTCTTCCACTCGTCCCCGGGGAGAATGCGAACCAGGTTATAGGACCCTTGGAGGTCTAGCTTGGTAAAGATGCGTGCTCCCTGAAGGCGGTCCAAGAGCTCAGGGATCAGAGGTAGCGGATATCGATCTCGCTTGGTAATGGCATTCAAGCCACGATAGTCTATACATGGCCGGAGGGAGCCATCCTTCTTGGCCACGAAGAAGAAACCGGCTCCGGCAGGCGAGCGAGAAGGGCGGATAAAGCCCTTGGCTAGGTTCTCAGTCACATATTGGGACATGGCAGTGGTCTCTGGTAAAGACAAAGGATACACCCAGCCACGGGGAGGCATGGTGCCTGGCAGCAAGTCAATCGGGCAATCAAAAGGCCGGTGTTGAGGGAGTATCTCAGCCATCTCTTTGGAAAAAACATCAGCAAAGCCCTGATATGGTTCGGGCAGCAGAAGCGAGGAGCAGAGGTGCAAGAGTTTGGGTGGTTGAGGGAGATGTAAGCAATGTTCAAAACAAAAGGGACTCCATCGGACCAGCTGAAAGTTATCCCACTGTATTAGGGGCGAGTGTTGACGCAACCAGGGTAGTCCAAGAACCAAGGGATGCACAGCTCGTTCCAGGACTAGCAGTGAGATCTCCTCCGAATGGAATAGTCCTGTTTGGAGAGTCAAGGGGGCCGTGGAGCAGGTGATGAGTCCAGGGAATAGGGTGCCCTGGATTGAAGAAATCCGCAGAGGAGGAACCTTCTGTAGCGTGGGTAGAGATAGCTGATTCACCAGGTCGGCCACAATGAAATTCCCCTCAGCACCAGAATCGATGAAAGCACGGATCTGGAGTTCCCCACCGGGGTATTTCAGAGTTACTGGCAAGGTACATAGAGGAGCTGATCCTGTAGCGCCTAGGTGTAGCTCCTCGGTATAACCTAGGCATGGTCGTTTCTCGGACGTTCCGGGCAATTGGCGAGGAAGTGACCCTTGCCTCCGCAATAGAGACAAAGGCCTAGCGAGCGACGTCTCCTCCTTTCCTCCGGGGTCAGTGGGGATCTACCCAATTGCATGGGTTCCCCATTGCTGACAGGAGCCGGGAGGACCTTAGGAGCCAGAGCATTGGAGGCAGTGGATGTCTGTGGAAATGCCTTCCAATAGGCGCGGGTTTCTTTATCCCGCTGCTGAAGGCGGCGATCCACCCTGCCAGCGATATCAATCAAGTCATTTAGGTCTTCCGGGAGGTCCTGACCTGCTAACTCATCCTTGATGCGATTAGCAAGTCCCTTGAGGAAGATTCCCCTGAGGCAGTCATCTCGCCAGCCAACTTCCATGGCCAGCGTGCGAAAGTCTATGGTGTATTCGGCCACCGGGCGATTCCCTTGCCTGAGGTGCAAGAGTTCCGAGGCCGCTGTGGTCTGGCGTGCAGGGTCATCGAAAGCGAGGCGAAAGTTAAGGACAAATTCCTGTAGATTCTGTAGCAAGGGATCCTGACGCTCCCACATGGGTGAAGCCCAGTCGAGGGCCTTACCATCCAGTAGAGAGAATATAAACGCTACTTTAAAGGCGTCTGAGGGGAAATGCGCAGGCAAGAGAGCAAAACGTACGTAGCACTGATT
Source organism: Rhinatrema bivittatum (assembly GCF_901001135.1). NCBI lineage: Eukaryota > Metazoa > Chordata > Amphibia > Gymnophiona > Rhinatrematidae > Rhinatrema > Rhinatrema bivittatum. Next base: position 284,936 of record NC_042633.1, on the reverse strand, counting down.
TATAAAACCACGGCATGTCTTGATATCTCCGGCATACCGGGTAGGCGTGGGTAACTGAGTCACTGAAGTTGAACTGGGTGCCGGTGCCAGCGGAAGGACTGGAGGCGGTTCCGGAGGAGAGGCCTCCAGACGAGAGACCAGTTGTTCCACAGTAGCAGCGAGTGTGTCGATACAGTGCTGTTGCTGCTGGAGGCGCTGTGCCATCCCTGGAATGGCCTGCAAGCTTGGGGCCTCCGCCGAGTCCATGGCCTTGCAAACTAGAGATGTGAATCGTGTCCTCGATCGTCTTAACGATCGATTTCGGCTGGGAGGGGGAGGGAATCGTATTGTTGCCGTTTGGGTGTGTAAACTATCGTGAAAATCGTTAAAATCGTGAGCCGGCACACTAAAACCCCCTAAAACCCACCCCCGACCCTTTAAATTAAATCCCCCACCCTCCCGAACCCCCCCCCCCCCCAAATGCTTTAAATTACCTGGGGATCCAGCGGTGGTCCAGAACGGCGGCGGTCCGGAACGGCCCCCTCAATTGAATCCTGTTGTCTTCAGCAGGCGCCATTTTCCAAAATGGCCGCCGCAAAATGGCGGCGGCCATAGACGAAAGCGATTCGACGCAGGAGGTCGTTCCGGACCCCCGCTGGACTTTTGGCAAGTCTTGTGGGGGTCAGGAGGCCCCCCCAAGCTGGCCAAAAGTTCCTGGGAGTCCAGCGGGGTTCCGGGAGCGATTTCTTGCCGCGAATCGTTTTCCGTACGGAAAATGGCGCCGGCAGGAGATCGACTGCAGGAGGTCGTTCAGCGGGGGTTCCGGACCGCCGCTGAACGACCTCCTGCAGTCGATCTCCTGGCGGCGCCATTTTCCGTACGGAAAACGATTCGCGGCAAGAAATTGCTCCCGGAACCCCGCTGGACTCCCAGGAACTTTTGGCCAGCTTGGGGGGGGCCTCCTGACCCCCACAAGACTTGCCAAAAGTCCAGCTGGGGTCCGGAACGACCTCCTGCGTCGAATTGCTTTCGTCTATGGCCGCCGCCATTTTGCGGCGGCCATTTTGGAAAATGGCGCCGGCTGAAGACAAAAGGATTCAATTGAGGGGGCCGTTCCGGACCGCCGCCATTCTGGACCACCGCTGGATCCCCAGGTAATTTAAAGCATTTGGGGGGGGTTCGGGAGAGTGGGGGATTTAATTTAAAGGGTCGGGGGTGGGTTTTAGGGGGTTTTAGTGTGCCGGTTTTCCTGCCCTCCCCCTTCCCCCGATTTACGATTTTTTAACGATAAATCGGGGGAATTGGTATTGTATCGTGGCCCTAACGATTTTTGATGATTTAAAATATATCGGACGATATTTTAAATCGTCAAAAAACGATTCACATCCCTATTGCAAACTGTTGCAGTCGGACACTGCAGGCGAGGTGGTGGACCCTTGGGCAGGCCTAGTTAGAGAGATGGGATAGGCCGGGAGGCGGAGCCACAGGTAGAGAGTGTTCACCCGGGAACCAGGAACCCCCCAGGAGGAGCCCGTAGGGCACTGGAACCACGGGACTTGGTGAATAGACAGAGAGTCCAGAGGCAGAGCTGGCCTTAGGCCAGGACCAGAGTGAGCAGGAAAGACAGGAAGTCCAAAGTACTCTGGAAGCAGGGAACCGGCTGTACAGGGCCGAGGGCCAGCTGAAGACAGGGCAGCGGGCGGCAGCAGAACTGTGGCAAACCGGAGCTGAAGCAGGCTGTAGGCTGAAGCGGAGTCTGTAGCAAACCGGAGCTGAAGCAGGCTGTAGGCTGAAGCGGAGTCGGAAGCAAACCAGGGTCAGAGGCAGGCAGCAGGCTGAAGCGGAGTCGGAAGCAAACCAAAGTCAGAAGCAGGAAACGTGGAATCACCAGGAAAGCAACTAAGACCAACTATGCAGTTGTGAACCTCGTTGCAAGGCAATGAGAGAGAGTCTGGGCGCCGGTTATATCGGAACTTGGGCGTGACGTCAGCAGCACGGGCGGGGCCAGGCTTCCGGGCGATGAGCGCTCAAGACGGGCGTCCTCACGCACGCGCGAGACGGAGGAGAAGCAGGTACGTAATGGCGGCCACCACGTGGAGTGAGAGAAGCCCCCAGGGTCCAGCGCAGGTGAAACGCGGCGATTCCTGAAGCGGAGGTAGGCAGGGTTGAGCCCTGAGCGGAGGGAAGCGGTGGAGACCGCAACACTATATACCAGTATTAAAAGATATCATACTGGTTTACAATCTAAAACAATAAATTGCATTCTAAAACAATAAGATACATAAAAAATTAAAACAATAAAATATTCAAATCCAATATTAATTAATAAAAAAAAAAAATAAACAGCATATGTGAACATACTATCAACAGTAGTACTATCCTTAACCAATAAGTCTTCATATATTGATGTAACTCATTATTGCTCTCTGCTTTAACGGCAGGGGGAAAAGAAGAAAAGGGGAATTAGATTCAGACAGCAACCAACAAGGACATTGAATTTTATGGTCTTGGCAAACAAATAAGCATGGGGGTAACTTGCTGATACAGCTGTTACTACCCTTAACCATTGAGCCTGATACTTTTGAGGTAACTCCAACATTGCTCTATGCTTCAACGGCAAGAGGTAATGGGGAATTGGACTCGGACAGCCACCAATAAGGGCCCTGACTTGGCTGGTTTGGGAAGCTAAGAATCGGGGTGACCTGTATGGCGCGGCAGATGCTACCATAAGCTTGCTGGACAGACTGGATGGACCATTTGGTCCTTTTCTGCCTTCATTTTCTTTGTTTTATGTTTCTAATAGGAGAATCAAGTTTCCTAGTCCGTATGCAGCTCTTGTGCTGCATACTCCGTGCCTTTCTGGCCGATTTTGTGTGGCCTGTGAACCATTTTAAACATGGGCATTGAATATCATTTATCACCGGAGTGGTGTTGCAGTCAAAATGCTGACAAAGTCAAAATTGAATATTTAAAGTTGGATGTTGGGATGTTTGAATATGAAGAACATTTTCACAAACAATACACTTCTGGAAAGGAACAGTCCGACGGCTGAGTGGCTCAATAGTTTTGAATCCGTCATCACCAATCTCTCACGCAGGTTTGAGCCCCATGCACTTTTCATAAGTTTATTTAAATTAAAAAAAAGCTTTTTGTGAATAAAGCATCTATATATAATATATACATTAATGCTCCTACATGTGGATGTGTGTGCGTGTATGTATATATATATATATATATATATATATATATATATATACTAGCTGTACCCGGCCACGCATTGCTGTGGCAGAGCCTGGTTAAGTGGAAAAGAAAGAAAAGAGAAAGCGCACGTTTCGAATATGTTTAATTTCACAATGCTTGTGGGTATACAGTATTTTTAGTTGTTCCATTGTTTGTGCAGATATAGAGATTGTAAGGTTTGCCGACTCTTGAACACGCAACATATAATTGTCCATGTGAGAAGCAATTGGTTTCTAGATCTAAACCGCAGAGTTGTAAAGATTGTCCTTGAGCTTTGTTGATGGTTATTGCAAATGCCAATCAAATTGGGAATTGCAATCTCTTACATTGAAATGGCAGATCTGTTGGAATGATAGGGATGTGAGGAATGAGTACATCTTCACCTTTGAAAGGTTCTGTCAAGATTGTTGCTTCTATGACGTTGCTCATCAAATTTTTGACAGCAAATCGTGTGCCGTTACAAAGCATTGGCTGGTTGATATTTCGTAACATGATAATTGGAACGCCGATTTTCAATTGTAGTATGTCAGGTGGCATGCCTGGGAGGTCGAGTGAATTAAAAAATTCTGTGGGATAATTAACTGCTTCATAAAGTTTGATCTTCAGTGAGGCATTATTTGGCTGAAGTAAAGCAGATGGCTGAAAGGTCTGTTAAATGACTGAGATGAATGGGACCACAATGTCCCAAGAAAGAGTGAAATGCAAATGAAAGTAATGTAATTTTTCCTAGCTAAGACGCCCCAGACCATAAGATGCACCTAGGATGCAGAGTGTGAAAAGAAAAAAAATGAAAATAGTTGGTGGTAAATGTGGTCTGTCCCTGGGCGTCTGTGCATGTTATGTAGTAAAATAGGGGAGTGGCTAACCAATTTTTTACTCCCCATGTTGTTTTGCGGTCTGGGGAGGGCTATTTCAGAGCCTTCCCCAGATCATGCAACTTTTGTCTTTCTGTTTGTGTGTGAACCCCCCTCCCCCAAACCCCCCCATCACAACCATTCTCTGTAAATAACCACCCCACACCCTCCTGCCCCCCCCCCCCCCAGCCCAGCAAAATAAAGGATTTGACCTCCCACCGGCGGCATGTCAAGCAAGTACTCCAAATCCTCCGAGACAACCACCTGTATGCGAAGCTTGAGAAGTGCCTTTTTGAACAAGAGTCACTGCCGTTCCTGGGATATATTATCTCTGCAACGGGGTTCTACATGGACCCGGAAAAGGTATCTGCGATCAAGAAGTGGCCCCGGCCGGTGGGCCTAAAAGCATTGCAGCGCTTCTTAGGGTTCGCTAACTTCTACAGGCACTTCATACCTCAATACTCCCAACTGGTGGCCCCATTAACCGCGCTAAGAAGGGTGCAGACGCTCGAGCCTGGTCCACTGAGGCCTGTAGAGCGTTCGACAAACTAAAAGAGGCCTTCCTACTGGATACCTGCTTACGCCATCCGGACCCACAACAGCCCTTCTTTGTTGAAGTGGACGCCTCTAGCGTAGCCGTAGGGGCGGTCCTTTCTCAGAGCTCCAGTACTGGACATCTTCTACCATGCTCCTATTTTTCCAAGAAATTCACCCCAGCCGAAAGCAACTATGGAATAGGAGATAAGGAACTACTGGCGATCAAATTAGCCTTTGAGGAGTGGAGGCAGTGGCTGGAGGGGGCCAGACATCCGATCACTGTCTATACCGATCACAAAAACTTGGAATTCCTCAGCCAGGCCCAACGCCTCAACCCCAGACAGTCTCGATGGGCCTTATTCTTCAGTCGATTCGACTTCTTACTCACATACCATCCAGCATCGAAGAACGTGCGAGCGGATGCCTTGTCCCGCAACGCCATTCTGGAAGAAAGGGAGGACCCCCCGCAATACATCATTGATCCAGCCAAAATCAGCCTAGCCAGCACCACAGTCTCCACGCAGGGGAGAGTGGTTGTTCCACGAAGAGACCGAAGAAGAGTTCTTGAGTGGGCTCATGACTCTCTCACAGGCGGCCACGCTGGCAGAGAAAGGACCCTTGACCTACTTAACTGATACTATTGGTGGCCCAAGGTGCGGCAAGATGTACAACTTTATGTAGAGTCATGCCCAGTGTGTGCCAGGCAAAAGCCTATCAACGGTCAGCCATGGGGTCTCTTACAACCTCTGCCAATACCCACAGAACCATGGACCCACATCGCCACGGACTTTGTGGTGGACCTACCACCCTCGGAGGGAAACACTGTAATCTGGGTCACCGTTGACCGTTTCTCTAAAATGGTCCACTTAGTACCTCTGCCCAAACTTCCGTCGGCCCCTGAGCTGGCCCTTCTGTTCACTCAACACATCTTTTGGGCTCACGGCCTCCCACAGAGCATAGTATCTGACCGGGGCCCGCAGTTCACAGCTCGATATTGGTGGGCTCTCTGCAGAAAGTTTGGGGTGCAGTTAAACCTGTCAACAGCCTTTCACCCACAGAGTAACGGACAGACCGAGCGAATGAACCGCTTCCTAAAGACCTTCCTCCGTAGCTTCATCTCAGAGAGACGGGACAATTGGACAGCTCTCCTCCCATGGGCCGAATTTTCTTATAATAACCATACCCACTCGGTTACCGGACTATCGCCCTTCCAGATCATTTTCGGCCGTCACCTCAGGCCGCCTGTACAAGTTCCTGCCGCCGTTCCCTCACCAGCGGCACAATCATCAGCTCTCCAACTCCACTGCCTCTGGAAGGCTATCCAGTGACAACTCTCAACAGCAGCTGATAAGGCTCGAAGAGTCACGGATCGACATCGACGCCCGGCACCAGTCTTCTTGCCTGGCACCAAGGTCTGGTTGAGCACCAAGAATCTCCATCTGCTCGCATCTTCTCGAAAGTTGGCACCCAGATACTGTGGCCCCTTCCAAGTGGCAGAACGGATAGGCCTGGTGTCCTATAGACTCCGTCTCCCTTCCTCGTTACGCGTTCACAAAGTGTTTCACGTATCTCTTTTGAAGCCAGTGGTACTCTCTCGTTTCCATCACCCGACACCAGACCTCGCCTCATCCTCGATGGCCGAGGACATCACTTACCAAGTACGGGAGGTACTGGACATACGTTTCCACAACCGACGTTGGGAATATCTCCTGGCTTGGGAGGGGTGCGGATCCGAAGAAGACACTTGGGAGCCCGCTCGAAATATTCTGGACAAATCCTTGCTGGCCCAATTCCACTGGGATAACCCCGGGAAACCTGGACCCCTAAGGAGGGGGCGTAAAAGGGGGGGTACTGTTGCGGTCGCGCTCCTCACGACCGGCCCCTTACCTGGCTCCGGTCCCGGGGGCCGGCACGGCTCCCGACCACCCCGCTCCTGCTCCGGCCTAGTTCGCGGCGCTCCCATGAGGGAGACGCTGTCAGAAGCTGTCGGCCCCGCCCCTAGGGCTCGCGCGCACGCGCGCAAAGGGAACCCTTTTAAAGGGCCTCTGGCGCGAAGAGCCGGGTCCACCCCCGGAGTGACGTCAGACGCCGAGGGGGATTTAACTTGGCATCTGACTCCCTTTCAGTGCCTTGCAACGCGGTCGCTCCTGGGAGTAAAGAGTTGCTGATCCTGCCAGCTTGTTCCTGTGTTCCAGATCCTGCCAGCCCGTTCCGGTAATCCTGATCCTGGTCCGTCTCATTGTCTTCGACTTCTGCTGCCTGCCCTGATCCTGGTCCGTCTCATCGTCTTCGACTTCTGCTGCCTGCCCTGATCCTGGTCCGTGCCTTCGGTCATCGCTTGCTCCATAGCCGCTCACCTAAGTCCCAGGGGCCTGGGTCCCTACAGGCTCCTCCTGGGGGGACCACGGCTTCCAGGGCGAAGCCACCTAAGTCCCAGCGGTCCGGGCCTCTACAGCTCCTCTGGAGGGGTCACGGACTTCCAGGGTGAAGATCTTGCTTCGGCTGCGGGAGTCTGCCTTCCGACCATCTCTCATCGCCGGTCGGACAAAGGATCCACTTCCGGATCACAACACTGTGTGATGTAAATCTCTAAAGTAAACATCTGCTGGACGTGCACAGGATGTGCATGGAGGTAAAAGGTCAATCTTTGAGAAGCATAGGAACTTTCCAGAAGCCCTGGATCATCTTTGTGTCAGAGGGTGTTACTTCCTGAGGGGCATTCCCTGAGGGGTTTAATGATTATCAGAGATAATAAAAGGCCTTGACCTTCCTGGGTCAGGGGCTGCCTCAGATTTGCACTGAAAGAAATTGGTTGGAGCTGTGATCCTCTCCCAGGACTGACAGAAGGGAGCAGCAAGGAGAGAGACAAGGATTTTCTACTAAAATCCCTAGGAGGCTAAGAAGGGGAAGCAAGGCTGCAATATCACCCAGGATTCACAAGACAGACCCAGTGTCTGACCAGGACAGGAGCTCTTCTGGACCAGGAAGCCAAACTGGGTCAGTGGGTCTTGTGCTGGACTTGGAGGACTCTGAAGTTACCTCTGAAGGGCTTTTCCTTGAGCTAGAACAGGACATTCGAGTGAGTAACAATCCATCCACATCTAAGGACTGAAGGAAGCGAGCGGGCAGAGGTTACACAGAGAGATAAGAGGGAGGAAAGTAAGAGAGTTACAGGGGACCCTGTGTGCTACTAAGAGGCCATCTCTAAAGGTGGGAGTTGTGTAAAGAGGAGAAAAGATTTCCTGGACGGCGCCTTCTTTCCTGAGTTACATATCTGCCTGCTTCCACCCGACTGTCATTATGAACTCCCCTGAAGAAACGGAATTAAACTATTATTTTCTTTGTAGCACATTTAGAGACTGGAGAGTGACTTATTTACTTAGAGTATTCTCGGGCCGGCACTGGCCCTGCAGGGAGACCTGGCCCCAGCCCTCGATCCCTGGAGAACTGATCCCCTACCTCGAGGGTGTGAGTACCAAGCGCCCCGAGACTGGAAAGGTGACCCCCACGCAAGGGGAGGGGTTACATCAGCAAAACCTGTCAATATAATATAAAGTGACATTTTTATCTCAGCAGACTGAACTTTGTTCTTTCCCATATAAAATCTATTATAAATACATAATTCTTACCTGTGTGTGCGTGTATGTGCGCTCCTAGGGCACCCGATACCCTGGCACCACCATGGGATCTGGGGGAGGTGCTGAAGAGTCGGGCAGTGGGGGTGTCACTTTTTAGAGTTTGGATTGCTGGAGGGAGCTGGGGGGGTTTTGGTGGGCCTGGGAGATGGATTGAATACATGGGGAGGGGGCAGCACAGTCATTTTGCATACAGGGCAGCAATAGAGCAAGCACCAGCCCCGACACAGGGCTGTATAGCAGCACTTCATTTAAGATTTAAGGTTTATTTTTATTTATATGCCGTCATCTCAGCGGTAGCCTTCACGACGGTTTACATTACAATAAAAACATAATAAGAAAGTTACAATCGTATATTTCTCTCCAGCTCTGGGGTCTTTTGATTTATTCTGTCCCTACATGAGAAAAAATGAATTCTCACCCCTCCCTATAGTTCAGAGATTGTGTGACGATGCCATTAATAAGCATTTGGGATGGAGCATGAAACCTTTAAATATCAGAACTGAGTTCTATGTACATTTGGAGAAGAAATGCAATGTGTTTATAACAGCACTGAGTCTGTCCCTCCATCCATCAGTCTGTCTCTGTCTGTGTGCATCTATCAGGGCAGAAGCCTATGGATGGGCAGAGTCCAGGAGTTAGTGCTGAGTGCAGGAGGGGAGAAAGTCCATTTGGCTGCTTTGGTTTGGAAGCAGGGCGAGTACATGTTTATTTATTTATTTAAGGTTTTTATATACCGGCAATCATGAAAACTAACATAGGGACACGAGACGTCCGCCCACGCCCCACCTAATTTCACTACCCCCACCCCCTTTGCCCCTTTAATAACTAGACAGGACCACAGTATGGCATTAAATAAAGGCCGCAGTTTATTAACCCTAACCCGAGCCACAATCTTAACATAATTTCAAATAACATCAAACAACTTCCCCCCCCCCCCCCCGTCCGCTTCCTCCGCCGCTTGCCATTCTTCACTTACCACCGCGGCCCGATGGTAAGCTAGCTTCTGCCCCCCCCCCCCCCCAACTCACCCCGCCTCGTCATCGGCGAGGGTAAGCTTGCGGCCTGAGCATCGGCCCCCCTCTTGCTCTCTAGGCCTTCCCGTGTAGCAGCCCCCACGCTACACGGGCATTCCCCCCCCCTCCGAAATGCCCCTTCAAATTGCAAACAATACAATACATCTGGCTCGGGTTTTCCGCAAACTGCGACAACTCTCATAAATACAGCATAAACATTCACATACATTGCAACAGGGAGGGCGGGAGGGAAGCAAGAAACAACCGCCCGCTCCGCTGCCGAATTCCCAACTGCTCTTCCAGCCCCAGCTACACTCCCTAAACCCCTCAAGGAACCAATAGCAGTGCACCGTTTGAACGTGCCACGCTACCATTGGTTCACCTAGCCCCTTAGCCCTTTCCCGACCCCGTCGCCGTTGCCTAGGCCCCCACTCGCGCCCATGTTAACTTCGGCGCCCCAAGACATACTCGGTTCGCCTTCCCTAACATAGGGACACGAGACGTCCGCCCACGCCCCGCCTAATTTCACTACCCCCACTCCCTTTGCCCCTTTAATAAATAGACAGGACCACAGTATGGCATTAAATAAAGGCCGCAGTTTATTAACCCTAACCCGAGCCACAATCTTAACATAATTTCAAATAACATCAAACAACTTCCCCCCCCCCCCCCCCCCGTCCACTTCCTCCGCCGCTTGCCATTCTTCACTTACCACCGCGGCCCGATGGTAAGCTAGCTTCTGCCCCACCCCCCCAACTCACCCCGCCTCATCATCGGCGAGGGTAAGCTTGCGGCCTGAGCATCGGCCCCCCTCTTGCTCTCTAGGCCCGTGTAGCAGCCCCCACGCTACACGGGCATTCCCTCCCCCCTCCCCTCTGAAATGCCCCTTCAAATTGCAAACAATACAATACATCTGGCTCGGGTTTGTCTTTTCCCCCACTGCGGCCTCCCCATCCCTTTACTGAGCTTGAAGCTTCAAACCGTCTTCTAAGGCATTATTAAATAAATCAAGGCCTACCTCTGACAGATGCACCCCGTCACCCAGAAAATAACCGCCCAATGTTTCCCACGACCATTGATGTCGTATCCAGAATCCCCCCTCTCTTACTAACCATTTCCCAATCTGCCTATTCAACTTTTTGACACCATGACGCCACAAGGGCTGATCATGGTGTTTGATCCGAATGATCACATCCGACCAACCCAATTTGGTATGTGGCAGGAAATTCATCAGGAAAGCCAAATCCTTCCGCATGATTTTAATCAATTCCCTGCACGTCATTTTCCCGACATCATTACCACCCAAATGAATGATAAGCCATTTGGGAACTCCTCATTGGATAATCTTGCCTCGTACGAACTCGCATAAGTCCCCCCATCTCATGCCTCCTTTCCCAAACCATCTTACAACAATATTCTTAGCATTCAGGTTCAGGTTCTCTCCGTACGGCCTCTTCCTGGCGCGTCTGTGAGCTCGATGGATAAAGGAATGGCCCACAATCCAGGCACATTCACGGAGCGCCGCCCCCCCGACCAAATCTGCAAGACACAAATTATAAAAGTAAGTCCACATGAAAAGTACCAACTCCCTCACCATGCGATGACACTACTTGCGCACGTACCCCCGAAAAACAACCGACTTCCACCGACCCAACGCCTGAATCCGTTTGGCGGACCAACCCATTTCTGCCGCCGTTGTGGCCGCTCCAATCTGGAACGAATGGGAGGTATAACAACTCGCATCCCAGCCCAACTCAACAACAACCCGACGCAGGACCGCTGCAAATTGATACCTCGTCAATGGCGATCCATCCTTATGAACTAAAAAATGACTCCCCACTGCCGGCCGAACAGCGAGATAATTCAACGCCAAGCCCACCGGACAAACTACCATGTTGCTGGCGCGAATTAAACAAATCCATGCGCCCTTACCCCTCTGATCCGTTTTAGATTTTCTAATACAGAGAGTCACTCGTTGCTCATAAACACAAACATCGTCTATCAGTAAACCCGCCTCCCCTGTGTCCGATTTGGATTTTGCGACCAACTCGCCCACTCGAAAAGCCCCAAAGAACGCCCACGAAAAAGCAAGCCGAAACAACAACAACTCAAATTCGGCACTACACACCCTCACCAACCCTTCCGCCAATTGGACCAATTCAATAAACCGAATTGGCCTCCTTTGGTCCTTCCGCCAACCTCCCCCCCTACCCCAACCCTCCAATAATTTTCTAACTCGAAAACTTCGTAACGGATTACCCCATCCCTCCAGCTTCTGAAAAAACGCAAACCCCGCCAGGCGACTTCTGACCGAAGCTAACGAGTACCCCGCATGCTTAGCCCACAAGATAAACTGCGCCATCTCCTCATCACGCACCTCCCCCCTAACCCAACCATGCGATAATAAGAAACGAGCAACCAAGTCACGTCCAACAACATAAGCTTTCCATGTCGCTGGAGCCACGGATCACTGAATCAGGTTCCACTGCTCATCTATCCAAGGTGCCACAGATGTTCCGGAACGGCCTCTCCCACCGAATTCGCCTGCGGAGCCTCCACCCTGAAGACGTCCCACTTGAAACGAGAGAGAGCATCTGCAATAAGGTTCAAGGTCCCCGGGACATGCTTAGCCCTTATGGTGATGTTCCACCTAAGACACAGCACTACCATTTCACGTAATAATGCCGAAACCTTGCTACATTTAGCAGCCTGTTTGTTAACTACGTGCACCACCCCTAAGTTGTGACACCACCATACCACCTTTTTATTGGCTAAGGCCGAACCCCAAATTGTCAACGCCACCGTTATCGGGAAAAGCTCTAAAAAAGTTATGTTCTTCACCAGCCCGCCTTCCCTCCAACGGACAGGCCATCGCTCAGCACACCACCTGCCTTGAAAGTATACACCCATACCCGTAGCCCCTGCCGCGTCCGAAAACAGCTCCAACTCAACATTCGACACCGCCTCTTCTTGCATAATGCAAATCCCATTAAAGGACTGCAGAAAAGCTTCCCAAATCACCAACTCCGCCCGGACCGCCTGCGTGACTCGTATGAAATGGTGACCTGAGCGAACACCCACCGTCCTAACAGACAAACGACGTATGAAGGCTCTTCCCATGGGTATGACCCTACAAGTGAAATTCAGGGAACCAATTAGACTTTGCAACGTCTTCAAGGTCACCTTCGCCGCGCCCCCTACCATCCCGATCAACTCCCTCAACTGCACCAATTTGTCCATCGGCAACCGGCAAACCATCGCTACCGAGTCAAGTTTGATGCCCAAAAATGACAATTTAGTAGTAGGCCCTTCCGTCTTATCCTGCGCAATCGGAACCCCAAAACGCTCAGCCGTGCTCAAAAACCCGTCTAACTGCCGCCTACACAAGTCCGACCCCCCCAGTCCCACAAACAGAAAATCATCTAAGTAATGCAACGAGGCAGAACAACCGGTCTCACGCTTCGTGGCCCAATGAATAAAAGTGCTAAAAGCCTCGAAAAAGGCACACGAAACCGCGCAACTCATCGGGAGACAGCGATCTACGAAATAATATCCCTCAAAATAAAAACCCAACAACGGGAAACACGATGGATGGATAGGCAACAAACGGAAAGCGGACTCGATATCCGCCTTGGCTAACAGGGCCCCTGGCCCAGCATTGCGCACCAAAGCAATGGCCGCATCGAAGGATGCATATTTTACTGTGCATGCTTCCCTGGGAATGCAATCATTAACTGAAGCACCCCCCGGATACGATAAGTTAAGAATCAACCGAAACTTTCCTATCGCCTTTTTGGGGATAACAGCCAACGGCGACAAATGCATCCGGGCAAACGGTTTGTTCAAAAAGGGTCCCCCAATTCGACCCTTATCCAGCTCCTCCATTAGCTTTGCTCGGGCAACATGTGCTAGACGATAGGCCGACTTAGAATTCCTCGCCCTCCCCCCAAGCCCCGGACCAGTGTACGGAATACGAAAACCGTCACTAAAACCCTCCCTTAACAAAACAGCCGCTGCGGAATCCGGGTATGACCTCAAACCTTCCAGCAATTCTTCCAAATTAATGGGAGAATCTGCTTTACACTCCAGATGACAGTGATTTGGCACTCTTCTCAACCAGAGCTGCCGAACCCCGTGGACACTTAAGCACTGAGTGAGCTCCGCCGCAGGAGGCACACGCATGCCTAAATTTGCAGTCCGGGAACAAACAGGTAAGCTTGTTAAATCGCCAGCAGACATCGGCTGCACCTCCGCTGCCTTTGCTGCTGGGCTCGCCCGCACGCTCAGCACCCCTCCGAAAGGAATGTCCCCGGACTACGCTCGTGGAAGCGCCCGCTGCTACTGGAACCCCTCCCCCCGTCGGCCCCTTCCTAATCGCACCTGCCCCTTTATTAGTCATTTGCGTCAACCACAAATGGATATCCTGGGAGCCCCATGACATAAACTTGTTCCCCGCCATTTTATCCCGAAACTTTTCATCGTAGTTGAGCCATGCCCAACCCTCATAATCCTTAAACGCCCCCAAAATGCTATCCGCATACGACAGCAATGCTCCATACTGAGATGAATCAAAATGGCTGACTACACTGGCTAACCGTAAAAACCCGCGAACCCAGTTTACTATATTTTTGGCAATCCTCGGCCCCGATCCATGTTTTCTATGCCTTTTCTTAGCCTTCTTAGACATCCTTTTTCCCCCCCTGCGGCCTTCCAGCAACCTAAATATATTTACAAATTTTCTCCGCTTAATACGCTTCACCAAACGCTTAGCTACTTCTTCCCACAGCTCCGTGAGGGACGCCAGCACCGGGTGTCCCACATCACATTTCGGGCCCTCCCCTAATGCCAAGAACCTGCTCCGACCCTCCGAACTGGAGCTAGACGAAGAGGTAGAGGAACTAGCGCTAGAACCCTCCCGCGACCCCTTCCTCTTTCCCGAATGGCCCTTCCCCCGAGACCCTTCCTTTCCCATACCTGATTCAACTCCAGTCGCAGCCGCATCCCTCGCCTCCGGCTCTTCCCCGCTCGCCACTTCAGACAGTACGCTGCCACCGGCCTGCTTCCGCTGGTCCGCCACACCCCTGGATCCGGCCACCTCTCTCTCCCTCCACGCTTCGCGGCTAGACGAGCCCGGGAGGTCGTCATACACAGGACCTGCGGAAAAAATCCCCCCTTTGCCCCGAAGACCCCCACCCGCACCGGCAGGCCAACCGCCATGAGCCCTGCCGTATGCGACAGTACCGCTGCCAACCGCGCCCGGGCCCTCGCGTGGCCCGCATACCTCTGGAACACCCGGCCCAGGGAAGGCTAGGTCACCCAGGGGGGCACCGGACGCCACTTGCCAACCCCCAATACCTGGGCCACCGGCACCAGTGGCCTCCCCCGACGCCGGGACAAGGTTATATTCAGCCCGTGCCAAGTGCCCCAATACCTCCGCAATCAGGGCAGCCGAGAGCACCGGGCCCGAACCAGGGGCGCCAAGATTAAACGTGGGTTGCGGAATCGCCGCGCTGCGGTCACAAACCTGGCCGCCCGCCCCGATAGGTCCGGCGCCACTGCCACTACCCCCCGAGGAAACCCGTGGAAGGCCCCCACCACCCCTAGGGAGGCAAGGATCCAGATATCCGCCGCTGCGTCGGGGAATCGAACCACCCCGGCACTTCCGCTGCACACGGGAGGCCCAGGACCGGGGGGGCGGGGTAGCACCCCGGTTATCTCGCACTCCTAGGGAACCGGAGGAAAATGGAGCCGGCCCGTAAGGCATGGCGTAAGGCATGGCGTCTCGTCAAACCCCGCCCCTCCAGATGCCTCAGAAACTCCTCGCGCGGGCGCGCTGCCCCGGCCGCAATCACCAGGAGCCGGCGCTACCATTACCGCGCTGGCGGAGGAAAGGGGCCGCAAACCCTCCCGGACACCCCTAGAGGCTAAACCAAAATGCGACCCGGGGCTGAGGGGGGGACTCGGGGCATCGGGCTCCGGCCCGCTCTCACCCGAGTCCGAGGGTAGCGGGAGAGGAGCAGGGAGAGGGGGGGGGGCACCTGACACAGACGGGGTCGCCCGAGCCCTGGCTCTGCGGGTACTCACTGGAGGAGGCAAAGCCTGTGTCTCAGCACCCGGCTCAAGACCCGACCTAGGCAAAGGGCGGGATGTCGCTCGCGCCCGCGGCTGAACAGCCCGCTCCCTTACACGCCGCATACCGCCACGAACCCCGGCACCTCCACTCAGAAAATCACCGAAAAACGACCGCGGCAGTTGTGAATTCGACACCGGCAAGCAGCAAGAAACAACCGCCCGCTCCGCTGCCGAATTCCCAACTGCTCTTCCAGCCCCAGCTACACTGCCTAAACCCCTCAAGGAACCAATAGCAGCGCACCGTTTGAACGTGCCACGCTACCATTGGTTCACCTAGCCCCTTAGCCCTTTCCCGACCCCGTCACGCCCATGTTAACTTCGGCGCACCAAGACATACTCGGTTCGCCTTCCCATATCTTGCTGGTTTACATAAAACGGGAGTGCAGTATATACATCAAACTAGAACTGTGGTGACCGAAGATGCACCGAATGCACCAAAGGTGACCGAAGATGTTGGGCTATTAAAGACCACGGAGGCAGAGGACAGTGAGAAAAATACATTTACCTACTTTGTGCTACACTTACAGTGGCACTTTCACAATTCTGACTGATCATTTCGCAAAGCACGTAAAGGCTCCATCCATTCCACTCACGTTTACAACCAATGGCTGTGATCCAGGTCAGATGTCACTGGACCAGGGCCGGATTTAAGTTGCCACTGCCTATAGGCAAAGGGTACAGGGGAGGGTTTTGTCTGCATCCACTGCCCACACTCTCCACGAAGGCAGAGTACAATTTATCCCCCTGCTGAAATGATCCCCTCTTATGTATCCCTCCTCACTTTTATGTTGGGACTAGTGATCCGCAGTCCCTCCTGACCCACTGATGCTCTGTTTCTGAGATTCCAAGCCAGGGGTTCTGTATCTTTCAGTTGGGTATAGATTTCATATTATCTGACAGTGAGGGCTCATTTTTGGAAAGGTTTACATGGGGGCTGTGTGTGTGAAATCATGATATACCTGTGCATGCAGTCCCTGTGTGTTATCTGTGAATTTTCAGGTTACTTGTACTTCTTTGTGAATAAAAATGAGGGTGTTTGAGGGATTCTGGGTGGGGTTGGAAGTCCATGCACAAGTGAATATTTTGTCAGTGTTGAACGTGCAACTTCCCCGCATGTTGTTACCCCTGCTAGTCAAGTCACGGAGATGAAATCACACTTTTATTTTGTCTGCAGTTTTTAGATGGAAGGTCAGGGGACCTTGATGGGGGTCTCAGGGGGAAGTGAGGGAAGTCTGAGTGAATTGGAGGAGGTGTCAGTGAGCTGGTGATTAAAGAGTGTGCAGAAGTGAGTATTTTCATAAGTGGAGAGCACTTATACATTATATAGTTCCTGCCTCTGCACATAAACAATGGGGTTATTGCATGCACAGGTTACAATTATTTCCTGTTTAAAATATATAGGGGCACTTTTATACAATAGGTACAGAAAGTATGTGGATTCCCTTAGTAAACCAATGTCCATGCTCAGACTCAGACGTGCATGCTTTCTGGGTGGAGATACGGGGTATTTGATAAACTCTACATTTCCCACCATACTATTTGCAAAATACAACTTTAACTTTAAATGTACCACTTGTGTGTGTATGTGCTGACTTATGCACACCATTGAATATTATCCCCTTAATATTCTTACAGGTTAACCTTAAATAATTACTACAACTTCCTGGCCTTGGTTTTTGCAGTGGAGGAGATTAACGAGAACTCAGAGCTCCTCCCCAACCTCACACTGGGGTTCCACATTATCGATTCTTCCAACAGTCTGGCTCATATGCTTATGGCTGCCTTGAAAATATTTTCAGGAAGGAGGTTCTGGATCCTCAACTACAGCTGCCGAACATCTAGCACCCTGGCTGCAATAATTGAAGGCCTTCCCTCTGAGGAATCAAGTGAGCTGTCCCATATGTTGAGGACGTACCACTTCCCACAGGTCAGGGGGTGCTCTTCCCAATTTTACTTTATATTCTGCTGCATAATCCTCCCCTCCTGAATGTTGTATTCCATGGAAATGAATCCAGCTTGTTGTGCACAATCCCTGAAACGTGACACAGTGCAAAGTATTTCTCTGTCTCCAGCAGATGAAGGTGTTTAAAAAAAAAAAAAAAAGACACAATCTGGCTAAATCAGACATATTTCTTTACAAAAAAAAAAAAAAGAGCACTTTACCTACCAAGGGGAAGTTTCTTCTGAGCTTCCTTCCTTTGTTGCGGGCTTGCGGGGGTTAAGCTTTTAGCAGCCCTCATTCCCAGAGCATTTCTACACCGGCGAGTGACTGGGGGGATTTACCAGTGGGCCGGTCCCCCCCCCCCCCCCCCCCCGGCCCAGAGAAGATAGTCACTTATTCCTCTGCTGAGGCCTGAGCTTTCGCTAACTGCCTTGTTTAAAAAAAAAAAAAAAGAAGAAGATTTCAGCAGCATTTACGGTCTCTCGGGCTCTGGAGGTTATTTTTAGACTTCCCTTCTCTGCACCGCGGCGATGCCGTGCACATCGTGTTATGCTGCCTGCAGGGAGCCGGCAATGCGGCTCTCCCACGAAAACCTCTGCTCCCGTTGTATCCCCGGGGGAGAGGGCCGGTCGGTGGCAGCGGCCGGCGGGAGGGGGAAGTCTTCGGCACGGTCCCGTGGCGCGGGTAAACTGATGCTGTCTCATAGTCCTAGGCCTGCCCCCATCCTGCGGAGCATGGGAACGGCGGCCATTTTGTGTTCTTTAGATGCTTCTGCAGATTTCTCTGCAGGAGGAGGGGATCTCCCTCTGCAGTTGTCTCCACATGATCAGAGCCAGGTAAGAACCAATTTTCCTTTAATATTCCATCACAGTTATCAGATTCCTTTTAATTAAAGAAGAATTTAACTGATAAAAATAGGGCAAAGTGTGAAGAGCACTGTCTTTTCCTGTGCTGAAAATATGTGAGAGAATATATCCCTAATAAACTGAATAACTTATTCTCCTGTAATTACCACCTTCTGCTCTCCAAGATTACACCGGATCTCAGAATACGACTCCCTTTACATATCATTTTGCTGGGTGGAACAGCAACAATTACAATGAACATCTCATCCAGGATTAACTTTAATTTTAGGATCAATTCCCATGAAAAACCTGAAGATTTTTCTAAAGAACTAACTAAAAGCATCATGAGGTTTATATGGAGAGGGGACAGGCCTAGGGCGGCAGGGAGCACTTTGTCACATATCACAGCACAATGATGATTTGCACTCCTGCACTTTAAAATGAGTTCCTGGCAGTCTTCTCCATGGTATAAATGGAAAATAAAGAGAAGCATTGGGCAGATCTGGAAAGGGATCTTCCTCCTAATGATGATTTTACATTTTGTCTATGGAATCCCAGCTATTTAGGAAAATTATTGACCCTAGAACTTCTCCTAATTGTAGTTGGGTTACAGACCTGGATACTGATGGCTACAGATCGCAGGCTCATTTCCTCCGTTCTCTCTCTGCTTCCCGTTTCCTATCAGCAGATTAAACAGAGATCGTAATTCGGTCTTTACTGACAGAGGAGGCAGCTTCAGCAACTTCCAATTTTATGTAACAGCTAAACAAATAAAGAAAGCCTTACTGCCCCCAAACTGGAGATGACAGAAACAGAAATGCTGCTGGGGAAGCAGGAATTGTGTCCTCAGCTCCCGATGTCCTCACTTGGGAGACTGTACAGAAAATTTGTTTGTTTGTTTGTTTGTTTATTTATTTAGTGTTTTTCTATACCGACATTCAAGATAAGGATCACATCATGCTGGTTTACATTTAACAGGGGGTGTAAAGTGCAAATAAACTAAAACTGTAACATGTGAAGAGAAACACTGAAGTTACAATGAAACAGGGATGTTCAAAACTGGGAAAAGAAGAAAAGGCTAGAGGAATTTAACGGAAAGAGCAATTGTTTACAATGTTCAAAGAATGTCTGACTGTGGTTGTTGGTGAATTAAGGTTCAGTTGGGTTCTGGAAAGGCTTGCTTAAACAACCACGTCTTAAGCCTTTTTCTGAAAGTTAGAAGGCACGTTTCCTGTCGAAGATCTGGTGGAATGGAATTCCATAGCGATGGTCCTGCTGTAGAGAAGGCCCGGTCTCTAAATGTTATATGTTGAGAGGTTTTGGTGTGTGGAACATGTAGTGAATCTCTGATGGGTCTGGTGGAGGTATGTTTTCTGAATGGGATTTGTAGGTTGAGTGGAGCATGGTGATGAATGGCTTTATAGATAATGGTAATGGACTTATGAATGATTCTGAAGTGAATTGGCAGCCAGTGTAGGTCTTTGGGAATGGGAGATATGTGGTCTTTTCTCCTCGTGTTTGTCAATATTCTGGCTGCCGTGTTTTGGACCATCTGAAGAGGTTTGGTGTGGGACAAGTGGAGACCTAATAAGATAGAGTTACAATAGTCTATCTTAGAGAAGATTATTGCTTGCAGAACCGTTCTGTGATCATGAAAGTGAAAGAATGGTCTTCTTCTTTTCAGGACATGTAGTTTATGAAAGCAGTCTTTAGTTGTTTGGTTAATAAAAGATTTTAGGTTTAGACGATTATCAATAATAACTCCTAAGTCTCTTGCTTTGGAGATGTGAAGGTTGGCTGGTGGATTCATCGTGATGTTACTGTTTTCTGAGGATATGAGAAGGAGTTCACTTTTTCTAGAATTTAGTATTAAGTTTAAGCTGGTGAGGAGGCAGTTGATTTCTTGAAGGCAGTTTTCCCAAAATTCCAGAGTTTTTGTGATGGATTCTTTAAGGGGGATCACGATCTGGACATAGTCGCATATAAGAAGTGTTTTAAGTTTAATTTGGTTAACAACTGGCATAGTGAAAGAAGGTAAATATTGAAAAGCATGGGGGACAGGGAGGAACCCTAGGGAACTCCTAAGGAGGAAGGATAATGAAGGGATTCTTTATTGTGGATTTTAACCTTGTAGCCTCTGTTCCCAAGGAATGTTTTGAACCAGGCCAGTGCAATTCCTATTATGCCGATGTTCGCCAGCTGGTTGAGGAGGATGGAGTGGTTAACAGTGTCAAATGCTGCCGAGAGATCCAGGAGAATCAGTAAGAAGGCATGACCTTTATTGAGGCCCATGATGAGGTAGTCTGTCAGGGAAATGAGTAGGGATTCTGTACTTAATGCTTTTCGGAATCCATATTGGGTAGGGAACAAGATATTGTGGTCTTCGATGTAATCTGATAGTTGTGTATTAACTAATTTTTCCATGACCTTGGCTATAGTTAAACATAGTTAAACATCTTCCTTAAAGATCTCTTCTTGTTGAGTGTTGTGAACTGTATCACTGGAGAGGTGGACCCTTGGGCCAGCCGTGAAGATGATGGAATGGCAGTGGGCGGACTACTGCCGTGAGGACTGGCCAGGAGGCGGTTCGAGACCGGCAGACCGGTCAAGAGCTTCACCCTGGGAAGCCCGTGGTCCCCCCAGGAGGAGCCTGTGAGGACCCGGGCTGCTGGGGATTAGGAAAGGTCTCCCGGAGCAGACGTAGTCCATAGAACAGTCCGAGGTCGAGACAGGCAGCAGAACAGCAGAATGAAGACGTACCGAAGACGAAGCCAGGAAGACAGTCCGAAGATCAGGAACCAGATACAGAAGCTGAAGAACAGACCCAGAAGCAGGAGCACTGGAACTGGAGCTAGAACACAGGAACTGAAGCAGGAACTCAGGAATTGAAACAAGGAGACAGGAACTGAAGCAGGAACACAGGAACTGAAGCAGGAAAACAGGAATCAAGGCAGGAACTCAGGAACGCGAGGCAACTAGTGACTCAAAGGAGTGAACCCTGTTGCAAGGCGATTTCCCTAGTCAGACGCCGGGTTTAAATACCCTGCGGGCGTCTGACGTCATCTAGGGGGCCGGCCAGGACTCCATGCAGCTGTGCCTTTAAAAGGCTTCCCCCTGCGCGCGTGCGTGCCTAAGGGAAGGCAGAGTCAGGATCGGAGCTCGGCAGCATCTCCCTCGTGGAGACGCCACTGCGGAGAGGCCTGGCAGGCCCGAAAAACACCAGACCCCGTCGCAGGCCTCAGCGCGGTTAAAAGGGAAGGACCCGGTCGCGAGTCTAGCGACCAGGACCGCAACAGTACCCCCCTTCTTACGCCCCATCCTCAAGGGACCCGGTTTACCAGTATGATCCAAGTGGAATTGTTGCAGAAGAGACTTGTCCAAGATGTTACGAGCGGGCTCCCAGGTGTTCTCTTCAGAGCCGCATCCCTCCCAAGCCAGCAAATACTCCCAGCGACGGTGGAGAAATCGTACATCAAGGACCTCCCGAACCTGGTACTTTGGTTCATCAGCTGCGGGGGTATCCCCAGGATCTGGCGGTCTCCGATGGAACCTAGAAAGAACTACTGGTTTAAGTAAGGAGACATGAAACACATTGTGGATACGTAAGGTAGTGGGGAGACATAGGCGATAGGAAACCATTCCAACCCTCTCAGCGACTCGGAATGGCCCACAGAACTTATGAGCCAATTTCCTAGAGGGTAACCAAAGATGAATGTTCTTGGTGCTTAACCAGACTTTGTCCCCTGGTAGAAACACCGGCGCTGGTTGACAATGCCGATCGGCATGCCTCTTGGCGGACTTCGCTGATGCAGTTTGTTTTGAATGGAGTCCCAGAGTTTATGCAATTGCTGAGCAGACAACTGAGCCACTGGCGAAGGAACAGTCACAGGCAGAGGTAACGGTGGTTTAAGTTGCTTACCATAAACTACTTTAAAGGGAGACTTCCCTGTAACCGAATGAGCATGATTGTTGTAGGAGAATTCGGCCTATGGTAGCAGGGCTACCCAATTGTCCTGTCTCTCAGAAACAAAGGTACGAAGAAATGTTTTTAAGGAGCGGTTCATACGCTCAGTTTGTCCATTGCTTTGCGGATGGAAGGCTGTGGAGAGGTTCAACTGGACTCCAAACCTTTTACACAGTGCCCTCCAGTATCAGGCAGTGAACTGCGGTCCTCTGTCAGAGACTATAGGCCTCATTTACCAATTTCACATCGTTAACGCATGGGTACCACCTGCATTAATAAAAGGGGCGTTCCCATGCAAATGAGGCACTTTCCGCGCAGCAGGGAATTTTCGCATCCCGCGACGGTTTCGCGAATCGCGAAAATGTTTTGCAATTCGCATTGAAATCAATGGAAAATTAGCGCGCTGCGTGATCCTTTCGCAGCTAGCGGTAAAAAGTGAAACCAAGTACCGCGCCCCGCGATAATGTGACATGTATAAAAGGTCACTTCCTGCCCCTCCTCCTTTGAGGGTTTGGAAGGAGTTTTAGAGAGGAGGTAGGTGTTGGAGATTTTGAGCAGTTGGAGTTAGGAAATCGATTACTGAGTGCGGTGACTTGTTTACTTGTTGTCATCTGTTTCCCTTTACCTGTGTCTTGCGTAATCTGTGTTGGAGTGAAAGATTGTCAGTTCCCTGTTTGTCCCTATCTGTGTGTAGGAGGAGGAGGAGGAGGAGTGTGGTGGTGGTGGTAGTGCTGGTGGGGAGGAGGAGGAGTGCGGTGGTGGTGGGAGTGGTGCTGGTGGTGAGGAGTGTGGTGGTGGTGGTGCTGGTGAGGAGGAGGAGGAGTGCGGTGGTGATGCTGGTGGTGAGGAGTGTGGTAGTGGTGGTGGTGGCGAGGAGGAGTGTGGTGGAGGATGGAGCGTGACAGGAGTGGGAGGAGAGGACAGAAGAGGGTAGTTGAGAGTAGTGGGAGGAGGAGGGAGAGGGGGAGGGAGGAAGAGGGACCTAGTGGTAGGGGTCTGAGGAGTAGGAGCAGGGACAGGGCTAGTGGGAAAGATAGGCAGGAGGGACGTGATAGGAGGGTGGGGGAGGGGGAAAGGGTGAGGCAGGAGAGAATTGTGGGAAGAGGTAGGGCTAGACAGGCAGGGCAGAGGGGAAGGGAGCAGGAAGTGCAGGGTCAGGTGGGGGGGGGAGGAAGGGAGTGGGGAATCTGGTGGGTTGGAGAGTGAGGCTAGGGAGGAGACCCCTCCGGAAGTGGCACCCCAGCCAGGCAAGGGTGAGGCAGCATGCTATATGCTTCAGCCAGGAGGACAATGATCGGCTGATCGAAGGTGTCCTCCGTCACTATGCCCATCTCTTTAGCAACCTGGCAGTGAAGACGTCCAAGGCAGCCAAGGCACAGCTATGGGCCAGAATTGCAGCGGACATCAGACGACAAAGTGGCATACCTCGTACCGGGGAGCTGGTGTCCCACCGTTACAGGGACATCAAGGCTCAGCTGAAGGTAAATATTGCGGAGCGGAATGAGTACCTGTGGGAGATAGGAGGAATGGCCCCTTGCCCAATCAGATTCACAGAGATGGAGAGGCGTCTGATGCAGCGGCTGGGACCAGACATGTTCGAGGGGTTGGACCCACGACTGGATAAATCCCATCTCGAAGATGGTAAGTTGGCCTGTACCTCCCACCAGGTCCTTTGCTGTCCTGTTCAAGGTTCATACACAATGTTTAGTCCTGTATTCGGTTGAGGTTCCCCATGTGTTCTCCAGAACAGTGTTGACCCTCCCTCCCCCACACTGTGCCTAGCAGGATGAGGTGTTCAGGAAATGCTTAGAACTGTAAATGTGTTCTCCTCCCCCTTGCGGAGCCCCCATACCCCATTCCCCAGGCCATGAGGTACAGAGATACAACAGAACCTTATAAGCTGCCCCACATGATTAGGTGCCCCTGTTCCATGTTACTGTCATTCAACCAAAGGCTGTGATACTGATGCTGTCCATCCTTTTGTCCCCCATCTTCTACAGAGCGCTCTGGTCCCAGGCATCAGAGGTCGGATCCCAGCTGGGAAGACCCAGGCACCAGAAGTGATCCACCTGGGACAAGGCGGCCACCGATGCTCACCAGGCCCTTCGTCCTTGATGCCGGGACACAGTGGTCGGATGAGGAGGAGGAGGAGGAGGGAGAGCTGGGCTCCACAGCAGCAGGCAAAGGCAGCCCCCTCAACCTGACCGAGGCCCTGGAAGGTTTGGAGTGGGGGGCCTCCCCCACTGCTCTGGGTGCAAGCAGCCCACTCCCATTCGAGAAAACACCGCCCACTGAGGATACCCCAGTCATGTCCCCATTCAGCCCTACACCTGCAGCTGTGCCTGCAATTGCACAGCTCCCAGCACCAGTAGCCCCACCACCAGCACCACAACCAGTTACAGCAGCCCCACCCTTCCGACCGACCGAGGACCCACTCACAGGCACACAGGCAGAGCAAATCCCGATGGAACTGCGTGGGCTGAGGAGAGAGGTTACACAGCTGACCCACCACTTCCAGCTCCTCACTGCATCCACCACCCAGGCATCCAACAGCCTGACAGCAGCAATCACAACACAAAACACAATATTGCTGCAAATCCTGAGGTGGATTACGGAGCAGCGGGCGTCATCGTCCACAACCTCCACACCACAACCAAATCCCTCAGGGTCCCGAGGCCACAGGGGCCGTCCCCCCAAGAACCTGCCACCTCCCACAGGACCAGCAGGACGTAGCGAGGGGACCATCATACACCTGAAACTGGGTAGCTCACTCACTCCCACCCGCCACTGGGATGGCCATCCCGCAGACTTGCAGTGCCACCGAGATGGAAGAGGATGCATCACTGCCTGCTCCCCACAGACTTGCAGTGCCGCCCAGATGGAAGAGTCTGCATCATGCAAAGCTGATGAGGCACCACCTCCCACCCACCTGGTCAGCTGGCCCACCTGCATCCACTGCACCATTCTGCTGTGTGCCACCTGCATCTGCTGTGCCACTCTGCTGTGTGCCACCGGCCTCCGCTGTGCCACTCTGCTGTGGGGTGCTTTCTGTTCTCAAGGGCTGCAACTTCTGCCTGTGTGCTGTGGGATAATTTGTGTGCTCAAGGGCTGTCAATGCTGGCTGTGGGATGCGTTCTGTGCCTCATGGCTCCAAATGGCACTTGGGCTGTGTCGTCCTGGGCCTCCTCCTGCTGCCATGCCACTGCTGTGTGTTCCTGGGCCTCCTCCTGCTGCCATGCCACTGCTGTGTGTTCCTGGGCCTCCTCCTGCTGCCATGCCACTGCTGTGTCGTCCTGGGCCTCCTCCTGCTGCCATGCCGCTGCTGTGTCGTCCTGGGCCTCCTCCTGCTGCCATGCCGCTGCTGTGTGTTCCTGGGCCTCCTCCTGCTGCCATGCCGCTGCTGTGTCGTCCTGGGCCTCCTCCTGCTGCCATGCCGCTGCTGTGTCGTCCTGGGCCTCCTCCTGCTGCCATGCCGCTGCTGTGTGTTCCTGGGCCTCCTCCTGCTGCCATGCCGCTGCTGTGTGTTCCTGGGCCTCCTCCTGCTGCCATGCCGCTGCTGTGTATTCCTGGGCCTCCTCCTGCTGCCATGCCGCTGCTGGGTCGTCCTGGGCCTCCTCCTACTGCCATGCCGCTGCTGTGTGTTCCTGGGCCTCCTCCTGCTGCCATTCCGCTGCTGTGTCGTCCTGGGCCTCCTCCTGCTGCCATGCCGCTGCTGTGTCGTCCTGAGCCTTCACTGCTGTTGTCATGCCGCTGCTGTGTCGTCCTGGGCCTCCTCCTACTGCCATGCTGCTGCTGGGTCGTCCTGAGCCTTCACTGCTGTTGTCATGCCGCTGCTGTGTTATCCTGGGCCTCCTCCTACTGCCATGCTGCTGCTGGGTCGTCCTGAGCCTTCACTGCTGTTGCCACACCCTTCATGTGTTCCCCTGCTGCCTACATGCTGCACTGCAGGATATCTTTTCCACTGGCTGGACTTTCACTCTGCTGGCTGGCCTCTCAGGCACTCCCCTTTCAGTGCACTCTTTCAACATGGACCGCCTGGGGGCCGGACTTTCACTCTGCTGGCTGGCCTCTCAGGCACTCCCCTTTCAGTGCACTCTTTCAACATGGACCGCCTGGGGGCCGGACTTTCACTCTGCTGGCTGGCCTCTCAGGCACTCCCCTTTCAGTGCACTCTTTCAACATGGACCGCCTGGGGGCCGGACTTTCACTCTGCTGGCTGGCCTCTCAGGCACTCCCCTTTCAGTGCACTCTTTCAACATGGACCGCCTGGGGGCCGGACTTTCACTCTGCTGGCTGGCCTCTCAGGCACTCCCCTTTCAGTGCACTCTTTCAACATGGACCGCCTGGGGCCCGGACTTTCACTCTGCTGGCGGGCCTCTCAGGCACTTCCCTCTCAGTGCCCTCTTTCAACATGGACCGCCTGGGGCCTGGACTTTCACTCTGCTGGCTGGCCTCTCAGTCACTCCCCTTTCAGTGCACTCTTTCAACATGGACCGCCTGGGGCCTATGCCAGTCAACACATTGTATACTGACTAGCGGTAATCTATGTATTGTAGTATCCAAGCTATTGGGATGCCACTTCCTGTTTCTCTGTTCCTAGGTAATCATGCTTTGCCAGTACTGACAACACCCACTACCTACATATGTGTATATACTAGAGATGTGAATCGTGTGATCGATCGTCTTAACGATCGATTTTGGCTGGGGGGGGAGGGAATCAGATTGTCGCGGTTTTGTTTTTTTAAATATCGCGTAAATCGGGGGAGGGCGGGAAAACCGGCACACTAAAACAACCCTAAAACCCACCCCGACCCTTTAAAATAAATCCCCCAACCTCCCGAACCCCCCCCAAAATGTCTTAAATTACCTGGGGTCCAGTGGGGGGGTCCCGGTGTGATCTTCCATTCTCGGGCCACAGGTGCGTTGATAGAAATGGCGCCGGCGCTACCTTTGCCCTGTCATATGACAGGGCAAAGGTAGCGCCGGCGCCATTTTGGTTCCTGTCCTCCGACGTCACCCCCGCTGGACTCCCCAGGGACTTTTGGCCAGCTTGGGGGGGCCTCCTGACCCCCACAAGACTTGCCAAAAGTCCAGCGGGGGTCCGGGAACAACCTCCTGCACTCGAATCGTGTTGCCGTATTGCAAAATGGCGCCGGCCATACGGCCATACGGCCGGCGCCATTTTGCAATACGGCAATATGGCCATACGGCCGGCGCCATTTTGCAATACTCGGGCCTTTGTGTCCTCTTTATGTTCCTAATGTGCCCTTGGTGTACACCCGCCACACCTTGCATGCTGCATCACACGTTGGACCAATGCAGAGTTTCCCAACTGCCCCCTGTCTGAGGTTCAGTATAGCAACATGTGTACCTGCCATTGACATACCTTACAGTTAGCTTCATGTACTAGGAGGGTGCTAAGGGGGACCCTGCTGAGTAAACATTAGGGGAGTACATGACATGTCCCTGACAGTAGAAGAGGTACTGTTCCTCAGTACAGTCAGGGAATGCACAATAAGGGAGCGTGCTGATGTATGCCTGCTCTTATGATCTGTGTAGAAAGGGGAAGGGGTGGGTAGCAGTCTATTGCAATTGTATTGCTCATGTCAGGCACTGTTGGCGTTGAGGGGTCCAGACACGTATTTCTTACCAGTGTTCAGTATTATAGCTATCTCTGCCTGACAAACACCACGTATATGAGGCTAACCGATGCTAAGGAACTAACCGAGTTTGCTGCCTAGATTGGTCTGTCACATGTGCTGGTAAACGGAAGATGCCTTCCACCAACGCTGGGTGACTGACAGACAGGTTGCCAACCTCTGGTGCCATGCAGGACACCCATTATAGTGGTGGCTCATGCATACGCTTAATTTCCAGGCTCCATTGGCATACAATAGTGTGTAGCTATCCTCATCTGCACATGCTAAGCATGTACCCTGTGCATACTGATATATCAGTGTACATCGCCACCATGGCAGCATGTGTGGCAGGGATGGTTTCCTATAGTTACTGTCTTAGCCTTAAGGTTGTGGGCCACTGAAAGGTGAGGCATGGGAAGGGTTATGTTGCTATCTGCATGCCGTGTATTAAAGGAGTTGCACAGACTGTCAGCGGCCAGGTAACTAGGCTGTTGCTAGTCATACGGAGAGCTGAATATATTAATGCTAATGTGTCATACCCGTTTACATGGTGCAACTGGTGTAAGGCATGCTCAACAGGCCTTAAGTGTGTTGATCTGGTGTCCAGGTGCACAAAGATGTGGTGACTGCTGGTGTGCAGTCAGTGTTAACCACCAGTATATTAATTTGAGGGCCAGAAAAGGGCAAGGGTTGCAATAAATGGTCACCATCCATTGTGAGACACATGCCTCCGGTGCCGTCTCCCAGCTGTGGGGTATGCATGGACCCTTTATAATGTTGGCCACGTCCAGGAGGAGGAAAGAAGGAAATTAATTACCTGACGAGAAGGGTGAGGATTATCCGGCCCCTTTTTGGAACTTTTGCTGTTTTTTTCTTTGGAGAGACGGTGAGGGTGAGGACTGCCTGGCCTTCCCGGCCCCCCCGACTACCCGTAATTTCGCCGCTGAGCGCTGATGTCATCAAGGGGTGACTGGCTGAGCATAAAAGCCAGCCCCCTGCGGCGCATCGACGAGGAGGAAAGAAGGAAATTAATTACCTGACGAGAAGGGTGAGGATTATCCGGCCCTTTTTTGGAACTTATGCTGTTTTTTTTCTTCGGAGAGACAGTGAGGGTGAGGACTGCCTGGCCTTCCCAGCCCCCCCGACTACCCGTAATTTCGCCGCTGAGCGCTGACGTCATCAAGGGGCGATTGGCTGAGCATAAAAGCCAGCCCCCTGCGGCGCATCAACGCCGCCGGTGCGTCGCCGAAGCCGCGCGCTCCAAAGGGGCGCGCGGCTTTGTTGGAGAATTTGGTTAAAGATTGCCTGAAGTAATATTTCAATTTCCAAGGAGAAGATAAAGAACTGTGAGTAAATAGTATTCCTTATTCCTTCGATAAACCTCCTTCAGCCACTAGAGGTGATTTATAAAACAAATAAGGGATTGAGGAATTGGAGGGATTGATTCTGTGAGACTTTTTACATCAACCAATGCCTCATACTAAAAGAAAGGCAAGGATTAGGGAGGTATTAACCTCATCTCCCAATCCAGAGCCTAATCAGTCACAGATACCTTCCTTCTTTTCATCAGTCGCTTTAAATAAACCGGTAGATATGGCCGCTGAGGAAATAGCTCTTGAGCGGGTGCAAAATCCTCTGGCCGAGGCATCTTTATAACCGGGCACTCCTAGTACTCCTCCTCCGCCACAACTAGTTACCTCTGAACATTCAATAAATTAATCTTTAACAGGATTGGTTGGAGATGGAGACCAAGCTAAAGGAGGTCAAATTGGACCAAATGAACAGCTCCAGTCTAATAAAGCTGAAGATATAACAATGAGTTCTATATGGTCAGCAATTAAATCTTTAGAAGCTGCAATTGTGAATTTAACAAAGATTACTGAAACATCAAATCAACGCTTCAATAAAATAGAAATGGATGTGTTAAAGTTGGAAAATCAACAACAAGAACTGGATAGGAGAGTAACTGGCATTCAAAGTAGTACACAAAAAATTACCAAAATGGAGATATTATATGATAAAAGGCTTGAATCCATTGAAAATTCGTTAAAGTATTTAAATTTGAGGATATTAAATTTTCCTCAACACGATTTAATTGTGCCACTTGAGATGTTCAAGGAATATCTTGTTAATATACTCCAAATTGTTGTAATCCGGAAGTGGATCCTTGGCCGACCGACGATGGAGGACGGTCGGGAGGCAGTTCAGGTAAGCAAGCAGGCAGGTAGACTGGCAGGTAGGCAGGCAGGCTGGCAGGCAGGCAGGCAGGCTGGCAGGCAAGCAGTTAGACTGGCAGGCAGGCAGGTAGACTGGCGGGCAAGCAGGTAGACTGGCAGGCAGGCAGGCAGACTGGCAGGCAGGCAGGCAGGCTGGCAGGCTGGCAGGTAAACTGGCAGGCAGGCAGGTAGGCTGGCAGGCAGGCAGGCAGGCAAGCAGGAACAGCAACTTTCTAGGTGACCGCATTGCAAGGCAAGGAAACCTAGGAGACACCGGGTTTAAATCCCCCCAGCATCTGACGTCACAGAAGGAGGTCTGATGTCACAGAAGGAGGCGTGTCCGGCTGACGTCACAACAGTACCCCCACTCTTACGCCCCCTCCTCAAGGGTCCGAGTTTATTGGGATAGTCGTGATGAAACTGGGTTAACAGGGACTTGTCCAGTATATTTCGGGCAGGTTCCCAAGAGTCCTCTTCAGAGCCGCAGCCCTCCCAGGCCAATAGATACTCCCATCGGCGGTTGTGGAAGCGTACGTCCCGTACTTCCCGTACTTGGTAAACAGGATCTTCGTTCGGGGAGGTGGAGATCGCATCCGGCGTGAGCCGATGGAAACGAGAGAATATCACTGGTTTCAACAACGACACATGAAATACGTTGTGGATGCGCATGGAGGATGGCAGACGAAGTCTATAGGACACCAGACCAACTCGTTCTGCCACCTGGAAAGGGCTGCAGTATCTGGATGCCAACTTACGTGATTGTCCAGCTAAGTGGAGATTCTTGGTACTTAACCATACTTTAGTACCGGGTAGAAGTGTTGGAGCGGCACGTCGGTGGCGGTTTGCACAGCTTTGTGCTTTCTTTGCTGCAGAGGTGAGACGTCGCTGAAGGGCTCTCCAGAGATCGTGAAGTTGGGTAGCCACTGTCTGGGCCACCGGAGAAGCGACATCAATAGGTACCGGGACGGGTGTCCTGAGGTGGCGTCCGAAGACCGTTTGAAAGGGAGATTGCCCAGTAACCGAGTGAGTGTGGTTATTATAGGCGAACTCAGCCCAGGGAAGGAGGGAGACCCAGTTGTCCTTTCTCTGCGAAATGAAGCTTCGGAGAAACGCTTGAGGGAACGGTTCATCCGCTCGGTTTGCCCATTAGACTGTGGGTGGAAAGCGGTAGACAAGTTCAGTTGTACCCCAAACTTTTTGCAGAGGGCACGCCAATACCGGGCTGTGAATTGGGGTACCCGATCGGAGACAATGTTCAGTGGAAGGCCGTGGGCCCGGAAGATATGTTGCGTGAAAAGAAGTGCTAGCGCTGGTGCAGACGGAACTTAGGTAATGGTACCAAATGTACCATCTTAGAAAACCGGTCTACGGTGACCCAGATTACTGTGTTACCCTCAGAAGGAGGCAAGTCCACCACGAAGTCTGTGGCGATGTGAGTCCATGGTTCTGTAGGTATTGGTAGAGGTTGTAGAAGACCCCAGGGTCGGCCGCTGAGAGGCTTCTGTCGGGCACATACCGGGCACGAGTCTACGTAAAGTCGCACATCCTGCTGGACTCGGGGCCACCAATAATGACGGTTCAACAGAGCGAGCGTCCTCCCTCTGCCAGCGTGGCCTCCAATGAGGGAATCCTGGGCCCATTGCAGGACTTTCTTCCGGTCTTTGTGTGGAACAACTATTCTGCCCTGTGTAGAGATTGTGGTGCTGGCTAGTTTGATCTTTGCTGGGTCGATGACGTGTTGAAGGGGTTCCTCCTTTTTATCCATGATGGCATTCCGAGAGAGCGCATCCGCTCGAACATTCTTAGATGCTGGACGATATTTGAGGGTAAAATCGAAGCGACTAAAGAATAGCGACCATCGTGCTTGCCTTGGGTTGAGTCGTTGAGCTTGGCTGAGGAACTCCAGGTTCTTATGGTCGGTATAGATCGTGATGGGGTGAGCGGCTCCCTCCAGCCACTGTCTCCATTCTTCAAGTGCCAACTTAATGGCAAGCAGTTCCTTGTCTCCTATACCGTAATTACCTTCGGCTGGCGTAAACTTCCTTGAGAAGTAGGAGCAAGGCAACAAATGCCCGGAGTCGGAGCTTTGAGACAGTACTGCCCCCACAGCTATATTGGAGGCGTCAACCTCCACAAAGAAGGGCCTTGACGGACCCGGATGGCGCAGACAAGTGTCCAACAGGAAGGCCTCCTTTAAATCCTTGAAGGCCTTACATGCCTCGGCTGACCAAACGTGCGTGTCGGCCCCCTTTTTGGTCAAGGCGGTCAGAGGTGCGACCAGTCGGGAGTATTGCGGTATAAAGTGCCTGTAGAAATTGGCAAATGCTAAAAAACGCTGCAAAGCCTTCAGGCCTACTGGTTGGGGCCAATTCTTAATGGCGGACACCTTACTTGGATCCATGAGGAATCCTGTAGCTGAAACGATGTACCCAAGAAAAGGCAGCGACTCCTGTTCGAAGAGACACTTCTCCAGTTTAGCGTATAGGTGGTGATTACGAAGGATTTGGAGCACTTGCCGAACCTGTTGCCTATGAGAGGTCAATGTCCAAGAATACAGCATGTAGCGTTCAGCCTGTTTAACATCTGCGCATTCAGCTAATGGAGCTCCTAGACCACATAACTGTGGCGCTGCATGGAGCACAATTGCTAAGGATGCACATGTGCTTGGCCAAGTGTCAGGTATTACCACGCTGTAGCCAGGCATGGCAGGGGCTCATGGCAACGTTGGGCCTCCTGATATCCCCTTGTGGAGGACATCTCCGGATGCAGCCAGGTGGCCTGCTGCCAGAAGGGTGCACCCTTATAAGGTACAGTAAATGGAGGCTCTATGTGTAAATCTGCATGGTATCATGGTTGAGGGGCAAACCTGAGAGTGGTTGGTGCAGAGGAAGGGTGTGTTACGCTGAGGCTAGGTACCACCTGTACCCTGAGATGCCATCCTGGTATGGGCTGGTGCTGTGGCCAGCAACATCGTTGTCATAATGGCTGAGATACACACCAACCCTTGGCATTTACACAAGCTGGGTGGGATGGGCTTGCATATATTGTGGGCAGACTGGGTGGAGATAGGGGTCTGGTCAGAGTGCAGACCTAACATCATCCCAACTGTTCACCTTCCTGGCCAGCCTACCATTGTACTGTACAGTATGAGGGCGACAGTGCAGTGAATCCTACATACCTTATAAGAACATAAGAACATAAGAAAATGCCATACTGGGTCAGACCAAGGGTCCATCAAGCCCAGCATCCTGTTTCCAACAGTGGCCAATCCAGGCCACAAGAACCTGGCAAGTACCCAAAAACTAAGTCTATTCCATGTAACCATTTCTAATGGCAGTGGCTATTCTCTAAGTGAACTTAATAGCAGGTAATGGACTTCTCCTCCAAGAACTTATCCAATCCTTTTTTAAACACAGCTATACTAACTGCACTAACCACATTCGCTGGCAACAAATTCCAGAGTTTAATTGTGCGTTGAGTAAAAAAGAACTTTCTCCGATTAGTTTTAAATGTGCCCCATGCTAACTTCATGGAGTGCCCCCTAGTCTTTCTACTATCCGAAAGAGTAAATAACCGATTCACATTTACCCGTTCTAGACCTCTCATGATTTTAAACACCTCTATCATATCCCCCCTCAGTCGTCTCTTCTCCAAGCTGAAAAGTCCTAACCTCTTTAGTCTTTCCTCATAGGGGAGTTGTTCCATTCCCTTTATCATTTTGGTAGCCCTTCTCTGTACCTTCTCCATCGCAATTATATCTTTTTTGAGATGCAGCGACCAGAATTGTACACAGTATTCAAGGTGCGGTCTC
This sequence comes from Rhinatrema bivittatum, assembly GCF_901001135.1. Classification (NCBI taxonomy): domain Eukaryota; kingdom Metazoa; phylum Chordata; class Amphibia; order Gymnophiona; family Rhinatrematidae; genus Rhinatrema; species Rhinatrema bivittatum. The sequence continues at coordinate 251,126 of NC_042633.1, read as the reverse complement.
ACCATGGAGCGATACAGAGGCATTATGACATTTTCCGTTTTATTCATCATTCCTTTTCTAATAATTCCCAACATTCTGTTTGCTTTTTTGACTGCCGCAGCACACTGCACCGACGATTTCAATGTGTTGTCCACTATGACACCTAGATCTCTTTCTTGGGTTGTAGCACCTAATATGGAACCCAACATTGTGTAATTATAGCATGGGTTGTTTTTCCCTATATGCATCACCTTGCACTTATCCACATTAAATTTCATCTGCCATTTGGATGCCCAATTTTCCAGTCTCACAAGGTCTTCCTGCAATTTATCACAATCTGCTTGTGATTTAACTACTCTGAACAATTTTGTGTCATCTGCAAATTTGATTATCTCACTCGTCGTATTTCTTTCCAGATCATTTATAAATATATTGAACAGTAAGGGTCCCAATACAGATCCCTGAGGCACTCCACTGTCCACTCCCTTCCACTGAGAAAAGGGTTCCAATATTGTGATAGAGCGAGACATTAGTTTATCACCCTGTCTGAACCCCTGTCATCCTTATCACTGCAAGTAGCAAGCATGGAAACAGCTGTTGCTGTACAGTAATGTGTGTCAGCTAGTGGATTGTCACTGACACCCATCCACGTGCAGGTGTTCCAAACAGCTCTGGAATATGATGTCCATAGGTTGTGTGCTGAAAGGCTGGTCGACTCTATCCGGACACCTGGCACCCATTCATTGTTCCCGCTCATTGATCACCGATTCTTCCTATACCACCCCTGGTTTGTTGCCGCACAGGAGTACTACACATGTTAGGAAAGGGGAGTGGGCTGCCGCTGTACATCAATATACCTCATCACCTGCCTAGCCATATATCTGACCACCTTCATGCATACATTCCACCCTGTGCAGCCTCCTTTTGTATTCTGCCACCTCCATATGGGCGACACATGGGTAATACAGGATCAGCCAAAGGCTTAGGCTCCAGGGACACATTCACATATGAGTATTGATGTCCTTTATTTGGACATCAGGACCTATGCTGGAGGGCTGTGTGATCATCTGTCAATAGTGACATTAGTGAGTCATCATACTCAGCAGTAAGGCTGCTATGATGAGGGCGTTGGTAGAGCCAACATGGTTATGATGGGCTCTGTTTGCACGAGCGTCAATGACTGTGTGTCTGCTGTAGGGGTACAAATGCCTGGTCGGAGGTGTTTCCACAGTACACAGCATGCTTTCTGTGCTATTGAACCAACTGCAGGGGGTTACGTGGCACCAACTACACCCAGATCTGTGCCTTGTGCCGCACTGACCCATTTGTGGGCACTTGCGCTGCACATCTGCTGAGGGCCTGGGTGAAGAGGCACTCTGTTACAGTCCTGAGAGCCTCATTGGCAATTTGCACACATCTCCATGTTTGAATACATTACAGCTACCTACTTTCTGCACCTTATAGACATTCGAAGGGCACCTGAGGGGGACTGCATCACTGTCACATCCACCTGTCAGTTCTCTTGTGAGGGCTCACTCCTCGGTAATGGCCATCGATCACACAATAGAGCAGTGTACACTTGCATGCTTCTTCCCTTTGCCAGCCTGGCCGATCAGCTGTGCTGCTGGTGACAGCCTGTCTGCGAGGTGGCTGCCAACAGTCAGGATATCACCTTTGTGGCGGAGTATGTGACACATGGGTGGGTACCCCCATGTGGCAGCTCAGTGCAGACAGCACTGCTGATACTTTCTACAAGTGACATGTTATGACAGGAGCATTTACGGCCTGCATTAAATGGTGGCTGTGTGTCCCAACAGAGGACATCTATATCATGAAGAGTCTGACGGCCTGTGTGTGTGCTCGTTCCATGACCATGCATGGCCAGGTGGTTATTTCCTTGCTTCTCATGCACACTGTGTTGATCACTAACGCCATCAGATAATGTGTCCCATATCTGGCATGAAATGGGTGTGTGGTACGCCTTGGATGGTAGGTATGCACTGGACACCAACCCTGAGCTCTGCTGCTATTCCATCAGTAGTTGTACTGTGACTAAACAGTTCATACTGTTACTGGGGACATGATGGCCAAGGTGTTACACATACTGTACTAATATTCACATACCATATACATGTACGGTACAGAATGTGCACATGAGTACCTCAGGATTGACATTCCTACACAAGATACACGGTGGCTGCACCCTTTGCAGCCACAACTACCTGGTTGTGACAGCTATGCCAGGCTGCCCATTGGGCCCCACATCAATAGTTTCACAGTCACAGCCAGATACGTGATGTGAGCAGCCATAGTTTTCAAGTGGTACTGCATGGATATGTAGGCCGGAACAAATGTACATGCATAGTCAGTTACAGGGAGCCCAGTGGAGGGTGTGTGTGAAACCGAACCACCGACTCATGGGAGCTGGCAGTGTACAAACCGTGACTGATGTTTCATGTCTGTACGACATGAGTTTATGGAGGCTGATACACAATATTAGTGGGCCCATGAAAGCAAAGTGGCCTACATACTGCCATAGCTGTGTGGGGGGGCGAACTGTACATGTATCTCCTTTCCTTCGCAGCAATTCCTTGTAGCAGCATACAGCCGCCACAACCATGTGCATGCAACAAGATAGCTGGCTCTCCTTTCGGCCAGCTGCAATGACCGCAGAGGTGTGTTGATGTGGGATGCTACAGTGATAAGGGACCTTCAGATAGGTGTGGGCAGCGCCAGATGTGCTTTTTTTCTCACGCACCCATTCATGAGGCATCAGGAGGTTGTAGGGCTGGTATGTGTTCCCTGCTGTGTATTGAGGCTCTGCTGCCTAGGCCCTCACTGATACCACTTGCATACTGAAGGGACGTTAGTGTTGCTGCAAGACGCACATGACAATAATATTGAGGTTTGGGAAATAAGGTAAGAGTGACGTAGGTAGGGTTCATTAGTCCTAATGGGCGTCAATGACGCACCGATATGCATGTCACCGTGATAGCATTAGGGACTGACAGAGGTGTGGGCCATTACAGGTACAATTGTTGTAAGGTGTTAGCAAATCTGGCGAGGCGTGTGAGTGTGTTGTGTCTCATGAGGACAAGTGTGCACTGTACCGTCATCCTTGGTGGGATGTCAGTATGTAGCAAGTGCTTAATCCAATGGCACCAAATAAGTAACACACATAGAGCACCTCAGCAGTGCCTTGAGCCAGCCCTTAGCCACCCTATTATGAGCTATACCGTCAGATGTAGGGAACCACCCCCAAACAATTGTTGGGTGGACAGACTTAGCAGGTCAGGCACATAGCAGACTGAAAAAGAGGTCTGCACATTAAACTATGTCCTAACCCATCAGTGGCCAAACTGCCCTGCTGGGGCATGGTTCTGTCCCATGCCTACCTTAAAAGTGTGTCTGTATAAGGTGTTGGTGAAGCTGCCTGCCACTGACTGTGTTTTCATGCAGTCGTGCAGGCGCACATGGGGGATCAGGTCTGAGGTCTGGATCTATAGCCATAGGTATTCAATGCTGAAGAACCACATTATGGAACACACAGCAAAGCAGGATTATCCTAGCAACCTTGGGGGGAGCATACAGTAACGCTCCCCCAGTCTTGTCCAAACACCGGAAGCGGCTCTTCAGAAGGCCGAAGGTACGTTCGTTGACTGAGCGTGTAGCACGTAAGGCCTCATTATAGGCCATCTGTCACGCCGTGGCAGGCTGGAGGATTGGGGTCATAAGCCAGGGCTGTATCCATAGGCTGAGTCCCCTGTAGCAATGAAATAGGCAAGCCATTACAAATACTGATGTTGATGTCACATGCGTGTAGGTGCTCTCTACATGCAGTAGAACCAGATGGCACGAGGCAGGCCATTCCTGTTTCCTAACACCCTATGTGTGGGGCTCCATGATTGCTTTGGGCCACAGCAGGTGTGCTGCTATTAGGAGGTATAGCACGTGAAGGGCCTCTAGACAGTGAGATTTATGTCAGCAGTGTGTATGCGGTAGGTCCGTAACATCACTGTCCTTAGAGATTACATTCCTGTGTTCGGATCATATGCATCATGCACTCTAGTCATTGTGTACAGACATATCTGCTCAACCTGACCTTTTAGGTAGGTATGCATTCCCAATAACAGACATGGTGTAAACTGGCTGCCTCTGAATGTGCACAACTGACTAGAAGTGATCATGCGAAGTATCAATCTTTAAATCTTGGTGCTTCCCGGCGGCCTCTCCCTTTTAGACGCCCACCCGCCTTCCGCCACCACCTTTACCTCTGTCGGGGCTCGCGCGATCGGCGTGGCCCACTCTGGGCAAGAGCCCGCTCACCCAGCGTGAGCCGAACAGAGCGGCACAAACTAATTTGAAAGCGGACGGAAACAAGAAAGAAACCCGACGAAGCAGGAAATCATCGCGGTGAGTCCCTAACCGCGCCCCTCAGGGCAGCCGGCCTATCAGCAGGCGGCTAGAGCCCTTTAAATCTTGGCGCTTCACGGCGGCGTCGTGCGCCAGGCGTCGCGCGCACAAAGGAGCGCGAACTAAGGGGCCTGCCCCTTAGCGCGCCCCTTGGAGTGCCCCAGGCCCAGGACCTACTCATTTAGAAGTGAAACGACCTAAGACCCTTTATGTCCGACTGACCTCCGGCCTTTCACGCGACGATAACCCCGAAGGACGACCCGCCAAGAGAAAGAGCCCGCAGCCGTCGCTAGGCATACCGGGGTAAGACCCTCTCCAGGATCCTTTTACACTCACCCAACCCCGACGGGCCACGTGGTTCGCCCCTTCTTATACCTCAGAAATATACTCACTCCACAACTGACGACGCAGACAACCACAGACTCAGACAACTTTCCGGGAATTCAGCATCCACTCAACAACGCCTGACTCAGACAACTTCTCAGACACTCAACAACGCCTGACTCAGACAACTTCTCAGACAACTCCACACGCAGACAACCTATCAGGACTCCAGCATCTACTCAACAACGCCTGACTCAGACAAAACAAACTTCTCAGACATCTCCACACGCAGACAACCTATCAGGACTCCAGCATCCACTCAACAACAACTGACTCAAACAACTTCTCAGACAACTCCACACGCAGACAACCTATCAGGACTCCAGCATCTACTCAACAACGCCTGACTCAGACAAAACAAACTTCTCAGACATCTCCACACGCAGACAACCTATCAGGACTCCAGCATCTACTCAACAACGCCTGACTCAGACAAAACAAACTTCTCAGACAACTCCAGCACCCATGCTGATGACGCCAACATTTAATACAAATCAAGCTTCTAATATGCATCCTACTTTCCCAATCCCAATCCTACATCACTGTCTCTCACAGAAAAGAATACCAACCAGACAAACATACCATCGTAACCTAAAATCACTCACACCAATCCTAATTGCTCCGATAACCCAGCTCTTAGGACTTACACTATTTACCCTATCGCTATTCAATGCGCAATCCTTAACCAAAAAATCTCTAATCCTCAACGACTACCTCAATGACGCTAAGCCGGACATTTGCGCAATAACTGAAACCTGGCTGAAACCCTCAGATACTGCAATAATAAACCAATTACCGACGCTAACTTACGACATATTCTCCCTTCCCAGACTGAAAAAGAGGGGAGGAGGAATCCTCCTTGCAACTAAAAAAGACCTCAGGTTCTCACACCATCCAGTCCACTCCGATACCAAGCTTGAAATCAGCTTCTTCACATCACACCAACTTCAAATTCTTCTCATCTATGCCCCCCCGGGCCTCTTAGAATCTGATGTCTCACCCATCATCGAAATAACCACTACACTCATCAACCTGGACACTCCATCAATAATATTAGGAGATTTCAATCTACACATAGACAATCCTTCTCCCTCCCCCAGCTGCCAAACACTGCTCCTAGCCCTCTCAGCGATGGGCTTCACCCAAACAGTCAATAGTCCTACACATAAAGCAGGTCATACGCTGGACCTGATCTTTACCAACAAAGGCATAAAAGCGTCCTCTCTGCCGAAAAATCTGAAGGTACCCTGGTCGGATCACTCCTTGATCTCCACATCATTTCTGCTGGAAAAATCTAGTGCCCCTAATATTCCCTCACCTTCCTTTCCCTACAGGAAATCTTGTCACACGGATGACCTCACCAAGCACTTGACCAATCACCTTCCCGATATAGTCCTCTCGGATCCCAACACTGCCCTACGCTCCTGGAATACAATCACAGAAACCATAGCCAACAAGCTCTGCCCTCTAACAACAAAAAAATCCCACCCAAACGCCTCCAAAAAACAACCCTGGTTCACTAACGAACTCAGAAGGCTCATACAAAATTTAAGACAAAAGGAATCCAACTGGCGAAAAACCCCAAACGCCAACACACTCTCTGCCTACAAATTCACACTTCAACAGTACAAGGCCTCCACCTACAAATCAAAAAGAGACTTTTATGCTTCCAAAATCCACAACTTGGTCTTTGACGCTAAAGCCCTATTCAACTATGTATCCACCCTCACCCAAGTACCCTCACCAGAGTGCCCTAGTAACCTAGCTCAATCTAAAGCTGAAGAATTCGCACTATTTTTTCAAAATAAAATCACGAATCTTCTTATTCAACTTCCTTCTAATATCGCCCCCCTTCCATCGTCTCTACTGCCTCCCATCAAAAACACTCACCTCGAAATCTTTGAACCTACCTCCGCTTCCGAAATCCAAACCATCCTTAGAAGAATGAAACCATCTTCGCACCCAGCGGACCATATTCCTACCAAACTTCTCCTCTCAATTCCAGACACCATATCCAAAACAATGGCAGATATCATCAACTGTTCACTCTCTCAAGGTTCCTTTCCTGAAGACCTTAAACAGGCCTCACTCAAACCACTCTTAAAAAAACCCAACTTGGAACCAAATGACCCCAACAACTACCGCCCAATAGCAAATCTTCCTTTCATAGCCAAGATTATGGAAAGGCTGGTGAACTCCCAACTATCGGACTACATTGAAGATAACAAACTTCTATCCGCCTCGCAATATGGATTCCGCAAGAATCTAGGTACAGAATCCCTCCTCACCTCCCTCACAGACCTCCTTATTCTTGGCATAGACAAAGGCCAATCCTTTCTACTGGTCCTTCTGGATCTTTCAGCAGCCTTTGATACCGTCAATCACTCTATCCTCTTAAATCAATTAGCAGCGATAGGAATTTCTGGATTGGCGCTCTCCTGGTTCAAATCGTTTCTCACCAACAGAGGTTATAAAGTTAAAATCCAGAACAAAGAATCATCACGCTTCGACTCGACCATTGGAGTCCCTCAAGGCTCCTCTTTATCCCCTACACTCTTTAATATTTACCTCCTACCTCTTTGTCAACTCCTCACCAACCTCAACTTAAAACACTTTCTTTATGCAGATGACATCCAGATCCTGATCCCCATCAAAGAATCATACTCAAAAACACTCGAATTCTGGGAGTCCTGTCATCAAGAAATCAAAAGCCTCCTCAACAGCCTAAATCTGGTACTTAACTCCACTAAAACAGAACTATTACTCATTTTTCCTGAGAACAACAATCTTTCAACTTGTCTTCCAACCAACCTACAAACTACTCAAGTAAGGAATCTAGGTGTGCTAATCGACAATAAACTAAACTTCAAAGCCCACATCAACAAAACAACCAAAGACTGCTTCTACAAGCTGCAAGTTTTAAAAAGGATAAGACCCCTCTTCCACACCAAAGACTTCAGAACCATCCTCCAAGCTCTCATATTCTCTAAATTAGACTATTGTAACTCTACCTTACTTGGCCTCCCCTCCTCCTACACCAAACCGCTCCAAATGGTTCAAAATGCAGCAGCCAGACTACTAACCAACACCAGGAAGAGAGACCATATCTCCCCAGTCCTAAAAGACCTCCATTGGTTACCAATTCATTTCAGAGTAATTTACAAATCCATCACCTTAATATACAAAATTATTCACCAACATACTACAATCAACCTACAAATTCCTATACGTTCACACATATCCTCAAGACCGACCAGAGAAGCCTACAAAGGATGCCTCCTTGTTCCACCTACCAAAATCACTAATCACAGCACCTTAAGACACCGAGCCTTTTCCACAGCAGGCCCACAGTTATGGAACGCCATCCCCCCAGATCTCAGAAACGAGCCATGCCTCCTAACCTTTAGGAAAAGACTTAAGACATGGCTGTTTAGGCAAGCCTTCCCGAACTCCACTTAACATGCCCCACCAATAAAGACTCTACTCAACAGCTGTATATTTCGAATTGTGTATATATGCTATACTCTTGTATATAATTAACCTCATCTATCTCTCTTTTATTTCCTCCTCCCAGTTTATTAGCCCCTGTTAATTGTAACTGCATCTCTTCATCACGTTTTTTATGTTCTTGGTTGTATTCTTCACACCCCTGTTTTCATGTAAACCGACATGATGTGAATGCTTTCATGAATGCCGGTATAAAAAAACCTTAAATAAATAAATAAATAAATCATGAACGTCAGGACCTCAGGAACACCTGTGGATGTAAGCGCCCTTACATCACAATTCTAGAATCACCTTGGACAATTCCATTAGCCATGGCTAGACCAAATAAGTGTAGGCTGTCCACTAGTGCAGTGAGGTGAACAAGCCATGTCACATACAGGCCATACTGGGGCTGCTGTGTACCTCGTGCTTGGCAGCCCATAGCAACTGGTTGGGTGCATGAGCCATTCCACCACTTAAGGTAACACTATGAGCTACTGAGGCCTGTTGTGATGGGGACATATGACTTCATCCGGACAGGCGTATACATCACATTTGTGTGCCATAACACAGATGAACATTGCAAATATGATAGATGTATGGAAACGTATATCTTACCTACAAGCCAACCATCGCCATACAGGCCAGCTTCGAATTTGCGAAACAGAGATGATTGCCTGAGTATGAAGGAATCGTGCGCTGATCCCGGAAAGCTGGACATCACTGAGAGGATCCGCATTCCAGCATCACACACCACTTACACGTTGAGGGAGTGGAACTGCTTTCTGTTGCGGTAGGCTGCCTCCGTCTGACGGGGTGGAATGATGGCCACATGAGTGCAGTCAATAGCTCCAATGACATTCGGAAAGCGGGCAATGGCATAAAAACCACGCTTGAGGTCCATCAGGTCCTGTCTGTCACGCAGAAAAGCTATGTATTTATTTATTTATTTAAATTTCTTATATACCGGCATTCGCGATGGGAGTCGCATCATGCCGGTTTACAAATAACAAGGTGTGACAAAGGATAAATACTTAATAACTTAAAACATTAACATGTGATAGAAGAATAAAGTAGCAGTTACAATAAAACAGGGATAAAATGCAACTTGGAATGTAGAGAAGGCGAAAGAGAGATTAACAATGAGATAAAAAAGAATAACCAAGGTAAATAAAAACCTGCCAAATTAAAAAAGAAAGAACATTATTGAGTTGTCAAAGGTTGTTGATTACCCTGACGGGAGTTCTTAGTTGCTTGAGTTGAGAATGGGTTCAGTTGGTATCTGGAAAGGCTTTCAAGAATAGCCAGGTTTTAAGTCTTTTTCTGAAAGTGGGGAGGCAAGTTTTGAGTATTCACGGAGCGGAAGGATGGAGGGCTGTCATCTCCCAATTAAATAATAAAAAAAAACCAGGGATGGGATCCATCAGTTCTAGAGGACGCATATAAAGAGCAGGTAGTAAAACACTGCATGGAGCGGCAGTAGCCACAGAGGCATTAATGGAGCGGGATGCCAGTGGCCGGTGGTAGGTGTCCACCTTCACAGAGTAGAAGGATGAAGGGCATCCATCTCCCAATTAAAAAATAAAAAGAAAAAAACAGGGATGGGTTCATGGGCTATAGGTATTACCAATTATTAGGCTTTTCAATATTTGATGATAGTTAATGTGACTTTCAAGACATGCTTCACTTTCGGTGCATGTCCGGCATGACTCCCTGCTTCAATGACAGGGGAAAAGAAAAACTGATACTTCACACATTTCCAGCATTGCCCTCTGCTTCATGGCAGAGAGCTATGCTGCCGCTTACCCAACTAATCAAACTTAATATTTCACTTGGAAGCAGCTCCATCACTGCTCTCTACATTAATAGTGGGGGTGAAAAGGGAATTAGAACATAAGGTTACTAAGAGCCAAGAGAAACAGTTAAGTATGAGAAAAAATAAGTGTAAGGCTTGCTGGGCAGACTGGATGGACCGGTTGGTCTTCTTCTGCCGTCATTTCTATGTTTCTATGAGTATAAGTATTGAGGCATGTGGGCCATAACTACTTCAGTGACCTGGTGCAGACACCGTGAAAAGGTGCTCTGTGACATCCCACCCACAACAGCTACTGTGGCTTGGAAGGAGCCACTTGCTGTGAAGTGCAGGGCGGCCAAGAGTTTGGTCAGGCTGGGGACGGCATGGCTCTTTCGGGTTCGAGGCCCAAGGGCACTTCGTATGTCTTCATATATTTCCAGGATGGCACGAGAGCTGAGGCAATACCTGCTCATCACAACATCCTCTGGCATACCCAGCAATGAAGTTCGTGGAAGATAGATCCGCTGCCTGTACCTGTGGCGACGTCGACCAACGTCCTGGCGTCTGCGTCGAGCCTGCTCAGCCATGGCGTGCGCCTGCCCCATACACTGTGAATGTGTAGATGGTGTTGGGAAGATAGACCTACTAAGAACAGGCCTTTTTATTGGGTAGCACTACATTTGTAGGTCTGTGGGGATTGGTTTTCTACATTTTCGTGCAACGCGATAATATCGCAGTGCGAGCTATATGCAGCGATACAGTCTATTGCAATTGAAAGAGGTGTAGTTATTAGCCACATTAGGAGCTGTGCTAACAACGCAGCTGTTTCGCGGTTCGCGGTAAGTCCTCCCTACTTTACATTTGCCCCGCCCCAAGCCCGCCCCCTGAATATTTAATTCAAAATTTGCATTCGCATACCGCGGTAACTGCTGTTAGCGTGGTTTGCGAACTTTTCGCGCACGCTACGGCTGTACGGCGCGCAAAAAGTCCTTAGAAAATAAAGCCCTATATCTTGTGGCAGGCCATACACCCCAAAGATATGCTGCGTGAAGAGTTGGCCTAACTCCGGTGCTGATGGTAGCTTGGGCAGTGGAACGAAATGAGCCATTTTGGAGAAACGGTCCACTGTAACCCAAATGACCGTCTTCCCCTCTAAAGATGGCAGATCGACCACAAAGTCTGTGGCTAAATGTGCCCCCAAGGTTCTATGGGAATCGGTAGAGGTTGCAGGAGACCCCATGGCTGCCCGGGCAGGGGTTTCTGTTTAGCGCAGGAAAGACAGGAACTAATATAGGCACAGACATCATGCCTCATTCGAGGCCACTAGTAATAACTAGTAATAAACTGCACTAATCTGTTTTGTTGGTATCCCACCTGTACCATCTGCACCTTCCGCACTGTTTTCTCCAACCTGCATCTAGTTGCTCTATTTAATCTGCACTGTTTAACCTGCATCTAGTTGCTCTATTTAATCTGCACTGTTTAACCTGCATCTAGTTGCTCTATTTAATCTGCACTGTTTAACCTGCATCAAATTGCTCCATTTAAGCTGCACTGTTTAACCTGCATCAAATTGCTCCATTTAATGTGCACTGTTTATTCTGCATTGTGCTCTCCCCCCCAGCAACACACACTAACACCCTAATCCCCGTCCTCTACTCGCCTACTGCTACTCTGCTTCCTTCTTGCCCACCCCTCTCTCTCTCTCCTTTCACCCCCTCCATCTTCAACCACAATGACCACACAACAAATCCGCCGCATTCACCTCCCCCACAACAGACGCCCCCATCTCCTCCCCCTCCGACCACCCCCCTCTTACAAGTCCCTTCTCCCCATCCTCTCGACCCCCCTCAACCAATTTCTAGGACTCACTACCCTCTCTATCATCTTGTTCAATGCCCAATCACTCTCTAAAAAAACCCCCATTCTAAATGACCTCCTCACTGATGCCAACCCAGACGTCTGTGCGATCACGGAAACCTGGCTCAAAGAAACCGACATTTATTTATTTATTTATTTATTTAGGGTTTTTATATACCGGCATTCGAGAACGCAGTCCCATCATGCTGGTTCACATTAAAACAAGTGTGCATCGTAAACAAAACTAAAACAATGGTGCGGAAAAAGGCAGTTACAAATAACAGGGAGATTAGAACTTGGCAGAGAGAGAAGAGAAAGGACAGGTTATTAATTCAGACATAGTCCTCTTGAACCAGCTACCGACCCACTCCTACGAATTCCTTTCCATTCCAAGACCTAAGAAAAAAGGAGGCGGCATCCTCCTAGCCTTCAAGAAGCACCTCAATCTCAAACTCACCCACTCCACCTCTCCCACCAAATTAGAAATTGGCCTCTTTAAGTCTCCCTCACTACAGATTTGTCTTATTTATGTCCCTCCTGGCTCCATTGAACGGGACCCCTCCCCCTTAATCGAATTCTTATCCACCAACATCAACACTGAAATTCCCTCCATCATCCTAGGAGATTTCAACCTCCATGTTGATGCCACCCCCCTTACCCCCTCTTGTGAGACACTCCTCACAGCACTCCAAGCAATAGGCCTCAGACAAATCATTGCCTCCCCCACCCACCAAGCTGGACACTCCCTGGACCTCATATTCGTCAACCACTACTTCCTACCTTCCCACCCCCCCACCTGCTCCCCAGTACCCTGGTCAGACCACTTCCTCATAGAAGCCTTGCTTACCCTTAACTTCCCCACCACCCCTACCCACACAAACAACACAACCTTTACCTTTAGAAAATCCTGCTCAGGAGATGAACTAGCTCTTGCTATCTCCAACGTCTCTACTATCCTTGACTGCTCCACTCCAGAAACTGCCATCACATCCTGGTTCAGCACAACCCTAGAAATCGCTGACAAACTATGTCCCATCACCAGACGTAACCTACCCCAATCCACAAAAAACCATCAGCCATGGTACACGACTGAATTAAGATCCTTAAAACATACCCTTAGGCAGCGGGAGAGAATCTGGCGTAAAGCCCCCTCACCCCAACTCGCCTCAAGCTACAAATCCGCCCTTCACCATTATAGAATAACCACCCTTAAAACTAAACGAGATTTCTATGCATCCAAGATCCACCAGTACATGTACAACCCTAAAGCCCTCTTCAATTATGTTGCCAACCTTACCAAGTCCTCCCAGCCCGCTATCCCTGAAAATGAAGCCTCCGCCAAAAGCGAAGAAATCGCCCAATATTTCCTCGCAAAAATCACTAACATCCTCCATAGATTTCAACTCCCATCCCCTTCAATCCCCCTTTCCCCTCCGCTCCAACCTTCCCCCACCACACCCACCCTCCAAACCCTCGAACTGACTTCTTCCAAAGAAGTGGAATCTATCCTTAGAAAACTCAAACCTGCATCCCACCCTTCAGACACCATCCCTACAAAATCCCTCCTCTCCATCCCTAATTCGATATCCAAACCCATTGCAGACATTATAAACTCCTCCCTCTCTTCAGGCTCTGTCCCTGATGCCCTCAAACAAGCAATTGTTAAGCCCCTCCTAAAAAAACCAGCATTAGACCCCAAAGACCCCGCCAACTTTCGCCCCATCTCTAACCTGCCCTTCCTCTCCAAAATTATGGAAAAGATTGTGAACACCCAACTTACAGAATATCTAGAAAACAACAATATACTACACCCAGCCCAATACGGCTTCCGTAAGTACCTCAACACCGAAACACTCCTGCTCTCCCTCACTGACCACTTGCTCATAGGCATGGACCAAGGCAACTGTTACCTCCTCGCCCTTCTCGATATCTCAGCTGCCTTTGACACCATCAATCACAACCTCCTCATCAACCGTTTGACCGAAATAGGCATCTCAGGCCTAGCCCTGCTATGGTTTAAATCCTATTTATCCAACAGAAAGTTTTCTGTCAAGATAGGAAACGCCAATTCCACACTCTACCCCCTGGCTCAAGGTGTCCCCCAAGGTTCCTCCCTCTCCTCTACCCTTTTCAATATATTTCTTACACCCCTATGCCAGCTCCTCACCGAACTCGGCCTCAAATTCTACCTCTATGCAGATGACGTGCAAATCATCATTCCCATTCACAACTCTCTCTCAGACGCCCTCGCTTTCTGGAACACATGTCTTGCCAACATAAACGATTTCCTCACCAACATCCACCTCGCCCTAAACTCCATTAAAACAGAGCTGCTCCTTATCTCTCCCCACCTCCCCCCTAAACCCTTGATCTCCAATGACCCAGCTTTCAATACTATAGCATCCCAACCTACTGTAAGAGACCTTGGGGTAATTCTCGATCAACAACTCAACCTAAAAAAACAGATCAACTCCATCCTCAAAGCAGGTTTCTTCAAGCTCAATATCCTGAAGAAGCTCAGACCCCTCCTCCACTATCATGATTTCCGTACTGTCGTCCAAGCTACCCTTTCCTCAAAGCTTGACTACTGTAATGCCCTCCTCCTCGGTCTACCCTCCTCCACTACCAAACCCTTACAATTGCTCCAAAATGCAATTGCCAGGGTTATCACCAACACTCGGAAAACCGATCATATCACCCCCATACTCAAAGAACTCCACTGGCTCCCCATCGCATCTCGTATTCTCTTTAAAGTCTTAACTATATTACACAAATCTATCCACTCTCACAACTCTAACTGGCTGGATGAACCCTTCTGCCCCATACGTTCTGACCGACCTATTCGTTCTGTCAACATAGGTACCCTCTCCATTCCCCCTTTGAAAAAAGCCCACCTCTCCGCCACCAGAGATCGCGCACTATCCATTGCAGGCCCTAAACAATGGAACGCCCTCCCTACCACGCTCAGGCTTGAGCCATGTTACTCCAAGTTCAGAAAAAAACTTAAAACATGGCTCTTCCAACAAGCCTACCCTGTCTAATCTCCACCCTCCCTCATTGAACCTTTTGTATATAGACCCTTGGGCCCTTGTAAGTATATAGACCCTGTAAGCAACACGTTTAAGCCTGTATATCCAGACCTGTAAATAGCCTGTATATCCTGACCTGTAAATAGCCTGTTACAGTTTTAATGCTTCTTTTTCATTGTCTCCTGCACTATGTATATTCCTCCCTGCTTCCCCTCCCTGTTGATTGTAATTTCAGCCTTTCAGTTACAATGTGAACCGGTATGATGTATGCTTACTAATGCCGGTATATAAAAGTTTTTAAATAAATAAATAAAATAACGATGCAGAAGTTCCAAGGTTCGCTCCCGACCTGCGTGTCCACCAGTGAGAGAGTCATGAGCCCAGAGTAACACCTCCTTTCGTAATCGCCGTGGGACTATAGTCTTGCCCAAGGGATTCACAGTCTTACTTGCTATACTGACTCTTGCTGCATCCAGGATGTACTGAGGAGAATCCTCCTCCCCCTCTGGCTCGGAGGTTCTAGACAACGCATCCGCTCGAATATTCTTGCTCGCTGGCCTGTAGCGAAGAGTGAAGTTAAAGCGGTTGAAGAAGAGAGACCACTGGGCTTGTCTGGGATTTAGTCGCTGGGCTCTACATAGAAACTCTAAGTTCTTATGATCCGTGTAAACCATGATGGGATGGATCGCCCCCTCTAGCTACTGTCTCCACTCTTCAAAAGCTAGCTTGATTGCTAGGAGTTCCTTGTCTCCTATGCTGTAGTTACACTCCGCCGCTGAGAATTTCTTTGAAAAATAAGAGCATGGGAGTAACTTGCCCTTGCTGGAAGTCTGGCTGAGAATTGCCCCTATGGCTATGTTGGAGGCATCTACCTCCACTATAAAGGGACGTAGCCGGTCTGGATGATGTAAGCAAGTGTCTAGCAAGAAAGCCTTTTTTAGACCTTCAACTGCTTGACAGGAGGCTTCTGGCCATACTTTGGTATCAGCTCCTCTCTTGGTAAGGACGGTAAGAGGAGCCACTCTAAGGGGCGGATTTTAAGAGCCCTGCTCGCCTAAATCCGCCCAAATCCAGGCGGATTTAGGCGAGCAGGGCCCTGCGCGCCGGTGAGCCTATTTTACATAGGCCTACCGGCGCGCGCAGAGCCCCGGGACTCGCGTAAGTCCCGGGGTTTTCTGAGGGGGCGTGTCGGGGGCGGGCCCGAACCGCGCAGCGTTTTCGGGGCGTGTCGGGAGCGTTCCGGGGGTGGGCCCGGGGGCGTGGCTATGGCCCGCGGTGGTCCGGGGGCATGGCCGCGCCCTCCGGACCCGCCCCCAGGTCGCATCCCGGCGCGCTAGCGGCCCGCTGGCGTGCGGGGATTTTCGTCTCCCTCCGGGAGGCGTAAATCCCCCGACAAAGGTAAGGGGGGGGTTTAGACAGGGCCGGGCGGGTGGGTTAGGTAGGGGAAGGGAGGGGAAGGTGAGGGGAGGGCAAAGGAAAGTTCCCTCCGAGGCCGCTCCGATTTCGGAGCGGCCTCGGAGGGAACGGGGGTAGGCTGTGCGGCTCGGCGCGCGCCAGCTATACGGAATTGATAGCCTTGCGCGCGCCGATCCAGGATTTTAGCGGATAAACGCGGCTACGCGCGTATCTACTAAAATCCCGCGTACTTTTGCTGGCGCCTGATGCGCCAGCAAAAGTACGCCTATTCGCGCGGTCTGAAAATCTACCCCTAAGAGAATAGTGGGGAATGAACTGTCTGTAGAAGTTCGCAAATCCTAGGAAACACTGTAGCGCCTTCACTCCCATAGGACGAGGCCACTCCTTAATGGCTGAAACTTTCTTGGGATCCATACGAAATCCAGTAGACAAGATGTATCCCAAGAATGGAAGGGATTCCTGCTCAAACAAGCATTTCTCCAGCTTTGCTTAGAGGTGATTGTCCTTAAGGATTTGTAATACTTGTCTTACGTGTTGCCGATGAGAGTCCAAATCTTGGGAGTAAATTAGCAGATCGTCTAAGTAAACGATTACAGAGAAGTGCAGCATCTCATGGAGAACCTCATTCATTAAGTTTTGGAAGACTGCCGGGGCATTGCACATTTGCACATTGCACATTTGCACATTTGCACATTGCACATTTGCACATTGCACATTTGCACATTTGCACATTGCACATTTGCACATTGCACATTGCACATTGCACATGGCATTACTAGGTACTCGTAATGCCCATCCCTGGTGTTGAAGGCAGTCTTCCATTCGTCTCCTGGGCAGATTCAGATGAGATTGTATGCACTTCAAAGATCGAGTTTGGTAAAGATCTTCGCCCCCTGCAGTCTGCCCAGGAGCTCAGGGAGTAGTGGCAGAGGATAACGATCCCGATGAGTAATGGCATTCAAGCCCCGGAAGTCAATGCAAGGTCTTAATGTGCCATCTTTATTCCCAACGAAAAAGAATCCTGCCCCCGCAGGTGAATTGGAGGGTCTAATGAACCCCTTCACAAGATTTTCGGAAATGTATTTTGACATTGCTTGTGTCTCAGGAAGCGACAGAGGGCCCTTCCACAAGGGGGTGTAGTCCCAGGCAGCAGTTCAATCGCACAATCAAAAGAGTGGTGCTGTGGCAGAACCTCTGCCTTCTCTTTGGAGAACACTTCCGCGAATTCTGCGTATGGAGTTGGAGGTTGAACGGAAGTATTCAGTAAGGCTAGTCTATGGGAAAACAGGGTCTCAAGACAATTAGAGAAACAGAAGGGACTCCATTTTGCCACTTGTAACGTGTCCCAATGTATAACAGGAGAGTGTCTTTTTAGCCACGGTAATCCTAGGACTATCGGGTGCACTGCCTTCTCCAGGACCAAGAAGGATATTCACTCAGAATGTAGTACCCCAGTCTGTAAGGTGATGGGAGTGGTGGAGACAGAGATACTCCCAGGCAGAACTGTGCCTCGGATAGGGGTGATCCATACGGATGGGTTACGAGGGCGAGTGGGTAGCTGAAGCTGTTGCACCAGGTTGGACAGGATAAAGTTCCCTCCTGCCCCGGAGTCAATGAATGCTAGAGTGGAAAACGATCCCCCTGGGTATTCAAGAGTCACAAGGACCGTACATTGAGGAGCAGAATTAACACAGCCTAGGAGTAGCTCCTCAGTTGCACCTAGGCTTTGGTGTTTTCCGAGCGCTCCTTACATTGAGCCAGTAAATGGCCCTTGTTCCCGCAGTACAAGCATAACCCAAAAACTCGACGTTGATGCCTCTCCTCAGCGGACAGTGGGGTGCATCCCAGCTGCATGGGCTCCTCCGCCGACAAGTCGGAAGAAGACGCAGGATGACATGGAGGTGACATCATGGGTCTCAAGAAGGCCAGAGCCAAGGATATCGACCTACGCGGGGGCCGTCCCTCCTTGGCCCTTTGCTGAAGATGGCGGTCGATTCGCCCAGCCAGGTCAATAACGCTGTTTACGTCGTCGGGGATGTCCCTGGCAGCCAACTCATCCTTAATGCGAGCAGACAGCCCTTCCAGGAAGACTCCCCGCAAACAGTCATCACGCTACCCGACCTCTGTGGCGAGGGTGCAAAACTCGATCGCATAATCTGCCAATGATTGAGACCCCTGTCGAAGTTGCAGTAGCTCGGACGTGGCCGTAGATAGCCATGCTGGCTCATCAAACACCTGCTTGAAGTTACTTATGAACTGTTGCAGATTACTCAACAGCGGGTCGTTACGCTCCCACATGGGTGAGGCCCAGCTTAATGCTTTTCCATCCAGCAGGGACAGTATGTAAGCGACTTTCACTGAATCGGAGGGGAGCTGGCCTGGGAGTAGCGAAAATCTGATGTAGCACTGATTCAAAAACCCTCGACAGGTCTTGGTGTCACCGAAGTAGTGTGGTGGATAGGGATGTGCAACCAAAAAGTTTTCGTTGCATTCATGATTCAGATTCGTCGAGGCGCAAATGCGTTACATTCGACCGTATGGCGCCCCGATGCGTTAATACGGCAAGTTAAATTCGTGTCCCAGCTAAAATTAAAATTAACTACAACCCCCCACCCTCCTGACCCCCCCAAGACTTACCAAAACTCCCTGGTGGTCCAGCGGAGAGTCCGGGAGCCATCCCTGCACTCATTTGCCGGTTTCATCATGGCGCCGATAGCCTGTGTCACAGGGGCTACCGGTGCCATTGGTCAGCCCCTGTCACATGGTCACCGGCGCCATCTTGTGCTCCTACCATGTGACAGGGGCTGACCAATGGCAATGGTAGCCCCTGTGACATAGTATGGGCAAAGGCTATCGGCGCCATTTTGAGTATTGGCATCGGACGGCCGGCATGCAGGAGGTCGCTCCCGGACCCCCGCTGGACTTTTGGCAAGTATTGTGGGGGTCAGGAGGCCCCCCCAAGCTGGCCAAAAGTCCCTGTGGGTCCAACGGGGGTCCTGGAGCGACCTCCTGCACGCCGGCCGTCCGATGCCAGGACTCAAAATGGCGCCGATAGTGTGTGTTTCTGAGAGAACCAGTTTGTGAGAGAGAGCATGTGGGAATTAGAAAGTGTGTGTGTGTGTGTGTCTTTTAGGGATGTGAATCGTTTTTCTGATGATTTAAAATATCGTCCGATATTTATTAATTCGTCATCCATCGTTGAAAACACTGAAACAATAGAAATTCCCCCGAATGTCCATGGAAAACTCATTTATCATCTTAGTGCGCACTAACGAGTGTTAGTGCGCACTAACCGCTGTCAGTGCGCACAAACAGAAAATGATACTAATTTGACACTTTTTGGGCAATTTAGGAACGAATATGTATTCCTATTGGCTGTCTTCTTGTTATTTATTCATGTTACCAAGGTTCCCACTGAGGTGATGGTTTAATATATGGGGGATGGGAAATGAGAATGGGTGGTAGCTTGACAAAAAGTAATGTCACCAGTCATGAGACTAGAACTTGTTTGTTTATTATTTTTGTTACCAAACACTGGCACATGAAATGCTAGTGCATGTTTTGAATTTGCCAATCCCTGTGCATTTTAGAAAGGGGGTCCTGGAATTATATATGTACTAGCAACTGTACCCGTTCTACACCCACGGCGAGCCTGTTTATTGGCACATCTGCTCTTGTATGGAAGTGTTAGCTGAAAAGGAAAAACTAAATTGTTTTCACCCAGGGCAAGGGACGTGGAGGCAGATTTGCTAAAGCCTGGGCTGGCAAAGTTTATTTACCAAGCTGTCTCTCGCACTCCCCCACACCCCCTCTCCTCTCTCACACACACATTATCTCTCACCGGCATCCCCCTCCCCTCACATAGGCTCCCTCTCTCTGAAACCCACACACAAGCATCCCAACACCCAACCTCTCCTACCTCCCATGCTCTCTTTCACACCCTCCCCACACCCTCCCACCAATCATGCTCTCTGTCACCCCTCCTCTCTCACACACACATTCTCTCTCACCAGCATCCCCCCATGCTCTCTCTGACACTCTCCCCACCCCCTTCACCAACCATGCTGTCACCTCGCCCCCACCCCCTCTCTCACACACACATTCTCTTTCACGGGCATCCCCCTCCCCTCATATAGGCTCCCTCTCTCTGAAACCCACAGTCAAGCAACCCCCCACCCACCCTCTCTTACCTCCTATGCTCTCTCTCACACCCTCTCCATCCCCTTCTTACCAACCATGCTCTCTGTCACCCCGTCTCTCACACACACATTCTCTCTCACCGGCATGCCACAGGACCCGCGCCGTTTGAGGCGAAGATGAAGGCCCGGCGCAGCGTTGACTGCCCACGGGAGCCTTCCATTTTTGCCTTGAGCAGAAAATAGCAGCGGAGACCCCGGCATGCTGCAAATGGAGCGTGTCCCGCGGCGCACGCTCTGTTCGCGGCGAACATGAAGGCCCAGGTGCGCCGATCGCGGCACATGGAGGCCATCCCTTTTCGCTGCGAATGGCCTTCATATTCGCCGCGAGCGGAGCATGTGCCGCGGAACGCGCTCCGTTCGCGGCATGCAAGGGTCGCCTCTTCTATTTTCTGCCTGTCCTGCGATGGCCGCTGTCCTTCCGGTTTTGAATAATCTTCCGGCGAGGGAGGAAATCAGCGAGGTGAGAGAGGAAATCTGTGGGAAGGAGGAATTCTGCCCAAAATCTGCATTCTGCAGTAGTGCTGAATTCTAGAGATGTGAATCGTGTCCTCGATCGTCTTAACGATCGATTTCGGCTGGGAGGGGGAGGGGAATCGTATTGTTGCCGTTTGGGTGTGTAAACTATCGTGAAAAATCGTTAAAATCATGAGCCGGCACACTAAACCCCCCTAAAACCCACCCCGACCCTTTAAATTAAATCCCCCACCCTCCCGAACCCCCCCCCCAAATGCTTTAAATTACCTGGGGATCCGGCGGTGGTCCAGAACGGCGGCGGTCCGGAACGGCCCCCTCAATAGAATCGTGTTGTCTTCAGCCGGCGCCATTTTTCAAAATGGCCGCTGCAAAATGGCGGCGGCCATAGACAAAAACGATTCGACGGAGGAGGTCGTTCCGGACCCCCGCTGGACTTTTGGCAAGCCTTGTGGGGGTCAGGAGGCCCCCCCAAGCTGGCCAAAAGTTTCCTGGGAGTCCAGCGGGGTTCCGGGAGCGATTTCTTGCCGCGAATCGTTTTCGTACGGAAAATGGCGCCGGCAGGAGATCGAGTGCAGGAGGTCGTTCAGCGGCGGTCCGGAACCCCCGCTGAATGACCTCCTGCAGTCGATCTCCTGCCGGCGCCATTTTCCGTACGAAAACGATTCGCGGCAAGAAATCACTCCTGGAACCCCGCTGAACTCCCAGGAAACTTTTGGCCAGCTTGGGGGGGCCTCCTGACCCCCACAAGACTTGCCAAAAGTCCAGCGGGGGTCCGGAACGACCTCCTCCGTCGAATCGTTTTTGTCTATGGCCGCCGCCATTTTGCGGCGGCCATTTTGAAAAATGGCACCGGCTGAAGACAACACGATTCTATTGAGGGGGCCGTTCCGGACCGCCGCCGTTCTGGACCACCGCCGGATCCCCAGGTAATTTAAAGCATTGGGGGGGGGTTCGGGAGGGTGGGGGATTTAATTTAAAGGGTCGGGGCTGGGTTTTAGGGGGTTTTAGTGTGCCGGTTTTCCTGCCCTCCCCCTTCCCCCGATTTACGATTTTTTAACGATAAATCGGGGGAATTGGTATTGTATCGTGGCCCTAACGATTTTTTGACGATTTAAAATATATCGGACGATATTTTAAATCGTCAAAAAACGATTCACATCCCTACTGAATTCCCCCAGGAGTACCTCTTGTAGCTGGTGTTGTGACATGGCCGCTGTACTGCGTGTTTGAGCCTCCAAGGCAGCCAGGGAGCCACCTGCGCCATCTATTGGCGGGCTGGGGAACATGTGCAAGCACTGACGGACACACTACCAAGCCCGATATATTATGGATTATGCACACACTTCTAATTTTCCAATTCTGCTTCCTTTTATATGAGATATATATGGTAATTGGTAAGTGTATTTTTGAATTGGCCAATACGTTTATTTTTCCTCCTACATTTACTCACTAGCTAAGCTATATAATAAGGGCTTCTTTGCTTGTGTGTTGCTTTTGTTTGGTGTGAGGAGACGAGAACTACCCAAAGCAACTAGGGAATTTTACTGTATGCTCAACAATTTGTTGAAGTTTACACAATCTTATATTGTTTAAATTATTTTAATTCATGTTTCATTGAATAAATAATATCATACTAATTATGACTCATACATACTTCCTTTATTAATTCATACTTCATTCACACCATCCATACACATCCCCCTATAAATACCCCACATTCCCCTAAATCTCAATTAAAATACTTCCATCTTTTTCATTTTTTAACTAATATCAAAGCCCCCCTGCTGATGTGCAAAACAAGAATTTTTTCTTGAACAGTCAAGTGTATATCAAACCTCCTTCTCATGCAAGGATCCAAATGTCTCTCTCTGTAATGTTCCAACTCTTCTTCAAATGTCCACGTTCCTCTCTGAATAGTGTTCCAACCCTGCTTCAAAATGCTCATGGATGTGTATGGATGTGTATGGATGCTCATGGATGTGTATGGATGTGTATGGATGCTCATGGATGTGTATGGATGTGTACGGATGTGTATGGATGCTCATGGATGCTCATGGATGTGTACGGATGTGTATGGATGTGCATGGATGCTCATGGATGTGTATGGATGTATATGGATGCTCATGGATGCGTATGGATGCGTATGGATGTGTATGGATGTGTATGGATGCTCATGGATGCTCACGGATGTGTATGGATGTGTATGGATGTATATGGATGTGTATGGATGCTCATGGATGCTCATGGATGTGTATGGATGTATATGGATGCTCATGGATGTGTATGGATGTATATGGATGCTCATGGAGGTGTATGGATGTGTATGGATGCTCATGGATGTTCATGGATGTTTATGGATGCTCATGGATGTGTATAGATGTGCATGGATGTGTATAGATGTGCATGGATGTGTATGGATGCTCATGGATGCTCACGGATGTGTATGGATGTGTATGGATGCTCATGGATGTGTATGGATGGTGTGAATGAAGTATGAATTAATAAAGGAAGTATGTATGTCATAATTAGTATGATATT
This sequence comes from Rhinatrema bivittatum, assembly GCF_901001135.1. Lineage (NCBI taxonomy): Eukaryota > Metazoa > Chordata > Amphibia > Gymnophiona > Rhinatrematidae > Rhinatrema > Rhinatrema bivittatum. The sequence goes on along the minus strand of NC_042633.1, from coordinate 227,553 downwards.
ATTTATTCAATGAAAAAAACTTTGAAACATGAAATAAAATAATTTAAACAATATAAGATTGTGTAAAGTTTAACAAATTGTTGCGCATACAGTAAAATTCCCTAGTTGCTTTGGGTAGTTATCATTGTGAGATAACAAGGGAAAATCGGTGTTTATAATTTGAGTGAGGAGAGGAGAAACATCAGCTCTTTATTCAATCTGCTAGATCTATTATATCAACCTACTCGATTTTTTATTGATTTATTGTATCAGTGAATTAATAATTAATTACTAGGTGGTGATTGATACTAAATAATATTAAATAATATCAGTCTTTCTTGTTAAGGGGAAGCTCCTAGCTATAGTGCTACTAGCATAGGTAGCTAGCTTAGCTAGCTGCTATTCCTAGCTAGCTAGGCTACTAGCCTAGTGTCACTGTCTGGCTAGTGGCTACTACATTTAGCAGAATTAGCAGCACTGCAGCATTATTCAAACCTAGGTAGGCACCAGTCACATCAGTGCTTTCTGTGCAGTGCAGCAGTAGTGTTTTAGTAGATTTGTATTTATATTATCAATCAATCAGCATTAGCTGCAGCTGGTGATCAATTGATACTAAAATATCAGTCTAACTACTAAACTACTGTCTTGTCTTACTGCTGTGCCAGTGTGTTGGTGCTGGACTTGTACTTGCAGCTTGACTGAGCTTGGCTGGTGGCCAGTGGCCATAAATCACCAGTAGCACTAATGTAATGTTTTGTTAAGGGGTAGCTCACTCCTATAGTGCTACTTACTTAGTGCTAGCTAGCTAGTTATCTATCCTAGTGTCACTAGCCAGTGACGTGTCTGTCACTCACACAATATCCTATCCTTCCTCTGTCCTGTGCTCTGGGGCTATTAGCTGGCATTGGTATAAAGTTTTAAAAATACCAAGCTAGTGTCTCATTCACTACTGCTGTGACAGCTCACTTGTTTTGTGCTGAACTTGCACTTGCAGCTTGATTGAGCCTGGCTGGCGGTTATAAATCACTCAGTTATTTACTAATAGCGCTAGTATAATTTCCTGTGCTCTGGGGCTATAGTATTACTGTCTAAGGCTATACAGTTTTAAAATGTTTGGTGGTAAGAAGAAGAGTGATACTGGAAAGAGAAGTCTGCCAGTCCCTAGAAAAAAACTGTGATTTGAGAAGAACGATACCCCTTCTAATGCAGCTAATATAGAAGCGCAAGGTAACTTGCAGGACAAGGAAGGAGCAAAATCAGAAAAATGTGAGGGAAAGGTGAAAGTCAAATCTGGGCAGCTGCAGCACACTTTATTATTAGATGAAGTGCTAGAGAAAGTCTTGAATAAAGAATAAGATTTTGATGATGACTCTGAGGAGGAGGATGACGATGTAGATGATCAGGTTTTTTTTGGCTAGTACAAATTCTGAGGAGGAGGAGGAGAACACCACCAATGACAATGTACTGTCAGATGGTGGTAATGGACATGGTAGTCCGATTGCAAAAAGCACTGCCAGTGCCAGTATCATCCCTAAACCATTTGAAGTTAATACAACAACAACTTCTTCTGCTACTTCTTGTACTACTAGTACTATGACAATAAGTGTCCAGCCTAGAGTAAGGGACAGTAGAAAGACATCTAACATTTGGAATCATTTTAATGTTGTGGCTGATCGGAGATTTGCCAGATGTATCCATTGTAAAAGGATGGTGAGCCGTGGAAGAATTCTTGGAAATCTTACTAACAGCAACATGAAATATCACCTTGAAAGAGAACATAGAGCACTGTTGCTTGCAGAAGAAGCTGCAGGAAAGCCACAGAAGGAAATTAGTTCCGAAGATTGTGTGTATCTGAAGCAGATGCAGTCTCCTTCTCCTCTTCCCTGGCAGCAGCGGCAAGCTACTATTGAGTAGATGGGGTGGTGTCCTTCTGCAATTTCACAGACTAGGAAGCAAGTAATATCCAAAGTTTTGACACGACAGATTGCTGTAATGATTGCTGAGGATGATCAGCCTGTTACGCTCGGGCTGTGTTCTGGTGTTGTGAACACCACCCAGAAGGGTGGCTCCAGGTGGAGAGAGACAGGGATGGCTGGAAACAGTGTCAGAGTCCAGGCTGGGTCAGGGCAGGCGGCAGGTAACAGTGTCAGAGTCCAGGCTGAGTCAGGGCAGGCGGCAGGTAACAGTGTCAGAGTCCAGGCTGGGTCAGGGTACCTAGTAGTAAGGCAAAGAGCCCGAAGGCCACACACACACGTACGGCAGGGCAGAGGGCCCGTAGGCAACACACGGATGCAGGGCAGAGGGCCCTACGGCCACACACACACACGGCAGGGCAGAGGGCCCATAGGCCACACATGGACACAGGGCTGAGAGCCTGAAGGTCTCACACACACACACGGCAGGGCAGAGGGCCCGTAGGCCACACACGGACACAGGGCAGAGTGCCCGAAGGCCTCACACACACACACACGGCAGAGCAGAGGGCCCGAAGGCTTCACTCACATGGCAGGGCAGAGGGCCCGAGGACCGCACGTGCAGTAAGCAAGGCCAGGCAGGGCAGGGCAGAAGTCCCAAAGACCATACACAGCGCAAGGTAAGGCAAAGCAGGGTAGAAGGCCCGAAGGCCACACACAGTGCAAGGCAAGGGAAAGCAGGGTAGAAGGCCCGAAGGCACACACAGCGCAAGACAAGGCAAAGCAGGGTAGAAGGCCCGAAGGCACACACAGCGCAAGGCAAGCAAGGAAGGCTAGAGCAGGGAGCCCAGGCGAGCTCGATGCCGAAGCACCGAGGGAACTGTCAGCCAGGGTTATAAAGGGAAGACCAGAACATAGAGTGAACAAGGGAGATGGACTGGGTCTGTCAGGAGAGCCAGCTCTAGAGGGACATCTGGTGGTGAGGCGGTTGCACAGCAGCCATAGCCGTAACAGTACGCCCCCCCCCCCCAAGGCCTCCCCCTCCTCCTGGGTCCCATCTTTGCAGGGGGTACTCAATAATAAAGTCAGACCCCTCCTGGGGTGAAGCGGCAGGTTCAACTCCTTCCCGAGGCAGCAAGGCAGTCCATAACCCCTCCTGGGGTGATAAGGCAGACACAAACCCAACCTGGGGCAGCAAAATAGTCCATAACCCCTCCTGGAACAAGGCGGCAGGGTTAGACCCCTCCTGGGGCAGCAGAGGCGGTGCAGATTTCCATAACCCCTCCTGGGGCCAGGCAGCAGGGTTAAACCCCTTCTGGGACAAAGCGGCAGGTTCAACTCCTTCCTGAGGCAGCAAAACAGTCCATAACCCCTCCTGGGGTGACAAGGGGAACACAAACCCCACCTGGGGCAGCGAAATAGTCCGTAACCCCTCCTGGGGCAAGGCGGCAGGATTAGACCCCTCCTGGGGCAACAGGGCAGGTACTGACCCCTCCAGGGACGACAGCAGGCCCGGTCCGGACCCCTCCAGGAACAGCAGCTGGACCGGTATAGACCCCTCCAGGAACGGCAGCTGGACCGGTACGGACCCCTCCAGGGGCGGCAGCTGGACCGGTACGGACCCCTCCAGAGGCGGCAGCAGCAGGACCGGTTCAAACCCCTCCAGAGGCGGTAGCAGGCCCGGTCCGGACCCCTCCAGGGGAGGCAGTTGGACCGGTACGGATCCCTCCGGGGACGGCAGCTGGACTGGTTCGGATCTCTTCGGGGACGGCAGCTGGGCTGGTTCGGACCCCTCCGGGGACGGCAGCTGGGCCGGTTCGGCAGGCTCAGACAGCTCCATAACAAGGTCTGTCAGTAGGACTGGTTCTGATCCCTCCGGGGACAGCAGCAGGACCGGTTCGGACCCCTCCAAGGGCGGCAGCAGGACCAGTTCGTACCCCTCCAGGGGCGGCAGCAGGACCGGTTTGGACCCCTCCAAGGGCGGCAGCTGGATCGGTTCAGGCCCCTCCGGGGACGGCAGCTGGACCGGTGCGGACCCCTCCATTGGTGGCAGCTGGGCCGGTTCAAACCCCTCCAGGGGCGGCAGCAGCAGGACCGGTTCAAACCCCTCCAGGGGCAGCAGCTGGATCGATTCAGGCCCCTCCAGGGACGGCAGCAGGACCGATTCAAAGAATATACTGATGAACTGAGTGCAGCTACGGCCACGTTAGGTGATATCATCCCTGTAATATATGATCTGGAGCAGGTATTAGAAGAATTTCTGCATCAGCCAGAATTCTCGAAGGAAGTGTTGCAGCTTGTGAAATGCTTAAAAGAGCAAGTACAGAAAACGTTGAAACCTGTAATGGAAAGGGATTGCTATATGTGAGCCGCTATGTGTGACCCACGTGTGAAAGACAATTATGCTCTCAAGTGCAATGCTCTTGCATACTGAAAACATAAGTTGATTAAAATAGTTTTAAAGATTTCAACTCTAACTCCATCCTGCTCAACTGCTTCCACCAGCTGCTCCCCTGTCATGATGACACCCCAGCCTCCTCCCAAATTTCATCAAATTGGTGTCATTTCAAAGGCAAGAGCAAGACTTGGCAGAATTGTGACTGGTGGTGCTGCTAACCAGCAGCAATACCTGCAAGAGAAGTTTGCAGAAATGCATGTGAAGAGTTTTCTCTCTGAGCCAGTTCAGAGCATGGAGTCAGATCCCCTGAGATATTGGGCAGAAAAAGCTTCAATGAGGCCTGATCTTGCCATAGTAGCACAACACTTTCTTTCCTACCCACCCACCAGTGTGCAAAGTGAAAGAGTATTTTCATTGACAGGGAACATTGTGAGTCCACACCGTGCACGTTTGAATCCAGACTTAGTAGAGGAATTGGTTTTCATCAAAATGAACCTTCCGCTGCTTGGGAATCCGAACATACCCTGTGACTGGGAGGAGGAGTGAGTCTCTTGTCTAGGCCCGGGATGCAAGGTCGGTTGGGGATGCAGCAGGACGGAATGTTCATCATGTCTTGTGACTCCCGAAATGGCTTCTTCATGCGTCCCCGACACCGCCCGTTAGGGCGCACTACAGTCTGCCAGCCAGTCAGCCCTGATCCTGCCTCTTGTCCAGGCCAGAGATGCAATGTCGAAGGCTAGAAGAGAGGCCATGCTCTCTGTGCAGCTGTGTTCCCAGCACCACCCGCTGGGGCACCCGGCACTGTGCCGCTGACATACCACAGTGCCGCAGCTGCCTCTTGTAACCCCCGGCAGAAGCCAGTCCGGGAGTCACAAGGCATATGGTGAAACGCCCATTCCTGCTGCGTCCCCGCACCACAGCCTGCCAGCCAGTCAGCCAGTCTCTCTCGCCCACATACAGACACAACACACACACAGGCCTCTCACTCCCACGCTCTCTCTCTCACCCACAGACAGACACAACACGCAGACAGGCTTCTTACTCCCATGCTCTCTCTTGCCCACAGACAGACACAACACGCACACAGGCTTCTCACTCCCACATTCTCTCTTGCCCACAGATAGACACAACACGCACACAGGCTTCTTACTCCCACATTCTCTCTCGCCCACAGACAGACACAACACGCACACAGGCTTCTTATTCCCACGTTCTCTCTCACCCACATACAGACACAACATGCACACAGGATTCTTATTCCCACGTTCTCTCTCGCCCACAGACAGACACAACACGCACACAGGCTTCTCACTCCTACACTCTCACCCACCTCCAAGGCCAGACCCAGCTGGGTTCCTTCCTCTGCCTCCCCCAGCATCCACCTCCGAGGCCGGATCCAGCCGGGTTCCTTCCTCTGCCTCCTTTCCACCAGCGTCCACCTCCGAGGCCGGACTCAGCTGGGTTCCTTCCTCTGCCTCCTTTTCCCCAGAGTCTATAGTATTTTCCAAAACAAAATAATTGTGTGAATGAAGTATGAAAGAATTTCATAGCCAATGCAATAAAGTAAGTGCAAACTAAGACCTTCAGAAATAGTAAAAAAGAAATATTAGAAAAAGAAAAACTGAGCCCCCAGCAGTTGTGTATGTGTTTTTGTCATCTGAAGGATTTTTTTTTATGATTCTGCTTTCCTTACTCCTACTTTAGTATCACAAACATTACATGTGCTGCTTTAATTGGCTGCCTTGCTCATGCAGTGCACTCGTTGCAATAGCTTGAGCTTTTCTCTTTCTGCCCATATGCGCTTTTCTCTTTCTGCCCATATGGATTTACCAATAAAAAACTTCACGGCAATAATTCTGCCGGTCCCCAGTCTCTCCGGTGTAAGAAGGTCCAAGCCGCACACCACTTCGGCACACGCGGCTTAGGCGTGGTGCCGGCTTAGGCGTGGCGCTGGCGGCAGCGGGGTGCCGCTCCTCCGCAGTTCTTATAGTCAAAGGGGTGTACGTCCAAGCTGATGTCACAGGTCAGTGACCACTGCTCTCTCGTCTAGGAGCAATCACCAAGGCAACTGCTCTATATGTTAGAAATGTAAAGAAAAGCAAAAGAAAATTGAAACCTATCTGGTTCTCAAAGGAGGTGGCTGACAAAATTAAAGCGAAAAGAACAGCATTCAAGAAATATAAAGGATCCCAAAGGGAGGAGCACAAAGAAGAATATTTGTATCAACTGAGGGAGACAAAGAAATTAATCAAGTTGGCAAAAAGTCAAGCAGAAGAGAGGATTGCCAAGGAGATAAAAAATGGTGACAAAACATTTTTCAGATACATCAGCGAAAAGAGAAAGGTCCAAAGTGGTATAGTGAAATTGAAAGGTGGTAATGATCAATGTGTGGAGAGAGACGAAGAAATGGCAGAAATATTAAACGAATACTTCAGCTCTGTGTTCACTAAAGAAGACCCTGGAGAAGGACCATCTCTATGTTGATTTTGTGGATCCTTGGGCCGATCGGAACCGAGGGATGGAATACTGTGCGGGTTGCAGCAGTGGTCCCGACCGGGACCACTGCTGCAACCCGCCTTCAGCGGCGGAGGCAGACTCGTGGATGGCCGAAGGGAGAAGCACTGAGGACCCCATGCGACCAAGGGCTCCGAAGAGGAGTGACGTGGAAGTAAGGCTGTCCTGGTGGTAGAAGATCTTCGCCCTGGAAGCCGATACCCCCCCGAGAGGAGCTCGTAGGAGTCCGGCCGCTGGGACTTAGGAGGTTCACCCTGGAAGCCGGTGCCCCCCCAGGAGGAGCCCGTAGGGGCCCGGCCGCTGGGACTTAGGAGAGTCTTCGGAGATGGAGTCAGTGGGTCGTACCTCACCAGGCCAGGGAATCACCGTCAGCCGATCCGAGTCAGGAGCCAGAGAAACGTCGTCAGCCGATCCGAGTCAAGAGCCAGAGAACACCGTCAGCCGATCCGAGTCAAGAGCCAGAGAACACCGTCAACCGATCCGAGTCAGGAGCCAGAGAACGTCGTCAGCCGATCCGAGTCAGGAGCCAGAGAACGTCGTCAGCCGATCCGAGTCAGGAGCCAGAGAACACAAGGAAGAAGCCAGGAACTCCGCAACAGGAACTAGAAAACCAGAGAACCTTGTTGCAAGGCAGGGAGGTGCTGGGCTGTAGGGCTTAAGTAGCCCTGCAGCGTCTGACGTCATCCAGGGGTGGATCCGGGCTTTCCCGCGCTGGTCCCTTTAAGTGAGGGGCAGGGACGCGCACGCGCGCGTCCAGGGGCGGAGCCAGCCGCGGGGAACGCCGGCGAAGAAGAGGAGGCCGGGTCGTGGTGCCCACGGGTCCTGCAGGCCCAAGTGAGGACGGCTCGCGCCGTGGACACTGCGCCCGAGGTCCCTGCAGCCCGGCAAGCGGGGAGCCCGAGGCGGAACCGCGGCAGGGTAAGCGCCGGTCCCGGGGCCGTCCCAGGACCGCAACAGTAACCCCCCTCCCACGCCCCCTCCCGGGGGGCCGCGGTTTGGCCGGATGTGTCACGTGAAATTGGCGAAGGAGATCCTTATCCAGAATGTGCGAGGAGGGCTCCCACGAGTTCTCCTCCGGGCCATATCCCTCCCAGGACAGGAGGTACTCCCACCGATGGTGGTTGTGACGAACATCCAACACCTCCTTCACCATGTACGTGTCATCCTGGTCGGTGGAGGAGAAGGAAGGCTCCGGTGGGCGAGGCCGAAACCGAGAGAGTACCAGCGGCTTGAGTAAGGACACATGGAAGACATCGTGGATCTTGAGAGTAGAAGGCAAGCGCAACCTGTAGGACACTGCCCCTATGCGTTCGGCCACCGGGAAGGGTCCTATATAACGAGGTGCCAACCTCATGGAAGGGGTTCGCAGGTGGATGTGTTTGGTGCTGAGCCATACTTTAGTGCCGGGTAGGAAGACTGGGGCGGGTCGGCGTGATCGATCCGCGTATTTCTTGAACCGCGCCGCAGTCCTGCGAAGCCTCTCTTGAGTGGTTAGCCAGAGGCGGTGTATCTGGCTAGCCGTTAGTTGCGCCGCTGGTGAGGAGGTCATGACTGGCAAGGGCAACGGAGGCTTAGGAACCCTTCCATAGACACTTGGAAGGGGGCCTGTAGCATAGCGGAGTGTTTGTGGCGATTATACGAAAACTCAGCCCATGGTAGAAGGGCAACCCAGTTGTCCTGGAGTTCTCCTACAAAGGCTCGGAGGAATGCCTTCAGAGTCCGGTTCGTTCGTTCAACCTGTCCGTTGCCCTGAGGATGAAAGGCCGTGGTGAGATCCAACTTTACCCCGAACTTTTTGCAGAGTGCCCTCCAGTATTTTGCTGTAAATTGGGGACCCCGGTCAGAGGTTATATGCAACGGCAATCCATGCAGCCGGAAGACATGACGGACGAACAGTTCCGCTAGCTCAGGAGCTGTGGGCAACTTGGCCAGTGGCACAAAATGGGCCATTTTCGAGAAGCGGTCAACAGTGACCCAAACCACCGTCTTACCCTCGGACGGGGGCAATTCCACCACAAAATCCGTAGAGATGTGAGTCCACGGTTCCGTGGGTACGGGGAGTGGCTGGAGGAGACCCCAAGGACGCCCTGGTAAGGGTTTCTGCTGCGCGCACGTGGGACAAGACTGCACATATAGTCGGACATCCTCCTTCACCCGTGGCCACCAATAGAATTCAGTGAGAAGTTAAAGAGTCCGGGCAATCCCCGGGTGGCCGGCCGTCAGAGAATCGTGCGCCCAGGCTAGGACCCTCTTTCTCGAGCGTGCGGGGACCACCGTTTTCCCTGCTGGCCCAAGTTCGGTGGCTGCCAGTTGAATCTTAGCCGGATCCAGAATGTATTGAGGAAGTTCAGAGGCATCCTCGATCTCAGTGGCGTGTGAGAGGGCATCTGCCCTAACATTCTTGGCCGCCGGTCGGTACCGAAGGGAGAAATTGAACCGACTGAAGAAGAGGGACCAGCGTGCCTGCCGGGGGTTGAGCCTCTGAGCATGAGATAAATATTCCAAGTTTTTGTGGTCCGTATAAACGATGATGGGATGTTGGGCCCCCTCCAGCCACTGGCGCCACTCTTCAAATGCTACCTTGATGGCCAGTAGTTCCTTGTCCCCGATACCGTAATTCTTCTCGGTGGGTGAAAACTTACGAGAGAAGTATGAACAGGGCCATGATCTACCATCCTTGGAGATCTGGGCCAGGACAGCCCCAACTGCCACACTGGAGGCATCCACCTCCACTATGAATGGGCGTAGGGGATCTGGATGTCGGAGGCAGGTGTCCTGAAGGAAAGCCTCCTTAAGATCCTGGAAGGCCTGTATGGCGGTTGGGGTCCATTTTCGTGCATCGGCACCCTTGCGAGTGAGGGCGGTTAGAGGCGCCACCAGGCTGGAATACCGTGGGATGAACTGGCGGTAAAAATTGGCGAAGCCTAGAAAACGCTGAAGAGCTTTTACTCCCAAGGGTTGAGGCCAATTCTTGATGGCAGCTACTTTCTCCGGGTCCATGCGGAACCCCGTGGAAGAGATGATGTACCCTAGGAAGGGCAGAGATTCTTGCTCGAACTGGCATTTCTCTAGTTTGGCATACAAGTGGTTCTCCCTTAACCTCAGCAGAACTTGACGAACGTGTTGATGATGTGACTCGAGGTCCCGAGAATAGATTAAGACGTCGTCTAAGTATACGATGACGGAGGTATATAGGAGGTCGCGCAGTACCTTGTTCATCAGATTCTGGAATACCGCCGGGGCGTTACAGAGCCCAAATGGCATGACGAGATATTCGTAATGGCCATCCCTGGTATTGAACGCGGTCTTCCATTCGTCTCCTGGGCGGATCCGTACGAGATTGTACACCCCCCTGAGGTCTAGCTTGGTGAATACCCGAGCCCCTTGAAGACGATGTAAGAGCTCGGGGATCAGGGGCAATGGATAGCGGTCCCGACGAGTGATCTGATTCAGACCCCGGTAATCAATACAGGGGCGTAGGGACCTGTCCTTTTTCCCTACAAAGAAGAAGCCGGCCCCTGCCGGAGACTTAGATGGCCTGATAAACCCTCGGTCCAAGTTCTCCTTAATATATGCGGATATAGCCTTGGTCTCCGGGAGAGACAGGGGGTAGACCCTTCCTCGGGGCGGTGTGGTTCCTGGCAGTAAGTCAATGGCACAATCAAAGGGCCGATGCTCCGGGAGTAATTCGGCCTTCTCCTTCGAGAAGACATCGCTGAAGGCTTGATACTGGCCTGGTATAGTTAATGGTGTGGTAAGGAGAGGAAGTGTAGACACCGGACGAGCAGGAAGGCAATGATGGGTACATGATGGACCCCAGGAGGTAATCTGAAGGGAGGACCAGTCAATCACCGGTGAATGTTCCCTCAGCCACGGCAGGCCCAGGATGACTGGGTGGATGGATTTTTCAAGGATGAGGAACGAGATCTCCTCCTGATGGAGAACGCCGACTTGGAGTTTGAGAGGACGGGTACGCGTGGAGATGGCCCCGGGTAGCGGGGTCCCCTGGATGGAAGAGACACGCACGGGCGGTTTCTGGGGCAGGACCCTGAGCTGAAGCTGTTGTACAAGGTCTTGAAGGATAAAATTGCCCCCGGAGCCGGAATCGATCAAGGCCAAGGTGTCAAACCCACCCTCCAGGAGACCTAGCCTTACCGGCACGGTACATGGGGAGTTGGAGGAAGTATTGCCTAGAATCAACTCCCCACCTGATTCTAGGTTCGGGCGTTTCCCGGCCGCTCGGTGCAGCAGGCCAAGAAGTGCCCCTTACCTCCACAGTAGAGACACAGTCCTTGGGAGCGCCGACGCCTTCGCTCCTCCAGAGACAAAGGACCCCGACCCAATTGCATGGGTTCCTCCGCCGAAGCGGTTGTGGATGTGGAAGGAGATGACCGTGCCCGAGGCGGAGTGGTCCGGCGAGTAGTCTGCCCTTGGGTGGGCTTACGCTCTCGGAATTGGCGCTGGATACGTCGATCCACCCGACCGGCCAGCTCAATGAGCTCTTGGAGGTCGTCAGGGAGGTCTCGGGCGGCCAGTTCGTCCTGGAGACGGGGAGGCAGACCCTCCAGGAATATTCCGTGCAAGCTGTCGGCGCCCCAGGCCAATTCGATGGCAAGGGTCTGGAATTCCATGGCGTACTCCTCCAGAGACCGGTTCCCTTGTCGAAGCTGAAGTAGCTCTGAGGCTGCCGTGGAGGCCCGAGATGGTTCATCGAAGACTCTTCGAAAGGACGTGATGAACTGCACCAAATTGTTCAGTCGGGAGTCCTGACGCTCCCAGAGAGCTGAAGCCCAGGCCAGGGGCCTCCCATCCAAAAGGGAGATGATGTATGTCGTCTTGACTCGGTCGGACGGGAACTGGGCCGGTAATAAATCAAAGCGGATGTAACATTGATTAAGGAATCCCCGACATGCTTTGGGATCTCCAGAGAATCGGGATGGAGCCGGCATCTGCACCGGAGCGGACGGACCAGGATTGCCTGGCAAGGCGGATGTCGCCGAGCTGGCGGCAGAAGTCCCCTCTACGCGATCCGCTAGACGCTGCACCGTCGACATCAGTGTGTCCAGGCAAATCTGCTGCTGCTGGAGTTTCTGGGCTATACCCGGGATAGCCTTCAGGCCGGCAAGGTCCGCTGGATCCATGGCCTTGCAAACTGTTGATTTTGTGGATCCTTGGGCCGATCGGAACCGAGGGATGGAATACTGTGCGGGTTGCGGCAGTGGTCCCGACCGGGAGGCGGCGGAGGCAGACTCGTGGATGGCCGAAGGGAGAAGCACGGAGGACCCTATGCGACCAAGGGCTCCGAAGAGGAGTGACGTGGAAGTAAGGCTGACCTGGTGGTAGAAGATCTTCGCCCTGGAAGCCGATACCCCCCCCCGAGAGGAGCTCGTAGGAGTCCGGCCGCTGGGACTTAGGAGGTTCACCCTGGAAGCCGGTGCCCCCCCAGGAGGAGCCCGTAGGGGCCCGGCCGCTGGGACTTAGGAGAGTCTTCGGAGATGGAGTCAGTGGGTCGAACCTCACCAGGCCAGGGAATCACCGTCAGCCGATCCAAGTCAGGAGCCAGAGAAACGTCGTCAGCCGATCCAAGTCAAGAGCCAGAGAACACCGTCAGCCGATCCGAGTCAAGAGCTAGAGTACACCGTCAGCCGATCCGAGTCAGGAGCCAGAGAACGTCGTCAGCCGATCCGAGTCAGGAGCCAGAGAACATCGTCAGCCGATCCGAGTCAGGAGCCAGAGAACACAAGGAAGAAGCCAGGAACTCCGCAACAGGAACTAGAAAACCAGAGAACCTTGTTGCAAGGCAGGGAGGTGCTGGGCTGCAGGGCTTAAGTAGCCCTGCAGCGTCTGACGTCATCCAGGGGTGGATCCGGGCTTTCCCGCGCTGGTCCCTTTAAGTGAGGGGCAGGGACGTGCGCGCGCGCGTCTAGGAGCAGAGCCAGCCGCGGGGAACGCCGGCGAAGAAGAGGAGGCCGGGTCGTGGTGCCCGCGGGCCCTGCAGGCCCGAGTGAGGACGGCTCGCGCCGCAGACACTGCGCCCGAGGTCCCTGCAGCCCGGCAAGCGGGGAGCCCGAGGCGGAACCGCGACAGGGTAAGCGCCGGTCCCGGGGCCGTCTCGGGACCGCAACACTCTACACAACAAAAAACTGGAGGGAAGTGGAATAGATGAAAATCCTTTTACAGTAGAAAATGTGTGGGAAGAGCTAAAGAACCTGAAAGTGGACAAAGCCATGGGGCCTGATGGGATACATCCAAGGATATTGAGGGAGCTCAGAGATGTTCTGGCGGGTCCGCTGTGTGACCTGTTCAATAGATCCCTAGAAACGTGAGTGGTGCCGAGTGATTGGAGAAGAGCGGTGGTGGTCCCGCTTCACAAGAGTGGGAACAGGGAGGAGGCTGGCAACTACAGACCGGTTAGCCTCACTTCGGTGGTGGGAAAAGTAATGGAGTCACTGCTGAAAGAGAGAATAGTGAACTATCTACAGTCCGGAGAATTGATGGACCAGAGGCAACATGGATTCACCAGGGGAAGATCCTGTCAGACAAATCTGATTGACTTTTTTGACTGGGTAACCAAGGAATTGGATCGAGGAAGAGCGCTCGATATCATATACTTGGATTTCAGCAAAGCTTTTGATACGGTTCCGCACAGGAGACTGGTGAATAAAACAAGAAGTTTAGGAGTGAGTGCTGAGGTGGTGACCTGGATTGCAAATTGGTTGACGGACAGAAGACACCACTTTCCTGGCTGGCCACCCTCCCCGCGCGATCGGCGTGGACCCATCGGGGTCAGGGGAGGCAGACAAGGCCTCGGCCTCCCGCGCGGCTAGCGGCCCGCGGAGAAAAAAAGAGCAGGAGCCCCGAACCGGCCCAGCGCAGGAGGGACACGCGGTAAGCCCGCCCACCTCCCGACGTCATCTAAAGTGCCCTTAAAGGGCTCAAGACCCACCCAGGCGTCTCGCGCCTGGCGTCGCGCGTCTAAGGAGCGCGACAAAGGGGCCTGCCCCTTTGTGTGCCCCTTAGTGTGCACCAGATCACAGAAGAAGCCACCCCACGCTTATCATCCACCGATATCCCTCCCTCTAGTAACCTAAACGCACCGGCCACAGCTCCCCACAATCACGCACCCACCCTCTCCTCCCTCGCTCATTTCCTCTCCAGCAGTTTTCTAGCCTCACCAACAGTCATCCAGCCTCACCAACAGGCATCCAGCCGCTCCAACAGTCATCCAGCCTCACCAGCAGTCATCCAGCCTCACCAACAGGCATCCAGCCTCACCAACAGGCATCCAGCCGCTCCAACAGTCATCCAGCCTCACCAGCAGTCATCCAGCCTCACCAACAGGCATCCAGCCTCACCAGCAGTCATCCAGCCTCACCAACAGGCATCCAGCCTCACCAGCAGTCAGCCAGCCGCTCCATCAGTCATCCAGCCTCACCAGCAGTCATCCAGCCTCACCAACAGGCATCCAGCCTCACCAGCAGTCAGCCAGCCTCTCCAGTTAATCAACATGATGCAAACCCTCCCTATCCCTATCATTCCACACTCATTCCTCAACAGAGTTAATTCACCCTTACCCAAGACACAACGTTCTAAGAGATCCCTGATCCCCATTATGATTTCCCCTCTAAACCAATTCCTTGGTCTATCCTTAATCACACTAACCCTCCTCAACTCCCAATCTTTGTCAAAAAAATCCCATTTGCTCAACGACTACCTACTGGACACTCAACCGGACCTGTGTGCTATAACTGAAACATGGTTGAAAAACACAGACACACCCCTAATCAACCAATTACCAACTCAGCTATACGACTTCTTCTCCATCACCAGAACTAAAAAAAGAGGGGGAGGATTACTGCTAGCTGCAAAAAAAGAATTAAGACTAACCCAGCACTCAATTAAAACTTCAACCAAACTCGAAATCGGGCTATTTAAATCCACTCAACTCCAAATCTGCCTCATCTATGCCCCGCCTGGGCTCCTAGACTCCGACCCATCGCCTCTCATAGAACTTGTAGCCAAACACATCAATACCAACTCACCAGCGATCCTGCTAGGAGACTTCAACATTCATGTTGATTCCCCATCCCCCTCAGCCAACTGCGAAGCCCTCCTCTCCTCCTTCATGGCCATGGGCTTCAAACAAATCATTAACAAACCCACGCACAAAGCAGGACACACGCTAGATTTAATATTTACGAATGACCAGATCTTGACCACTTATCCTCCTACCTGCACCCCCATCCCTTGGTCAGATCACTCGATTATTGAAACTGAAATATCCATAAAGAAAAAACCCACCACCAACAACACCAAATCCACGATCCAATTTAGAAAAACATGCTCCATGGATGCTCTCAGCAACACGCTCACCAAGGAACTAACTATGCGGACACCGCCATGAACTCCTGGTTAACTATCACCCACGCAGCAGCTGATAAATTATGCCCCTTGACATCCAAACATATTAATCCTGCCCGTACTAACAAAAAACCCTGGTTCTCATCAGAATTAAGAACACTTAAACAAAGCCTTCAACACAAAGAACAACAATGGCGGAAGAATCCCACCACCACTGCACGGGCCTCCTACAAAACCACAATGAGCTACTATAGGGCCACTATTCTTCGTACCAAAAGGGACTTCTACGCCAAAAAAATACACGGCTTCCTGTATGACCCAAAAACTCTCTTCTCATATGTTGCCACACTCACCACCCCTATTCCTCCAGCCATCCCGGAAGAAGAAGCACAAAACAAATCCTCCGAGCTGGCAGTCTTCTTCGACAACAAAATAAAAAATTTACTTATCCCGCTACTATCTTCCAACCCCATTCCCAACTCCCAGCCTCCTTCTGACCAAAACCATGCCCCACTGACACACAAACGGTCTCTAGAATCTTTTGATACTACATCATCCCTGGAAATAGAATCTATCATCAAGAAAATGAAGCCCTCTTCGCACCCTATAGACCAAATCCCGACCAAACTCCTTCTCACAATCCCTAACATCATCGCCAAACCTTTGGCCGACATCATAAACTGTTCACTCTCAAACGGTACTGTCCCGAATGCTTTAAAAACAGCCTCGCTGAAACCATTACTAAAAAAACCCAACTTGGACCCATCTAACCCCACAAATTTTCGCCCTATCGCTAACCTACCTTTCATAGCCAAGCTAATGGAGAAGCTGGTCAATACCAGACTCACTGACTACCTCGAATCCCACAACATACTATATCCATCGCAATTCGGTTTCAGGAAATGCAGAAATACAGAATCTCTCCTTCTCTCATTAACGGACAACATCCTGTTGGGTCTCGACAAAGGTCAATCATACTTACTAGCCCTGCTAGACATCTCGGCAGCGTTCGACACAGTTAACCACACAATCCTCATCAACCGTCTGATGGAAATAGGCATTTCAGGGGCTGCACTCCTCTGGTTAAAATCCTTTCTAAGCGACAGATACTATAAAGTTAAAATAATCAACAAAGAGTCTCACCCTGTAGCTGCCAAACAAGGAGTTCCCCAGGGTTCCTCTCTCTCGCCGACCCTATTCAACATATATCTTCTCCCCCTATGCCAACTCCTCAATAATCTCAACCTCACATACTTCATCTATGCAGACGATGTGCAGATCCTAATCCCCATCAAGGATCCAGTTTCATACACCCTAAACTACTGGAATAGCTGCCTCCACACCATCAACCTCCTTCTCACAAGTCTCTGCCTCGTACTCAATACGTCCAAGACCGAACTGCTAATCATTTCCCCCAATGATAATAACCCGCTAGCCTTCAATACCAACACACCACTAACAAGTCAAGTGAGAAACCTGGGGGCATTCCTACCTCAAAAAATTCATCAACAACACCACCAAAGAAGGTTTTTATAAACTACAGGTACTAAAACAGTTAAGACCTCTTCTACACTTCCACGACTACCGTTCGGTCCTTCAAGCCATACTATTCTCAAAGATTGACTATTGTAATGCTTTGTTGCTAGGTCTCCCGGCCTCTTCTACCAAACCTCTTCAAATGCTGCAAAACGCTGCAGCCAGGATCCTCACAAACTCTCGCCGCATGGACCACATCACCCCGATTCTAAAAATACTCCACTGGCTACCCATTCGCTACAGAATTCTCTTCAAGACACTTACTATTATCCACAAAACCTTATTTCAGGAATCCTCGCTCCAGCTTACCATACCCCTCAAACCACACGCCTCTGCAAGACCCACCAGATCTGCAAACAGAGATTCCCTCCAGGTTCCCCCAAAAAAAGTCCGTTCTCCACAACACCATTGAAAAACGTGCTCTATCAACTGCCGGTCCGCATCACTGGAACTCTCTTCCGCCAGATCTCCGCCAGCAACATTGCCATATCACTTTCAGAAAAAAATTAAAAACTTGGCTGTTCGCCCAAGCATACCCCTGAAGAAACCGCAGGATCACCCCCACAGTTACATACCCCGCGGTTGCGTCCTCCTTCAGCAACTCAAAAAAGGAACTATTTCTCGGCTAACTGCACTTTAATATAACTTGCCTTATATTACACACGACGTAATTTTGTATATAATGCTTACCATGTAAGCACTCACGTTTCTGCTTATTTGCTTTGTTCTCCAGTTAGAAATTGTTTAACCTATCCTTTTTCTCTAACAACCAAGTTCCACATTCCCTGTTATAATGTAATTTCTTGCTTCCATTGTTAACTGGTTTTTTCACCCTAGTTCATTGTAAACCGGTACGATAAGACCTGGTCTTGAGCATCGGTATATTAAAAGAATTTAAATAAATAAATAAATAAATAAATAAATAAATAAATGGAACTTTCTCTGAAGAGAGAGCGGTTTTAAGTGGTGTACCGCAAGGATCGGTGTTGGGACCGGTCCTGTTCAATATCTTTGTGAGCGACATTGCGGACGGGATAGAAGGTAAGGTTTGTCTTTTTGCGGATGACACTAAGATCTGCAACAGAGTGGACATGCCGGAAGGAGTGGAGAGAATGAGACGGGATCTAAGGAAACTGGAAGAGTGGTCGAAGATATGGCAGCTGAGATTCAATGCCAAGAAGTGCAGTCATGCATATGGGGAGTGGAAATCCGAATGAACTGTATTCGATGGGGGGGGAAAGGCACTGTTTGTAAAGACGGTATAGAAATATTTTTAAATAAAAATAAAATAAATGTGCACGGAGCAGGAGAGGGACCTTGGGGTGATAGTGTCTAATGATATGAAGTCTGCGAAACAATGTGACAAGGCGATAGCAAAAGCCAGAAGAATGCTGGGCTGCATAGAGAGAGGAATATCGAGTAAGAAAAGGGAAGTGATTATTCCCTTGTACAGGTCCTTGGTGAGGCCTCACCTGGAGTACTGTGTTCAGTTCTGGAGACCGTATCTACAAAAAGACAAAGACAAGATGGAAGCGGTACAGAGAAGGGCGACCAGGAAGGTGGAGGATCTTCATCGGATGACGTACGAGGAGAGATTGAAGAATCTAAATATGTACACCCTGGAGGAAAGGAGGAGCAGAGGTGATATGATACAGACTTTCAGATACTTGAAAGGCTTTAATGATCCAAAGACAACGACAAACCTTTTCCGTAGGAAAAAAATCAGCAGAACCAGGGGTCACGATTTGAAGCTCCAGGGAGGAAGATTCAGAACCAACGTCAGGAAGTATTTCTTCACGGAAAGGGTGGTGGATGCCTGGAATGCCCTTCCGGAGGAAGTGGTGAAGACCAGAACTGTGAAGGACTTCAAAGGGGTGTGGGATAAACACTGTGGATCCATAAATTCAAGAGGCCGCCAATGAAGAGTGGGGGACTCGCCAGAATGATGGCTACTGCCTGGAAACAATACCCTTATTCAATAAACATATACATGGTTACTGTGACTCCAACATCACTCTAAGCTTCAACAGCAAGAGGAAATATGGAAAAAAGGATTTGCACTCACAAAGAGGGGAGTAGCTGGCTTGTTACGGCGGTTACTACCCCAAACCAAATAAGCCTGATACTTCACTTTCAATGCATATCCAGCATAGTTCTCTGCTTCAACGGCAGGGCTGAAGAAAAACTGATACTTCACACATCCAGCAGAGCTCTCTGCTTCAACGGCAGGGGAGAAGAAAAAAGGGTTCGCACTCACAAAGCGGGGAGTAGCTGGCTTGTTACGGCGGTTGCTACCCCAAACCAAATGTGCCTGATACTTCACTTTTGATGCATATCCAGCATGGCTCTCTGCTTCAACGGCATGGGAGAAAGACTGATAAATCACGCATTTCCAGCATAGCTCTCTGCTTCAACGGCAGGGGAAAAGAAAAACAACCAATAAGGGCTGTATAACATAGTCTGGGTAAAACAAATAAGCATGGGTGTAGCTTGCTTATTGCGGCGGTTACTACCCCTACTACCCCTAATTAATCAAGCTAGACATTTCACTTGGATGCAGCTCCATCTCTGCTCTCTACATTAATGGTGGGGGTGGAAGGGAAATAGAACCAAGAGCTAAGAGAAACAGATAAGTATGAGAGAAAAAATGTGTGAGGCTTGCTGGGCAGACTGGATGGGCCGTTTGGTCTTCTTCTGCCGTCATTTCTATGTTTCTATGTTTCTATGTCTAGAGATGGAAATAATTACCAGCAGTGGCAAAAGACAAATCGCAGGGAGAGCGGACCTCCTCCCTTCTCCTTCCTCCTCCTTTCTATCTTTGAAAAGTAGAGTGGTTGCATTAGGTTCAACTTTTTACTTAAAATTTCCATGTTTATGCTTGATCACTTATAAAGGAAAAAAGTTTGGCATTTGTGGTCCAATTCAGTTAGAAACATTTATAGTGGATAAAAATCAGGTATTAACATCTGAGACAGATGCCTAGAAAAAAAAAGTTATAACTCTCTACTCCTTAAAATTTTCTTTTTCCTTGGTATGTTATTTCTTTTGATGATTATTATCTTCTCCCCAAATTATAGGAGATATGAGCAATGTATTAGTTGATTATTGATATGGAAAAGATATTGTTATGTTATGAATATATTGATGTTACATTGTACAACCTATTTTCCTGTTTTTCAAAATGTATGTCATCAATGAAAATTAATAAAAATGTAAATTAAAAAAAAAGAAATATTAATAATATATAAATTAAATATAATACAATATACATACATTAGAACAATAAAAACAAAAATAGGGGTATTAGCCCTGGTCAGGGTTCATTGCGCTGGACCCTTTCCAGGGTAAGGTGGAGAGGAGGATGGCAACCCGGGAGGAGGATCCTGCTCTGGAGCAGAGGGCACTGGCATCTCCTCCTCACGAGGCACCTCTTGAAGAGGAGGCATCACGTGATGAGGAGATGCCTCCTCTTCAAGGAGTTATAGTATGTACCCCTGAAACCTGTTATTTATGTAAAGCCTGTGGCTGTTATTTGTTTACTTCCTGTATAACCTGTTGTATGTAAAGCCTGTTGCTAATTTATTGTTTACTGTAAACCGAGGTGATGTATATCTATACGTACCGCGGTATATAAGAACCTCTAAATAAATAAATAAATAAATAAATAAATAAATAAATGCCTGGGCCCTCTTCTCCTGAAAGGCCTCCTCCGTGGCTGCCATCCTCTTCTCCATATTCACGCAATGAGCCCTGACCTGCTCTACTCCCTGCAGGATCTCCTCCAGCTTGGCAAACTGTGCAGCGCATGGACAGCTAGGAGGAGATCCTGCAGGGAGTAGAGCAGAACTTGTGCTGGGCCTGGCTGGCTCTCTTGCTGCTGGCACTGCTGCTGGTGAAGGGGTCTGAACGCTTCAACCTGACAAAGGACTTCATGTACCAGAATTCCCTGCTTCATGACGGGTTTACTTACAGTCTGCAATACAGCTGTAATTAGGACATTGAGAAACTCTCTGTCAGCACATTGCACATTTTCATTTTTTTTGGCTTCGCTGTTCTTATTCTCTGATAAGCTTTCACTGCTGTAACCTAGATTAGAACAATGGATGTATTATGTGATGGGCTGTATTACTGCAGACTCGCGAATTCCTTTCCAGAACTGCAAGTCCCAGCAGCCTCTCCTGCAGAACATGGGAGAAGTTTCACGAAAGTTCCAGGGTGTCTAGGGAGGGGGTCAGTAGCCCCTTCAGCTGGAATATGCTTGCTCAGCAATGCTTAGAACGCATGTGTAAAAGATAAGAACTGTAAAGTGCATAAGAGTCTGCTCCTGGAGGGGAGGGGCATGCAGTTGTACTGAGCCTTTGTCTTAGCTGCATCTTGCTGGCAATAAAAGTCTATCTTTACGGATCAGTTGTCTGGACCTCCTTACTGACTAAAAAGAGACGGTTACATTTGGCGAGCCTCAGCCAGGAGGTACCGGGGACGCTATTTTAGCCCCCCAGTTGGTCCAGGGGATTTTGTGGCGGAGTGATCCCCCAGACTTGCCTGGTGAGTGGCCACCGCTGAGTTCAGTGATCAGGTATCTGAGGGGGTCATTCCACGGAGATCCTCTGAGACCTTTGGGCTGGTGATCCGGGAAGAAGGCTTTCATGACGTTCGGAAGAACCCTGCAGGCGAGTATTATGGGAATGATGGGAAAAGTGAAGAATAGCTAAAAGAGTAGCAAATAACCGGTCCATCCGTGAGGGGACCGAGGGGGCTTTGATCACACCCCAAGCGGTGGTTTGGTAGGAATTGCATTCCGAAAGCCACGCGCATAAAAAGAGGAAAAAGAAGTAACGCGTACGATAGTGGGAATAGGTTTCTTGTTGTGTGAAAGAGAGTGAATGGCCTCGCAGTTCTAGGCCGGGCTGACCGCGTCCTAGTCGGGGCGATTGTGACCCTTTTGTGTCTGACGGGTACGGACCCCTTACCTATCCGTCTTCCCTTCCCTCCTCTGTCTGTGAATTCTATCCTGATGGGAGGGGGCGGTTCGACTCCATTAAAAGTCATGACAGAACACTATAGGGAAGTGTTCGATAGACATAAATGTACTAAACCCGGAATGATTCAACGATGCACCCATAGGTGGCCCAGTTTGTGTGTAAATTGGCCTCCGGTAGGAACTTTCGATTTCCAAACGGCCACGAGGGTCCAGAAAATAGTTAGTGAAGAAGGGAATCCGGGTTGCCCTGAGGATATACCGTACATAACTGCTTGGATTGCAGTTATTGAGAATCCTCCGTCGTGGGCAAAGAAGTTAGTGGAGGGAGCCGCCCTCGTAATGGTGGCTCAGGCGCACAAAATGGGGAACTGGAAGTCCCCATTATTAAGGATTGTAATGTATGTAACTGCTATCTGTGAATTGCAAGCACATGTACCAGGGATTCTTTGTTTTTAATTGTTTTAAACCCTAATAAGAAGAGATTTTGGTTTACAGATGCTGCACAAGACTACTATACAACAAATTAATGTACAGTGTTAAGTTAAAATACTGATTTGATTGCTGGAGAATGCATTTACTGGTGTTGAAGTTTAGAACTTGATGGCAGTTAAGGGTTAACGGCAGAGATAATTACAGGAGAGAGGAGGGAATCGAAAAAAAAAAAAAAAAAAAGACGTTGAGCCAGTGCGTAGTGCATTCAATATGGCTGTGCGTTTCAATGCTTGTCTCATATATATTATCTGTTATTTAAAAGTTACATTGGAACGCATGATAAAGTATGAACTCCCTTTTGCTGACGCAGTTTATTTTGAAGCTGTCTCTGGGAAATTTAGAGAAATGATTAAGAATGGGTTCTTTGTTAAAGTTTTTCTTGTTGCTTCTTTGGCTAGCAGTAGTTAAATATGCAGAGCTACTCCCTGTTTTAAGGAACTGGCAAGATAAGACAGCCAAGCATGTGCAGCGCTGACTGTGGGAATTACAGGATGCCGTTTGTAAAAAAAAAAAAAAAAAAAAACGGAGAAAACAAAGACTTAATATTAAAAATTTTGATTCAGTGGCAGGCGCAAGATAAGGATTATTGGAAGTTGTGGGCAAGAGAAGGGGCCACTATGCAAGATTAGGAACAAGAGCAAATATGAGTCGGCCCAAATGATAAAGTAGTAGCCCCCCCACACACACATATATATATATATATATATTGCAATTATGTTCTTTGACCACTGGTGGGGGCTGGGCTCTGGCTATTACCATATGTTCTTAGTGTTTGCAATGTAATTGATACAAGGCTTCCAAGGGTTTGATCATCACTCCTGCACACCTAAAGCGCCCCCCCTGGATCCTTGCCTGCAGATCCAGGTTGACTTTATTGAATTAACCCAATGCCAAACTTACAAGTATGAAGGAAGCAATGTTTTGCAGCTTCTCAGCCTCGTCAGAACTGATTTGCCTCCAGGCGCAAGTCACCTATTCAATTTCCAGATGGACTGTGATCTTTTCATCGTATTTTGAGATGTATGGGAACAGGGATCAGGAAGAGAAGAAAAGGGCCCGTCCCTGCAACCAGGAACTTAATAATAGAGACCCGACATCCGAAAGAAGCTGCAGAAGGCCGAAGGCTTTGAGGGCATGAGCCTCAGCCAGTTAAAAGCTATAGCAGACCAGGTATGTGGAAATAGAGAAGTGGAAGAGAAAAGAGAGAAGCAAGTAGAGACATGAAGGAGAAAGTGACTGTTAGCCGCCGCTCTCGAGGACACGCGGACGGGAAGGAGCCAAGACAATGGCAGACCGCGAAGAGGAGGGGGAACAAGACCCCCCCTTTGGGAAAGAATCAGTGTGCGTACTGCAAAAATGAAGGCCATTGGAAGAGAGACTGTGAAGAATGGCAAAAGAAATACGGGAGCCCTGCAGTGAATACTAACGACAAAAATGGACCTGCACCGACACAAAAGGGCCGAGGAGGAAGGAGATCGGACAACCCCCACTGGCAGATGGCGGGGGAGGCGACAAGGAGCATACAGCCTGAAGAGACCGGGAGGGAAGAATCCCCACTGACCCTCTGGTGGAGATCCACGAGGTAACACAACAAAAATCAGGGGCCTGTTGGACTCAGAGGCCAACGATCTGTCATGACTGCACCAATCGCCCCCCCCCGACGAAAGAGACTGTTTCTATAGTGGGTGCCTCAGGTCAGGTACTCACTGCCCCTCTGCAGAAAGAATGAACTATACAAGTAGGCGGGACCATGGTATCCCTTATCGGATGGAACCTGCTGTGTAAGCCTCAGACCACATTGAGATTTCAACCAACAGGGGAAGTTAAAGCCTCCTTCGGGGACCATCCAGTGATACTCATCTGTCCCCTCCAAGAAGAATGGAGACTACATCTTCCCATAGTCGAACGAACCATCGAACATCGATATGAAAACAACACCCCCCTCAACAAAAACGAAGACAACTGATGGATAGTGTACCCCAAGTATGGTTCGAACAGAACCCGGGAGGAATAGCTATCGACGCTACCCCCATATGGATAGAGATGAAACAGAATGCACAGGTGATTAATCAACCTCAATACCCCATTCCATATATGGCCAGACAAGGAATCCAGATACACCTGCAAAGACTGTATGATTTGGGCATTCTTCGGCGAATCCGATCTGCTTGGAACACCCCTTTGTTGCCAGTAAAGAAGCCTGGATCTAATGACTATCGACCAGTACAAGACTTAAGAAAAGTGAATAGTCAAGTAGCAGATCTAGTAGCCCTCGTCCCAAATCCGTACTCAATCCTGGCTCAAGTCTCTCCTGCATCAAAGTGGTACAGTGTCATTGATCTCAAAGATGCCTTCTTCTCCGTCCCGGTGGCGGAGGAATGTCAAAAGATTTTTGCTTTCACATGGGAAGATGCAGATACTGGAGTAAAGCAGCAGTACACATGGACACGGTTGCCTCAAGGGTTTAGGCACTCACCTACGCTGTTCGGTGAGCAACTGGCAAAAGATTTAAAGATGTATCAAGTAAAGTATGGGCCAGTCATACAATATGTGGATGACCTTCTGTTGTTTCGAGAGACGTACCTCGAATGTGCGGTATCCACTCTTCAGCTGCTAAAGACGTTGTACTCAAAAGGGTATCGTGCAAGTAAAAAGAAAGCGCAAATCTGTGAATTGGAAGTAGAGTATTTAGGCTTCCAAATACGTGGAGGAACCCGTTGTCTGGGAGTTTCTCGCACCAGTTCTATAAGAGATCAACCTGTACCCACTTGCAAGAAAGAGCTCCGGGTGTTCCTTGGAGCTGCAGGATACTGTAGGCTGTGGATTGCTAACTATGCAGTTATTGCCCAACCCCTGTACGACAAGCTGCGGGGTAAAGAGGCAGAATCTCAACCCTTCCAATGGGAAGGACACGAGCTAGCAAGCTTACGTCAATTAAAAGAAGCCTTAATTGAACCACCTGCCTTAGGATTGCCAGATGTGATGAAACCATTCCATCTATTCGTCGACGAGAAAAAAGGCATGGCCATAGGGGTATTGACTCAAACCTTAGGCTCATGGGAACGACCTGTTGCATATCTGTCAAAAGGAATGGACAATGTTGCAAAAGGATGGCCAGGTTGTCTTCGAAGCATTGCGGTTGCATGCTTACTAATTCCAGAAGCAGTCAAATTAACTTTTGGACAAACTCTGAACGTAACAACTCCCCACACCATTCAAGGACTGCTAGAGACCCATGGACCAAAATGAATGACTAATTCACGTCTCGTCAAGTATTAAGCCTTACTGTGTGAAACACCTGAAATTCAAATACAAGACAGCAAAAACTTGAACCCGGCCACTCTTATGCCGGCACCTGAACCAGTTGCCCATGATTGTGAAGAAGTCATGACTACAATACATTCCAGTAGACCAGACCTGAGGGATCAACCCTGGCAAGGAGCTTGGACTTTATTCACTGATGGGAGCAGCCAAATCATTCATGAGATACGTTCTGCTGGATATGCTGTTGTATCCGAAGATGAAATCATTGAGGCTCAACCTCTTCCCCCAGGAACGTCTGCACAAAAAGCTGAACTAATTGCCCTTACTCGAGCTCTGCAGTTGGCAGAAGGACAAACTGTAAATATCTATACAGACTCTAAATATGCCTTTCTTACAATTCAAGTGCATGGAGCATTATAGAGGGAAAACAATTGAACAATGCATCAGAAGTACGTGAATTACTAGACGCAGTTTGGCTACCTCGCAAGGTGGCTGTAATGCATTGCAAAGCACACACCAGGAAATCAAACCCTATTGTCAAGGAAATCAGAGAGCAGATGAAGCAGCAAAAAGGGGCAACTCGGGAACCCTTCCAAGCAGTATTAATTGCATCGAATCATCAGGCTTCAGGCAGTCCTGGAGCTCATCACCAACGACTGCTTTCGCTCTTAAACTCTGGGCAAAACAAAATACCAAAATTATGACTGCAGTGTACCAGAATAGATTGGTTTTAGATTACCCTCTGGCCCAGGAAGGAGGGTTTGTGGAACATTTAACCTCTCCAATTGTTGTTTACAGGTAGATGACCAAAACAAGGTTATCCAAGACATCACTGATCGCATGGTCAAGATGGCACACGTCCCTGTCCAGCAATGGAATAGTGTTTGGGACTGGACCAATGGATTCCGTGGTTGGTTTTCCATGATCGGTGGATTTAAGAGCTTGTTTGTTATCCCAGCCAGTTTAATTCTGTTTTGTCTTTTAGGACCCTGAATTATTCCTTTCTTGCTCAAACCGCCTTCGTCAGGTGATGAAGGACATTGCTGAATGCAAAACCGCCACGCAGCTTCTGTCACTGTACATGTATTCCTCTGAGCCTATAGAACCTGTTTAACCATCCTCATGTTTTATCCTGGGCCATCTTCCCATACATGACAAGTTCGGGCTACAAAGGGGGGTGGAGCCATTAGGGCCCATCCGTCTCAAACCCGTGAAGAAACCATCGGACTGTTTGGGAAATTAGGGCCCCCTGAGAACTCAAATTGCTAATTTTCCTTGTTTCTGTTTCTTTCAGCTCCACAGTTGCGTTGTGATGGTGTGATACTTTTCATAAAGAATGATAAGTATCAAAGGGGGGAATGAAGGGGTCTGAACGCTTCAACCTGACAAAGGACTTCATGTACCAGAATTCCCTGCTTCATGACGGGTTTACTTACAGTCTGCAATACAGCTGTAATTAGGACATTGAGAAACTCTCTGTCAGCACATTGCACATTTTCATTTTTTTTGGCTTCGCTGTTCTTATTCTCTGATAAGCTTTCACTGCTGTAACCTAGATTAGAACAATGGATGTATTATGTGATGGGCTGTATTACTGCAGACTCGCGAATTCCTTTCCAGAACTGCAAGTCCCAGCAGCCTCTCCTGCAGAACATGGGAGAAGTTTCACGAAAGTTCCAGGGTGTCTAGGGAGGGGGTCAGTAGCCCCTTCAGCTGGAATATGCTTGCTCAGCAATGCTTAGAACGCATGTGTAAAAGATAAGAACTGTAAAGTGCATAAGAGTCTGCTCCTGGAGGGGAGGGGCATGCAGTTGTACTGAGCCTTTGTCTTAGCTGCATCTTGCTGGCAATAAAAGTCTATCTTTACGGATCAGTTGTCTGGACCTCCTTACTGACTAAAAAGAGACGGTTACACTGGCACTGCCGTTGCTGCCTCTTCTTACCCTGTAAAGGAATATATAAAAATTCAACATGAGACAGATATAGAACAATACATATATACGCACCAGCAAGTTTATATTTAAAATCTAACCCTTACTTTACTAAATTACAGGATTTTAGGAAAATGAGTCTATAACAGTGGAAAGGGAGAGAGGGGGAGAGTGGAGGGATATCTCAATCTAGATAATTAGATAATATTATACATACAATACATCATACATCTATCCCAGCCACTATAACTGACTGATCACAAAAAATGATTTTGTTTTAAAGCCTCAGACAGATACACTAGTACTACTACTTAAACTTACTGGCCTGTGGCCCACATATATATAATACAAGCTGTTAAGCCTGTGAAAACGGGCTACATTAAAAAAAAAAAATTGTTTCGTTTTTGGACACGGCACTCTTCTTCTTCCTCACTCACCCTCTTTCTCCTACTGCCTCTCTCCCCTCACACTGAAGCCCCCTTCCCTCACTCTCACCTCCCCCCCCCCCCCCATTTGCATTTGTGGCACGTCGGTCAGGGCTCATTTATCTGATAATATTACCTGGCCCACTGGCTGCGGCTGTTGCCTCCGTCCTCCTCCGGTGGCAGCTGCTGCTGCGCCCAGGAAGCCCCGCCTCATCCCTGCCGCTGTGTGGTTCTGTACAAGACAGATCAAAATACAGAGAACAATAGTTATAATTTTAAAAACAGGAATGAGATCAAACATAAGCATTCATTCACGGTTATAATAATAAACAAACATTATTAAACACAAATTCCATTACAATTAATTTAATAATATTTGTGTGCTTGTGTAGTATTCTGAAAAGAACCTACCAGGCAAGGGACTGGACAGGGTACTGCGGATCTCCCTGAGCCACTCACCCTCGTGAAATCGTAGGTGACGACCTGAGAATTAGAGAGATAAAGGAAAAAGAATAACATTGATTAATTTAATTACAAACAACATGTCCAAGTTTTGCCTAGACTTACTAGGTTATTTTTTTATGCAAAATAGAAAAGTCAGTAATAAAAAAATACTATTTTATACTTAGCTATCTTTCAATGTGGCATTCAAAATCCCACCATTTCAAAACGATAAATAAAAATATATTAATACCACAGATAACTTTCTTTCTTTTGTAGTCTAGTTACTGTAGTGTAAGGGTGGTACACTAGTACTATTTCAATTCTTCTAAAATATATTTATTTTAAATGATTAGTACTGTACTTATAACTCACTCTATGCTACATACTCTCTTCAATTTTCAAATACAAAATACTATACATAATGGGGCACATTTTTAAAAAGTACGCGCGCGCTTACTTTTGTTCGCGCACCCGGCACAAACAAGAATACGCCGGATTTTAATAGATATGCGCGTATCCGCGCGTATCTTTTAAAATCTGGGGTCAGCGCGTGCAAAGCTGCGCAAAATCCGCAGCCTGCACTCACTGAGCTGTGCACCCTACCTCCATTCCTTCCGAGGCCGCTCCGAAATCGGAGCGGCCTCGGAGGGAACTTTCCTTTCGCCTCCCCCCACCTTCCCCTTCCTTCCCCTACCTAACCCACCCCCAGCCCTAACTAATTCCCCCCACGTTTATTTCAAAAGTTGTGTCTGCCCAAGGTAGGCGTAACTTGCGTGTTCCGGGCCGGCTGCCGGCGTGCCATGTTCCGGTCCAGGGGCTGGTCCGGAGGCCGCAGCCACGCCCCTGTGCCGAACCCATGCGCGCGGCCACGACGTAATG
The DNA here is from genome assembly GCF_901001135.1 of Rhinatrema bivittatum. Taxonomy (NCBI): domain Eukaryota; kingdom Metazoa; phylum Chordata; class Amphibia; order Gymnophiona; family Rhinatrematidae; genus Rhinatrema; species Rhinatrema bivittatum. The sequence continues at coordinate 198,436 of NC_042633.1, read as the reverse complement.
CCCAATGACGCGCCGGCCATGACACGCTCCCCGACACGCCCCCCCAGGAAAGCCCCAGGACTTAGGCGCGTCCCGGGGCTTTGCGCGCGCCGGCAACCTATGCAACATAGGCTCAGTGCGCACAGGGGGAGCTTGGGGCAGGTTTTCGGGGGGTACGTGTGTATCCTACGCGCGCAACCCTTTGAAAATCTGCCCCAATATGACCAACATTATTATCTCTCACCTTTCTTCTTGAGATCTTCGATCTCACAAAGGTAAGAGGCTCGCCAGCAAAATTCCTCCTGGAGGGACACCCAGGCTGCAGACTCCCTTTGCAGGTTAAGGTCTGCAGCCTGGGCGGGTGATAAGATTATTCTCATCTAGGAGGATTAGCTGGGCTAGGAGGTTCACATCAGCCCGAGTAAAGCGGGGCTTCCTTGACATGACTTTTCCACCAGAGGAGGATGTTGGGGGGAAATTGGACTCCTCCCTATCCCTATCATGATACATCTACAATGAGAAAATTAAAAAAAAAGATTTAAAAAAAAAGTATGTGCTTTAGGACAGCTGTGTTCAGAAGCAGGGGACTGTAGTGTCTCACCCTTCACATCCCTCCCCCACCCCCCCACACCCACATCATTCACTGGCTGGTATATGGGAGGGGAGGGGGGTGAAGGGCCAGGCAGAGCCGTCCCCGGTTCTGAAGGACAGCTGTCTATTCAGAAGCACAGATGGGCCACGCAGAGAAAACTCACTGAGCCCAAGTTTGCAGTTCCTGTGTTAAACTTTTTTTTTTCACCAGAGAAGCATAAAATAAAATGAAGTACATAGGGGCCAATTTTAAATTTTATGCGCGGGGTACATTTGTGTGTGCTACCCGGCGTGAACAAATGTACACCTGATTTTATAACATGCGGGGCACTGTCACGTGCATGTTATAAAATCCGGGGTCGGCACATGCAAGGGGGTGCACATTTGAGCACCTTGCGCGCACCGAGCCCAAGGGAAGCCCTGATGGCTTTCCCCGTTCCCTCCAAGGCCGTTCCGAATTTGGAGCAGCCTTGGAGGGAACTTTTTTTTAGGTCCTCCCCACCTTTCCCTCCCTTCCCCTATCTAACCCCCAGCCCTACCTAAATCCCCCCTTACCTTTTTTTTGCCGAGTTACGCCTGCCTCTGCAGGCCGCTGTGTTGGAGCACTCATCCCCACCCCCTGGACCATTCCCAGACCGCCGCCATGCCCCGCCACCGTCCACGCCGCTGGACCGCCCATTTTTGCAAGCCCCGGGACATACGCGCGTCCCGGGTCTTGCGTGCACCGCCGGGCCTAGGCAAAATAGGCTTGGCGTGCACAGGGGTAGTTTTTAAGGGTTACGAGTGTATATTACATGCGTAACCGTTTTAAAATCTGCCCCTTTGTGTATTAAACCTTTTTTTCCTCTAAAGAAACTTTACATAAAATGAAATAAAGTACTTGTCTTCATTTATATTTATTAATATTTATATTTATGCTACCTTAGTGAAACAAAACATTTAATAAAGAAACTTGCAACCTGAGCTTCAAAACATTAATATACTATAGAAGAACTAAACAAAAAAGCTTCTAATACTAGTACTTATTATTATTATACTTATAGTGGTTAAATTTAAAGAGCAGATGGCAGAGAAGTCTCTTGTGAGTTGTGACACCTTAGACACATGTCCGAGTGTTCTGCTGCACGGTGAAGTAGCAAAATGGCCGCGGGGAATGCCATTGATCATGCATGGGTTAGTGCGTACAAACTCCCCTTAATGCGCACTAATGGCGGGTTAGTGCGTACTAACAGGAATCAGTTACATTTATGGTTCTACTTTCCCATTGGCTGTCTCCAAGGTGGAGACAGCCAATGGGGATGCAGTACCATACCTCTAGCTAATGAAAACTTTCTCAATTGTTACTTTTAAACTACTTTTTTGGTAGTGCGCACTAACTCCCGTTAGTGCGCACTAATCCGAAAAACAATTTTTCACTAAAAAAAAAAAATTGCAGATCCGCGGGAAAATGAGATTTTCCCACAGGAAGACAAACCCGAAAGCAAAAATGATCATTCACATCCCTAGGGCCGGATTTTAAAAGCCCTGCACGAGTAAATCCGGCCGGATTTACGTGCGCAGGGCACTTGTGCGCCGGCGCGCCTATTTTGCATAGGCCGCCGGTGCGCGCACAGCCCCGGGACGTGCGTAAGTCCCGGGGCTTCGTAAAAGTGGCGGGGGAGGGGGGCGTATCTGGGGGCGTGCCCGGGGTCAGGGGAGGTTTGGGGCGGGTCCGGGGGCGTAATGCCGGCCTGGGGGCGTGGTCGAGGCCTCCGGACCAGCCCCCGGGTCGGGTGTTGGCGCGCCAGCAGCTCGCTGGTGTGCACAGATTTACACCTGCTTTCGGCAGGCGTAAATCTGCCAACAAAGGTAGGGGGGGTTAGATAGGGCCGGGGGGGGGTGGGTTAGGTAGGGAAAGGGAGGGGAAGGTGAGGGGAGGCAGAAGGAAAGTTCCCTCCGAGGCCGCTCCGATTTTGGAGCGGCCTCAGAGGGAACAGGCAGCGCGCGCCGGGCTCGGCACGCGCAGGTTGCACAAATGTGCACCCCCTTGCGCGCGCCGATCCTGGATTTTATAAGATATGCGCGGCTACGCGCATATCTTATAAAATTCAGTGTACTTTTGTTTGCGCCTGGTGCACGAACAAAAGTACGCGCATGCGTAAGTTTATAATATCTACCCCACAGTGCATATGTGTGTGTTTGTGAAAGAAAGCACATGAAAGTCTGCATGTGTGTGTAAGGGAGCTTGAGAGAGAGCCTGTGTGTGTGTGTGTGTGTGTGTGTGTGAGTGAACCTTTGGGTGTGAGAACCATTTTGTGAGGGAGAGCATTTGGGATTGAGGAAGCATGTGTGTGTGTGTGAGCCTGTGAGAGATAGCATGTGAAAGTGAGAGCCTGCATGTGGGTAAGGGAGCTTCAGAGAGAAAGCATGCATGTGTGTGAGGGAGCATTTAAGAGAGAGCATGTGAGAGTGAGAGTATGTTTGTGTGAAGGAGCCTGTGAGAGCTTGAATGTGTGTGTAAGTGAGCCTATGAGAGAGCATGTGGGTATGGGAAAGCCTGATTATGTGTGGGAGTGTCCTGTTCAAGAGAGAGAGCCTGTGAAAGAGGGCCTGTGTGTGCATTTATATATTTATTTATTTAGAGGTTTTCTATACCTTTGTTCCAAGTGAAAATCGCTAGATCACCATTCCACCATATGGGTCCTGCCTATTAAGGCTGCTGTAGCTTGCATGTGTGAGAAAGCCTGTGAAAGAGAGAGCCTGTATGTGTGCATGAGGTTGCCTGTAGGAGTGAGAGCTGATTTGTGAGAGTGATGATATACTACTGTGAAAGCCTGTGTTTGTACGTTTGTGCGACAGATTCTCTGAAACTGAAAGCATTGAGTGTGTGTGAGGGAGTCTGTGAAAGTGAGTTATATTTGTGTATGTGTGCATGTGTGTGTCTATGTATGTGTGTGTTTGAGCCTGTGAGATCATGTGTATGTCTGTGTGAGGGAGCCTGTGAGAATGAGAACCATTGTGTGTGTGTGTGTGTGTGTTCATGTAATGGAGTCTGTGATAGTAAGAGCATTTGTGTGTGTGTGTGTGTGAGGAAGCCTATGAAAGTGAGTGTCTATATTTGTGTGAAAGAGAGGGAGTATGTTTTATGAGGAAACCTGTGGGAGTAACAGCCTGTGTGTGTTCCTGGAGGAAGAAAGAGAGCATCTTTAAGCATATGTTTAAGAGTCTATGAGAGTATGATTATGCATGTTTGTTTGACAGAGTGTGTGAGAGAGATAATGAAATTGTGAGTGTGTGTGGAGAGAGGATAACGTTTATGCCCACACATCCCCTCGCCCCCTAATCCTTGACTATCTCAGGGAACTGGAAATTAAGAATTCCCAGGTATGGACAGCAGGATTTTTATCCTTATTAGTTTTCATTATTGGGTGTTATTTGATACGCCAGTAGTGACTGCAACTTTAGCAATTAGATAAATATCTACTAAAGACATTTTCTTGTAAGATAAATTCTTTTCTAGTACATGCAAACATATTATCTATTACATGCTTAGGGGTAGATTTTAAAAAGGTATGCCCGCCCACCAGGCGCAAATAAGAGTACGCAGGATTTTAATAGATACGTGCGTAGCCGCGCGTATCCTTTAAAATCCGGGGTCGGCACGTGCAAGGCTATGCAAGATCGGCAGCCTACCTGTGCCGAGCCGCACAGCCTGCCTCCATTCCCTCCGAGGCCGCTCTGAAATCAGAGCGGCCTCGGAGGGAACTTTCCTTCCACCCCCCGCACCTTCCCCTCCCTTCCCCTACCTAACCCACCCCCCCAGCCCTATCTAAAGCCCCCCTACCTTTGTTTTAAAAGTTACGCCTGCCAGAGGCACGATTCCCCGGCCCAGGAGCAGTTTTGGAGGCCTCAGCCACGCCCCCGAAACGCCCCCGGGCTGGAACCACGCCCATGACCCCACCCCTGGATGATGCGCTGCCACGACACACGCCCCCAACACGCCCCCAACACGCCCCCAACACGCCCCCCCCCAGGAAAGCCTCGGGACTTACGCGCGTCCCAGGGCTTCTGCGCGCCACCGAGCCTATTCAACATAGGCTCGGCGCTCGCAGGGGGAACTTGGGGCGGGTTTTCGGGGGGTACGTGCGTATCTTACATGCGTACCCCTTTGAAAATCTGCCCCTTAGCTGATACTGGCTAGGATTTAATTATACTAGCTGGAGAGGGTTCTCTTATGCAGAAAGAAAGTAAAAGCTTACCAAATCTCATGAAGCAATTAGCCCGTCTTACTGTCTCTCTCGTGCGGTCAGTCAAAGTCCCGCTACCGTTTTCCCTCCCTTCTCACTGTCTTAACAGAGGTTTAAATAGACAGAATATCCAGATGGGGGCTAGTCTGCTCCTTCTTACCAAAAAAGTTAAAAAATGTGCCCCCCTTCCTAAGACAGAGGGGTCTGAAGTTGGAAAGCTTCTCAATTCAAGAAAGTTGACTCTTTTGCCGCCCCCCCCGACAAGGATAGACAGTTGGGGACTCTCATTTTTTCTAACTCTCCAAGAGCAAAGATAAGAAGTCAAGTTTCTTTTTCGTTGTTTCTTCTAAGCCTCGAAGGACACAGGTGTCTGTAGTTGGAAGGCATGTCACAAGAGGCCCTTTTTTCAGTGCAGGGCATATGAAAAAGCAATTCTTATATTTCAATACTAACTTGGTATAACTGACTATGCTGTATATACGTGCTTACAAATAAACACATTTTCATATTTACTAACATATTTTCTGACATGTTAGTTTGAAATAATTTATTGGTGCTTGGAATATTGAAAAAATGTATATGAAATTAATTATTGGATATCATTCTATACGTCAGGTGTTTTAATAAATGTATTCTTTTTATGAGTATAGTTTTACTATTATAATTTTATATTTCTTGATTTTATTGTTTGATCTTTTGTGAAGCATGGCGATGTTTCTGTTTTTCCACTGATACACTGCAGCCAGATTTCAGTTTTTGGCTGCATTTTGCTGGTTCTAATTTGTGATCCTTTATTCTGGATTTGGGGAGGGTCTGTCTCTGTTCTGTGTGTGTGAACAAGGTGAGGGATTCTGCTAGCGTGTAGCGTCTGTGTAGGGATCTACAGCAATCGGGTTTGTCTCGTTTCCCCAGTAGGTAGGTGGTGTCTTGGAAGTGGAGACCTGGGGTCTCTACATGAGAAATGAAAGGAAATTAATAAAAATGAAAAGATTAGGGATGTGAATCGTTTTAGGACGATTAAAATTATCGTCCGATAATTTTAATATCGTCTTAAACCGTTATGGAACACAGTACAATAGAGATTCTAACGATTTATCGTTATAAATCGTTAGAATCGTGAGCCGGCACACTAAAACCCCCTAAAACCCACCCCCGACCCTTTAAATTAAATCCCCCACCCTCCCGAACCCCCCCCAAATGACTTAAATAACCTGCGGGTCCAGCGGCGGTCCGGAACGGCAGCGGTCCGGAACGGGCTCCTGCTCCTGAATCTTGTTGTCTTCAGCCGGCGCCATTTTCCAAAATGGCGCCGAAAAATGGCGGCGGCCATAGACGAACACGATTGGACGGCAGGAGGTCCTTCCGGACCCCCGCTGGACTTTTGGCAAGTCTCGTGGGGGTCAGGAGGCCCCCCACAAGCTGGCCAAAAGTTCCTGGAGGTCCAGCGGGGGTCAGGGAGCGATTTCCCGCCGCGAATCGTTTTCGTACGGAAAATGGCGCCGGCAGGAGATCGACTGCAGGAGGTTGTTCAGCGAGGTGCCGGAACCCTCGCTGAACGACCTCCTGCAGTCGATCTCCTGCCGGCACCATTTTCCGTACGGAAAATGGCGCCGGCCATACGCGTATGGCCGGCGCCATTTTCCGTACGAAAACGATTCGCGGCGGGAAATCGCTCCCTGACCCCCGCTGGACCTCCAGGAACTTTTGGCCAGCTTGTGGGGGGCCTCCTGACCCCCACGAGACTTGCCAAAAGTCCAGCGGGGGTCCGGAAGGACCTCCTGCCGTCCAATCGTGTTCGTCTATGGCCGCCGCCATTTTTCGGCGCCATTTTGGAAAATGGCGCCGGCTGAAGACAACAAGATTCAGGAGCAGGAGCCCGTTCCGGACCGCTGCCGTTCCGGACCGCCGCTGGACCCGCAGGTTATTTAAGTCATTTGGGGGGGGTTCGGGAGGGTGGGGGATTTAATTTAAAGGGTCGGGGGTGGGTTTTAGGGGGTTTTAATGTGCCGGTTTTGCGATTTTTCGATTTTTCGATTTTTCACGATTTTTCACGATTTTTCATGATATTTTACCCCCCCAAACGGCAACAATACGATTCCCTCCCCCTCCCAGCCGAAATCGATCGTTAAGACGATCGAGGACACGATTCACATCCCTAGAAAAGATATCAAACAGAGAAAATGAATGAGGAAATAAACTGGAAAATGAAAGAAAGCACATTGTCTTTGCGTGCACCTCCCTCACCTAACCTGAGTGGCTGTTCCACACTGGTGTACGATGCCACCTCTCACTCAGAGCTCAGCATAGCGGCCCTGCCGCTGCCTGTGTAACCCACTTTAGTAAAAAAGACAATGACACTGAAGAACTGCCCGTTGGGTGCTCTTTAAGGGCTGTGCAACCAGACCACTGCTTCCTGAGCAAGACCCAGGAAGTTCTCTGCTCTGCCCTGAATGTTACGCTCCTGCCCGCAAAGAGCGTGGGCAGGCTCTTACCTTCTCACAGCCACAGCCAGTCGGGCTGCTGACGCTGCTTGCTTCCTCCCTGAATCAGCTGGGGCTGTCCCCGCAGCTGTTCCTGCCTTCTCCCGACCTGCTGCTGCGATCCCGGGCCCTTCAGTCAGCAGGCCGTCTCTGCTGGTGCCTGCTACAGCCCGGGTCCTTGCCTGGCTGGGAAGCCGTCCCTGCCAGTGCCTGCAGCCTGCTACAGCTCTCTACTCTGCCTGCAGTCTTACCTTTCCTCCTGGGGCTGTCTTCACAGCATGGAGCCGTTCCTGCAGTCAGCCCTTCTCCTGCTTCAGTCCTTGCTGCTCTCTGTTCTCTTTGCCGGTGCCTGCAGCCAGCCTTACCTCTCTCTGCTACTTCCTGCTTCTGTCCTTGCAGCTGGGAGCTGCTCCACTGACCTGCCTTCACCCAGCTCCAGCCCAGGGCTGCTCCACTGCTTCCCTGGCCTTCCACGTGGCTGAGGACGCCACCAGCTTCCAGCTCTTCACTCCAGCTCCCTAGGGCGCGGGCGCGCTCCTCTCTGCTCCTCTTCAAGAGCCAGCCAGGTGTGGCCCCCTGCTGACCCCTCCCTGGGCGTTGTCCACCTCAGCTCTACAAAGGGATTCAACGTTCAGTCTGTCTTTGCCTTCGCAAGGAGTTGGTCACTCCTGAGATCCTTCGCTCCAGGAAGTCGTCCATGTTCCAGCACTTCTGCAAGGTCCCGTGTTTCATGTTCTCTGTCGGAGCTCCTTGTCCAGTTGTTCCAGTCCTGATGTTCCTCTCCTGATGTTTCCAGCCCAGATGATGCAAACCTTGTTCCTGTATTCGCCTGAAAGCTAAGTACCTTGTTCTTGAATCTCCTGTAAGCTAGCACCTTGTTCCTGCATTGGTTAATGTCCTGGTACCTCGCGGCAAGCCATGTTGTGGTCCGTGACCAGCCCTCGGGGCGGGCTGAGTAGGGCGCTTCGTGATGCAAGCCATGTACCTCGTTTCTGAATCTCTGAGAAGTATTTACCTTGTTCCTGAATCTCCTGAAAGCTAGCACTTCGTTCCTGTATCTTCAAAATGTCCTGGTGCCTCGCGGCAAGCCATGTCGTGGTCCGTGACCAGCCCCATGGGGTGGGGCTGAGTAGGGCGCTTCGTGATGCAAGCCAAGCACCTCGTTTCCAAGTCTCTGAGTAGTCCTTGTTCCTGATCCTGTTACCTTGATGTCGGTGCCAGATCCAGTTCCTGATCCCGTCCTACTTGTGCTGCCCTTCGTCTCTGTCTGGCTCCTGAGCCTTCTGGCCTGTTGGGCCCTGGAGTGGCCAACAGGTGGGATTCGTCCCTGCGCTTTGGAGCTTCTGCCCTGCCAGCCGTCGGGGCTTCGGATGTCAGTATCCCAGCATCGGAGTTCGCGGCACCTGGTTCTCTCCTGCATCATACCTCGTTCCTGACTCCACGTCTCTTGTCCAGTACCACGTTCCTGAGTCTACGTCTGCACTTCCAGTACCATGTTCCTGAGTCTACGTCTGCACTTCCAGTACCACGTTCCTGAGTCTCGTCTGAATCTATGTTCCAGTCATCGCTGTCCTGGCCTCCATCCGGCCTGCCGCTTCGTGCCGTACCCTGCGGCAGGTCCGAAAGGGCTGGGAACGGTCGGAGGACTGTTCACAAGACCAACATTGCGTCGTTGGGTCTTCCGAAGCGTGCAGGTCCGGAGGAAGTCCTGTCTTCCATGTCACTCCAGCCCTGCTCCCGTCCAGCCCATGCTCGGGCATGCCACGCCTCCCGCGGCACCTCTTCAGAGCCCTCTGGGATCGAGCCGTGGCCCAAGGACACACATCACCCAGGAGTGGGATCGCTCTCCTAGCACTCCACAACACTCTGCTCTGCCCTGAAACTAAAGAAATGTGTTTGTTTAAATTATGGATCCAGGCTGTGAAGGATCAGTAACTTGAATTGCCAGAGAGTGAGGGTTCAGCAGTTAGGATTCAAAGCAGCGCTGATGTCATCTCCCACCCTTCAGCATTCAAAGGGCTTCACAGTAGGACACAAACTGGGACTTTGAAATAAATGCAAAGACTGTGTAAAGATTGGAGATAGCTGCTGAAGTATCACCAGTTGAAGTCTTTGAGCAGTATTTCATGTCTGAGCTACTGCACTTTGCATGTGTTTCAGAGTGAGCCGAATGATTGTCTGCTACTTATTATTCAGTAACGTTTAATGCTGTTATATGTTAATGCAGTGTGTAACTTCATTATTGGTGCTATCAGTTGAGCTGCAGGGCTCTACAGCCTTAACCTTGTATAGTCTGGTTAACCCTGAAGTAAGAAAGTACAAGAAACCAGTGCCATACATATATTACAAGGTTACACGTGCAAGTTGGCTTTATCTCCCATTTTCCGTCCTTTACTTTTCCAGGTATAATTATGTTTTGAATATGCAATATGTGAATGAAAATGTCATCTCACAATGACATAAAATGTGAAGAATTCAATACATTTATTTCAACAGATCAGCTACGCCTCCCAGAATCTTCTTATGAGTGACACTGTTACGTTCCCTTATTTCTACCGCACCGTTCCCAGCGAATTGTCCCTCTGCGCCGGGATACTCAAGCTACTGAAACATTTTGACTGGACCTGGGTTAGTATCATGGCACCTGATGATGAAAGCAGCACGAGGGCTGTCCAGATCCTAAAAGAAGGGATTGAGCAGAATGGAGGCTGCGTTGCAGTCACAGAAACCTTCAGTCACAACAAGGCCATAACCCAAGAGCAGATGGGTAAAATGATCAAGCGCATGCTGGTGACTAAAGTGCTCATTCTCTACTGTACTACACAATATGGAAGGAGCGTATTTTCAGAGATAAATACTGTTATTGTACCTGGCATTGTCTGGATCATCACAGCTGAAGTGGACATTTTGTCCTCCTTTGTCATAAACCTCCATGCGCTGAACCAAACCTGGCAGCCAAACAACCTCCTGGCATTCACAGTCGCAAAAAAGAATATTCCAAGCTTTTCTAAATTTATCCGTGAGGTGAATATTACCTTGTTTCCACGTGATCTGAACCCCAGGGTGTGGTGGGAAATGCTATGTGACAGCCGGTGCCCCAAGAGCATCCGAAGATCCTGCAGCACTAATACGACACCATACGAAGACCTGCCTTGTCCGCGCAAATACCTTGGGAGCAGCTACAGCGTATACAATGCAGTGTACACCCTGGCACACGCACTGCATGACAGGGTCACGTCTGGCTCTGGAAGCAACGCTGTGTCGCGAAGAGACAGTGAGAGATTTCTGGATTTCAGGCCATGGCAGGTAACATGCTTTGTCAGTGTAATGAAATAATCAGAAAGATAAGTGAGGGACATACTATAATGGCAGAGTGTGAAAGGGAAGCAGGATGCAGTGCAGACCCTAGGCTTATGCAGATGTTCACAGAGCGCTCTACATCTCTACATTAGAAGACAAGCCGAGGTCAGCAGATAAGGAGAGGGGGGATGGGAGAGAAATTAAAGTTCCTGGGAAGCGGGCGCTGAAATGTCAAGCGCCTACTTTCCAAACGCACACATGGCACCTGCAAGGGGGGTGCCATGAAATACCCAAATTAGGGGGTCGCGCAAGCAAAGGAGGTGCTAGGGTCGCTTGCGTGACCTTAGAGTCTCCTTGCTAATGCGACCCCCACCGCGGCAGCCGGTTATGAAGACCGACGTCGGTAAACTCGGCGTTGGTCTTCATAACTCGGTGGTCTCCCGAGGTATTTTTTTTACTTAAGAAAAGAAGTACAGAAAAGCAGTTTTTTTCTGCTTTTCTGTACTTCTTTTACCTGCGCTCAGCTATTAACACCTGCTCCAGGCAGGCATTAATATCTGAGAGCAAAATGTGTGTCTTTTTTTTTGCATGAGGAGTGAATGAGTAATTGCCTCATTCACATGCATTTGCATGTGATGAGCACTATTGCATTCACTCCGCGACGTTGCGGGTTAAATAGGCGCTAATCCCCCTATAGGCTGAGCACACTGTATTGCATCAGCCCTCCTGTTTGCTGACAGAATTGAAAAACTATGAAGGTGTGGTACAGAGCGGTCAGAGGGCAGCCAGAGAACAGACTCAGGCTGGACTCTGGCAAAATCTTTTATAAATCTCATTTTTTTGTAGAAAATAGAGATGTGAATCGTGTGCCCGATCGTCTTAACGATCGGGTTCGGCTGGAGGGAGAAAAAAATCTGATCGCTGGAGATGTGAATCGGAATCGGTTCTGATTCACATCATAAATGTTTTTTTTAGTGAGGCCCGACCCTTTAAAATTAACCCTTTACCTTCCCCCACCCCCACCCCCCCCGAACCCCCCCAAAACTTTTTACGAGTACCTGGTGGTCCAGTGGGGGCGCAGGGACCGATCTCCCGCTCTCGGGCCATCGGCGCCATTTTGGCTGCCACTCAAAAATGGCGCAGATGGCCCGATTTAAAAAAACCCCACCCGACCCTTTAAAGATGACCCCTTAACTTCTCCCACCCTCCCAATCCCCGCAAAACATTTTTAAATTACCTGGTGCTCTAGTGGTGGTCCCGGGAGCGATCTCCCGTTCTCGGGCCGTCAGCTGCCACTCATAAAGATGGCGCCGATGGCCCTTTGCACTTACCATGTGACAGGGTATCCGTGCCATTGGCCGGCCCCTGTCACATGGTAGGAGCACTGGATGGCCGGCACCATCTTTACAATGGCGGCGGCCATCTTTATGAGTGTATTTGGATTTTCAGAAGGTGTTTGACAAAGTCCCTCATGAGAGGCTTCTAAGAAAACTAAAAAGTCAAAAGATAGGAGGCGTTGTCCTTTCATGGATTACAAACTGGTTAAAAGACAGGAAACAGAAAGTAGGATTAAATGGTCGATTTTCTCAGTGGAAAAGAGTAAACAGTGGAGGTCCTCAGGGATCAGTACTTGGACCGGTGCTTTTCAATATATATATAAATGATTTAGAAAGGAATACGACGAGTGAGGTTATCAAATTTGCAGATGATACAAAATTATTCAGAGTAGTTAAATCACAAGCAGACTGTGATACATTACAGGAGGACCTTGGAAGACTGGAAGATTGGGCATCCAAATGGCAGATGAAATTTAATGTGGACAAGTGCAAGGTGTTGCATATAGGGAAAAATAACCCTTGCTGTAGTTACACGATGTTAGGTTCCATATTAGGAGCTATTAGGGATGTGTAGAAGGAAAAAATTCATTTCATTTTGTTTTTTGTTTCGCAGGGACCCAAATTTGTTTCATAGGGGGAAAAAATCAATTCATTTATTAGTTTCATTCGTTTTTTGTTTCCCATTAAAGTCAATGGTGGAAGGATTTCCAGCCTATTATTGGCTGCAGAATTGGGGTTTTCTTATCAATTCTCATGAAACTTCTGGGGAGCAATCATCAGAACGAGAAAAGAGCTCCAAGGTACTTAGACTGTGGCAAAGTGGCACCAAAGTGGCATGAATAAGCTAAGGTGCTTTAAAGGGGCAAAGGGCTACCAGAAGTGGCAAGAGTGCTTTAACAGAGGCACAAAGCAGCAGTGAGAATGTCAAAAACACACCACAGCTTCAAAACAGAGCACCGATAGCAGATGCATGAACTATCAAAGGCAGCACCACAGGCAAAGCGGCAAGACAAGTGGCATCAACATCCTACAGCACAATGAAGGGGGAACATAGCAAGCAGATAGACTAGCACCAACACACTGAGGAACCATGAGAGTGGCAAGGACACCGCAAGGAGTTGAGTGAGTCGTCTGGTGTATGGCAGCAAAGCAGAGTGGCAGAAAGCTGATAGGGGCAAGGCAGGCTGGCAGAGTGGAGGTAGTCAGGTCGCTGTGGTGTTGATAGGGGCAAGACAGGCTGGCAGAGCTGAGGTAGTCAGGTTGCTGAGGTTTTGATAGGGAAACTACCAATCCACACACAGTGGGGGTAATTATTGAAAATAACACCACATAAACCTACACTGATAAACCCTTTTGGGGATTAATGAATTATAAATATTTATCCTTTGTTGTATTCAAAACCAACTAGTTCAAAATTTACTTAAAACAACGCTTTTCACATTAAGCGAAAAGTACCCAATTGGATACCAAGAAAAAAAGTTTATGAAGAGTGTGATGCTTCATAAACTTTTTAGGGCACCATCCTGGTGTACCTTGTTTAACTTTTTAATCATAAGCACCACCGTCCACCCTAAAATACCTTTTTTTTTATTTCTCAAAAATAGTTTTTTAATTAATTTTTTATATATATTGTTTTTCTAAAATGTTGTTTCAAAAACTTCATGAAAAAATGTGAAAAGCAGCACAGAGGATCACAGTTCACTAAGATTGTTCAAAAATCCAAGCAGGTAAATCTGAAATCACTTAACTTAAGCACGAGTCCCAAAACTTTGTTGTGACCATTGGCACGAATAACCCCAACCAGGCCAAGTTTCGAATTTCTTCTTCGTCAGGGGACGCCATTTAGCCGCTGCACTGTACTCAAATCCATTAGAGAGGCTCGCAAAAGCACTGCCCGATGTTCCTTCAAAACATGGCGAACCTGCCTTCCTCTGTTTAGCGTCCCATTTTAAAGGGACTCTATCATGTGACTCAAACTCATGGCGGTAAAGAAATTCAAATTGGAGGGCACGAGAGAGGAGGAGAGACGATTGCAGCCTTACCATCTGTTGCTAAGCGTGGAGGAAGCTCGTTCGGTGCTCAGCTGAGCTGATCGGAGCCACCGGAGGGCGAGGCAGGAGGCGGGACCGGAAGCAGCAAATAAGAACAGCCGCTCTGCTTCCCTGCAACCCAAGGGCGAGAGAGAGGAGGAGAGACGATTGCAGCCTTACCATCTGTTGCTGAGCGCGGAGGAAGCTCGTTCGGCGCTCAGCTGAGCTGATCAGAGCCATGGGAAGGCGAGGCAGGAGGTGGGACCGGAAGCGGCAAATGAGAACAGCTGCTCTGCGGCGCGCAGCTGAAGCCACACGTGCTAAAGGGGCGCGCGAAATCAGCAGGCTTTGCCGGGCTTTGCCGGATTCGCCAGAAGTTAACATCATTCAAGTAAGATCATTTTAACCACTTCTCTCTTACTCGGGACCATCAGTATGTTTAAAAGATTTTAACATTTTAGAGGAGAAGTTGAAAATCTCCTGATTTTTGGAAATAATACATTATGCCTCCTAAACGTAAAAGGTAGAGTTAGAGTTTTCCCTGCTCTCCCTACATTGTCCTTTTTACAACAGGAGATTGTCAACTTCATGGTCTCACCTATACCACTAGATAAAGGCGCCAAGGAATCTGATGTGTCAGGGGCTCAGGGAGGATCCCCTGTACCAGCAGAAGAGGCTTCCTTAAGCCCCAACACTGGGCTTCCACCAGTTCAAAGGTTGAGGGAATGTATTCCTGGACAAACTGTGGATGACAACGTGGATTCTGAACTAATTGTGGGTAGTTCTCAAACCAGCATCAATAGTTCAGAAGAAAGTAATGACAATTTACTCACCCCCTTAAGTGTAAAAGATATAGTTGCGATGGAGAAGGTACAGAGAAGGGCGACCAAAATGATAAAGGGGATGGAATAGCTCCCCTATGAGGAAAGGCTGAAGAGGTTAGGGCTGTTCAGCTTGGAGAAGAGACGGCTGAGGGGGTATATGATAGAGGTCTTTAAGATCATCAGAGGTCTTGAACGAGTAGATGTGACTCGGTTATTTACACTTTCAAATAATAGAAGGACTAGGGGGCATTCCATGAAGTTAGCAAGTAACACATTTAAGACTAATCGGAGAAAATTCTTTTTCACTCAACGCACAATAAAGCTCTGGAATTGGTTGCCAGAGAAGGTAGTTAGTGCAGTTAGTGTAGCTGGGTTCAAAAAAGGTTTGGATAAGTTCTTGGAGGAGAAGTCCATTAATGGCTATTAATCAATTATACTTAGGGGTAGATTTTCAAACTATGCGAATAGGCCTACTTTTGCTGGCGCATCAGACGCAAGCAAAAGTACGCTGGATTTTAGTAGATACGCGCGGAGCCGCGCGTATCCACTAAAATCCTGGATCGGCGCGCACAAGGCTATCAATTCTGTATAGCCGGTGCGCGCCGAGCCGCGCAGCCTACCCCTGTTCCCTCCAAGGCCGCTCCGAAATCGGAGCGGCCTCGGAGGGAACTTCCTTTTGCCCTCCCCTCACCTTCCCCTCCCTTCCCCTACCTAACCCACCCACCCGGCCCTGTCTAAGCCCCCCCCCTTACCTTTGTCGGGGGATTTACGCCTCCCAGAGGGAGGCGTAAATCCCCGCGCGTCAGCGGGCCTCCTGCGCGCCGGGACGCAACCTGGGGGTGGGTCCGGAGGGTGCGGCCACGCCCCCGGGCCGCCCCGGGCCGTAACCATGCCTCCAGGTCCGCCCCCGAAATGCTCCCGGCACGCCCCCTAAACGCCGCGTGGTTCGGGCCCGCCCCCCGACACGCCCCCGACACGCCCCCCTCGGAGAACCCCGGGACTTACGCGAGTAAAATACGCGAGTAAAATAGGCTCACCGGCGCGCAGGGCCCTGCTCGCCTAAATCCGCCCGGATTTGGGCAGATTTAGGCGAGCAGGGCTCTTAAAATCCGCCCCTTAGGGAATAGCCACTGCTATTAATTGCATCAGTAGCATGGGTTCTTCTTAGTGTTTGGATAATTGCCAGGTTCTTGTGGCCTGGTTTTTGGCCTCTGTTGGAAACAGGATGCTGGGCTTGATGGACCCTTGGTCTGTCCCAGCTTGGCAATTTCTTATGTTCTTATGTCCTTGGCTCCCCCAGTTTCTGGAAGGGGAAAATCTCTGCCTAATAGCCAGTTAACAGGAATTCCGTCTCGCCCTGCAGTGGTAACTATGGACACTTTGTGGGATATGATGGCAGGCATGACGTTAAATATAAAGAATTTGGAAAGGAAATTGGACACACTATATGAAAAAAGTCAACAAAAATTTCTTACTAATCAAAGTCAGATAAAAGAAACCAATGATAGAATAGTTTATTTAGAGAATCAGGAAAGGAAGTCCTTAGAATTTCACGCAGCAGTGGTAAAAGACAGGGAAGCAATGAATAGAAGAATAGAAATGCTTGAAAATAATACCAAAAGGTTCAACTTTAGGTTTTTGAATTTTCCTAGAATAATAGGGGAAGAACCCCTAATTACTGTTAAAAAGTTTATGGTTGAACAATTGGGTTTTACTTTGGAGCAGACCCCAACTATAAATAACTGTTATTTTCTTCCTATTAGAAATGAAAATATCAGAACTGATATGTTTCAGGGAGATCTGTCCAATTTTTTGGAAGACTCCTTCGCAAATGTAATAAGTTGTGGAACATTGTTAGTTACCTTTTACTTTACTGCTGATGTAAACAAAATAATGAAAAAATATTTCAATAGATATCCAATTTCCTTTTATGAGAAGTCTATAAAAATCTTTCCAGATTTGGCATCTACTACGCAATTGCGGCGAAAAGCTTTTTTAGCGTATCGCCAGGAGGTAATATCATTGGGGTTTACATTCGTACTTCGTTTTCCTTGCAAATGTATGTTAAGAAGACAAGAAGATATGTTTATTTTTTTTGTTCCTGACCAATTAAAAATTTTCTTAGATCAGATAAGATTGCCCTCTTCTTCCCCGGTTTCCACTTAGAACTAAGAAAGGTATAGATGTATGCTAAAAAGTTTACCAATTATATTTATTTATTTCTTCTGAAATCTCCCAAATGTTGAAGACTAAAAACCCCCTCCATTTTGATTGATATATATATGGGTAGGTGATTGTATCTAATAGGTTGGCTTTTTTCTTTTGATTGAATGGATCTTGAGAATTGTTATGGAAACCACTCATAGTGATTTCAATATATGCAATAAATTTGTAATTGTATATTATGAAAATTGATAAATAAAGAATTAAAAAAAATAAATTCAAATTTCCCTTTAAATGAGTGAGAACCAATCAATTTGATCGTTCAACCCAAACGGCGATACAGCCTTCAACTTGTAGCTCCAATATTGCTCCCTGTAGTTTAATAATGACCCCATGTCATCGAACTGTGAATTGCTTATTACTTTTTCAATGATTGTCCATCTGAGATCCTCAGAACTATGACCATGCTCAATGCAATGGCTTACAAGGGGGGCTGATATGACGCTATTGTTAATTCGTGATTTGTGTTCCAACAAGCAGGTCTTAATTGCCCTGCTTGTCCGACCCACATACACCTTAGAACAATCACATATAATCGCATACACTGTTGGGGAGCGCTAGGAGAGCGATCCCACTCCTGGGTGATGTGTGTCCTTGGGCCACGGCTCGACCCCAGAGGGCTCTGAAGAGGTGCCGCGGGAGGCATGGCATGCCCGAGCATGGGCTGGACGGGAGCAGGGCTGGAGTGACATGGAAGACAGGCCCTCCTCCGGACCTGCACGCTTCGGAAGACCCAACAACGCAATGTTGGTCTTGTGAACAGTCCTCCGACCGTTCCTAGCCCTTTCGGACCTGCCGCAGGGTACGGCACGAAGCGGCAGGCCGGATGGAGGCCAGGGCAGCGAAGACTGGAACATGGATTCAGACGAGACTCAGGAACGACGTAGACTCAGGCATAGACGTGGACTTCAGGAACGAGGTGCAGGATGCAAAGACGTGGACAGGCACAGACGTGGACTCAGGACGAGGTACTGGATGCATAGACGTGGACTCAGGCATAGATGTGGACTCAGGAACGAGGTGCAGGATGCATAGACGTGGACAGGCACAGACGTGGACTCAGGACGAGGTACTGGATGCACAGAGGTGGAGTCAGGAACGAGGGCTGAAGGAAGACATGGGCACTGTCCCTCAGGGCGCCCTACTCAGATCACCCGCGGGACTGAGTCGCGGACCACCCTGTGAGTGGGAGAGCACAGGGAAGAGCAGGTTGCTGCACTCCTGGCAGCTTCAAGGCAAGGATACGCTGCACTCCTGGCAGCTTCAAGGCAGGTTAAAGCATCAGGATCAGGAACAAGGATTAAGACAGACCTCAGTGCTGGAACAAGGACATCTGGAACAGCAGGAACAACAGGACTGGAACACGGATACTGGAACAGGAGACACACCTCAGGGCTGGAACATGGACATCTGGAACAGCAGGAACATCAGGACTGGAACACAAGTACTGGACGAAGAGACAGACCTTGGGATTGGAACGGCAGGCAGACATCAGGACTGGACGAGGAGCTCCGACAGGTAACAAGAAACATAGGACCTTGCAGAAGTGCTGGAACAAGGACGACTTCCTGGAGCGAAGGATCTCAGGAGTGACCAACTCCTTGCGAAGGCAAAGACAGACTGAAAGCTGAGCCCTTTAGTAGGGCTGAGGTGGACAACGCCCAGGGAGGGGTCAGCAGGGGGCCACACCTGGCTGGCCCTTGAAGAGGAGCAGAGAGGAGCGCGCCCGCAGGCACCGGCAGAGAGAACAGAGAGCTGCAAGGACTGAAGCAGGAGAAGGGCTGACTGCAGGAACGGCTCCATGCCGTGAAGACAGCCCCAGGAGGAGAGGTAAGACTGCAGGCAGAGTAGAGAGCTGTAGCAGACTGCAGGCACTGGCAGGAACGGCTTCCCAGCCAGGCAAGGACCCAGGCTGAAGCAGGCACCAAAAGAGACAGCCTGCTGACTGAAGGGCCCGGGATCGCAGCAGCACGTCGGGAGAAGGCAGGAACAGAGGAGCCGGCCGCATGGCAACAGCTGCGGGGACGGCCCCAGCTGATTCAGGGAGAAAGCAAGCAGCAGCGTCAGCAGCCCGACTGGCTGTGAGAAGGTAAGAGCCTGCCCACGCTCCTCACGGGCAGGATCACAACATACACCACCGGTGCAGTCAGTAAACTGTCGCCGTTTAACTGTATACCCTGTATTAATATCAGTCCAACAAATGCCCTCAATAGTGTTCACACACAATGCGCATTTACCACACTTCTTATGTTCTCCCAAGTTTGCCAGCTGATGGCTCCTCCTTTTTAAACTGGCTTGGACAACCTTGTCCCTTATATTAGAACCCCGACTCATCGCAAACATTGGTAACTCTTCAAAGATTTTGTGTAGTCCTAAAACATGCCACTGGCTTTTTACAGCTCTAATCACCGCCAAAGTTGAAGTGCTCTGTTGAAGTACAAAAACAAGCTGTTCATGTGCCCGCCGTTCCTGGTATGTTAATAACTGTGACTTGTCACTATATTTAGATCTTTTATACGCTTGTCTGATGACTTTAACAGGGTATCCACGCTCCTGGAATCTCTTTGATAGTATTGCTGCCTGCTTCTCGAATTCATCACTAGAAGAACATATATGCTTAATGCGAATGAACTGTGATACCGGTAATCCCTTTTTAAACGCTGCTGAATGATGGCTATGATACCTCAGCAGATTGTTCTTGTCAGTCTGTTTCCTGTTCACTGTAGTGACTATTCTGTCATTGCTGATCTCAACCACCACATCAACATCATTTTGAAGAACTATATTGGAATGTGAATTTCAAATTTTGATCAACGACATTGATCCATTCTATAAACAATTCCAAATTTCCTTTTGAATCTTTCCAGATAACAAAAATGTTGTCGATATACCTATACCAAGTCCCAATCATAGACCACCATTGGGACCTGTAAACGACTTTTTCTCAAAATTGGCTACAAATAAATTTGCAACCGCCGGAGCCAGGGAAGAGCCCATAGGTATTCCATGATTCTGATGATATATTTTTTCATCAAAACTGAAATAGTTGTTAAATATCACCAACTCTGCTAATGTGCTGCGGTTTTGATAGGGG
Organism: Rhinatrema bivittatum; assembly: GCF_901001135.1. NCBI lineage: Eukaryota > Metazoa > Chordata > Amphibia > Gymnophiona > Rhinatrematidae > Rhinatrema > Rhinatrema bivittatum. Next base: position 178,352 of record NC_042633.1, on the reverse strand, counting down.
CAAGACAGGCTGGCAGAGCTGAGGTAGTCAGGTCGCTGTGGTTTTGATAGGGGCAAGACAGGCTGGCAGAGCTGAGGTACTCAGGTTGCTGTAGTTTTGATAAATCTCCATCATCAAACAACGAGCCCAAAAATACCTCGGAAAACAGGACAAATGAATACTATATAAATCACAAAAACGCCCTCAGTAAAAAGCTTACTAAGTTTTTTTCGGATGGTTTGTAGGACCTTTATGACCACAACTTGTCAATCCTAATAAGCTGCATAGACCATTTGGTCCACCTTTATTTTAATTTAAATATAGTGCTCACTCGGAGTCATAAAAAGTTTTTTTCTTTTTTTGTCAAACTTTTGCTTAAAAAGTCATATTAGGTCCAAAGGGGTCCATCTGGGTAAGGGGATTCACACAAACAATTTTTTCTCCAGGAGTTTAGACAATACTAGTTACTTAGCTTTATGTCACAATCCATACATCACCCCGACATGGCCATGTTTCAAGCGTCATCTGCATCAGGGGTTCTTCTAGGCAATTTTATCGTTGCTCCTGATAATCCTTTTATGACTTCCTTGTCTCCATGCCACCCCAGCACCTTTACCTGTTTCGTTTACCTAGTTTTATAAATGAACTCTCAAAATGGCGTCAGTCTCGATCTCAATTTGTGACGTCAAACTGACGTCAGACATTCAAATCAAAGAGTATCAATTGATGACTTCGTTCAATCCCTTCGGCGCAATCACATCTAATTTAAAAATCCAGTATTTTTCCTTCTTATTTAGAAATGCAGAAATATCCCCACCACGCGGGGGAATCTTCACTTGTTCTAATATCAACCAACGTAGATCACTGAAAAGATGCTGCTGTGCACAGCAATGAGCCGCCAATGGAGCAGTTAATTTTTGCGTTTTAATGCAGCTTTTGTGTTCCACAAGTCTAGTCCGAATTTTTCTCTTAGTGCGACCCACGTATGTTTTCTTACAAGAGCACTGTATTGCATAAATTACATTTGAAGAATTGCAGTTTGTAGTGTGATGTAAAATGATATCCTGATTCGAACCAGGGGCTCACCAGGTTGATCCTTTTAAATACAAGGCACACATCTCACATGTGCCACAGGGAAGGGTTCCTAAAGGTTGCTCCTGAATCGTATCAGCTTCCTGGGATGGTACCACTGCTCTAACTATTTTATCGCATAAATTCCGATGTCTAGAAAACGCCACATGGGGGATTGTTTGTAGTTTTTGATGAAGAGCTACAACTTCCCAATGTATGTGAATAGTATTCACTATATCTTGTGCTTTGTTACTATATTGCAAAACACACACAGTGTTGTCACACTCACTCGTTGATTTATAACCCAAAAGAAGATCTCGATTCAAGAACAGAGCACGTTTGTATGCTCGTTTGACTACACATAAGAACATAAGAAAATGCCATACTGGGTCAGACCAAGGGTCCATCAAGCCCAGCATCCTGTTTCCAACAGTGGCCAATCCAGGCCATAAGAACCTGGCAAGTACCCAAAAACTAAGTCTATTCCAGGTAACCATTGCTAATGGCAGTGGCTATTCTCTAAGTGAACTTAATAGCAGGTAATGGACTTCTCCTCCAAGAACTTATCCAATCCTTTTTTAAACACAGCTATACTAACTGCACTAACCACATTCTCTGGCAACAAATTCCAGAGTTTAATTGTGCGTTGAGTAAAAAAGAACTTTCTCCGATTAGTTTTAAATGTGCCCCATGCTAACTTCATGGAGTGCCCCCTAGTCTTTCTACTATCCGAAAGAGTAAATAACCGATTCACATCTACCCGTTCTAGACCTCTCATGATTTTAAACCCTCTATCATATCCCCCCTCAGTCGTCTCTTCTCCAAGCTGAAAAGTCCTAAACTCTTTAGTCTTTCCTCATAGGGGAGTTGTTCCATTCCCCTTATCATTTTGGTAGCCCTTCTCTGTACCTTCTCCATCGCAATTATACCTTTTTTGAGATGCGGCGACCAGAATTCTACACAGTATTCAAGGTGCGGTCTCACCATGGAGCAATACAGAGGCATTATGACATTTTCCGTTTTATTCACCATTCCTTTTCTAATAATTCCCAACATTCTGTTTGCTTTTTTGACTGCCGCAGCACACTGCACCAACGATTTCAGTGTGTTATCCACTATGACACCTAGATCTCTTTCTTGGGTTGTAGCAGCTAATATGGAACCCAACATTGTGTAATTATAGCATGGGTTATTTTTCCCTATATGCATCACCTTGCACTTATCCACATTAAATTTCATCTGCCATTTGGATGCCCAATTTTCCAGTCTCACAAGGTCTTCCTGCAATTTATCACAATCTGCTTGTGATTTAACTACTCTGAACAATTTTGTGTCATCTGCAAATTTGATTATCTCACTCGTCGTATTTCTTTCCAGATCATTTATAAATATATTGAACAGTAAGGGTCCCAATACAGATCCCTGAGGCACTCCACTGTCCACTCCCTTCCACTGAGAAAATTGCCCATTTAATCCTGCTCTCTGTTTCCTGTCTTTTAGCCAGTTTGCAATCCACGAAAGGACATCGCCACCTATCCCATGACTTTTTACTTTTCCTAGAAGCCTCTCATGAGGAACTTTGTCAAACGCCTTCTGAAAATCCAAGTATACTATATCTACCGGTTCACCTTTATCCACATGTTTATTAACTCCTTCAAAAAAGTGAAGCAGATTTGTGAGGCAAGACTTGCCCTGGGTAAAGCCACGGGGGTATCCTCGTTTCTCAAATCTCATCCACATCAATTTGGCTTGTATCTTGAATTCTTCAACTGTAGAGCATAGCCTTCTTAGTCTTAAAAACGGACTTATAGGAAGACTGTCTTTAAGGTGTCTTGGATGACAGCTGGAGTATTTAAAAAATTGATTTTGATCAGTTTTCTTTCTATATAGGGTCATAGAAAGATTATTTCCACACTTGGAGATCATGATGTCTAGAAAAGGCACTGAGTGAGCACTAAACTGAGCTGTAAATTTCAAATGAGGATTTTGTTCATTTAGCCATTCAATGAATCTCTTTAACTCTGCACCAGATCCTACCCAGATGAAGAAAATATCGTCAATGTAACGGCGCCACATTTTTATGTTTTTAAACCAATCTGACAGATAGATTACTTTCACTTCAAAATCTGCCACAAACAGATTTGCTATGTCGGGGGCAACAGTGGCCCCCATTGCTACACCCTTTACTTGAAGGTATAACTCGTCATTTTTTTCTTAAGCCATTTGTGATCAAAATGGAATCATTTGTACAAGACACTACTCAAATGTTGATCCTCATCGAGGAAGTGACAATGTTGCCCCAAAATTGTATTTTAGTAACCCTCGATGTAGAGTCTCTATATACCAATATAGCCCAACAAGAGGCTTTTGATTTGATGATACGGATTTTCAAATCCTGGGAGCGCCCTCATAGGGTTCCCACTAGTTTTTTAAAATCCCTCCTCGAGCTGGTATTGTTCAAAAATTCTTTTTGTTTTGATGACAAGTTCTACCTTCAAGTAAAGGGTGTAGCAATGGGGGCGGCAGCCTTGATAAGTATATGACAATAAGAACGGACAAGTGGGTCGGATAAGCAGCCAGGGAGAAGGGATTTTATAAGCAAAAAGTAAAAGAAAAAAGAAAAATCAATATAAAGTGTTGCGGTCTCTGCCGCTTCCCCTTCGCTAGGTCTGAACAGTGCCTATCTCCGCTGCTGGAAACGCCGCGTTCTGCGTGGCTGGGCCCCCGGCGGCGCTGCCTGCTCCATGTGGCGGCTGCCATTGCTTGCCCGTCTCCCCGCTGCCTCGCGCCCGCGCGTGAGGACGCCCACTTTGTGCGCACAGCTCCCGGAAGTCGGGCCCCGCCTGCGCTGATGACGTCACGCCCTAAGCCTGATATAACCGGCGTCCGGACGCCTTATCCTTGCCTTGCAATGAGGTTCACTACTGCCTAGTAGTTCTGAGTTGCGCTTCGTCTGTTCTTCATTCCTGACCTGACCTTTGGACTGCCTTTGACTTCGCTTCAGCCTGCCGCCTGCCTCTGACCTTGGTTCGTTCCCGACTTCGCTTCAGCCTGCCGCCTGCCTCTGACTTTGGTTCACTCCCGACTTCGCTTCAGCCTGCTACAGACTCCATTCCAGTCTACAGCCTGCTTCAGTCCACAGCCTGCTACAGACTCCTTTCCAGTCTACAGCCTGCTTCAGTCCACAGCCTGCTACAGACTCCTTTCCAGTCTACAGCCTGCTTCAGTCCACAGCCTGCTACAGACTCCTTTCCAGTCTACAGCCTGCTTCAGTCCACAGCCTGCTACAGACTCCATTCCAGTCTACAGCCTGCTTCAGTCCACAGCTTGCTACAGACTCCATTCCAGTCTACAGCCTGCTTCAGTCCACAGCCTGCTACAGACTCCATTCCAGTCTTCAGCCTGCTTCAGTTCCAGCTTACTACAGACTCTGCTTCAGTATCCGGTTAGCTACAGTTCCCGCTGCTGCCCGCTGTCCTGTCATCAGCTGGCCCTCGGCCTGTACAGCCGGTCCTCGGACTATCTTTTACTTTTGGACTTCCTATACTACAGTCCCGGCCTAGGCTTATCCTGCCACTGGACTTTGAGCCTATTCCCCAGGTCCCAAGGTTCCATTACCCTACGGGCTTCTCCTGGGGGGCTCCTGGTTCCCGGGTGAACACCACCAGCCTGTGGCTCCGCCTCCCGGCCTACCCTGTCATCCTAGGTGGGCCGGCCCAAGGGTCCACTACCTCGCCTGCAGTATCCGACTGCAACATAAAGTGTGAATAATAAAGAGTATTACACGGGGCAAATGAGAAGGATAACTAAAAAGTGGTTATCCTTGAACAGAGCCACCGTACAAAAAAAGACCACCGAGAAAGTTTTTCCCTTGAATCAGTGGATGTTGGAGAATTGTTTGTGAAGGGAAAGAGGTTAGTTGGTGCATAGTGGTTTTGATAAAGGCAAGCCAGGCTGGCAGAACTGAGGTAGTCAGGTCGCTGTGGTTTTGATAGGGGAAAGACAAGGAGGCAAGACAAGATGAAGCTTAGCCCACAGATGGTGTTAGGCCGGTAGTAGTGGCCCCCGGCGTACCGGGACCAGGTCTTCTCGGAGTCGGGTTGTTTGTGAATGCCACCGAAAGTGGGTTGTAAACTCCATCTAAGGCTAAATACTGGCATTAGACCAATAGTCAACAAGTAGTTCAGTAAAAGAAAGTGCATTTAAAAAAAGCCTGGCTGCCTGGCAGGAACAGCAGCAAAAAAGCAATAGAAAATTAATTGTAGGAAACTAGCAACAGCAATTGAATAAAGTTTTGAGACACTCTGAGAGAGCTCAAACAGCAAACAAGCTTCTCAGATAGAACCCAAGAAGAGGGGAGCGGGGTGAAGGGGGACGGGGCCCCCTGCATGCGGCACAACTGTCAACCGGGGCGTACTGTCCTCTTGACCCATCTTGAAACACAGACCAAGGAGTCTAACACACGTGCGAGGACCTGAAACATGATGAACTATGCCTGGGTGGGGTGGAGCTGCTGCGGGTGCAGATCTTAGTGGCAGTAGCAAATATTCAAACAAGAGCCCCGGGGAAAGTTCCCTTTCCTTTGCGCAGGAAAGGGCTCCCTGGAATGGGTTCTCCCCTATAGTGTAGTGGTTCCGTTGGCATCTAGTGAGCTCTCGATGGTCTTTTAAAATCTGGTGGAGTTAGCAGGTATACAAACGAGAATTTTCAAGGCTGAGGCGGAGGAGGATTCCATGTAAACAGCAGTTCAACATGGGTCAGAGGGTAGATACAGGCTGACTACACCTGGGGAGAGTCCCCTTTCCTTTGAGCCGGGAAGGGCTCCCTAGAAATGGATTTGCCCCGAGAGTGGGGCACGAGCCTTCAAAGTGTGGCGAAGTGGAGGAGGTTTCCATGTGAACAGCAGTTCAACATGTGTCAGAGGGTGTTAAGAGATAGGCAACCACAAATCTCACCCCAATGTCACTGTACTCCAGTCACCCTAATCTATGTATCCACAATACAAAACACAAATGGTTCAACTGGTCAACCTTCTTATCTTAAACTGCCAACATCAAAGTTTCATATGTGGGCCCCTTACTCTCAGAGTCTGTAATCACTTCAGACTCTAAACTGGTGTAGGGTCACTTTTACTTTATTATTTTAACAACAGGTTCTCTCATTTCTTTATGTCCATTTTTTTATGTCCATTTTTCTATATCCATTTTTTTAAAAAAGACCATTTTCCACTGTATACTGAATTATTAGTGCCACCTCTGAATTAAATGCCAACTTTGGTTCAAACAAGCCAAAAACTTGAATACTCATCCATTGGTTTTCAGGAAAGGGCTCCCTGAAATGGGTTTGCCCCAAGAGTGGGGCACAAGCCTTCAAAGTGTGGCGAAGTGGAAGAGGTTTCCATGTGAACAGCGGTTCTGGTTCAACATGAGTCAGAGGGTGTTAAGAGATAGGCAACACCAGGGGAGAGTTCCCTTTCCTTTGTGCAGGTATGTTGTGGTTTCATCTGTCACTTCTTCCTGAACTGGTTCACTGCCAGAAGAAAATGGCATATTTTTCATTTGTGAAAGATAATTCAACAGAGGATGCTTTTAGAGCAATAAAGACTTCTATTTCTGAAGCAAGAACTGAGCTGGAGATTATTTGTGAATAACCAGAAGCTATTAACTGTACTTATGCACTTCAGCTGACGACAAAGTAACTTGAAGAGCTCTCAGAAATAAGAAAACTGCTACTGAAGTCCAAATCTACAATATCAACTTATATTGACTTTTTACCCTACACAGTGCCTCTGTAAACTATGGGAACACAGAGGATGAACTAGAGTACAACTACCACCAGTTTTCTATAGTGCTAAAAACATTAATGTTGGCACCTAAGAAAGATTTAGGGAAAATGGCCCATATTATGAAAGTCAAGAAAACTATTGAGCATATGAAATATGCAAGCTCCAAACATCTTAAGTCAGCTTTTTATGTTCTTACATTCCAAATGTTGCAAAACAGGAAAAAGAATTTTCTGGAAAGAAGTGATGCACAAATACATGAAACTGAAATTAGAGATATTAGAACTAAACTCAGACAGGCACACTGTTTGTGGTCAGGCCCTAATAGGGCCTGAAAGACAGGCACAGCGTTTGGGGTCAGGCCCTAATAGTGACTTAAGGGCCTGAAAGACAGGCACAGCATTTGGGGTCAGGCCCTTGTAGTGACGTAAGGACTGGATGGGCATGCACATCAGTTGAGGTCAGGCCCTTGTAGTGACATAAGAGCTGGACAGTGGACAGATGGGCACGGTATTTGGGGTCAGGCCATTGTAGTGACTTAAGGGCTGGACAGAAAGGCACAGCATTTGGGATCAGGCCCTTGTAGTGACGTAAGGGCCTGAAAGACAGGCACAGAGTTTGGGGTCAGGCCCTTGTAGTGACATAAGGACTGGACGGGCAGGCACATCAGTTGAGGTTAGGCCCTTATAGTGATGTAAGGGCTGGACAGTGGACAGACAGTCATAGTGTTTGGGGTAAGGTCATTGTAGTGACTTAAGGGCTGGACAAAAGGCACAGCATTTGGGATCAGGCCCTTGTAGTGATGTAAGGGCTGGACGGACAGGCACAGCATTTGGGATCAGGCACTTGTAGTGACATAAGGGCTGGACAGTGGACAGGCAGGCACAGCGTTTGGGGTCAGGCCCTTGTAGTGACGTAAGGGCTGGACAGACAGGCACAGTGGTTGAGGTCAGGTGCATGTGCTGATATTGTCTGGAGCATATGAAGCACTTGGAGCTGCTGCAAGACTTTAAATTGCTTTTATTTATCTTGCCATTCACAGGGAAAATCTGGAAACCCAAGGAAAGGCATGTTTATTTTAAAAATTACTAGCATTTCCATCAACTCTGGTGCCAGCCTTGAGCGATGAGGGCTCATGATATCCCCTCTCATTCAAAATATAAGTTGACTGGGCAACTGGTTGGTGGACATGACAGATATTGCTGAGACACTTTGGCTAGGTGTGGTCAGACAGTGGACTTGTGTGCCCAATATGCCAGCGGATCTGTCTGCATGTCCTCTATGGGCTCTGTGAGATACCGTGTCACTGACATTTGTGCTGGTGTCTCCTTTGCTTGGGTGGGCTGAGGGTCCTACTTGCCAGCTGCTTTCACTCTAGCCCATTCCAGAACAAATGATTTTTTAGGGGCAACATGGCTTTGGCATACTGAAGTGGAGGAGGAAGGACTAGCTGTCGCTGACAGAGTGCTGCTCCTTCTGCTTGCACTACTCTCTGAAGTGCCCACTATTTCCTCTTCTATTTCATGCCTAATCTGTCTCTGCCTATGGCGCTCCTGTTCACGGACATTTACTAACAGCAGGTTCTTAACAAATGTGTGACAATCGGACTGTAGGGCGAGTTCCCCTTTCACAAGGGGATCACAGACTGTGGTGAGCATGTATCTGTGGTTTTTTGTTAAAGGTCTTAATCTCTCTTGCACCTGCTTCTTCAAAATGACCAGACAATGTGTTTCCACATTCCAGTGGAAACACTGAGAGGAGAGGATCACCTTGCTGGTGGCTGAAAGGAATCAGTAATTTTTTTGCTTGGGACATTGACATTGACTTTTTTAAAAGTATTGGGGCAAAGTTAACTATTTGGGAATATTATTTAGTGTGTTTGTGTGTTTGTGCCTTTAATAGTCAGGCAGTGAATAAACAAGTTAGACTGTTTGCATTTTTAAATAGTCAGTCAATAAGGTAGCAGTAGGTAGGCAGTGAATACACAAGTTAGACTGTTTGTATATTTAGTCAGTCAATAAGGTAGCAGTAGGTTGGCAGTGAATAAACAAGTTAGACTGTATTTAGTCAGTCAATAAGGTAGCAGTAGGTAGTGTGTTTATTTTTTAAAAGTCTGCCTGACTATTAAAGTGTCCTCCAGACTTTTAAAGAGCTAAGCGGCGGATTTTCAGAGCCCTGCTCGCCTAAATCCGCCCAAAACCGGGCGGATTTAGGCGAGCAGGGCCCTGCGCGCCAGGAAGCCTATTTTACATAGGCCTACCGGCGCGCGCAGAGCCCCGGGACTCGCGTAAGTCCCGGGGTTCTCCGAGGGGGGCGTGTCGGGGGCATGTCTGGGGGCGGGCCCGGTCGTCGCGGCGTTTCGGGGGCGTGTCGGCAGCATTTTGGGGGCGGGTACGGGGCGTGGCTACGGCCCGGGGCAGTCCGGGGGCGTGGCCGCGCCCTCCGTACCCGCCCCCAGGTCGCGGCCCGGCGCGCAAGAGGCCCGCTGGCGCGCGGGGATTTATGCCTCCCTCCAGGAGGCGTAAATCCCCCGACAAAGGTAAGGGGGGGGTTTAGACAGGGCCGGGCGGGTGGGTTAGGTAGGGGAAGGGAGGGGAAGGTGAGGGGAGGGCAAAGGAAAGTTCCCTCCTAGGCCGCTCCGATTTCGGAGCGGCCTTGGAGGGAACGGGGGTAGGCTGCGCGGCTCGGCGCGCGCCGGCTATACAAAATCCATAGCCTTGCGCGCGCCGATCCAGGTTTTTAGCAGATACGCGCGGCTCCACGCGTATCTACTAAAATCCAGCGTACTTTTGTTTGCGCCTGGAGCGCAAACAAAAGTAGGCTATTCGCGCTCCTTTTAAAATCCGCCCCTAAGTGTTTTATTTAATAATAACTGAGTGCATTGTATTGAAAAACAAAAAAAAAAACCCCAAAACCCCCCCCCCCCCACAAAAAAGTAGCCAGAAGCTAGAAATAAGCTAGGAGCAGTATATACCAAAGTAAAAAAGTTGAATAGTTCAGCTCAGTTACTCACCTTGGAAAGGTGTTGAGGTAGTGTGATTAGGTTTGAATAGGGAACAACATTTGTTAATCAAGGGAGCTGTGAGTCACTCAGGCTGACTAACTAAAGTTAGACTGTTTGTATTTCCCAACCCTCCCACCCCTAGCCCACCCACCCCAAACTCATCCCTTAATTTATAGGCAGGTGCCACTTGCACAAAAAAAAAAAAACAACCCATCAACAAAAACTTTATTGAGAATTCGATCAGACCCCAGTAGGCCACTAACAGACATATAGTGAATTCACTAATACATTTAAAGGAACTTAGACACATTCCTACTCCCATAGCAACCTAAAACTTAACTAGGAACTGATCAAAACTGAGATGAAGGCAGCAGTCCAGCAGCAAGAGGGGGGCTTCCCAGTCTTTTGCATCGAGTGTCACATGTATGATTTTTTACCCACCGGTGAGAAGTTGTACATGTGCATGCGATGCAAAGAGCTCCTGGCTCTCAGAGAATGAGTCCGATCTGTGGAGGCTAGAGTGGCAGACCTGGAGGAGCTGAGGGAGACAGAGAGGTATATAGATGAGACCTTCAGGGACATAGTAGTCCAGTCCCAACTTCAGACTGGCAGCCCTGGTGCTGCCTTGGAGGAAGAAGGTCTCATAATGGGAGAGCACCAACCAGGTGTAGCAGGAAAGGATCCTGTAGCAAGGACCTGCTCTCTAGGTGATGCATTGTCCTTTCGCACTGAGGATATCTCCCCAAGGCCTACTGCCCAGGAGGGAAGGGTTAGGTCGGCCGTCATAGTTGGTGATTCGATTATTAGGAATGTAGATAGCTGGGTGACGGGTGGGCGTGAGGATCGCCTGGTAACATGCCTACCTGGTGCGAAGGTGGCGGACCTCATGCGTCACCTAGATAGGATTTTAGACAGTGCTGGGGAGGAGCCAGCTGTCGTGGTACACGTGGGCACCAACGACATAGGAAAATGTGGGAGGGAGGTTCTGGAAGCCAAATTTAGGCTCTTAGGTAGAAAGATTAAATCCAGAACCTCCAGGTTAGCATTCTCTGAAATGCTCCCTGTTCCACGCGCAGGTCACCAGAGGCAGGCAGAGCTCCGGAGTCTCAATGCGTGGATGAGACGATGGTGCAAGGAAGAGGGATTCAGTTTTGTTAGGAACTGGGGAACCTTTTGGGGAAGGGGGAGTCTCTTCCGAAGGGATGGGCTCCACCTTAACCAGGGTGGAACCAGACTGCTGGTGCTAACCTTTAAAAAGGAGATAGAGCAGCTTTTAAACTAGAACAAAGGGGAAAGCCGACAGTCGCTCAGCAGCGCATGGTTCGGAGAGATGTATCTTTAAAGGATACTAATGATGCATTAGAATTAGGGCATCCCGACAGTGAGGTTCCAATAATTAGAAAAGTAGTCCAAGTGCCTGTAACTAAAAACTCACCTGAGCTAAAAAATTCTAACTTATCCCTATCAATTAAAAAGCAGAATAAAAATACAAACAAAAAACAAACTTTGAAATGTTTGTATGCTAATGCCAGAAGTCTAAGAAGTAAGATGGGAGAATTAGAATGTATAGCAGTAAATGATGACATAGACTTAATTGGCATCTCAGAGACATGGTGGAAAGAGGATAACCAATGGGACAGTGCTATACCGGGGTACAAATTATATCGCAATGACAGAGAGGAGCAGTCGGGAGGAGGTGTGGCGCTTTATGTCCGGGATGGCATAGAGTCCAACAGGATAAACATCCTGCATGAGACTAAATACAAAATTGAATCTTTTTGGGTAGTGTCACGATCAGGTCCCTCCGCTCAGCATGCTGTGGGGCTTTGCTGGGCTTCAGGCCTCTGGCTCAGAGGACACTTTTTCTACTCAGGCCTTGATTGACTCCGGGGCTGGGGGTAACTTTATCACTCGAGAGCTGGTACAAAAGCTTCACTTGGACACAGTTCCCCGTGACCCACCTCTCTGCATTACCTCTATTCAAGGAACACTTTTACCGGGCAGTATCTCTCTTGTCACCACTCCGATCTTCCTTCGCACTGGTCTGTTACATGAAGAAGAGATCTCTTTCCTGGTATTGGAGAAGTCTGTATATCCCATAGTTTTGGGTCTGCCCTGGTTACAACTTCACTCACCCGTGATTCGCTGGGACGACCTGCAGATCGCACAGTGGAGTTCTCATTGCCTACAGCATTGCATCAAGGCCACGGTGGTTCCGCCTATCCCCTTGGCTCATGCTGGGTTGAAACTTCCTGACCAGTACAACGACTTCTCTGACGTGTTTTCCAAGGACAAGGCGGAATTATTACCTCACCATCGTCCTTTCGATTGCTCTATTGAGCTGCTCCCTGATACGACTCCGCCACGAGGTAGGGTGTACCCCCTCTCTCTGCCCGAAACAAGAGCTATGTCCGATTATATTAAGGAGAATCTCGCCAAAGGATTCATCCGTCCATCCAAATCACCTGCCGGGGCCGGATTCTTCTTTGTCGCTAAAAAGGATGGTTCCTTACGCCCTTGCATTGATTACCGGGGCTTAAATGCTATCACCAAGAAGGACCGGTATCCGTTGCCACTGATTCCCGAGCTACTGGACAAGCTTCAGGGGGCTCGGGTGTTTACTAAGCTGGACTTAAGGGGGGCCTATAACCTGGTGCGCATCCGTCCCGGCGACAAGTGGAAAACCGCTTTCAATACCCGGGACGGACACTACGAGTATCTGGTTATGCCCTTTGGTCTATGCAATGCACCAGCAGTATTCCAGCACCTCATGAATGAGGTACTCAGGGAGTTGCTCAACTCCTGCGTTATTGTATACTTGGATGACGTTCTTATCTTTTCACGAGATTTGGATTCGCATCGTAGTCAAGTCCGACAAGTACTCCAAATCCTCCGAGAGCATCAGCTCTACGCCAAATTGGAGAAATGTATCTTTGAGCGGGACTCGTTGCCCTTCCTTGGGTATATTGTATCCGCCACCGGATTCAGCATGGACCCCGAAAAAGTCTCCGCCATCAAGAAGTGGCCTCAACCTGTGGGCCTAAAGGCATTACAACGTTTTTTAGGTTTTGCAAACTTTTACAGGCACTTCATACCCTGATATTCACGATTAGTGGCACCTCTGACCGCTCTGACTAAAAAAGGAGCAGACACACAACACTGGACTCCGGGGGCTTGCAAAGCTTTCCAAGATTTGAAAGATGCGTTTCTGCAAGAGACTTGCCTCCGTCATCCGGACCCGTTACGCCCTTTCGTAGTGGAGGTAGATGCTTCCAGTGTGGCGGTAGGAGCAGTTTTGTCTCAGCATTCTGCATCTGGTCAATTGCTACCTTGCTCCTTTTTCTCTAAGAAGTTTACACCTGCCGAGAACAACTACGGGATCGGCGATAAGGAGCTCCTGGCCATTAAGCTGGCTTTCGAAGAATGGAGGCAATGGCTGGAGGGAGCCCAACATCAGGTCACGGTGTATACCGATCATAAGAATTTGGAATTCTTATCACAAGCCCAACGCCTTAACCCAAGGCAGGCTCGTTGGTCTCTATTTTTCAGCCGATTTAATTTCATCCTTAAGTACCGTCCGGCTACTAAGAACGTTTGTGCTGATGCATTGTCTCGGAACTCCATCCTTGAGGAGGAAGATGATCCTCCACAGTATATCATCGACCCAGCTAAAGTTTCCCTTGCAGGCACCGGTATTTCCTCAACCGACAAAGTAATTGTTCCTCGCCGAGATAGGAGGAGGGTGCTGGAATGGGCCCACGACTCCCTTTCGGGAGGTCATGCCGGTCAAGGGAGAACTTTGACACTTTTGAATCGGTACTACTGGTGGCCCCGAGTACGACAGGACGTACACGAATATGTGGCTTCGTGCCCCGTTTGTGCCAGACAAAAGCCGCTGGTTGGACGTCCTTGGGGTCTGCTGCAGCCTCTGCCTATTCCTGCCGAACCCTGGACCCACATCGCCACGGATTTCGTGGTGGATCTGCCTCCGTCGGAGGGACATACGGTGATCTGGGTCACGGTGGACCGGTTCTCCAAGATGGTCCATCTGGTACCGCTGCCCAAACTTCCATCGGCCCCGGAGTTGGCACGTCTCTTTATTCTGCACATCTTCCGAGCACATGGTCTTCCACAGAGTATCGTGTCGGATCGTGGTTCACAGTTCACGGCGCGCTATTGGCGTGCTATCTGCAAGAAGTTTGGAGTGCAGCTAAATCTATCTACCGCTTTCCACCCCCAAAGTAATGGGCAAACGGAGCGTATGAACCGGTCACTCAAATTGTTTCTTCGCAGCTTCATCACCGAAAAGAGGGATAATTGGGTCTCTCTATTGCCTTGGGCTGAATTTGCGTACAACAATCACCAACACTCCGTTACGGGTCATACTCCGTTCCAAGTCGTCTTTGGAAGACATCTTCAGCCTCCAATACCGCTTCCCTTGGAGGTTCCCTCACCAGCGGTTCAGTCTATAGCTTCCCAGCTCCATCGACTCTGGAAAGTCCTTCAGCAGCGACTATCGATGGCAGCTCAGAGAACTCGTACAGTGGCAGATCGTCATCGGCGATCTGCGCCAGAATTGGTCCCTGGTACTAAGGTTTGGCTGAGCACCAAGAACCTGCGCTTCCCAGGCCACAGTCACAAGTTAAAACCCAGGTTCTGTGGTCCTTTCTCCGTGGCAGAACGAATTGGCATGGTATCATACAGGTTACGCCTCCCGTCTCGTCTGAGAGTTCACAATGTGTTTCATGTCTCCCTCCTGAAACCAGTAGTATACTCACGTTTTCATCGGCCTACTCCAGATGATGTTTCTGCTTCCTCTCCTGGGGAACCTGTGTACCAAGTTCATGAAGTTCGGGATGTGCGCTTCGCTAACCGTCGATGGGAGTATCTACTGTCCTGGGAGGGTTGCGGTCCAGAGGAGGACTCCTGGGAACCTGCCCGTAATATTTTGGATAAGTCATTGTTGACACAGTTTCATTTGGACAATCCCGGGAAGGCCGGTCCTCTTCGGAGGGGGCGTAAGAGGGGGGGTACTGTTACGATCCCGGTCACTAGACTAGTGACCGGGAGCTTACCTCTCTCACCCGCGCTGCGAACCGCCGGGTTCGGGGCCCTCCACTCGGCTTGGCTGCGGCGTCTCCACGAGGGAGACGTCGCCGGAGACTCCTCCCCTCGGCGAGGGAACGCGCGCGCGCGAAGGGCAGCGTTTTGTGCTGTCAGCACCCAGATGTGCTGACACGCCCCCCGTGACGTCAGACGCCGACCGGGGGATTTAAACCGGGCTCTTTCCTTACCCAAGTGCCTTGCAACGAGGTTCCTTCTTTGAAGAGCTAGTTGCCGTCGTTCCTGTTCCCCGCTGATTGCCTGCCTGCCTGCTTGATTCCTGCCTGGTTCCTGGATTCCTGCTTGTCTTCAGCCTGCCTTGATTCCGGTTTGTGACTCCGATTCCTGCTTGTCTTCAGCCTGCCTTGACTCCGGTCCGTGACTTCGATTCCTGCTTGTCTTCAGCCTGCCTTGACTCCGGTCCGTGACTCCGATTCCTGCTTGTCTTCAGCCTGCCTTGACTCCGGTCCGTGACTCCGATTCCTGCTTGTCTTCAGCCTGCCTTGACTCCGGTCCGTGACTCCGATTCCTGCTTGTCTTCAGCCTGCCTTGACTCCGGTCCGTGACTCCGATTCCTGCTTGTCCGCAGCCTGCCTAGACTCCGGTTCGTATTCCACTCCTGGGCTTCTCCGTCCTCGCCTAAGTCCCAGCGGTCCGGGTCCCTACGGGCTCCTCCCGGGGGGACCTCGGGCTTCCAGGGCGAAGACTCCTAAGTCCTAGCGACCCGGGCTCCCACAGCTCCTCTGGAGGAGTCACGGGTTTCCGGGTGAAGCTCCATCTGCCCAGTGGGAGTTCTGCCTCCCGACTGCCCCCTCGGGTCAGTCGGCCTAAGGATCCACTTCCGGATTTCGTCCTTCGTAACAGCGATGTCCTTTCGTGGATTGCAAACTGGCTAAAAGACAGGAAACAGAGAGTAGGATTAAATGGGCAATTTTCTCAGTGGAAGGGAGTGGACAGTGGAGTGCCTCAGGGATCTGTATTGGGACCCTTACTGTTCAATATATTTATAAATGATCTGGAAAGAAATACGACGAGTGAGATAATCAAATTTGCAGATGACACAAAATTGTTCAGAGTAGTTAAATCACAAGCAGATTGTGATAAATTGCAGGAAGACCTTGTGAGACTGGAAAATTGGGCATCCAAATGGCAGATGAAATTTAATGTGGACAAGTGCAAGGTGATGCATATAGGGAAAAATAACCCATGCTATAATTACACGATGTTGGGTTCCATATTACGTGCTACAACCCAAGAAAGAGATCTAGGTGTCATAGTGGATAACACATTGAAATCGTCGGTTCAGTGTGCTGCGGCAGTCAAAAAAGCAAACAGAATGTTGGGAATTATTAGAAAAGGAATGATGAATAAAACGGAAAATGTCATAATGCCTCTGTATCGCTCCATGGTGAGACCGCACCTTGAATACTGTGTACAATTCTGGTCGCCGCATCTCAAAAAAGATATAATTGCGATGGAGAAGGTACAGAGAAGGGCTACCAAAATGATAAGGGGAATGGAACAACTCCCCTATGAGGAAACACTAAAGAGGTTAGGACTTTTCAGCTTGGAGAAGAGACGACTGAGGGGGGATATGATAGAGGTGTTTAAAATCATGAGAGGTCTAGAACGGGTAGATGTGAATTGGTTATTTACTCTTTCGGATAGTAGAAAGACTAGGGGACACTCCATGAAGTTAGCATGGGGCACATTTAAAACTAATCGGAGAAAGTTCTTTTTTACTCAACGCACAATTAAACTCTGGAATTTGTTGCCAGAGAATGTGGTTCGTGCAGTTAGTATAGCTGTGTTTAAAAAAGGATTGGATAAGTTCTTGGAGGAGAAGTCCATTACCTGCTATTAAGTTCACTTAGAGAATAGCCACTGCCATTAGCAATGGTTACATGGAATAGACTTAGTTTTTGGGTACTTGCCAGGTTCTTAGGGCCTGGATTGGCCACTGTTGGAAACAGGATGCTGGGCTTGATGGACCCTTGGTCTGACCCAGTATGGCATTTTCTTATGTTCTTATAATGCAGCACCTCTGCTGCCATTCCCTCTTCCTGTTTAAAGCCCTCCAAACTTTCCTCCAGAAAATTAACTATAGGGATGATGTCAGTCAAGGTGGCACTTCTGGAACTTAGCTCCTCCATGACATCCTTGAAGGGCTGCAGGATTTTTACCAGCTGACTCATGACTAACCAATCATGATGACTTAGGGGACTCTGCACATCTATCTCCATTTCCACAGAAAGGTCATGAAGGGGTGTCTGCTGCTTCACTAACCTCTGCAGCATCATAAAGGTGGAATTCCACTGGGTGCCAATGTCTTGAATGAGACGCTTGTGAGGCATTCTCAAATCAGTCTGCTTTTCACAGAGAACCTGCCCCGCCTTCACATTTCTGTGGAAGTGCGCTGCTATGTTCCTGCACTTGTGTATTAACGTATGCAGGTATTCGTTCTCTTGGTGATTGGACTCCAACCCCAGAGCTGACTTTACTACCAGGTGCAGAATGTGTGCAAAACATCGCATGATCTGAAAGCGCCCATTGGATATTGCCTTTCCCATGTTTGCACCATTGTCTGTGACAAAGAACCCTGCCTGAAGATTCCTGTCTCGCTGGTGTAGCTGCCAGCCCGCCAGCATCTGTCTGATGCCTGCTAGAATATTGGCTGAGGTGTGGGCCTGGTCCATCAGGTGGGTGTGCAGTAAAGCCCACCTCCACCCTGATACTTGTTCACTAATAGAGCTGCTGCCTGCCCCTACCTCAGCCAGGCCTCACCAGTTTGCTTCGACCTCTGTGCCTCACCTTTCTTTCTGCTTTCTCTGCTAGCCTTGGGAAGATGGCTATCACTGCGTCTTCATGCCGCTCTCTCTGGCGTCTCCAGAATGGCTATGGCAAGGCTATCCGCCATGTTTCTCCTGAGGGCCTCCTAGGGTGCGTGCGCGCACGCCACCCACGACTTTATCCACGTCATGGCGGGAACCTCGGAGGCAGCCCCTCCGAGTGACATCATTCCATCTGAGTATTTATCCTGCCCTTCATTTGCTAACAAATCGAGTTAGCAAGGATTTGGATTGCCTCCGGTCTGAGCTACTCTGCCGCTTCCGTGCTGCCGCTGGAAGCTCTCTCTGCCCTTCGGGGTATTCACCTAACCATGAGCTCCTCGGGGGCCCTGTGCTTTCTTTCAGGTGCCTATCTGGGATCAGGTACTTGCTCCTTGAGGGCTTGCTCTCCCTGCCTTGGTGCCTGCATCCAACTACATCTGCCTGCTGGGATCTCCATCTATATAGCTACCAACTTATATGCCGATACAGTAAAGTCTGCGGGAGAGCGGACGCCACTCGCCGGTGCGCGTGATTCTGTATTTAAATTAGGTCCGGCGGTAGATCCGGGCAAAAGGAGGCGCTAGGGACACTAGCGCGTCCCTAGCGCCTCCTTTTTGATAGGAGTGGCGGCTGTCAGCGGGTTTGACAGCCGACACTCAATTTTGCCGGCGTCGGTTCTCAAGCCCGCTGACAGCCACGGGCTCGGAAACCAGACGCCGACAAAACTGAGCGTCCGGCTTTCGGCCTGACAGCCGCGGGCCAAATTCAAACTTTTTTTTTTTTTACTTTTTTTACTCTTCGGGACCTCCGACTTAATATCGCTATGATATTAAGTCGGAGGGTGCACAGAAAAGCAGTTTTTACTGCTTTTTTGTGCACTTTCCCGGTGCCAGAAGAAATTAGCGCCGACCTTTGGGTTGGCGCTAATTTCTGAAAGTAAAATGTGTGGCTTGGCTGCACATTTTACTTTCTGTATCCTGTTCACATACCTAATAGGGCCATCAACATGCATTTGCATGTTGAGGGCCCTATTAGGTGCCACGAGTTGGACGCGCGTTTTCCTCCCCTTACTGAATAAGGGGTAAGGGAAAACGCAAGTCCAATAGCAGGCCTGTTAGTGAGTAGTCTAACCTTTGTCAGTCTGTCTCATCTACAGCTCAGCACTGGGAACCTGCACCCGGAACTCCCTATACTATCGTGTCCTGCTAACATCTACCATTGTGGGACGGGTCTCCTCTGCCGAGGGCTCCTGGACTGCTACTACTGGATCACCTCACTACTGCCACTTCTGGTGGTATCATTCAGCTGTATAATAAAGACAATATATTCTGTGTTTGCGTGTCCCAAGTCTAGCCTAATACTGTGGTTCTTCACGGGGCGCCTCCCATTGGGAGTGGCCATCACCGCAGTGCCCAAGAATCCACTCCAACACCTTGAACCATAACAGATTGCTAACTCCATGGATTCGGCTCAGCTTACCGCATTGCAGGCCATTCCAGGCCTGGCCCAGCGAATCTCCGAACAACAGAACTCGCTGGATAACTTGACTACTGCCTTTAACCAGTTGCACGCACAGATGAATACACCGACCTGATCTAGATGGAAGAGCGTTGGCTTGGGCCTCTCTGCTGTGGGATCACAATAACCCTATCCTGAATGATCTTGCGGGATTCCTTGATCTGTTCAGATCAGTATTCGATGATCCTGCCCGGTACATGACAGCACGATCTACCTTGATTCATCTAAAACAAGGAAATAAACCTTTTCCAGACTTCGCCATAGAATTTATTTATTTATTTATAACTTTTATATACCGAGGTTCAATTAACAGAATTAATTATCACTTCGGTTTACATTACAACCAGCAAACGACAACGATGACATAGTCTTGTCTTACATTGAACAAGGTGGAGAAACCTGGATAAACATAACTTGGGATAAAACAGTGAAAGTGTTTTGAATTACATTGAACAGAGTGGAGATAAAACTTGTAAAAACAACATATGGGAGAAGGTGAAGTGAAAGCGTGGTGAGATGTACTCGAAGGGTGAAAAAACCGGTATGGCAGGGTTGGTTAAAGGGGTGAGAAGGGGATGAAAATGGCGGCTTTGTTACAAATACTTAGGATACTTGAGGGAACGCTTAGGTCAGGACAGACAGGTGGGGCTGAGGAGGAAAAGAGTGGTTATGGGAAAGCTTGGCCAAACAGCAGTGTCTTAAGTCTCTTCTTGAAGGTGATTGAACATTGTTCAAGCCTTAGGTCAGGTGGGAGCAGGTTCCATTGCTTGGGGCCGGAAGCGGACAAAGCTCTTTTGCTTACGGACGTTTTGATAGTAGATGATTGAAGAGTACCTCTCTGGGCTAGTCTTAGAGGACGGGAGGAGAAGTGGAGTTGCAAAGGAATTGTGAGGTCCAGTGGAGTGATGTTGTGAATGGCCTTATGAGTAACAGTTAATAGTTTATAAAGGATTCTGAACTTTATTGGGAGCCAATGTAACTTCTTTAAAATCGGGGTTATATGGTCCCTTTTATTGGATTTTGTGAGAATCCTTGTGGTTGTGTTCTGTAACAACTGGAGCAGCTTAAGTGAGATATCTGGCAGGCCGTGAAGAAGTGCATTGCAATAGTCAATTTTTGAGAAAATGATAGATTGTAAGACTGACCTGAATCCTGGAAATGGAGGAGGGGTCTTAGCCTTTTTAGAACTTGGAATTTGAAGTAACACTCCTTTACCGTGTTGTTGATGAAGCCTGTGTAGCTCATTTGGCTGTCCATGATTACCCCGAGGTTTCTGACTTTGGGGGAAAAGGAAAGAAACACTGTCGGTTGTAGGTTGTTTAGCGGTGTGCTGCCATCTTGTGTGATTAGTAGGAACTCTGTCTTGTTGGCGTTGAGTATCAAATTGAGGTTCGAGAGGAGGTTATTAATGGAGAGTAGACAGGCGTTCCAATGGAGAATGGTTTTTTGCA
Organism: Rhinatrema bivittatum; assembly: GCF_901001135.1. Classification (NCBI taxonomy): domain Eukaryota; kingdom Metazoa; phylum Chordata; class Amphibia; order Gymnophiona; family Rhinatrematidae; genus Rhinatrema; species Rhinatrema bivittatum. The sequence continues at coordinate 157,613 of NC_042633.1, read as the reverse complement.
GAGAGTCGGTAATCGGTATCAGGATTTGGACGTCGTCTGCATATAGGTAATGGGTTAGCTTAAGCTCAGAAAGAAGTTTGCAAAGCGGGAGAAGATAGATGTTGAATAATGTGGGGGATAACGATGATCCTTGTGGAACTCCAAGGGTGGAGATGAAAGGGGGGGATTCTTTGCTGTTGATCTTGACTTTATATTGCCTATTCTGAAGGAAGGATTTGAACCAATTTAGGACAGTGTTTTTGATGCCGATCTCCGTTAGTCTTTCAATGAGACACTGATGGTTCACTGTGTCGAATGCGGCCGATAAGTCTAGGAGAATGAGCAGGCAGGGCTGTTTCCTTTCTAGGCTCATGAGGATGTTGTCTGAAAGAGATATAAGGAGGGATTCCGTATTTCTAGCTTTACAAAATCCAAGTTGTGCTGGAGAAAGGATGTTGTTATTGTCCAGGAATTTGGAGAGTTGTTTATTGACTATTCTTTCCAGGATCTTAGTGATGATTGGAAGGTTTGCAATCGGGCGAAAGTTTGCTGGGTTGTCTGTGGAGAGGTTTGTTTTTTTTAGTAGGGGTTTTAAGATGGCAAGTTTGAGTGGGTCAGGGACATGACCCTGGGCTAAGGAGGCATTGATGATTTGTGAGATAGGCTTGGAGACTTCACTGGCAATCGCTATGAGAAGATTGGTTGGAATCGCATCCAATGGGTGGGAGGTTGGCTTTAGTTTCCTTAGTAGAGTTTCTATTTCTAGAGAGGAAGTAGATTCAAATTCCTCAAGGCTTGCCGTATGAGGCGATGAGGCAGTGGGTAATTGCTTAGACTTGGAGATGAGAGGCGGAACTACGAGGAGAGGATGTGGTTGGCCAGGAGATGTTTTCACTATGCGGGAGGCAAGTAAGTTAGCTATTTTATCCTTGAAATAGTTGGCAAGTTCAATGGATTTGAGTGCTGCTTTGTCATCTGGAATTGCTGGAACTGGTGGTTTGGTGAGTGAAGAAACCAGGGAGAAAAGGGCTTTTGGATCAAAGATGAAGTTGTGGATTTTCTGGGAGTAGAAATCTCTTTTTGTCAGAAGAATAGCGATCCTGTATTGGTGCATGAGAGATTTAAAAGACGATAGGTTTGAGGATGAAGGATTCCTGCGCCAGTTTTGTTCCCTTTTTCTGAGTTCACGCTTCATGGATTTTAATTCTGGAGTGAACCAAGGTTTTTTCTTGTCCTTGTTAGAGAGGATAACTTTGGTTTTTAGGGGGCAGGTTGAGTCCGCCACTTTGTTTGTGATTTTGGTCCAAGAAGATAAGGCCGTGTCTGCATCAGTGAGGTCAATTAGGTTTAACTCCGGGGTGAGGTGAGAGATTAGGGTTTCCTGGTTGCATAATTTTCTGAATTGTATTGTGGCTTTCTTTGTGGCTGAAGGAGTAGGATGTTGGTTAATGAAGGAAGTGGAGATAATCTTGTGGTCAGACCAGGGAATTGGCTGACAGACAATATGCGATGCTTGGGTTAGGCTTTGGTTATTGAAGATTAAATCCAAGGTGTGCCCTGCTTTGTGAGTGGGTTCATTTATGAGTTGATTGAAACCCATGCAGGAAAGAGTGTTGAGGAAGGATTCACAGTTGGGGGAACGCGGGGTGGCGTCCACATGAAGATTGAAATCGCCTAACAGGATGGCTGGGGTGTCTGAGTTGATGTTTTTAGCTATGTATTCTATTAAAGTAGATGGGTCGGAGTCTAGGCATCCTGGTGGGGTATAGGTGAGTCCAATTTGAAGTTGAGACGATTTGAAGACTGCAAATTCAATGGAACGGGATGAAGTAGACGAATGAAGTGTCAGCCCCAGATTTTTGTTGGCAGCGAGGAGCAGACCACCTCCTCTTTTCTTCAGTCTGGGGATGGAGAATATGTCGAATGTGTGAAGAGGGAGTTGATTCAGAAGGACCGTGTCTTCAGGTTTAAACCAAGTTTCTGTGACCGCACATAGGTCTGGAAGATCATCCATGAGGTAGTCGTATAAGAGGTGGGGTTTTTTCGAGAGTGATTGGGCATTTAAAAGAGTTAAGGAGAAAAGGGTAAGACCCAGTAATTGGTTCAGTGGTGAAAGCATGATGGGGATAAGTCTTTTTTGTTGTTGAGATGTTTGGAAGGTGTTTGTCCAGGAATGGTTGCTGAGAGTCTTCTGTGATAAGGAATGATGGGTATAGTGGAGAGGGGCATGGTGGTTATTAATGCAACGGTAGATTTCCGGGGCAGCTAGGACTCAAAGTCAGCGGGGTCTGACTTCAGGGGCTGTACGAAGGGGCGTACAAAGGGGCAGGCCCCTTTGTTGTGCTCCTTAGGTGCATGACGCAGGCGCGCAACGCCTGTGTGAGAGGGAGATTTAAAGGTGGATTTGTTTAGTTTCTCTGACGTCTTCCAGCTGGGGGAGGGGTTAACAGCCACGAGGTGGAGGAGGAGGAGAGGGTCCAGTGGAGGGCTGGGTACAGCAGAAATCTCAATCCAAGCCCTGGATCCTGGCTTGGAGAGCAGTTGCACAAACAGAAGCAAGCAGAAATTAAGTTACCTGCACTAAAGGGAGATTTAAAAGTACATTTGTTTAGTTTCTGGGACATCTTCCAGCTGGGGGAGGGGTTAACAGCCAGAATTCAAGACGTTAGCCTCAGAATTACATTGGGACCCTAGATGCCTGAAGACCCTCTTCTTTGAAGGCCTGAACTCCCGGTTAAAAGATGAGCTGGCTGCTCGAGAGATGCCTGAGACCTTAGCTGAACTGATGAAGTTGGCAACAAGGATTGATCACCGACTTCGTGACAAGGTTCAAGAGGCCAAGAGTCCCAGAAGACCACTTCAGGGAGATACTCGAGTCAAGTCTGTACCCTGGCTTATACCCTCTGGTCCTGTTGCTGGCGAAGAAGAACCAATGCAACTAGGCCGCAGTCATCTGACTTCAAAAGAGAGAAGAATGCGAAAGAGGTTGGGACTATGCATGTATTATGGACAAGATGGTCATGCTGTACAAACATGCCCTATATGTCCGGGAAACTGGCAGACCTAAGTCCTGTGGGAGGACTCTTCTTAGGTCTAACTGCACCCTCTCCTCCACTCTCTCTTCCTGAATCCTTAATATGTGGACCTCTAGAATACCAGACCCTTGCCTTAGTGGATTCTGGGGCAGAGGGAAACTTCATTTTAAAACGTCTAGTGGATCATTTGAGGATCCCCACCACTACCATGACGTCTCCATTAATTGTGTCTTCTATTCATGGGGAGCCCTTTACCGGGTGAACTAACTCTGCTCACAGAACCAGTGAACTTAATCACCGGTGCTCTTCATACAGAGACTATCTTCTTCTTTGTGCTAGAGAAGGCCATGCACCCCTTAGTACTTGGGCTACTGTGGTAGCAGAAACACATGCCACAATTCAGCTGGGCCACTTTAGAGATTTCACGTTGGGGTCCAGATTGCTATGGCAATTGCCTGATGGAAGTTTTTCCAATACCCTGCATGCCAACTACCCCGTTGTTACCTGGTTGCCGCCTCAATATGCATCTTTTCAAGATGTATTTTCCAAAGAAGCTGCTGATGTATTGCCGCCACACAGATCGTACGACTGCGCCATCAATTTGAAGCCTAACACAGAACCACCCAAAGGAAGGGTTTACCCTCACTCCATAGTAGAAAATAAAGTGATGTCAGAGTACATCCAGGAGAATCTTCAGAAAGGCTTCATAAGGCCATCCAAGTCTCCTGCCGGTGCAAGCTTCTTCTTCGTGGGGAAGAAAGACGGAACATTACATCCATGCATTGACTATAGAGGTCTAAACGAGATCACTGTAAAGGATCGCTATCCCTTACCACTCATCTCAGAGCTATTCCATAGACTACAAGGAGCCAAGATATTCTCCAAGCTTGATCTCAAAGAAGCCAATTATCTTGTTCACATCCTCTCTGGCGATGATTGGAAGACAGCTTTTAATACCCGGGATGGGCACTTTGAATACCTGGTGATGCCCTTCAGCCTGTGCAGCACCCCAGCTGTTTTCCAAAACATAATGAACGACATTCTGCATGATCTGCTCTACCAATGTGTCGTTGTGTACTTAGATGACATCTTGATATTTTCCCAGGACCTGAATACCCATCTGGAAGATGTCAAAAGAGTGCTGCAGAGACTTTGCGAGAACCATTTATACTCCAAGCTGTCTAAATGCAAATTCCACAAGGAATCTGTGCTCTTCCTAGGGTACATTGTTTCGAACAAAGGTTTCCAGATGGAACCTCAGAAGCTTGAGAGTATTAAAAAATGGACACAACCCACTGGTCTAAAAGCTCTTAGATGATTTCTGGGATTTACCAACTACTACAAAACCTTCATCAAGAATTACTCTTCACTAGTCCTTTAACAGCGATGACTAGGAAAGGTGTCAATGTTGCCAATTAGTCTACGGAAGCTGTGACAGCATTTCAGAAGCTAAAAGACGCCTTCTCTAGTAAGCCATGTCTCCACCATCCAGATCCTACACGGCCCATCGTTGTGGAAGTCGATGGCTCAGATGTAGGTGTAGGAGCCATGCTAAGCCAGACCAGTGACTCTAAAATCTTGCATCTATGTTCTTTCTTCTCCTGACGTTTCTCACCAGCGGAAAAGAACTATGGCATTGGGGATAAAGAACTACTGGCAATAAAGATGGCATTTGAGGAGTGGCACCCCTGGCTTGAAGGTACACAACATCAGATCACTGTTTACACTGATCACAAAAATCTGGAGTACCTCAGTCACACCCAGCGCCTTAACCATAGACAGGCGAGGTGGTCCCTGTTCTTCAACAGATTTGACTTTGTGCTGAAATATCGCCCTGGAGATAAGATCGTGAGAGCAATGCATTATCTCGCTCTTTTCTCTCTGAAGATGTACCTGATGAACCCCAGAATATCATTGACCCGAGAAGTGTTCTTCTGATAGCTACACATCCGGTACCTCCGGGAAAGGCCATTTTACCCTGAAAACTAAGAAATAAACTGTTAGCATGGGCTCACAATTCGAAACTGGCTGGACATCCTGGTCAACGAAGAACTCTGGCTAAGCTACAAAAATACTACTGGTGGCCCACCATGAAGGAAGACACTTTTGCGTATGTAGCTTCTTGTTCCAATTGTGCCAGACAGAAACCTCCGCCCGGACATCCTTGGGGGCCTGCTTCTTCCCTTACCAGTACCAGATGAGCCCTGGACCCACATTGTTACAGACTTTGTGGTGGACTTACCATTTTCTGGAGGTAACAATACCATCTGGGTTACAGTTTCTCGAAGATGGCTCACTTTGTGGCTCTCCCTGGCTTGTCTTCAGCCATGGAGCTTGCTAAACTATTTGTCAGCCACATCTTTCGCCTACACGGCATGCCTAAACACATTGTCTCTGACAGAGGAACTCAATTCACAGCAAAGTTTTGGAAAGCTCTGTGTAAGAAGTTCGACATCACACTTGACTTCACTGCTGCATGCCATCCTCAGTTGAATGGCCAAACTGAGAGAATGAATAGAACCCTCAAGCAGTTCCTACGTGTCTACGTTGGTTCATACCAGAATGACTGGGCTGAACTGTTGCCCTGGGCTGAGTTCACCATCAACTCACATCCAGCATCATCTACTGGATCTACACCTTTTGAAGTAGTTTACGGACGACAACCCTTACCATCTTTGCCACTTCCACTTTCAGTGTCATCCCTGGCAGCTCAATCTACTGCCAAATATATTCTACAACTCTAGAAAAAGACTAAAGAGATGCTCCAAAAAGCTGGACAAAGAGCTAAGAAGACCTATGTCGCTCACCATGGCAAGGCTCCTGAATTCCAGCTTGGTGACAAGGTCTGGCTGTCTGTCAAACATCTGAGATTCAAGCTACCATCAGCTTGCTTTTCTCCACACTTTGTCGGGCCTTTTCCTATTCTCCGACGTCTGGGTACTCTCACTTACAGTCTGAAACTTCCATCAGCAATGAAGATTCATAATGCGTTCAATGTCTCTCTATTGAAACCACTTGTTCTTAGCGAGTTTTCCAACAAGACACCTGAACCTACTCCTGTTGATGCAGAAGAAGACATTGAGTACAAGGTTGATGACATCCTTGATGTAAGAAAGAGAGGCAGAGTCTGGGAATACCTCCTGTCATGGGAGGGTTACGGACCTGAAGAAAACTCTTGGGAACCTTTGGCTAATATCATGGACAAGGAGATGCTTCGTCAATTCCACTGACTGCATCCTCATGAACCAAGACCAGGTAGGGGGTCTGGAGGGGGCCCTTTGAAGGGGGGGTACTGTTGTGTCCGTCGGTCTCAGATGGCTTTGACCTCTGTGCCTCAACTTTCTTTCTGCTCTCTCTGCTAGCCTTGGGAAGATGGCTACCGCCGCATCTTCATGCCGCTCTCTCCGGCGTCCTCGGAACAGCTATGGCAAGGCTATCCACCATGCTTCTCCTGAGGGCCTTCTAGGGTGCGCGTGCACATGCCACCCACATCTTTATCCACGTCATGGCGGGAACCTTGGAGGTGGCCTCTCTGATGGCATGACGTCACTCTCTGAGTGACGTCATGCCATCCAGGTATTTAGCCTGCCCTTCGTTTGCTAACAAATCGAGCTAGCAAGGATTAAGATTGCCTCCAGTCTGAGCTACTCTGCCGCTTCTGTGCTGCTGCTGGAAGCTCTCTCTGCCCTTCGTGGTATTCATCTAACCTGGGTACCCGCTCCTCAGGGGCCCTGTGCTTTCTTTCAGGTGCCTATCTGGGATCTCTTCGAGGGCCTACCTGCCTTGGTGCCTGCATCCAACTACTTCTGCCTGCTGGGATCTCCATCTATACAGCTACAGACTTAGTGAGTAGTCTAACCTTTGTCAGTCTGTCTCATCTACAGCTCATCACTGGGAACCTGCACCCGAAACTCCCTATACTATCGTGTGCTGCTAACATCTACCATTGTGGGACGGGTGTCCTCTGCCGAGGGCCCCTGGACTGCTACTACTGGAACACCTCACTACTGCCACCTCGGTGGTATCATTCAGTTGTATAATAAAGACAATATATTCTGTGTTTGCATGTCCCAAGTGTAGCCTAGTACTGCGGTTCCTCACGGGGCTTCTCACCGTGGGAGTGGCCATCACCGCAGTGCCCAAGAATCCACTCCAACACCTCAAAATCATAACAAGGTAAGAGTGTGCAGTATTCATGGCAGTCCAGATATCGCAGGTGAAATGCACACTCCCCTGTACCTTAGCCAGCAGCGCTTGGATGCGACTTCACCACTGTTTGTACAGACTGCGGATGACCTTTCTGCTAAATGTGGTTCTGGAGGGGACTGTAATTTGGAACTAAGACCTTCAGCAAATGCTTGAAACCCACATTCTCTACTATCTGCAAGGGCTGGTCATCAAGGGCAATCATTGCCCTGATGCTCCTGGTTACAACTTTTGAGACTGCCTTCCTCCTACCCTGGGATAGCGTTACCGAACACCACCCCATTTCCTCCATGGTGGGTTGTCACTTCTGCCACATGGCAGGAGGCTGCTGGCCTGCCACCTGACTGCTAGAAGGGGCTGAGAGCATGGGATGATTCTGCTCCTTTTCAACCACTTTACGCTGCCTGGAAAAAGGGGTCCCCTGACTGGTACTGCCACCATCCCCAGATGTCAGTACTGTTGGGTGTTGCTTCTGCATATGATGCATCATGCCAAAATTAGCTAGATGCCCCATTTGCTTGCCTCTGCTAATAGCCCTGGCACAGTAATTACTCCATCACTTTAAAGTGGCTCCAGATCACAGAATTCTTTTGTGATCCCTACTCTATAGCCTTCGGGGTGGATGCTGGCACTGGAGTTGAAGTAGTGGGTGCACCCTGAGAAGAAATGCCAGGGGCAATAGTCACACTCTGTGCCTGCCCTTCCTCCTCATCATAATCAGTTTCATCTCTCCCCTCCAGCACTGAAGTGGAAGCTAAGACAGAACTAACTAATCATCCTAAACCTTCTTCAGCTATTACTTCTTCCCTTTCTGATGATGAGAATCCCACACAAGATGATTCTTCATTGGAATCTGAAGCAAACAGTGTCTGCGCTACATTGTCTGCTCTAACTAGTGTCTGCTGTCGCACTGCTGCTTTTCAGTTTCGCCCTTTGGTCTTGCATGACTCAGCCTCCCCTTCCCTCACCTCCAAAACAACAGGGTCAGAAACAGGTGGTGGCGTCATCTTTAAATTTCAGTTTTATCATCTTTAAATTTCATCTTTAAATTTCAGTTTTATCCGGATGGAACTACCTTCCCCTTCAGAGATTTTAGATTGGAACAGCTCCCTTTTAAACTTTAATGGGGGACTGGCACCACCTTTTGAAGTGCCTCCTCTGCCAGTCCCAATCAGTCGACCATGTCTACCTTTCCCTGACATCATGGATTTAATGTCACTGCTTACTAGGGATTTCAATTAAAATGATTATTTCTTTATTGGTGACTGAACACCTCTGTACCAATATATGTGAGTGTGGAAAACTACACACACACACACACACACACACACAGTATAGTGCCTTGCTGTACACTACAACTGAGACTGCTGTATGTGCACAAAAAAAAATTTAAACTCCAGATGCCTACTGGGGATGTGGATTAAAAGAACACCTCTGTACCAATATATGTGAGTGTGGAAAATTACACACAGACACACAGTGCAGTGCCTTGCTGTACACTACAACTGAGACTGCTCTGTGTGCACAAAAAATGAAACTCCAGAGAAAAGTCTGGAAGCCTGAGCAAGCATAATTCCTAGTGATGTTACTTCTTGTTTGAAAATACCAACTCCCAGACAGCCACTGGAACTTTCACACTATTTCCCACCCACATCACCCATACCCTGCCTGCAACCTACACCAGGGGGGTAAGATCAGCAGCAAAATGCCTCTGCTGGCAGCTTGTCTCAGTGAGAGAGACAGAGAGAGAGTCTGAGTTCAATAATAAAAAAGTGTGGTAAAAAAAAAGCCTGGCTGGCACAGCAGCAAGAACGAACACATATCTTTTTCAATGGAAAATTCTATCAAATTAGCAAGCAATAGCAATTGAATACAGATTTGAGACACTCAGAGAGAGCTCAAAACCAACGACCTTCTCAGACAAAAGCCAAGAAGAAACTGCATGCGCGCCACATGTTTAATGTAGAAATACAGCAGGAACATCATCACAGAACACTGAGAGCAGCAATTGGCTGAATTAGAAATAGCTTTGCTCTGATATGTTGGCATTCTGGTCTCCTTGCCAACCTGTCTGACCCACTCTATGACAGGCCTGTGAGATCACTTATGACTCACAGGAAAGGGCTGGTAGTTGCTATGGATACTCCCACATGGCCTTCTCCTATTTCAAACGGCTGCTAAGAAAGCACTGCGAACCTAAAGAATGAAACTAATATGATATGTATCATTCGTGGGGGATCACCATGCATTTCGCAAACCCATGAATCAAACAAACAGGGACTTATTCATTGCAGATTGCACATTCATTGAAAACAAATGCACATCCCTAGGAGCTATCACTCAGGAAAAATATCTAGACATCATAGTGGATAATTCTTAGAAATTATCGGCTCAGTGTGTTGCAGCAGTAAAAAAAAGCAAACAGGGGTTATGCATTATTAGGAAGGGAATGGTTAATAAAACGGAAAATGTCATAATGCCTCTGTATTGCTCCATGGTGAGACCGTACCTTGAATACTGTGTACAATTCTGATCGCCACATTTCTAAAAAGATACAGCTGTGATGGAGAAGATACAGAGAAGGGCAACCAAAATGATAAAGGGGATGGAACAGGAGCCCTACAGGGAAAGGCTGAAGAGGTTTGGGCTGTTCAGCTTGGAGAAGAGAGGGCTGAGGGGGGGATATGATAGAGATTTTTAAAATCATGATAGGTCTTGAACGATTAGATGTGAATTAGTTATTTACACTTTCAGATAATAGAAGGACTAGGGGGCATTCCATGAAGTTAGCAAGTATCACATTTAAGACTAATCGGAGAAAATTCTTTTTCACTCAGTGCACAATTAATCTCTGGAATTTGTTGCCAGAGGATGTGGTTAGTGCATTTAGTGTAGCTGAGTTTAAAAAAGGTTTGGATAAGTTCTTGGAGGAGAAGTCCATTAACTGCTATTAATCAAATTGACTTAGGGAATCACCCCTGCTATTACTGGCATCAGTAGCATGGATTCTTCTTGGTGTTTGGATACCTGCCAGGTTCTTATGGCCTGGATTGGCCTCTGTTGGAAACAGGATGCTGGGCTTGATGGACCCTTGGTCTGACCCAGTATGGCAATTTCTTATGTTCTTATGTTCTTGCTCTGACTAGCAAAGATGAATTAAGTTACAAAGGGGAGAACCCCTCTTCACTATCAGGCCGATTCAGAACAGTGCGATTGGCTGAGCGCACTATTTAACACTAGAGATGTGCAATCGTTTATCATGAATTAGGAAATTTCAACGAAATTGCCTAATTCATTGGGGGTCGGGGGCCCCGAACCCTGAAATGGATTTTCCCCTAACTTCGGGGAAAATCCATTTTTCGGGTTTGTACGGGAGGAGGGGCACATTTTATTATTTTAAATTAAAAACCACCCCAAGCATTACAATTAACTATAATTCAACCCCCCCCCCCACACACACACACACACACACACACCATCCCGATCCCTCCCCAAGACTTACTAACATCCCTGGTGGTCCAGCGGGGTCCCGCGAGGGTTTTCTCCCTCCGTGCCCGGCGTGTCTGCCTCGCTCAAAATGGCACCGATAGCCTCTGATCTACTATGTCACAGGGGCTACCGGTGCCACTGGTCAGCCCCTGTAACATGGTAAGAGCACAACATGGTGCCAATGGCCATGTGACTGACCAATGGTACCGGTAGCCCCTGTGACATAGTATGGGCAAAGGCTATCGACGTCATTTTGAGCGAGGCAGGCACGCCGGGCACGGAGGGAGAAAACCCTCGCGGGACCCCGCTGGACCACCAGGGATGTTGGTAAGTCTTGGGGAGGGATCGGGATGGTGGGGGGGGGAGGTTGTATTTAATGTTTTATGGTAAGTTTTAGTGTTTGGGGTGGGTTTTTTTAGCTTCGTTTTCCCACGTCATTTTTTGGGCTGGTTTCGTTTTTCCCTCTTAGTATTTTGTTCGTTTGTCAAAAAAACTAACCGAGGAAAATCAAGCTTTACCCCGAAGCGTCCGGCTCAAAAAACGACCCGGTAGTAAAAAACGAAGCTCATCTCTATTTAACACGTGGTTAGCTGCACATTTTCGTCCAGCATCTATTACGGCCTACCCCCCTGAAACTCAGTTAGTTGCCCGCCACACATTTTACTCTCAGAAATTGAAGCGACCCTGAAAAGTGTACAGAAACTTCTGCTTTTCTGTAACCCTCCAACTTAATTTCCCAGCAATATTAAGTCGGAGGAACCAAAAATTAAAAATTTAAAAAAAATTTAAAAATCTGCCCGCTGGTCTGCAGGTTCGAAAATGGAAGCTCAATTTTGCTGGCATCCGTTTTCTGAACCCATGGCTGTCAGTGGGTTCAACAACCAATGCCGGAATAATTGAGTGTCGGTTGTCAGACCCGTTGACAGCCACCTCTAATGCTAATAAGGAGAAGCTAGGGATGCGCTATTGTCCCAGTGCCTCCTTATTAGCACCAGGCCTCGTTTAAATAGAGAATCGCGTGCCCCAGAGAGGTGCCTGGGTGCGCATCGGGAGAGTAGATGTTCAACTCGGAGCGCTGGCTCTCCTGCACCTTTTACAGAATAACTGTTTGAAGTAAAACAAATGCTAGGAAAGAGCAGTAAAGGAAAATAGTGATGTGAATTACTTGGCAGTACCTTTGTTTTTTGAGACAGAGAGGGTCCAATACAAATTCTTTCCTTTAAAGACTACAGAAGTCCTTCTCACCTATGCAAGTGTTAAATTACCCTCTGGCTCCTCTGCAATGGGGGTGGGGTAGGGCCATGGCTGGAAGGCAATGGTATTATTCCCTGAACTGCAGTGACACCAAATGGACCAGACTACAATTTCTAGGATTAAATGGATATTTCCACAGAATGAAAAAATTGAGTTGAATGGGGCTATGGCAGTTCTTGGAATCAGAGCTTGGGGAATAATCTCAGACCAGAGCCAATGAATAGCAGGAGATCTTCTGGAAACAGGATGCTGGGCTTGATGGACCTTTGGCTTGAGCCAGTATTTCAATTTCTTATGTTCTTATGCTAACAAAGGTTTTCTTTTGTCAGACAGGCAGAGTAAGGAAAAGACAGAAGGACATAGCAATGAGGTGAGGGTTGTACCCCAGCCACATGGCTGCTACCACAAAGGAAAGAGGAATTGCAGATAGTTGGGAATATTCCTCAAGTCCATAGTTTATAGAATAGTAATTATATAGCAGTGTTGAGAAAGCAGTGGTTTGTTATTTTGCAGTTAGGGAAAAGAGTGTGAGCTTCAGGTATTTTCTGACCTTTTTTTTCATTTATAGCTAGAAGGACAGTATTTAGAATAGTATCTGCATACATTCAGTATCAGGCTGAATTAGTTGCAGGGAAATTCAGAAGATTTGTCATGAGTTTATATAGATTAGGGAGGGAATTTATATAAATTTTGTGAGAACCGGAACTTTCAATCTACTGAAGCAAGCGGACCCTGCAGTTGAGCTCAAGCATCATCATTGGCTTCATGAAGCACACAGTGGAGCAGCTTGTCTAAAAACAAGGAAAACAGAACTCATGTGAAACTTAACTGAGAACTTATGTTATTATTCTGGCCAGAATGTAGGTGGGAGTTTGCAAGAGAACTGAACTGAGATAAAGAGCAGGGCTAGTGATTTTCTTTTATATCTTGTAACCTAATTTACCTCATTTTATCATGTTAATATCATCTTCTTTCTTTTTTTATTATAATCCCATTTGTCTGTGTTTGCTATAGAGTATAAGAATCCTAATGCGCTGTGTAACTGTGCATGCACTGATTTTATATGCAATACTTGCTGTAGCTACATAAGGTGGCTTTTATGTTATTGTTCTATTCTCTGCTCCAGCCTCTCCTCCGCATCCCTGGGAGAACCTTTAGTCGTGTGGGCACATTACATGTGTCTGTCCCTAAACACACAGCTGAGAGGCAGAGTTATGTTTGTGGTCCCTCCCACAATAGGGGTGAGGTTTACATAAACATTAAAGTTTCTCCATGTGGGGGGAGGTGGGCAGACAGGGAGGAGAAGAAGTGATCTAAGAGATCATGAGGAGTTCTCAAGCACTTGATTGCTATGTTTCCATATTAATAAATTCAGATTTATGCATAAGAAGTGCTGAAAGGGAAGCAGAGTTATGTATACTGAGAGCAGAAATCCAAAGGGGTGAAATACACAGAGAGTTATAGTTTGATGTCCACAAATCAGGAAAGTGACCTCAGGGTGATAATATCTGATGATTTTAAAGTATGGAAACAGTGAGACAAGGTTATTGCCAGAGCTGGAGGGATGCTAGGGTGCGTGGAAGGCGACAGAACTAATAGAGAATAGGGAGTGAGTTTGCCATCGGACAGGCCACTGGTGAGAACTCAATGGGAGTATTGTAGAGATGTGCACGCATGAAATTTTGTTTTATTCATTCATTTCATTTTCATGGGGATCAATATGCTTTAGATTGTTTCATATGTGTGAGTGTGTGTGTGTGTGTGTGGGGGGGGGGGGTTCCCTGGTCATTTTGCTTCATTTTGTTTCTTTCTTTTTGGTAAATAGTTCTCCTCTTTACAAATAGGTGCACTATTGGCCAATTATTAAATGACCCCACTGATCAAGCAAATCCCCCACCATCCCACAATCCCAGTAACAATCCCTGGGTCTAGTGATAAACCCAGTACAAAAAACTTCTAATGCCCTCCAACAACTCAGAACAAAATATTCCTGGGGCTAGGCCTTCTAAGTGAGTCTAACCCTAGTCAATGTATCGCTGAGGCCTAGTGGTGGAAGGAGCGGGCCTCAGTTGCTCTTGTTGCCATTTTTCAACCTGTGTGGAGTGATTGCTGGAGGGGGACCGCACCCTGCTGATTTGTTTTGGTCTTACTCTGAGGTCATATACATTTCAAAGTGCTAAAACCAGTCACATTGGTTAAAAGTTTGGGAAGCCCTGAAATAGAGAATGGCAACCAAAATGATAAAGGGGATGGAATGGCTCCCCTATGAGGAAAGGCTAAAGCGGTTAGGGCTAAGGGGGGATAGGATAGAGGTCTATAAAATCATGAGTGGAATAAAATGGATAAATGTGAACTGGTTATTTAGTAAGTAGCACATTTAAAACAAATCAAAGAAACTACTTCTTCACTTAACATACAATTAAGCTCTGTAATTCAATGCTGGAGGATGTGCTAAAGGCAGTTAGTGGAGTTGGGTTTAAATAAAAATTGGAGAAGTTCCTGGAGGAGAAGACCATAAAATGTTATTAATCAGATAGACTTGGGGAAAGAAATTACTTATCATTGGGCTTTATTTATTTAGATTTTTATATTCTGCTTTTTGCACTTTAAAGTGGATTACATTCAGGTACTGTAGGGATTTCCCTAGCCCCTAAGTTTGTACCTGAGGAAATGGAGGGTAAAGTGATTTGCCCAAGGTCACCAGGAATGACAGTGGGATTGAACGCAGGTCTCTCTGGTTCATCTCCCACTGTTCTGATCACTCATTAGCAGCTATAGTATCTATCTGCTCTTTGGGATCTTGCCAGGTGCTTGTGACCTGCATTGGCCACTGTTGGAGATAGGATGCTGGGCTTGATGGACTCTTGGTCTGATCCAGCAGGGCAATTCTCATGTTCTTATCTAGTCTGCCCATCCACCCAACCAATTTAGCTTTACAGTTCCCATCACTCTCTCAGAGATCTCCTATATTTATTCAATGCTTTCTTGAATTCAAATACTGTTTTTTTTCTCTACCAAATCCACTGGGAGGTAGCTCCATGCATCCTGTTATGAATCCTGCCCGCAGTGCCATTCCACGAGCAGGCCTCTCACGTTTTTCCCTGCGCTGCCTCTCCCGACACGGCTGGAAGCCACCACCGAGCGCTCCTCGGACCGCCGACCTTCCACCATGGGGCTAGGAGGCTGCGTTGCTGCCACTCCCTAGACCACAGCCACGCCGCCGATGTTTCCTTCATCCTGCGGCAGGGAGCCGCTGAGCCTGCCGCTCCTTCACGGCTTAAATCGCCGCCGAGACTCGTGGCATGCCGCTGCCGGAACTCCACCCTTGCGGCCTGGTGCCGCCGCAGAGTTCCCTTTGGACCGCTCCTGTGGCCCGGCCGCCAGTGTTGCTGTCCTGCCTGACGCCGCCGAGATCTTCTTTGAGCGGAAGGGGAAACCGCTGTTGCCCCGACGTCATCTTGCGGCCTGGAGGCCTCCCCGAAGCCTGCCTGCTCTTTTGCCTCTGCGTGCAGGGAGAACTCCACTGTCCTGTGCTCTTTTCCTGGCCCTGTTCTTAGGTTTATTTATTTATTTATTTATTTATTCAACTTTATATACCGACTTTCAAATTAATTTCAAGGCGGTTTACATTAAATTGAGTTGCAGTAGCGACACTCAAAATACATATACATATATAGGAAACATATCCTTGCACATCTTACATCATCAATAAATTAAATTAAAACTAAAACCATATTAAGTACAATCATAAATAAAACCCCACCATTTCTTCCCCATTCCTCATACAATTTACTCTCTTTCCCATCCTCTTACCCATCTAATCATCTCCCTATTAACCCTTCTTAACCCTTCTAGTATCTCCTCAATCTATAGGGATATAATAGGCGAAGTCAGTTAATTAACATAGGCCTGTTCAAATAGCCAGGTTTTTATTTGCTTCCTGAAACTATTGATATTCTCCTCTGACCGGATCTCAACAGGCAAAGAATTCCACATCTTTGGTCCTGCTAGAGACAGGGATCTCTCCCTCACTGAACTCAGATGAGCCAGTTTGGGTGATGGTATTGTCAGCAGGGCCTGTCCGAGTGATCTCAAGTTCCGTGCTGGAACGTGAATGCGCAATGAGGCATTTAGCCATTCAGAATTCCTGCCATAGATGGCTTTGTGAATTAAAGTTAGGCATTTATATTGTATACGGTACTGGACCGGCAACCAATGCAAACCCATCAGTACTGGAGAAACATGATCAAACTTCTTTGTATCAGTTAGAAGTCGCGCCGCAGCATTCTGCAGCAGTTGCAACGGGCGAATAGTTGATAGTGGCACACCTAGCCATAGGGCATTACAATAGTCTAATTTGGGTAAAATTAGTGCCTGTACCACAATTCGAAAATCATTTGAGTGCAATAATGGTTTTAATCTCCTTAGCACTCGCAGTTTATGAAAAACATCTTTTATAATGGTCTTCACTGAAGTTTTCATATTGAGCTCTGAGTCAAGAATACATCCTAGATCTCTGACATCCTGTTGGATCTTATATGTAGGGAGACAGTTTGAAATATCAATCTCTATTTTTTCTGTTACCTTATTACAGATAAACAGTATTTCGGTTTTAGAGTTATTTAGTGCCAATGACATGTGCTTGAGAAGTTGATTTATTGATTTGTGGTATACCTCCCAGAGTTTCAATGTAGCTGACAAAGAATCTTTTATAGGTAACAATATCTGGATATCATCTGCAAACAGGTAGTGTACCAGTCCCAGACCCGCTAAGAATCTGCATAATGGAGCCATATAAACATTAAACAAGGTCAGCGAAAGGGATGAGCCTTGAGGGACTCCAGTATGGAGGTCCACTACCTCGGATTCTACTGTTCCCAGTTTAACTACGTACGATCTATTAGTAAGAAAAGACTTAAACCAATCGAGTGTTTTGTCTTGGAGACCAATTTCACTCAATCTTAAGATGAGTGCTTCGTGACTGACAGTATCGAATGCTGCCGATACATCTAACAAAATTAGTAAGTAAGAAGTATTTTGATCGAAGCCTCTCTGAATGGTATCCACTAGTAGGGATGTGCATTCGGATTGACCGCATATGGAAAACGCAACTCAATATTTTTTTTTAACTTAAAAAAAAGATGGGGCGTATACGAGCAGATTTCCGACATAAATGAACATAGATATGTTGGATACGGCGAATCGCCATGCGCGCGCTTTCTCGCCGCCATTACCTGCGACTCGAGCTCGGAGCCCCGGATTACCTGAAAATGGCGGCGCCCCTGCGGTAACCATGCCAACCTGTCTGACCCTGTCCTGTGAGTCTCAGTGACTCACAGGAAAGGGTGGGACAGGTCGGCATGGATACCGGAACGCAGCGAATCTGCGTTCACCTTTTCAGAGAAGCACTGAATGCAGCGAATCGCGCTGTCATTCCGTGCTTCTCTGAGGATTTCCTGACGACCCAGCAGCACTATAAAAGCAGCAGCAGCACGAGGACTGACGGACATTGTCAGCGATTCAGTGGGGAGGTGGGATCGGGATCGGGATCGTGCAGGGTGGGCTTAGGCAGGCTGAGGCAGAGAAGATAGCAGAACCCGATTTGATAGACAACACAGAACAGAACCAGATTTGATAGACAACACAGAACAGATTCTTTGTTAGGGAAAAAAAAAAAAGAACATTCTTATTGAGTGAGTCTGTACATTTTATCCTGGGCAGTGCCAGGCAGGGCTGGCAGTACTCTGCCTCATATTTGCTATTTTTAAACAGACTTAAAAGCATTCTCCTTGAGTGGTTCAGTGCTGGCTGGGCAGCAGTTCCAGGGCTGGGAGTACTCTGCCTCATATCTACTTTAGTTCTATGTGCACTGCAGTGCACACAGACAGACACATTCTGTGCATTGCCAGGCAGACAGTGAGGCAGTGGGCATTGTAAACAGAGTGAACATTGCCCTTCAGCGAGTCTGTTACATTTGCTATTTTTAAACAGACTTAAAAGCATTCTCCTTGAGTGGTTCAGGTGCTGGGTGGGCACTGGGCAGTAGTTCCAGGGCTGGGAATACCCTGCCTCATATATACTTTAGTTCTATGTGCACTGCAGTGCACACAGACAGACACATTCCGTGCATTGCCAGGCAGACAGTGAGGCAGTGGGCATTGTAAACAGAGTGAACATTGCCCTTCAGCGAGTCTGTTACATTTGCTATTTTTAAACAGACTTAAAAGCATTCTCCTTGAGTGGTTCAGTGCTGGGTGGGCACTGGGCAGCAGTTCCAGGGCTGGGAATACCCTGCCTCATATATACTTTAGTTCTATGTGCACTGCAGTGCACACAGACAGACACATTCCGTGCATTGCCAGGCAGACAGTGAGGCAGTGGGCATTGTAAACAGAGTGAACATTGCCCTTCAGCGAGTCTGTTACATTTGCTATTTTTAAACAGACTTAAAAGCATTCTCCTTGAGTGGTTCAGTGCTGGGTGGGCACTGGGCAGCAGTTCCAGGGCTGGGAGTACCCTGCCTCATATCTACTTTAGTTCTATGTGCACTGCAGTGCACACAGACAGACACATTCCGTGCATTGCCAGGCAGGCAGTGAGGCAGTGGGCATTGTAAACAGAGTGAACATTGCCCTTCAGCGAGTCTGTTACATTTGCTATTTTTAAACAGACTTAAAAGCATTCTCCTTGAGTGGTTCAGTGCTGGGTGGGCAGCAGTTCCAGGGCTGGGAGTACTCTGCCTCATATCTACTTTAGTTCTATGTGCACTGCAGTGCACACAGACAGACACATTCCGTGCATTGCCAGGCAGGCAGTGAGGCAGTGGGCATTGTAAACAGAGTGAACACATTCTCCTTCAGTGGTTCAGTGCTGGGTGGGCAGCAGTTCCAGTGCTGGGAGTACCCTGCCTCATATCTACTTTAGTTCTATGTGCACTGCAGTGCACACAGACAGACACATTCCGTGCATTGCCAGGCAGGCAGTGAGGCAGTGGGCATTGTAAACAGAGTGAACATTGCCCTTCAGTGAGTCTGTTACATTTGCTATTTTTAAACAGACTTAACCGCATTGTCCTTGAGTGGTTCAGTGCTGGGTGGGCAGCAGTTCCAGGGCTGGGAGTACCCTGCCTCATATCTACTGAAAAGGAAGCTTGTTCTCTGTGCACTCACTGCACACACATAGACAGACACATTCCGTGCATTGCCAGGCAGGCAGTGAGGCAGTGGGCATTGTAAACAGAGTGAAGATTGGCCTTAAGCGAGTCTGTTCAATTTGTTATTTTTAAACAGACTTAACCGCATTGTCCTTGAGTGGTTCAGTGCTGGGTGGGCAGCAGTTCCAGGGCTGGGAGTACCCTGCCTCATATCTACTGAAAAGGAAGCTTGTTCTCTGTGCACTCACTGCACACACACAGACAGACACATTCCGTGCATTGCCAGGCAGGCAGTGGGCATAAACAGAGTGAAGATTGGCCTTAAGCGAGTCTGTTCAATTTGTTATTTTTAAACAGACTTAACAGCATTGTCCTTGAGTGGTTCAGTGCTGGGTGGGCAGCAGTTCCAGGGCTGGGAGTACCCTGCCTCATATCTACTGAAAAGGAAGCTTGTTCTCTGTGCACTCACTGCACACACACAGACAGACACATTCCGTGCATTGCCAGGCAGGCAGTGGGCATAAACAGAGTGAAGATTGGCCTTAAGCGAGTCTGTTCAATTTGTTATTTTTAAACAGACTTAACCGCATTGTCCTTGAGTGGTTCAGTGCTGGGTGGGCAGCAGTTCCAGGGCTGGGAGTACCCTGCCTCATATCTACTGAAAAGGAAGCTTGTTCTCTGTGCACTCACTGCACACACACAGACAGACAAATTCCGTGCATTGCCAGGCAGGCAGTGAGGCAGTGGGCATTGTAAACAGAGTGAACATTGCCCTTCAGCGAGTCTGTTACATTTGCTATTTTTAAACAGACTTAAAAGCATTCTCCTTGAGTGGTTCAGTGCTGGGTGGGCAGTGCCAGGGCTGGCACTGGCAGTACTCTGCCTCATATCTACTGAAAAGGAAGCTTGTTCTCTGTGCACTCACTGCACACACACAGACAGACACATTCCGTGCATTGCCAGGCAGGCAGTGAGGCAGTGGGCATTGTAAACAGAGTGAACATTGCCCTTAAGCGAGTCTGTTCAATTTGTTATTTTTAAACAGACTTAACCGCATTGTCCTTGAGTGGTTCAGTGCTGGGTGGGCAGCAGTTCCAGGGCTGGGAGTACCCTGCCTCATATCTACTGAAAAGGAAGCTTGTTCTCTGTGCACTCACTGCACACACACAGACAGACACATTCCGTGCATTGCCAGGCAGGCAGTGGGCATAAACAGAGTGAAGATTGGCCTTAAGCGAGTCCGTTCATTTTGTTATTTTAAACAGACTGAGCATTCTTCTTGAGTGGGTCTGTTAATTTAGTTATTTTAAACTGACCGAACATTATTATTGTGGGACAGTGGGCAGTGTTACCACTAGTACTCATTGACATTAAATCCATAATGTCAGGGAAAGGGAGATGCAAGCGACTTAGTGGGAATGGCAGCGGAGGCACCGCAAAAGACACCAGCGCAACACCACCAGTACAGGTAAAAAGGCAACTGTCGCAATCAAACGTCTTTGTAGGGGATGGCAGTTCCATGGCAAAAAAAAAGAAATCAGACCATGAAACTTTGCAATCGCCAGCACGTGTTTCTGGCACTGTAGTTTTGGAGGAGAGTGAAGAGGAGGCAGAGTCTAGCCAGACAAAAGTTACACACCCAAGAGCAGCCAGGGGACAGAAGTGTCCTGCAAAACTTTGCGGTGACAAGGTAGCGCTGGCACTGTTAGCTTCTGATTCAGAAGAAGAATCTTCTTGGATGGGATTCTCATCAGAAACGGAAGATGTAATACCTGAGCAATCTTCGGTAGAATTGTCAGTTAGTCCTGTTTTAGCCTCCACCTCCAGAAATCTGTGGCAGGGGAGACATTCCACTGATATCGAGGAGGAGGAAGAGCTGTCAGAAGGGAGACAGAGGGTGACTGTTGCCCCCGCTGGCATTGCTTCGCCGGGTGCAGTGGGTGCACCACCCACACCCAGTAGTACCTCTACTCCAGTGCCACCATCCACCCCCAGGGCGGGAAAGAGAGGAGGATCACAAAAGAAATCTGCGATCTGGGCACATTTTAAAGTGACAGAAGACCCGCGTTATGCTCGGTGTAATTACTGTGCCAGGGATATTAGCAGAGGCAAGCAACTGGGACATCTGTCAAATTTTGGCATGGAGTATCATATTAAGAGGCAACACCCAACAAGATTACTGCCATCTGGGGATGGTAGCATTTTCCGTCAGGGGACCCCTTCCCCTTCCAACCAGGGTGCAGTGGTAGGAAAGCAGCAGAGTCAGCCCACGCCCTCATACCCTTCTAGCAGTCAGGCGGCAGGCCAGAAACCCACTGACATGTGGGAGAAGCGACAATGCACCATGGAGGAAATGGGGTGGAGTGCGGTAACGCTATCCCGGGGTAGGAGGCAGGCAGCCGCAAAAGTAGTAACCAGGAGCATTGGGGAAATGATTGCCCTTGATGACCAGCCCCTGCAGTTAGTTGAGAATGTGGGTTTCAAACGTTTCTTGAAGGTCGTACTTCCAAATTACAAAGTCCCCTCCAGAACCACATTTAGTAGAAAGGTAATCCCCAGCCTGTACAAGCACTGTGTCAGTCGCGTGCAAGCACTGCTAGGTAAGGCAGACGGAAGAGTGCATTTCACCTGCGATATCTGGACCGCCATGAATGCTGCACACTCTTACCTCTCTCTGACAGCACACTGGTGGGACATGGCAGAGGCAGGGGCAGCCAGCAGCTCTATTACTGAACAAGCATCAGGGTGGAGGTGGGCTTTACTGAACACCCACCTGACGGACCATTCCCATACCGCTGCCAATATTCTAGCATGCATCAGAAAGATGCTGGCGAGCTGGCAAGTACACCAGCGAGACAGTAAAACGCGGGCAGGCTTTTTTGTCACAGACAACGGTGCAAACATGGTTAAGGCAATAAGCGATGGGCGGTTTAAGAACATCCGATGTTTTGCACACACTCTGCATCTGGTAGTGAAGTCAGGTTTGGGCTTGGAGTCCAAGGACAAGGAGACAGAATACCTGCGTCGGTTAATACACAAGTGCAGGAACATAGCAGCACACTTCCACAGAAGTGTCAGGGCGGGGCAGGTTCTCCGAGAAAAGCAGACTGCTTTGGATATGCCTCAGAAGCGTCTCATTCAAGACGTTGCCACCCGGTGGAATTCAACCTTTATGATGCTGGAGAGGTTACTGGAGCTGCAGACACCCCTTCATGAACTTTCTGGTACAATAGACATAGGTGTGCAGAATCCCCTAGGGCATCACGATTGGTTAGTCATGAGTCAGCTGGTAAAAATCCTGCAGCCCTTCAAGGACGTCACGGAGGAGCTGAGTTCCAGAAGTTCCACCTTGGCTGACATCATCCCTATAGTGAAATTCCTGGATGACCATTTGGAAGGCATTAAACGGCAAGAGGGAATGACTGCTGAGGTGCTGCAGTGTGTGGACGTTTTGCAGCAGCAGGTGAAAGACAGATTAAGGCCTTTAACAGAGGACAGCACATACATGCTCGCCTCTGTCTGTGATCCCCGTGTGAAAGGTAAACTCGCCCTACAGACCAATTGTCTGTCATTTGTGAAGGAGCTGTTGTTAGCACAGGTCCGTGAACAGGAGCACCATAGGCGGAGACAGATTAGGCTTGAAGCACAGGTGGAAACAGCAGGCACGTCACAGAGTTTGTGCTGCTGCTAGCCCTGGCAGGAGAAGGACTGTGTCAGTGACAGATACTATTATTAGTGCGTCCACCTCAACGTCAGAACGCCAAGGCATGTTGGCCATAAAGATACATCAGTTGTGCAACGGGCGAGAGAGAAAGTAACTGGATTGAGTGACTCTCAGCCCTCCCAAGCACAGGAGGAGACAGCAGCAGAGCTGTCAGTGACACGGTATCTCTCAGAGCCGATAGAGAACACACAGACAGATCCGCTGGCATATTGGGCACACAAGTCCACTGTCTGGCCACACCTAGCCAAAGTGGCTGAAGGATATCTGTCATGTCCACCAACCAGTGTGCCCAGTGAACGTGTTTTTTCAATGACAGGGGATATCATGAGCCCTCACCGCTCAAGGCTGTCACCGGTCTTGATGGAAATGCTAGTGTTTTTGAAAGTAAACCTGCCATTGCTTGGCTTTCCCGATTTTCCTTGTGAATGGCAAGATGAATAAAAGCTATTGAAAGGAGCCTTGCAGCAGTTCCAATTGCCTCCTATGCTCAAGATAATGTAAGCACTGCAGCACATGTTCTTGACATGAATCGCTGTGCCTGACCGGCATCTACTGTGCAGCCCTTGTGTTCCCACAAGTGTTTTAACTCCGTTGCTGTTCCTGCCTGTACCTCCAGGCATTGTGTTCCTACTGGTGTTTTAACTCCATTGCTGTGCTTGCCTGTCCCTCCAGGCCTTGTGTCCCTAGCCGGGATTGACCTCTGTCCTCCAATGATGTGCCTGTTCCTCCAGGCCTTGTGTCCCTAGCTGGGCAGTTCCGTTTTGTTATTTTAAACAGACTGAGCATTGTCCTTCAGAGTGGGTCTGTTGATATTGCTATTTTAAACAGACTGAGCATTGACCTTCAGAGTGGGTCCGTTAATTTTGTTCTTTTAAACAGACTGAGCATAGTCCTTGAGTGGGTCCGTTAATTTTGTTCTTTTAAACAGACTGAGCATGGTCCTTCAGAGTGGGTCCGTTCATTTTCTTATTTTAAACAGACTGAGCATTCTTCTTCAAGGCCGAAGTGGAGAAGGGTTCCATGTGAACAGCAGTTCAACATGGGTCAGTCGGTCCTAAGAGATAGGCGAGAGCCGTTCCGAAGGGACGGGCGAAGGCCTCCGTCGCCCTGGGCCAATCGAAAGGGAGTCGGGTTCAGATCCCCGAACCCGGAGTGGCGGAGATTCGGCGCTGGGCTCTTCCCTCTTCACTCGCCGTTACTGAGGGAATCCTGGTTAGTTTCTTTTCCTACGCGACTTGTGTCCCTAGCTGGGATTGACCTCTGTCCTCCAATGATGTGCCTGTACCTCCAGGCCTTGTGTCCCTATCTGGGATTGACCTCTGTCTTCGAATGATGTGCCTGTTCCTCCAGGCCTTGTGTTCCCACAAGTGTTTTTTTTTTTTTATTAACCCTTTTTATTAAGAACAAATATATACATAAACATGTCAATGCGTGAGTAGCTGTCGTGCGGGTGAGAGTAGAACGTATAGTTTCTTGAACATGGATATCTAGAGCGCCATACATCCACGAGGCCCAGGCTATTCATAAGGGTCCTCAGGGATTTCCTGGCCTGTTTAGAATCAGTTCTTCACCCAGCTGAGTTGTCCAGGTTGGGCTGAAGAGTAATATTGGAATCTCCCCCTATAATGCATAAGCCTTCCTGCACATTAGTTAAACGTGTGTTTAACGAGGAATAAAACTACTCTTTATGCAACTTGGGTCCATAAACTGATACAAGGGTGAGCAATTCCCCTCCCACCGAGATGAGCAGCATAAGATAACGCCCCTCCGGGTCTGGCACACACTGTTTAAGTTCAAAATGGAAATCTTTATGTATCAACATACCCACCCCGGAATATAACTAATAATAATGACTAAGCCGCGACGAGTAGGAGGGCTGCCGCGGTGGGCACGGAAGCCCGGGCCAAAGGCCCGGGTGGAGCTGCCGCAGGTGCGGATCTTGGTGGTAGTAGCAAATATTCAAACGAGAACTTTGAAGGCCGAAGTGGAGAAGGGTTACATGTGAACAGCAGTTCAACATGGGTCAGCCGGTCCTAAGAGATAGGCGAGCGCCGTTCGGAAGGGACGGGCGATGGCCTCCGTCGTCCTCGGCTGATCGAAAGGGAGTCGGGTTCAGATCCCCGAACCCGGAGTGGCGGAGATTCGGCGCTGGGCTCTTCCCTCTTCACTCGCCGTTACTGAGGGAATCCTGGTTAGTTTCTTTTCCTACGCGGCTTGTGTCCCTAGCTGGGATTGACCTCTGTCCTCCAATGATGTGCCTGTTCATCCAGACCTTGTGTTCCCACGCGTATTCTTATTTCTGAGAGATTTTCCGATTCCTTTGTCATCAGCTAAAGTGCATAAGATGCGTTGATGAATAGTTTTGAAGATGACACATCTGGCTTTATAGATGATACGGAAGTGGACGGGTAGCCAATGTAACTCTTTCAGAATGGGAGATATGTGGTCTCTCTTTCTTGCGCCTGTTAGTAATCGGGCTGCTGAATTTTGAACCATCTGTAGTGGTTTGGAATAGGATGAGGGCAGACCTAGCAATAGGGAACTGCAGTAGTCTAATTTCGCAAAAATGACTGCTTCGATGATCGTTCTGAATTCTTGAGCATGGAAAAGAGGTCTTATCCTCTTCCGAACCTGGAGTTTATAGAAGCAGTCTTTGGTTGTTTTGTTGATATGTGCCTTGAAGTTTAGCCGGTTGTCTATTATCACTCCTAAGTCTCTAACTTGTGTGGTAGGTAGGTTGGTGGGAAGAGTAGTGTTGGAGATATTGTTTTCAGGAGAGATGAGTAGGATTTCTGTCTTGGATGAGTTTAAGATGAGGTGTAGGTTGTTTACTACTTGTTTGATTTTCTGGTGGCATGTTTCCCAGTACTCAAGAGTTTTACAGTATGTGTCTTTGATAGGGATGATGATTTCAATATCATCTGCGTAAAGGAAGTACTTTAGATTGAGGTCGGTAAGAAGTTGGCAGAGAGGAAGAAGATAGATATTAAATAGGGTCGGAGACAATGAAGAACCTTGAGGGACTCCTATGACAGAGTCAAATCTTGAGGATTCCTTGTTTTGGAGTTTAACTTTGTAACCTCTGTAATTGAGAAACGTTTTGAACCAGGATAGGACGGTGCCGCTGATTCCTATGGACGAAAGCTGGTTTAGGAGAATGGCGTGGTTGACCGTGTCAAACGCTGCGGAAAGGTCTAACAAGATCAATAGGAAAGAGTTTCCTTTGTCGAGGCCCATTAAGATATAATATTATATCTTATAGTTGTGGTTTGGATCATATTCTTTAGGTGAAGACGGTTGTCTATAATTACTCCCAGGTCTCTCACATGGTTGTGGGTGAGAAGGTGTTTGTGATGGATCTGAGATGGGAGGTTTTCTTGCTTGTAGGAAATGAAGAGGAGTTTAGTTTTAGAGGCATTGAGGACCAGGTTACACTGTTGAGGAGATTAGTGGTGGCTTGTAAGCTGTTGTTCCAAAGTGCGATGGCTTTGTTAATAGATTCTGTTATGGGAATAAGAATCTGAACATCGTCTGCATAGATGTAGTGAATGAGGTTAAGACTACTTAACAGTTGGCAAAGGGGAAGGAGGAAACGGCGGGGGAAACGGCAAAGCTGCTGCCAGGGGGGGCTATAACACGCGCCGCCGGAGCGGCGGGCCACCTGCCCCCCCTGGGCCTTCCCAGCCGACACGGAGCCGGTTGCGGCGCTCCGCCGCGGAGGAAATGCGCCCTGCGGCCGTCCGGGAGGCGTTCCCCGCCCCCCCGCGAAAGGGGTGGGGGATCCGCCGAAACCCCGGTCCCACCGAACCCGCCGGGTTCAATCCTCCAGGCGGACTGCACGCACCCCACCCGTTTAAACTCTTAACGGTTTCCCGCCCTTTTGAACTCGCTCTTGAAAGTTGTTTTCAACTTTCCCTTACGTACTTATTGATTTTATTGCTTTACTTTATTTTTTTTATTCCTGGACGGGGCCGGGGCCGTCCGGGGAGGCGTTCCCCGCCCCCCCGCGAAAGGGGTGGGGGATCCGCCGAAACCCCGGTCCCACCGAACCCGCCGGGTTCAATCCTCCAGGTGGACTGCACGCACCTCACCCGTTTAACTCTTAACGGTTTCCCGCCCTTTTGAACTCGCTCTTGAAAGTTGTTTTCAACTTTCCCTTACGTACTTATTGATTTTATTGCTTTACTTTATTTTTTTTTATTCCTGGACGGGGCCGGGGCCGCGGACTGCACGCACCCCACCCGTTTAACTCTTAACGGTTTTCCCGCCCTTTTGAACTCGCTCTTGAAAGTTGTTTTCAACTTTCCCTTACGTACTTATTGATTTTATTGCTTTACTTTATTTTTTTTATTCCTGGACGGGCCGGGGCCGTCCGGGAGGCGTTTCCCCGCCCCCCCGCGAAAGGGGTGGGGGATCCGCCGAAACCCCGGTCCCACCGAACCCGCCGGGTTGAATCCTCCAGGTGGACTGCACGCACCTCACCCGTTTAACTCTTAACGGTTTCCCGCCCTTTTGAACTCGCTCTTGAAAGTTGTTTCAACTTTCCCTTACGTACTTATTGATTTTATTGCTTTACTTTATTTTTTTTATTCCTGGACGGGGCCGGGGCCGCGGACTGCACGCACCCCACCCGTTTAACTCTTAACGGTTTCCCGCCCTTTTGAACTCGCTCTTGAAAGTTGTTTTCAACTTTCCCTTACGTACTTATTGATTTTATTGCTTTACTTTATTTTTTTATTCCTGGACGGGGCCGGGGCCGCGGACTGCACGCACCCCACACGTTTAACTCTTAACGGTTTCCCGCCCTTTTGAACTCGCTCTTGAAAGTTGTTTTCAACTTTCCCTTACGTACTTATTGATTTTATTGCTTTACTTTATTTTTTTTATTCCTGGACGGGGCCGGGGCCGTCCGGGAGGCGTTCCCCGCCCCCCCGCGAAAGGGGTGGGGGATCCGCCGAAACCCCGGTCCCACCGAACCTGCCGGGTTCAATCCTCCAGGCGGACTGCACGCACCCCACCCGTTTAACTCTTAACGGTTTCCCGCCCTTTTGAACTCGGTCTTGAAGTTGTTTTCAACTTTCCCTTACGTACTTATTGATTTTATTGATTTACTTTATTTTTTTATTCCTGGCCGGGGCCGTCCGGGAGGCGTTCCCTGCCCCCCTGAGAAAGGGGTGGGGGATCCGCCGAAACCCCGGTCCCACCGAACCCGCCGGGTTGAATCCTCCAGGTGGACTGCACGCACCTCACCCGTTTAACTCTTAACGGTTTCCCGCCCTTTTGAACTCGCTCTTGAAAAGTTGTTTTCAACTTTCCCTTACGTACTTATTGATTTTATTTATTATACCGGCATTGCATCCTCTGTAGGCTTCCCTGGTGGGTCTTGTGCATTTGAATAAACGAAGAGGAATTTGTAGGTCGATTATGGTGTGTTGGTGAATGATTTCTTATATCAAGGTGATGGATTTGTAAATGACTCTGAACTGAATTGGTAACCAGTGGAGGTCTTTTAGGACTGGGGAAATGTGGCCTCCTTTCCTAGTGTTTGTTAGTAGACGGGCTGCTGCGTTTTCAACCATTTGGAGTGGTTTTGTGTATGAGGAAGGGAGTCCAAGTAATGTAGAGTTGCAGTAGTAGAAAATGAGGGCTTGGAGGATGGTTCTGAAGTCTTTGGCGTGGAAGAGTGGTCTTATCCTTTTTAAACTTGCAGTTTATAGAAGCAGTCTTTGGTGGTTTTATTGATATGGGATTTCAAGTTCAGTTAATTGTCGATTAGCACACCTAGATCCCTCACATGAGTAGTTTGTAGGTTGGTTGGGAGACAAGCTGTGAGATTGTTGTCAGGAGTTATGAGTAATACTTCAGTTTTAGAGGAGTTTAGTACCAGATTTAGGCTTTTGAGGAGGCTTTTGATTTCTAGGTGACAGGAATCCCAGTATTCGAGGGTTTTTGTGTATGATTCTTTGATGGGGATCAGGATCTGGATGTCGTCTGCATAGAGAAAGTGTATTAAATTGAGGTTGGTAAGGAGTCGGCAGAGTGGTAGGAGGTAAATATTAAAGAGTTTAGGGGATAAAGAGGAACCTTGTGGGACTCCGATGGCCGAGTCGTGGCGTGGTGATTCTTTGTTCTGGATTTTTACCTTATAACCTCTGTTGGTTAGCAACAATTTGAACCAGGCGAGCGCCAATCCAGAGATTCCGATTGCTACTAGCTGTTTTATCGGTCTCGTGCCAGTATTCAGCCTTACACGGAGTTTACCACCCGCTTTGGGCTGATTTCCCAAAGAACCCGACTCAGAGAAGACCCGGTCCCGGCGCGCCGGGGGCCACTACCGGCCTAACACCGTCCGCGGGCTGATCCTCCATCAGAAGGACTTGGGCCCCCGAGCGGCGCTGGGGAGGCGGTCTTCCGTATGCCACATTTCCCGCGCCCGCCGGACAGGCGGGGATTCGGCGCTGGGCTCTTCCCTCTTCACTCGCCGTTACTGAGGGAATCCTGGTTAGTTTCTTTTCCTCCACAGCTTGTGTCCCTAGGTGGTCCCTGCGGGTCGGTACGGCAAGAGCGGTATTCAAACAGCAAGCACTGGGGTATGAAAATACAGACCCCTGTGTACTTACTTGGTAGAGGTTTTGCTAGGAGTAAGAATTTGTTGAGGATAATGTCAGTTTCTTAATAAGATCTCATGCTTTGACTGTTGAGGAGATTAGTGATGGCTTGTAAGCTGTTGTTCCAAAGTGCGATGGCTTTGTTAATAGATTCTGTTATGGGAATAAGAATCTGAACATCGTCTGCATAGATGTAGTGAATGAGGTTAAGACTAGTTAACAGTTGGCAAAGGGAAGGAGGAAACGGCGGGGGGAGGAACGGCGAAGCTGCTGCCAGGGGGGGCTATAACACGCGCCGCCGGAGCAGCGGGCCACCTGTATATAACAATATATACAGCTTCTGAGCAGAGAATTTATTGATGGTGCGTGTTAGGTGGAGTTCGGGAAGGCTTGCCTGAAAAGCCATGTCTTGAGTCTTTCCAGAAAGGTTAGGAGGCGAGGTTCATTTCTGAGATCTCCCCGTGTACAACATTTTGAATTAACATGCCACTTTATATTGTATGCGATATTGGATGGACATGCACAGCATTCCAGGTCAAACCCTTTAGAGACGTCAAGCCTCGACAGACAAAGTAAAGAGTAAGAAATTGTTGAACTTGGAGGTGGACCCTTGTCCGGGGGAAACGGCGAAGCTGCTGCCGGGGGGGGGGGGGGGCAATAACACGCGCCGGAGCCGGTATTTACTCTTAGATGGAGTTTACCACCCACTTTGGCCTGCATTCCCAAACAAACAGACTACGAGAAAACCCGGTCCCGGCGCGCCGGGGGCCGCTACCGGCCTAACACTGTCCGCGGGCTGAGGCTTGATGAGAAGGACTTGGGCCCCCCGAGCGGCGCCAGAGAGGCGATCTTCCGTACGCCACATTTCCCGCGCCCGCCGGACGAGCGGGGATTCGGCGCTGGGCTCTTCCCTCTTCACTCGCCGTTACGGAGGGAATCCTGGTTAGTTTCTTTTCCTCCGCGGCTTGTGTCCATAGGTGGGATTGACCTCTGTCCTAGAATGATGTGCCTCTTCATCCAGGCCTAGTGTTCCTACTGGTGTTTTAAGTCCATTGCTATGCCTGCCTGTTCATCCAGACCTTGTGTTCCCACACGTATTATTATTTCTGAGAGATCTTCCAATTCCTTTGTCATTTTCTGAAGTGCATAAGTAGGGTAGCTAAATGAGGAGAATATTGGAGGGGCGAAGTTCCATATTCAAAGCTGAGTAGCTGTACTTATCTAGTGAAAGTTTGAAGGATCAGGGAAGGCTTGTAAGAATAGCCAAGTTTGTTAATAGATTCTGTTATGGGAATAAGAATCTGAACATCGTCTGCATAGATGTAGTGAATGAGGTTAAGACAAGTTAACAGTTGCCAAAGGGGAAGGAGGAAACGCCGGGAGGGGGGGCCTATAACACGCGCCGCCGGAGCAGCGGGCCACCTGCCCCCCCTGGGCCTTCCCAGCCGACCCGTTGCCGGTCGCGGCGCACCGCCGCGGGAGGAAATGCCGCCCTGCGGGGGCCGGGGGCCGTCCGGGAGGCGTTCCCCGCCCCTCCCCCCACCCCCCGCGAAAGGGGTGGGGGTGGGGGATCCGCCGAAACCCCGGTCCGACCGAACCCGCCGGGTTGAATCCTGCGGGCGGACTGCACAGACCCCACCCATTTACCTCTTTACAATTTCACGCCCTCTTGAACTCCCTCTTCAAAGTTGTTTTCAACTTTCCCTTGCGGTACTTACTTATTTATTTTATTTATTTAAGGTTTTTATACCGGCATTCATGAAATCGTTCACATGATGTCGCTTTACAGAAAACAGGGGTGCAAAAGAAAACAACCTATAACATAAATACACGTGGTGAAGAGATGCAGTTACAATTAACTGGGGCTATGAACTGGGAGTGTAAGAAATAAAGAGGGATAGAGGATGTTAATTATATACATGTGTAGAATATAAAAATATACAAGAGTACATTACAAATATGGCGTCCAATATATACAGCTTCTGAGCTGAGAATTTATTGATGGTGTGTGTTAGGTGCAGTTCGGGAAGGCTTGCCTGAAAAGCCATGTCTTGAGTCTTTTCCGAAAGGTTAGGAGGCAAGGTTCATTTCTGAGATCTGGGGGGATGGAGTTCCATAACGGTGGACCTGCTGTGGAAAGGGCTCAATCTCTAAAGGTGCTGTGATAAGTGGTTTTGGAGGGTGGAACAAGGAGGCATCCTCTGTAGGCTTCCCTGGTCGGTCTTGTGCATTTGTATAACGGAGAGGAATTTGTAGGTCGATATGGTGTGTTGGTGAAAGATTTTGTATATCAAGGTGATGGATTTGTAAATGACTCTGAACTGAATTGGTAACCAGTGGAGGTCTTTTAGGACTGGGGAAATGTGGTCTCTTTTCCTAGTGTTTGTTAGTAGACGGGCTGCTTGCGTTTTGAACCATTTGGAGTGGTTTTGTGTATGAGGAAGGGAGTCCAAGAAATGCTAGAGTTGCAGTAGTCTAATTTGGAGAAAATGAGGGCTTGGAGGATCCTGGTTAGTGTCTTTTCCTCCGCGGCTTGTGTCCCTAGCTGTGATTGAACTCTGTCCTCGAATGATGTGCCTCTTCATCCCGGCCTTGTGTTCCCACAAGTGTTTTAACTCCGTTGCTGTGCCCGTTCCTGCAGGCCTTGTGTTCCTCTGGGGATAGGGAAATACATACAGTACCTGAGTGTAAGCAAGTATGATTTGCATTGAATACAAGAATTGTCCAGTATATAAAAATGACAAATAAATATAAAAATAAATGAAGTGCTATAAACTTTTAAAAAAGAATATAAATCCATAAAAAAAAAATTGTACTATCCGAGTATCAGTGTTCATCCATGTTCCTACTGGTGTTTTTAACTCCATTGCTGTGCCTGCCCTGTTCATCCAGGCCTTGTGTTCCCACAGGTGTTTTAACTCAGTGGCGGTGCCTGTTCATCCAGGCCTTGTGTTCTCTGGGGATAGGGAAATACCTACAGTACCTGAGTGTAATCAAGTCTGACGTGCTAGAAACGTTTTCGAATAAGAATATAAATACATTAAAAAAAACACATAATTACTATCCGAGTATCCGTGTTCATCCAGGCCTTGTGTTCCCACAGGTGTTTTAACTCAGTGGCGGTGCCTGTTCATCCAGGCCTTGTGTTCCTCTGGGGATAGGGAAATACCTACAGTACCTGAGTGTAATCAAGTATGACGTGCTAGAAACGTTTTCGAATAAGAATATAAATACATAAAAAACACATAATTACTATCCGAGTATCCGTGTTCATCCAGGCCTTGTGTTCCCACAGGTGTTTTAACTCAGTTGCTGTGCCCATTCTTCCGGGCCTTGTGTTCCCACAGGTGTTTTAACTCAGTGGCGGTGCCTGTTCATCCAGGCCTTGTGTTCCCACAGGTGTTTTTAACTCAGTGGCTGTGCCTGTTCATCCAGGCCTTGTGTTCCCACAAGTGTTTTAACCTGGTTTGCTGTGCCTGTTCATGCAGGCCTTGTGTCCCTAGCTGGAATTGACCTCTGTCCTCGAATGATGTACCTGTTCATCCAGGCCTTGTGTTCCCACACGTATTCTTATTTGTGAGAGATCCTAGGCTCCAATTCGTTTGTCATCAGCTGAAGTGCGTAAGTACAGTCTGAATTCACTAGACGCCAACGGAATTCACTAGACGCCAACGATATTCACTGGACGCCAATGTAAACACCGGGTACACACAACTCTAGGGGTGGACCCGTTCCCAGGGAGTCCTTCCCTGAACAAGCATGAGGGTGGAGGTGGGCTTTACTGCACACCCACCTGACGGACCATGCCCATACCGCTGCCAATATTCTAGCATGCATCAGAAAGATGCTGGCGAGCTACCAGTGTTTTAACCTAGTTCCTGTGCCTGTTCATGCAGGCCTTGTGTCCATAGCTGGGATTGACCTCTGTCCTCGAAGGGAAGTGCCTGTTCATACCAGGCCCTTGTGTTCCTACTGCTGTTTTAACTCCATTGCTGTGCCTGCCTGTTCATCCAGACCTTGTGTTCCCACACGTATTCTTATTTCTGAGAGATCCTCCCAATTCCTTTGTCATCTGCTGAAGTGCGTAAGTACCGTCTGAATTCACTAGACGCCAACGGAATTCACTAGACGCCAACGATATTCACTGGACGCCAATGTAAACACCGGGTACACACAACTCTAGGGGTGGACCCTTTCCAGGGAGTACTTCCCTGCACAAAGGAAAGGGAACTCTCTCCTGGGCCAATTGATAAGAAAACCACAATTCTGCAGCCAAAAATAGGCTGGAAATCCTTCCCCATTGACTTTAATGGGCGACATATGTACATATACCCAACTCATTAGATTTTTTTTATGTCCATATTGGCCGCAAGTGGGACCCCCTTTCGGACATAAGAAATATGAACATAAAATTTTGCTCTGCACATCCCTATCCACTAGTGAACTTAAAAGGGTCTCGGTGTTGTGGGATTTCAGAAAGCCATATTGCGATGGAAAAAGCAGCTGATGTTCTTCTAAATGGTCCATAAGCTGCCGATTGACCACTTTTTCTATTAATTTAGCCAGAAAAGGCAGAATGGAAATTGGTCTATAATTTGCTAGGACTTCCGGATCCAAATTGACTTTTTTCAAAATGGGCTTTACTATTGCGCGTTTCAGATTGTCTGGGACTATACCTTCTTCTAATGATAGATTAATCAGATCGGCCAATGGTTTTGCTTATGATATCTTGCACGGCCTTCAGATGGTTAATAGGCATTTTGTCCATAGGATGGTTGGCAGGTGTCATTTTTTAAATTAAATTTACTATTTCTAGTGATGAAACTAAATCAAAAGTTGCCCAGTTAACCGAAGGGTTGCTGGGTAGAATGATATTTTGTGGGGCCTGCAGATTTAGATCTTTTAATACAACTTGGATTTTTTCTTTAAAAAAAGAAGCAAATTCATTGCTCTTATTCTTTGGATTATTACCCCAAGTAGGCAAGTTGCCTCTGGAATTAGTAAGTTCTGAAACGTATTGGAACAAGATCCTCGGGTTAAACTGAAATTTGTGAATTCTCTCGGAATAGAAATTGCGTTTGGCAGTATTAATTGATTCTCTATAATTGTGTAGAGCTGCTCTATAATTTGGTTGTGATGTATCGTCCCGAAGTTTCCTCCAGATTCTTTCCACTTTCCTTACTCCTTTTTTAAGTTCTTTTAAATGAGGGGAAAACCAAGGAGCTCTATATTTACCTTGGAGAGGAATCCATTTTTTAATAGTGGGACATAATTTGTTTGCTAGCTCAGACATGAGTTGCTAGCTCAGACATGAGTTGACTGCATCCAAGGTGTTGGATCTATCTAATGATGTCATGGCTTCTGGAAAGTTAGCAATTAAATCCTCGCTGGTACATGCCTTTTTAACTTCAATTTCTATTTTTCCATTTGATATAATTTTGGTCTGGGGCCTTTTTAGAGAAAGTGCTGCAGTAATTAAATAATGGTCTGACCATGGTACAGGCAAAGTACTAGGTACTGCATTAGCCTTAAGGGCGTCATTTATAAACACCAAGTCCAAAGTATGTCCCGCTCTGTGGGTGGGGGCATTAATTAGCTGTACAAAACCTAATGCTTCTAACGTATTTAGAAATGAATCACAGCTGGCTGAACGTGGCAACAAGTCCACGTGAAAATTAAAATCGCCCATAATAATTGTTGGAACCTTGGTATCCATCATAGATGAGAACACTCTATGAGGGGGGGAGCAATTATGCTCTAATAAACCCGGAGGTGTATATACCAGGCAAATTTGTAATAAGCTTGATTTAAATATAGCGCGCCTCTTCAGTGTATTTAAAGGGCAAGTAGCAAGAAGTGCTCCTGGCCCATCAGAACACAGCTGATCATCATTTCCTGGTTTAGCCCTATTTAAGTTGGCTGTGTCTTTTTCTTCTCCTGCTTTGACGGTTTCATTTTAATGTTCCTGATGTCCTTTGACCATGCCTTCAGATGTCTTCATGTTCCTGATGTCCTTCATCCGTGCCTCTAGATGTCTCCATATTCCTGATGTCCTTCGTCCGTGCTTCCTGATGCCTTTGTCTTCACCTCTGCCTGCAGTTCCTTGGTTCCTGAAGGTCCATGACCAGCCCACGGGCAGGCTGTGTAGGGCGCCTCATGGCACATTGCCATCTTCACCTTCGCAGTGCAAACCTCCGGAAGACTTCTGCTTGTCTCTTGAGTTTTGAACCCCGAGTTGTCTGAGAATCCTGTAGTTGTATTTGGAGCTTGAATCTTGTCTCAGTCTTTGGAGCCCCTTGCATTGTATCCATCCATGCCAAAGACTCTGTTTGAACCTGCTCCATTCAGCGTGGTCCGCGACCAGCCACAGGCAGCTGTGTAGGGCATGCCCTGGTGCAGGCCTCTTTGGGATCTTCACCATGTTCCAGTCTCATCTATTTCACACCTCGTCTAGAGCCTGCTTCGAGCCCAGCATGGTCTGCGACCAGCCCCGCGGGTGGGCTTTGTAGGGTGCGCTGCGTCGCAGTCTCAACCCAGTACTTGCTCTTGCTCCTGTATACTTTTGTCTGCTGTACCTTGTTCCTGAACCTTCGTCCAAAAGTCTTTCAAGAGTCTTTGCCTATGTCTATGTCCAAGAGTCTTTGCCTATGTCTACGTCCAAGAGTCTTCCATGTTCTAAGGCCTCTGTTTGCCCTTGTCCTCTGCTGGCCTGCCACCTATTGCCGTTACCCAGCAGCAGGTCTGAAAGGGCTTGGAACGGTCCGAGGACTGTTCATTGACCAACATTGCGTTGCTGGTCTTCTTGGGGCTTGCAGGTCCGGTAGAGGGTCGGACCTTCAGTCTCCTTGTCTCCGCTCCAGCCTTCTTCGGTTTCTTTTTTGCCCGTGCTTGCATTGGCTTACCTCTCGCTGCACTCTCGGAGCTCCTCCCTCAGTGGCATGGCAATCCAAGGACTCACATTTCCCGTCAGAAGCAACCACGCCTCCGCGCTTGCATTGGCTTACCTCTCGCTGCACTCTCGGAGCTCCTCCCTCAGTGGCATGGCAATCCAAGGACTCACATTTCCCGTCAGAAGCAACCACGCCTCCGCGCTTGCAACACATCCACTCCTCTCTTTGTAAAGAAATATTTCCTAAAATTATTCCTGAGTCTACCTCCTTTCCCTCTAACCCTAGAGCAGCAGCATGAGCAGTTTCCTCCCCCACCAAAGTCATGTTACCCAGAAAGAAGCATCTCTCTTGATAGAAGTCATAGCTAAAGCAGCTGGCAGGAGAGACTCTTTGCCCACCATCCCAGCACAACTATCTGTGACATGCTATCTCGCACAACCCATCAAGGATATGGGTACCGATGCCCTAGCATATAGTGCAGACCTAGCCAATGAGGCTCAGCACTATCTTTGTTTCCCAACAACCAGTGTTCCCAGTGAAGTGCTCACTGCAGACATAGAAAGGTTCACTTTCAGGAAGTTCTGGCAGGGGAAAGTTTCTGTCAGGGCAAGCAGATACATGAGATGATGAGGAGGAAGGGCCACATAGCAAAGCAGGATGAGTGATGGGTGAGCACATACAGGCAACTCCGGGGTTCTGGCTGCAGTTCTGGCTCCTGGCCCGATCCTGGTCTGGCCTATCACTGCTTCCATCTCCATTTGTTGGGGCCTGGGCTTCCCGTGAGCCACTCTTTGCCTGAATCACTGCTGGCGGGGCCTTGGGCTCCCTGTTATCCAGGGTTTCACTTCCAGCTCTGCTCTTCCCAAGCAAATAATTTTAGTAGCTTCTGTGTGACATCATGCATTGGCATGCACAGACATATCATGATATGTACCTGGAACCTCTGATATTTAATTATAGAGAGAGGTAGCAAACATACAGTTGTGACATCATACGTACATATATGGATATAGATAGATATAGATATAGCTGCAGTCTGTAGGTAGATAGATATAGATAGATAAATAGAACTAGATATATAGATGTATTTTTCTTTAACTGTAACTGGATGTTGAGTGAAGCACTGCATGTACTTTGATAGTACAGCTTAATCCTGTGGCCTATGGAGATGGAGATGAGACTGACATAAGTTGAGGGCCAGGAAGGGGATGAGAAGTATGCCTGAACAGAAAACCAACATGGAGTAAGGAAAATGTGTCCCAGAATCCCCTGGTTTTCTTAGCCTGCCTTGGCTATATGAACTCTAAGTGACTCATTGAGAATGATTTGCAGAATTTCCAGAACAGGCAGTAAAGCTAAGGTGAGGCCTATTCATAGGGTCAAACAAAGCAAAAACCAATGGCAGGAACTTAACAAAGGAGAAACCATTGGCGGGACCTTCAGGCTATATGAACACTACAGAGGCACCATTCTCAGGGGTTTCTATAAACACAGCCACAGATGTGTCAATTACCTTGACCAGCAAGATTCCAACAGAACAAAAGACTATCCAAAGAGTGATGGTAAATGGGCTCCATCTTGGAGAAATATTCAGGGTTAGCTAGGGATGATCGTATCATGCTGTTGACATGACAACCTGTTGTAATGATTCTTTGGCAGTCACGCAATGCCGTCTATAAAAGAAGGATCACTTCCTGTATACGATGAGATGCTGGTGGTCTGTTGTCAGAAGGCCACAGCACCAGCATCTACCAAGAATACTTATATTGTTCAATAAAAAAAGTATGCTTTCAATAAAACTCTAAGTGTTCTTGTCTCCCTGGCCATAAACGTCATAAAAAATGGCGTGGCGCTTAACAGGGAAAAATGAAATTGTGTTTCTATATAAATAAAAATGTAAAGTAGTTTGGACGTAATCGATAATCTCAGAAACTACTGCACCAATTGCTTTCAAATTTGGGCACAACCTTGCTTTCACTTTCGTCAAGGTTCTTCTATATCTAGATTACATAGATGTCACACGGTTACAGATAAAAACATGTTTTTACATGTGTGTGGGGAAAACAGTGACATCTGATGGACAGACATGCAACTCACGCTATCTACCTGGGGAAATGAAGCTGCTGTACTGCGCATGCGCGGGCGGGAGCGCACGTCGGGCACAGCGGGACCAACATAGCGCTGGGAGGAGCAGCAGCGGTGGCGATATCAGGCGTGGTGGTGTCGGCCAGCCGAACTTCGACACCTGGGAGGAGCTGTGGCGGCGATCCTCGTTGACCTCGTGTCTTCGGGAGTGAGCCATGCAGAACCGCACAAGAGGGAGAGGGATGGAGGGAGAGGGATCAGCTGGGAGGGCATTGTGAGCGGGAGGGGATCAGAGTCAGGGAAGGAGATTCAGAGAGGGTGGGCTGTCACTGACGAAAGGGTAGGGAGTAGGCGGGGAGAGGTGACAGTGAGGGGAGGGAGAATGAAGGGGGCGGTGAGTGTCAGGGAGAGGGGAGAGACACAGAGGGGAGAGGTGAGTGTGAGGGGTGAGAGTTGGAGTGAGGACAGGGAGTGAAGAGGGGGTTAGTGACCAAAGGTTAGTGAGGGGACAGAGTTGGAGTGGGGACAGGGGGAGGAAAGGGGGTGAGTGACCAAGGGGGAGGACGATGTGTGACTGAGGTATATGAGCAAGGGGAAGGGGGAGGGGGGGGGGAAAGAACCTGACTCTGCCACTGCATCGCGTGGCTGGCCACCGCTAGTTGATTATATAATGAAGAGTTTTGTACAATAATCTTCTACAGGCCACAAGATTTCCCCTGCTCTCCTTGAAGACAGGGATAGGAAATGCATTTCAGCATTAACCAGTTAAGTCCCTTTGATTCTCTCCTTCCATCTGAACCTCCCATGTTTTGGTGCTAAATAGAGCTGCTTGGTAACCCTGCATGACAATGTGCAGCCACCCTGCACGGGCCAATCACCCCCTGAGGGCTCTGGGCAGCTGCATAATAGGTAAATGCATACATTTCATTTCTCTGTGTGTGTGAATTGTTTGCACACCTAAGGGTATATGAATGTGCATAAAAATGGAAACATCGGACATTACATTTTTATTTATTTATTAACTTTTTTATGCCGACATTCGTGGGGCACATCATGCCAGTTTACAATATAACTGAAGGAGGGAAATAAAAAAAACCAGGGTGGGGGGAGGGGAGAAGCTGAGAAGAGAGAAGAACGAGCAAAGGGGAGAAAAAAGGATACAGGCAGAAAAATGCTTTTGCATGCTTAAAGTAATCAAAAGAAATACAACAGCATGAAAAAATAAATAACGCTATAAATAAAGGGAAGACAAAACAAGATGAACTCAGTTTTCTGAGCTTACTCTGGTACTAAATAAGGTGTTTCTGTGAAAATAAGTCGCTCTATTTCAGCATTTCACCTTCTAGGACTTTCTCCACCAACTGCTGGTATTTTTTAATTTTCTCATAGTCTTTCTTTCTTTCTTTTTACAACTATGCACAGTTTCAAAATGAATGATATTTTACTTCTATAATCCTGTCTAAACTTTTTCAAATCTAAACTTAATCATTTTAAAAAACTTTATGGAAACAGGTTCTGGGTGTGCAGGAAAGAATTCTTTATTATTCATCTTCTCCTCTTTTGTTTTATTTTGTTTTTTTCCTACTAAATTTCATTTTTTCTTTATTTTTGTATATGCTTTAGCATGCATAAAACTATTTATAAGAACATAAGAACATGTCATACTGGGTCAGACCAAGGGTCCATCAAGCCCAGCATCCTGTTTCCAACAGTGGCCAATCCAGGCCATAAGATCCTGGCAATA
This sequence comes from Rhinatrema bivittatum, assembly GCF_901001135.1. Taxonomy (NCBI): domain Eukaryota; kingdom Metazoa; phylum Chordata; class Amphibia; order Gymnophiona; family Rhinatrematidae; genus Rhinatrema; species Rhinatrema bivittatum. The sequence goes on along the minus strand of NC_042633.1, from coordinate 117,446 downwards.
CCCAAACACTAAGTCTATTCCATGTAACCATTGCTAATGGCAGTGGCTATTCTCTCAGGGGCAGATTTTAAAAACTTGCGTGAGCGCGTACTTTTGTTCGCGCAGCAGGCGCGAACAAAAGTACGCTGGATTTTATAAGATATGCGCGTAGCCGCGCGTATCTTATAAAATCCGGGGTCGGCGCGCACAAGGGGGTGCACATTTGTGCAACCTGCGCGCGCTGAGCCCAGCGCACGCTGCCTGTTCCCTCCGAGGCCGCACCAATTTCGGAGCGGCCTCGGAGAGAACTTTCTTTCGCCCTCCCCCCCACCTTCCCCTCCCTTCCCCTACCTAACCCACCCCCCGGCCCTTATCTAAACCCCCCCTTACCTTTGTTGGCAAAGTTACGCCTGCTGAAAGCAGGCGTAACTTTGCGCGCGTCGACCGGCTGCCCCGTTCCGTGGTCCGGTCCCGGGGGCTGTTCTGGAGGCCACGGCCATGCCCCCGGAACGCCCCCGGGCCGAAACCACGCCCACGTCGCCGCCCCGAAACGCCACACCCCGCCCCCTAAACGCCGCGTTATCCCGACATGCCCCCCGACACGCCCCCGACAGGAAGCCCCGGGACTTACGCGTGTCCCGGGGCTTTACGCGCGCCGGCGGCCTCTGCAAAATAGGCGCGCCAGCGCGCGCGGGCCTTTGAAAATCTGCCCCTCAGTGAACTTAATAGCAGGTAATGGACTTCTCCAAGAACTTATCCAATCCTTTTTTAAACACAGCTATACTAACTGCACAAACCACATCCTCTGGCAACAAATTCCAGAGTTTAATTGTGCGGTGAGTAAAAAAGAACTTTCTCCGATTAGTTTTAAATGTGCCCCATGCTAACTTCATGGAGTGCCCCCTAGTCTTTCTACTATCCGAAAGAGTAAATAACCGATTTCACATCTAACCCGTTTATCCAGTGCTAACTTTAGTGCATGATAAATACTAGAAAAGGTTCTAAATTAATTCCTGTAGTAGCTTTTCTTGAATTTTCTTTTCTAAATTACATTAATTGAATCACCAAATGCTAAGGAAGTTTTCATGGTCATTTCAAAACAAAGCTGAGTAGTAAATCAGGTTCACTCTGCGTGTGCTTTAAGCTATGGGTGTAGCCCTGCTGTTAGGGAATTACTGAAAACATCTCCCTCCTTCTTTTTCAGCTTCATCGTTATCTGAAGAACGTCCACTTTAAGAACAGTCTGGGTGACGAGATCTTTTTTGATGAGAATGGAGACCTCCCCATTGGTTACTATATAATAAATATGGCCAGTCTACGCAATGGGACACGAATGTCTGAGATTGTTTGGGAGTTATAAACCCTTATGCTCCTCAGGGGAGGGGTTTCACCATAGATGAGAAGGCGATTGCGTGGGATGGCGAGTTACTCCAGGTTAGATTTAAGTGACATTATTTATTTATTTATTTGACAGCTTTTCTATACCGACATTAAAGTACACATCATGTCGGTTTACATAATAACAAAAAGGTGGAAATTACAAATAACAGGGGGGGGGGCACAACTGAAAAGGAGGTTCAAAACAGCAAACCTAAAAACTAAGGGGCGGATTTTCAGAGCCCTGCTCGCGTAAATCCGCCCAAAACCGGGCGGATTTACGCGAGCAGGGCCCTGCGCGCCGGGAAGCCTATTTTACATAGGCCTCCCGGCGCTGCGCAGAGCCCCGGGACTTCGCGTAAGTCCCGGGGTTCTCCGAGGGGGGGCGTGTCGGGGGCGGGCCCGGTCGTCGCGGCGTTTCGGGGGCGTGTCGGGCAGCGTTTTGGGGGCGGGTACGGGGTGGCGTGGCTACGGCCCGGGGCGGGTATGGGGGCGTGGCCGCGCCCTCCGGACCCGCCCCCAGGTCGCGGCCCGGCGCGCAGGAGGCCCGCTGGCGCGCGGGGATTTACGCCTCCCTCCGGGAGGCGTAAATCCCCCGACAAAGGGTAAGGGGGGGGTTTAGACAGGGCCGGGCGGGTGGGTTAGGTAGGGGAAGGGAGGGGAAGGTGAGGGGAGGGCAAAGGAAAGTTCCCTCCGAGGCCGCTCCGATTTCGGAGCGGCCTTGGAGGGAACGGGGGTAGGCTGCGCGGCTCGGCGCGCACCGGCTATACAAAATCCATAGCCTTGCGCGCGCCGATCCAGGTTTTTAGCAGATACGCGCGGCTCCGCGCGTATCTACTAAAATCCAGCGTACTTTTGTTTGCGCCTGGAGCGCAAACAAAAGTAGGCTATTCGCGCGCCTTTTAAAATCCGCCCCCTAAGTGAAGGAGAGAAGCAGGATAGACATTAGAACATGATGGAAGGAACTGTTTCCTTGTGATTAGAAGAATGTATAAACGCAATGACCGAAGAAGAGCATATGATCCATCTAATCTGCCTTCTGTCCAATTTATCCAGTCCTACAATTCCCATCTCTCCCTCAGAGATCCAATAGAAACATAGAACACTGCCCCAAATTCTGGTGCTTGATAAAATGACAGAGAAAACAGAATTTCTGAATCTGGATGGGAAGAATAATGCAGGTAATATGTTCAAAGGAACCTGCCATGCAGGGCTCATTCCCTCATCCTGCAGGCTGTCTGTGGACCGATGCTCAGAGGCTTTCCAGCTCATTCTCATCTACCACTGGTTTACATCATCTCCTACACTCAGGGGTAGATTTTTAAAAAGAAGCGCGATCAGCCTACTTTTGCTTGCGCATCAGACTCAAGCAAAAGTACGCTGGATTTTAGTAGATACGCGCGGAGCCGCGCGTATCCACTAAAATCCTGGATCGGCGCGCGCAAGGCTATCGATTTTGTATAGCCTGCGCGCGCCGAGCCACGCTGCCTCCCCCCGTTCCCTCCAAGGCCGCTCCGAAATCGGAGCGGCCTTGGAGGGAACTTTCCTTTGCCCTCCCCTCACCTTCCCCTCCCTTCCCCTACCTAACCCACCCGCCCGGCCCTGTCTACACCCCCCCCCTTACCTTTGTCGGGGGATTTACGCCTCCCGGAGGGAGACGTAAATCCCCGCGCGCCAGCGGGCCTGCTGCGCGCCGGGCCGCGACCTGGGGGCGTAGCCACGCCCCGTACCCGCCCCCAAAACGCTGCCGACACGCCCCCGGAACGCCGCGACGACCGGGCCCGCCCCCCGACACGCCCCCGACACGCCCCCCTCCGAGAACCCCGGGATTAACGCGAGTCCCGGGGCTCTGCGCGCGCCGGGAGGCCTATGTAAAATAGGCTTCCCGGCGCGCAGGGCCCTGCTCGCCTAAATCCGCCCGGTTTTGGGCGGATTTACGCGAGCAGGGCTCTGAAAATCCGCCCCTCAATGCACACAGTGCAATGTTTGGGCTGAGTTCTTTCTACATCTGATACCATTAACCAAGTTCAGAAAGGATTTTGCAACTAAGAGTACATGAGCAGTGAGTGCACGTTAATATAATCTGAACATGGGGGGGGTGACTCACAAAATGGAAGGTGATAACAATTCTGAGAAAATGTCCATTTATAATTTTCAGGTGCTCTAATCACCCAGTGGTAAACTGTTCAATCCCTGGTTATCCTGTTTGGCATTTCTCTCCTGATACCAGGTGTAGGTCACCGATAGAGGGGCCGATGCATTACGAACGTGTAGAAATTAGGCGCTGGTATTGAGCGTCCGTTTTCCTAACGCATGCATATCCACCTTTCCTGGGCACATGATTCAATATGTTAATGAGGTGCCGTGCAATAAAGGACACGCTAGGGATCAATTGTGCGTCCCTAGCACCTCCTTGTCATCGGGTGCCCAGGAGATGTGGCTGTGTGCAATTTAGGAAAACAGACACTCAATTTACGAGCATCCATTTTCCTAACCTGACCACTGTCAAGACTTTTTTTTAACTGATGCTGACTTCTCTGGTCAAAAAAACAGTATTTTCTGCTTTTTTGTGGTAGCCTGGGGTGCGTCAAGATGAAAAGCCAGCTTCGAGTTAAAAGGTGAGCATCAGGCGTACAGTAATTTTTTGCATAGGGAGTGATAGCTAATAGCCTCATCTACATGGCATTTACATATGATAAGCGCTATCAGCTAAGCGCTTGTTTGGACGCGCTAATCCCATTATTACATCAGAAGTTATTCTAGTACCTCCAAAACACGCGTCCAACTGCACGTCAAGCTGTGCACTGCACTGAGCACACTATATTGCATCAGTCTCAGAGAGATGGAGTGAGTTCAGTGTTCATAACTAGACCTTTATCAGGAATGACAGCAGAATGCCTCCTCTCTCCTCCACCCCACCCGATATCTCTGTCTCTCAGCCCCCTCCTACTGGTGCATCCTCTGAGATCCTGAATCTCTGTGTGCTGCCTTCTGCCTCCTGCCTCCCGCTATGCTGTCCTGCATAACATTGGAGATCCACCACACGTTACCCATGATCTGCCTAGCAGTGAGGAACAGGACTCTGTCTCCCATCCTGCATGGCCCAATACAACCCCTACACATTCTGTTGTCCTGTGTTGGGCTGTGAAAGTGGATCTTTGTGATCCATCACATGAGGCATGCTGGCTCCATGGTCTTTTCCTTCTCGGCATGGTGCCACCATCTGGGTGTTCTCTCAGGCCAGCAGGCCCCATTTTGATGAGGAAAGTGTGAGATACTGCAGCTGCAGCATCTTCTTTCCCTCACTACAGTGCCCAATAAGGCTGCTATCCTGAGCTGGCCAGGCCTGCCTTGTGCTCTCTTTGCTCCAGTGCTTTGGTTCCCATCTGGTGATTTCACACCGCAGCGCCCCCATGTGGCGGATCCCAAAGCAGTAGAAGAAACAGGTCACAGACAGATGGACAGGACATGGAAATGAGGCTTTATTAATTCATTTTTAGAAAGAAAACCTAAAAGGAAACTCTGAAAGATAAAAGTAAGCTACAAAAGCATCAAAGGCTGCTGTTTTTATACCCTGACTCTTAGCACCAGAGAAACTATTTAAATGTAATGGAAAGATCAAAGGTTTATTCTCTTACTGCTGATTCAATTTATTAATTTTAAGTGTAACCTGTATAATAACTAGAAACATTGCCTAAGATATTGCCAGATCAACCAGATTGTCTGATTCCAGATTTTAAAAACTTTTCTTTTAATCAAAAAAGGGCTCCTAGCTCTCCACAAATATAACAGGATATGTTTTTGAAATGAAGTTGGCCATAGAGGCAAAAACTCATAATAAAAACTTTTTAAAATATATCCAAAGAAAGAAACCTGTGAGGGAGTCGGTTGGACCATTAGATGACCAAGGGATTAAAGGGGCTCTTAGGGAAGAAAAGGCCATTGCAGAAAGACTAAGAGGTAGATCTTCAAAACATACGCGCGCGCGAACAAAAGTACACCAGATTTTATAAGATCCGCACGTGGCCAAGCGTATCTTATAAAATCCGGGGTCGGCGCGCACAAGGCTGTGCAAAATCGGCAGCTTGCGCGCGCCAAGCCGCGCAGCCTGCCTCCGTTCCCTCCACATCCCCCCACCTTCCCCTCCCTTCCCCTATCTACCCCACCCCCCAGCCCTACCTAAATCCCCCCCTACTTTTGTTGGGCAAGTTACGCCTGCTTGAAGCAGGCGTAACTTGCGCGCGCCGCCCCGGCATCCTACGGCACAGGCCGCAGTGCCGGGGGACTCAGGATCGCCTTCCCGGCCAACCCCGGAACCTTCACCATGCCCCCAGACCTGCCCCGGACCACCCCCTGCCCCCGGACACGCCCCCTCCCACCCCTTTAACGAAGCCCCGGGACTTACGCGTGTCCCGGGGCTTTGCGCGCGCCGGCAGCCTATGCAAAATAGATGCGCCGGCGTGCGAGTGCCCTGCGCGTGTAAATCCGGGAGGATTTACGCACACAGGGGTTTTAAAATCTACCCCTAAATGAATTCTTTGTTTCCGTGTTTACTAATGAGGATGTTGGGGAGATACCAGTTCCGGAGATGGTTTTGAGGGGTGATGAGTCAGACGAACTGAATGAAATCACTGTGAACCTGGAAGATGTAGTAGGCCAGATTGACAAACTAAAGAGTATCAATCACCTGGACCAGATGGTATACATGCTAGGGTACTGAAGGAACTCAAAAATGAAATTTCTGATCTATTAGTTAAAATTTGTAACCTTTCATTAAAATCATCCATTGTACCTGAAGACTGGAGGATGGCCAATGTAACCCCAATATTTAAAAAAGGCTCTAGGGGCGATCCTGGTAACTATAGACCAGTGAGCCTGACTTCAGTGCCGGGAAAAATAGTGGAAACTGTTCTCAAGATCAAAATCGTAAAGCATATAGAAAGACATTGTTTAATGCAACACAGTCAACATGGATATATTCAAGGGAAGTCTTGCCTAACAAATCTGCTTCATTTTTTTTGAAGGGGTTAATAAACATGTGGATAAAGGTGAACCGGTAGATGTAGTGTATTTGGATTTTCAGAAGGCGTTTGACAAAGTCCCTCATGAGAGGCATCCAAGAAAACTAAAAAGTCATGGGATAGGAGTCAATGTCCTTTTGTTGATTACAAACTGGTTAAAAGACAGGAATCAGAGAGTAGAATTAAATGGTCAATTTTCTCAGGGATCTGTACTTGGACCGGTGCTTTTCAATATATATATAAATGATCTGGAAAGGAATACAATGAGTGAGGTTATCAAATTTGCAGATGATACAAAATTATTCAGAGTAGTTAAATCACAAATGGATTGTGATACATTACAGGAGGACCTTGAAAGACTGGAAGATTGGGCATCTATTGGCAGATTAAATTTAATGTGGACAAGTGCAAGGTGTTGCATATAGGGAAAAATAATCCTTGCTGTAGTTACACAAGTTAGAGTTAGCAATCTGCTAGCGTTTGAGGTAGTAGTGGGTGGATCCTTGGGCCGGTGGCAGATGACCACGTCTCCGGGGGAAGATCCCGAGTGGGACCACCGGTCAGGCTCAGAGTATGGAGACAGACACACATTAGTTCTTTTATTAAACAGAGGTGGCAGTAGTGAGCTGGAAGTGCCCGGCTGGGCTGTAGTCCCTAAGAGAATGGAACAGCGATCCTGGATATCTGGGCTGGAGAGAAACTGAATATCGTGAGCAGGCAAGGTATGCAGATTTCATGAACAGAACCTTGATAGTAACACTCACACAATGGTCTCATAGAAGCCCAGGAGCAGGTAAGCAGTAGGCCCTCGAGGAGCGAGTACCTGGTTCCAGGGAAAGCTCTGAGAGAGAGATGGTAACTCACTGGTGTTGTAGGCAGCGATGACTTCCTGGCAGAAGTGGTATTCAGAAGTAAGACAGGGAACGAGGGCCCTCGAGGAGCGAGTACCGGTTCCAGTCTGATCTGAAAAGAAAAAGAGAAACGAGGCCCCCGAGGAGCGGGTACCCCTGGTAAGTCCGTGGAGGCAGAGTAGCTTAGAGCATATGAAGCTGAACAACTCCTTGTCTGTGAGAACTCCTTGCTAACTCGATCTGTTAGCAAAATCTGAGACCTTAAATATCCGGAGCGGATGATGTCACCTCAGGGAAACGCCCCTGAGGTTCGCGCCACTGCTAGTAGATCAGTCGGGGCCACGCCGCACGTGTGCCCTTAGGCCCTTGTGAATCATGTCAGATTGCATCATCAAGCCGCTCCAGGGACGCCGGAGGAAGACGGCAGAGAGACGCCGCGGCAGCCAACCTTCCACTTGAGCAAGAGGGAGCCTCCAAAGAGGTAAGGAGGGCGGGATGGAGACGTCAAGCAGCGACAGTCACAACAGTTAGGTTCTATATTAGGAGCTACCACCCAGGAAAAAGATCTAGGCATCATAGTGGATAGCACATTGAAATCGTCAGCTCATTGTGCTGCAGCAGTCAAAAAAGCAACTCAAAAAAGATATAGTTGCGATGGAGAAGGTACAGAGAAGGGCAGCCAAAATGATAAAGGGGATGGAACAGCTCCCCTATGAGGAAAGGCTGAAGAGGTTAGGGCTGTTCAGCATGGAGAAGAGATGGCTGAGGGGGGATATGATAGAGGTCTTTAGGATCATGAGAGGTCTTGAATGAGTAGATGTGAATCGGTTATTTACACTTTCGAATAATAGAAGGACTAAGGGGCATTCCATGAAGTTAGCAAGTAGCACATTTAAGACTAATTGGAGAAAATCTTTTTCACTCAACGCACAATAAAGCTCTGGAATTTGTTGCCAGAGGATGTGGTTAGTGCAGTTAGTGTAGCTGGGTTCAAAAAAGGTTTGGATAAGTTCTTGGAGGAGAAGTCCATTAATTGCTATTAATCAAGTTTACTTAGGGAATAGCCATTGTTATTAATTGTATCAGTAGTATCTTCTAGGGATGTGAATCGTTTTTCAACGATTAAAATTATCGTTCGATAATTTTAAAATCGTCTTAAATCGTTAAAGAACACGATACAATAGGAATTCTAACGATTTATCGTTAAAAAATCGTTAATCGGGTTAGTGCGCACTAACAGAAAATGATACAAATTGACACTTTTCAGGTCAGTTAGGAATGAATATGTATTCCTATTGGCTGGCTGCCCTCTTATTTATTGATGTTACCAAGGTTCCCACTGAGGTGATGGTTGGGGGGATGGGAAATGGAAACGGTTGGTAGCTTGACAAAAAAAGTAATGTGATCAGTCAATGTCACTAGAACTTGTGCCTATCCCTGATACCAGGAGTGTTGTGATCTTCCTGCACACAGTTCCCTAACCCTGATACCGGGAGTGTTGTGATCTTCCTGCACCCAGTGACCTAACCCTGATACCAGGGGTGTTGTGATCTTCCTGTACTGAGCAGGGATACGGCACTGCGTGCAGGAAGATCACAACACTCCTGGTATCAGGGATACGGCACTGCGTGCAGGAAGATCACAACACTCCCGGTATCAGGGATAGGGCACTGACTGCAGGAAGATCACAACACCCCTGGTATCAGGGATAGGGCACTGTGTGCAGGAAGATCACAACACTCCCGGTATCAGGGTTAGGGCACTGTGTGCAGGAAGATCACAACACTCCCGGTATCAGGGATAGGGCACTGTGTGCAGGAAGATCACAACACTCCCAGTATCAGGGATATGGCACTGAGTGCAGAAAGATCACAACACCCCTGGTATCAGGGATAGGGCACTGTGTGCAGGAAGATCACAACACCCCTGGTATCAGGGTTAGGGCACTGTGTGCAGGAAGATCAAAACACTCCCAGTATTAGGGATAGGGCACTGAGTGCAGGAAGATCACAACACCCCTGGTATCAGGGATAGGGCACTGTGTGCAGGAAGATCACAACACCCCTGGTGTCAGGGTTAGGGCACTGTGTGCAGGAAGATCACAACACCCCTGGTATCAGGGATAGGGCACTGTGTGCAGGAAGATCACAACACTCCCGGTATCAGGGATAGGGCACTGTGTGCAGGAAGATCACAACACCCCTGGTATCAGGGATAGGGCACTGCATGCAGGAAGATCACAACACTCCCGGTATCAGGGATAGGGCACTGTGTGCAGGAAGATCACAACACTCCTGGTATTAGGGATAGGGCACTGAGTGCAGGAAGATCACAACACCCCTGGTATCAGGGTTAGGGCACTGCATGCAGGAAGATCACAACACTCCCGGTATCAGGGTTAGGGCACTGCATGCAGGAAGATCACAACACTCCCGGTATCAGGGTTAGGGCACAAGTTCTAGTCACATTGACTGATCACATTACTTTTTTTGTCAAGCTACCAACTGTTTCCATTTCCCATCCCCCATATATTGTCAGTGGGAACCTTTGTAACATGAATAAATAAGAGGGCAGCCAATAGGAATACATATTCATTCCTGAACTGACCTTAACTGACCTGAAAAGTGTCAAATTGTATCATTTTCTGTTAGTGCGCGCTAACTTCCTGTTAGCATGCACATATTCCTGTTAGTGCACACTAACTCCCGTTAGTGCGCACTAATCGGAAAAACCAATTTTTTAACTAAAAAATCGTGCCAAACACGATTTTCTTCTCCTGCCAGACGATTTCGATCGTTAAGACAATCGGGCACACGATTCACATCCTTAGTAACTTCTTATTGTTTGGGTAATTGCCAGGTTCTTGTGGCCTGGTTTGGCCTCTGTTGGAAACAGCCACAGGATGCTGGGCTTGATGGACCCATGGTCTGACCCAGCATGGCAATTTCTTATGTTCTTATGTTGGTTGGTAATATAAAACTTATTTGAAATGGCTCCTATCTAGACAATAGAGTAACAGTGCATTTAAAAAGTGACAGCCTAGTATCATGTCAAGTCATCCAGATTTTATTTTCTCAATGTTTAGTTACCAATACGTTCCAAATGCAGTGATAGCTGCCCTCCTGGCTTCAGCAAATTACACAAGAGAGGAGAACCCGTCTGCTGCTATGAATGCATTCCCTGTCCAGAGGGAGAGATCTCCAACCAAACCGGTGGGTGATATCATCTTATCATGTGGCTTGACCTATCTCCATGGCTGTTTGAAATTATGATGCCATCCAAAGATTATGCAGATGAATACATTTTCAGGGGGGCACAGCCAATTATTTCCCAGGCAGGCCTGGCTGTCTGTCTTTATTTGAAGAGTGAGGGAAAAAATGTCCAGATCCAAATATTCTTGTTTTTCATCTATTTTCATTGTGCAGGAGGTTTGTAGTATTATGGCTTAGCTGCCTTCAAACTGCAAGTGTGCTTGTGCTATGGGAATATCCAGCTTGTGTTTTGAAAATTCTAATTTGATTGGGTCCTGATGTTCAGCAGATAATAAGTCTTACAATGCATTAAAAATACAATACATATGCAGGATAGATTTCCAAGGGACTTCTTTGAGTAAAGTACTGTGTTACTTGCAGAAATCTTCCTTTAGAAAATTCTGTATAGTTTATGCACAGGGAGCCTAACTTCCAGAAATGTCTGCGTGGCCCCATATATTCATCTATAGGGGTCTGCGGAGACTTCATCAAGTATTTCAGAACCTGCAGTGGCCATCAAACACCACCACTACTCCCTACATTAGCACTCCAGCCCATGCTTCCCCCACAGGTCAGCAGGGACCTCTTCAGGATTAGCCTCCCCTGCCTGCTCTCCCAGGATCAGCGCCTCTCAGCAACCTTCCCTTCCTGCCTCTTCAACACGTTTTAAAGGGAAGTAATTTGCTATGAAGCTGCTTTTACTTGCAACAAAAAATTACTTAAAAAATAAGTTCCATGATTATGCATGACCTGTATTTGATAGCTGAGGAGTGAACTGGAATATCTCCCTGCCTCATGGCTGTTATGATGGAGCACATACACTGCACAATTTATGTAGCAATGATGATAATTATTGGATGCTTTTGGTACTTTGTGTTGTACACCTGTTTCAGTACCAGAAGCCCAGCCTCTCTAAGCTCTGGGTTCCACTGTTCAGAAGATGGGAGAAGCTGTCAATGACCTGTGAGCATTGCCCATGTTAAAGAGGATCTCACAGCTGCTTTTGAGCTAATGGGCATGTGCCAAATGTCACTGCCCCCAGCCTCCTCACCCCTAAGCCTATCAGCTTCCTGGGGATTTTTTTGATATGTAAATTTCTATTTCCCTTTTCCTACTTTTTGGAAAATGTTCAAATAAATCTCTCTCTCTATGTGTATATATATATTTGTTTTAGAAAATATTTAGATAAACATTTATATTTGTTACCTTTTGTGTATTATCTCATGTATAAATAACAGCACAAAGGTAATTTACGGGTATTGTTTGTACATGAACAATCATACAATATATACCTGTCTATTTTCAACAGTATTTATTCTTTTATTACAAACATATAATTAAAAAACATTCAAATAATTTGTACTCACTCATACCACATTCATCCAAAAATAACAATACAATACAATATTGCACATATCCCTTAAAATACAATATTCATTACATTTTTATTTACTCTTCAACATTTCTCATAGATGCTAATCTGTTATGTCAAAATCTTCCCTATAGCTAAATTTATTTAATTTTTCTACATATACCCTGTTATACAAAGTTCCCACCAAAAATTATTTCCTCATACTCCCGACAAGAGACTCCTGTTTCACCCACTGGTTTCCTCAGGGGATCACTACAAAACGATTATTTTTTCTTTCCACTTTAGGGAACATCCAATCAATTGATAAACTTCTGTTGTTCTTATTTCATACAGGGAATGTGTTCATTTTCTATTAGATAGGGCAGGTTAGAGTGGATTAGGATTTCGAGGGACTTGCGGTCATTAACGCAGCATTTAGACACTAATGTGTGGTTTGCACGGGTGACGTATGAAATGGGAGGTACCGTGGGGAGATTTAAAAAGAGAAAGGAAGTATTGAATGCACAGCCACGGCGTTGTGGAAAGGTGAAGCAGTTGAGCTGGGTTGGAAATTTGTGTAGAAATTATTAAGGTTAGTATATATACTTTGAAAAGAAAAGAGAGAGTAATGGAGAGATGAAAGTATTTCTTGATGATATATAATTTTTTTTGAATGGTTATAGTATTGGTGTGGAAAATCATTATAACTGACAGAACCGCAGGGGGATTCAAAGAGAGAAAGGAATCACTGAGAGTGCGGTTGTGGAAAAGTAAAATAGTCCAGCTGGGTTGGAAACCGGTGTACAAATGATCAAGGTTAGTATATACATCTTGAAAAAAGAAATGAGAGCAATGGTGATATAGAGGTATTTATTGATTAGAGATGTGAATCGTGTCCTCGATCGTCTTAACGATCGATTTCGGCTGGGAGGGGGAGGGAATCGTATTGTTGCCGTTTGGGTGTTTAAAATATCGTGAAAATCGTTAAAATCGTGAGCCGGCACACTAAAACCCCCTAAAACCCACCACTGACCCTTTAAATTAAATCCCCTACCCCAAATGCCTTAATACTTCATCAACTTTGGGAGGGAAGTACTTACTTGCCCTAAACCAATGGCAGGAAAACCGGCACACTAAAACCCCCTAAAACCCACCCCTGACCATTTAAATTAAATCCCCCACCCTCCCGAACCCCCCCCCCAAATGCTTTAAATTACCTGGGGGTCCAGCGGCGGTCGGAACGGGCTCCTGCAATTGAATTGTGTTGTCTTCAGCCAGCGCCATTTTGCAAAATGGCGGCGGCCATAGACCAACACGATTCGACTGCAGGAGGTCGTTCCGGACCCCCGCTGGACTTTTGGCAAGTCTTGTGGGGGTCAGGAGCTGCTGAACGACCTCCTACAGTCGATCTCCTGCCGGTGCCATTTTCCGTACGGAAAACGATTCGCGGCAGGAGATCGCTCCCGGACCCCCGCTGGAGCCCCAGGGACTTTTGGCCAGCTTGGGGGGGCCTCCTAACCCCCACAAGACTTGCCAAAAGTCCAGCGGGGGTCCGGAACGACCTCCTGCAGTCGAATCGTGTTGGATTGTTAAATGTTTTAAAGAGTATAATAATGATTAGTTTATGTTTATGTTTATGTTGAAAAGAATAGGCTGATGAAGATCGTTAATTTGCACAAGAAGTAGAGTTGGATATTCCCTGTATGAATATTAGTAAAAATTTGTAACTTATCATTAAAATCATCCATTGTACCTGAAGACTGGAGGATAGCAAATGTAACCCCAATATTTAAAAAGGGCTCCAGGGGTGATCCGGGAAACTACAGACCAGTTAGCCTGACTTCAGTGCCAGGAAAAATAGTGGAAAGTGTTCTAAACATCAAAATCACAGAACATATAGAAAGACATGGTTTAATGGAACAAAGTCAGCATGGCTTTACCCAGGGCAAGTCTTGCCTCACAAATCTGCTTTACTTTTTCGAAGGAGTTAATAAACATGTGGATAAAGGTGAAGTGGTAGATGTAGTATACTTGGATTTTCAGAAGGCGTTGACAAAGTTCCTCATGAGAGGCTTCTAGGAAAAGTAAAAAGTCATGGTGGTGATGTCCTTTTGTGGATTGCAAACTGGCTAAAAGACAGGAAACAGAGAGTAGGATTAAATGGACAATTTTCTCAGTGGAAGGGAGTGGACAGTGGAGTGCCTCAGGGATCTATATTGGGACCCTTACTTTTCAATATATTTATAAATGATCTGGAAAGAAATACGACGAGTGAGATAATCAAATTTGCAGATGACACAAAATTGTTCAGAGTAGTTAAATCACAAGCAGATTGTGATAAATTGCAGGAAGACCTTGTGAGACTGGAAAATTGGGCATCCAAATAGCAGATGAAATTTAATGTGGATAAGTGCAAGGTGATGCATATAGGGAAAAATAACCCATGCTATAATTACACGATGTTGGGTTCCATATTAGGTGCTACAACCCAAGAAAGAGATCTAGGTGTCATAGTGGATAACACATTGAAATCGTCGGTTCAGTGTGCTGCGGCAGTCAAAAAAGAAAACAAAATGTTGGGAATTATAAGAAAGGGAATGGTGAATAAAACGGAAAATGTCATAATGCCTCTGTATCGCTCCATGGTGAGACCACACCTTGAATACTGTGTACAATTCTGGTCGCCGCATATCAAAAAAGATATAATTGCGATGGAGAAGGTACTGAGAAGGGCTACCAAAATGATAAGGGGAATGGAACAACTCCCTTATGAGGAAAGACTAAAGAGGTTAGGACTTTTCAGCTTGGAGAAGAGACGACTGAAGGGGGGATATGATAGAGGTGTTTAAAATCATGAGAGGTCTAGAATGGGTAGATGTGAATCGGTTATTTACTCTTTCGGATAGTAGAAGGACTAGGGGGCACTCCATGAAGTTAGCATGGGGCACATTTAAAACTAATCTGAGAAAGTTCTTTTTTACTCAATGCACAATTAAACTCTGGAATTTGTTGCCAGAGGATGTGGTTAGTGCAGTTAGTATAGCTGTGTTTAAAAAAGGATTGGATAAGTTCTTGGAGAAATCCATTACCTGCTATTAAGTTCACTTAGGGGCGGATTTTCAGAGCCCTGCTCGCGTAAATCCGCCCAAAACCGGGCGGATTTACGCGAGCAGGGCCCTGCGCGCCGGGAAGCCTATTTTACATAGGCCTACCGGCGCGCGCAGAGCCGGGACTCGCGTAAGTCCCGGGGTTTTCGGAGGGGGGCGTGTCAGGGGCGTGTCGGGGGCGTGCCGGCAGCGTGTCGGGGGCGGGTACGGGGGCGTGGCTACGGCCCGGGGCGGTCCGGGGGTGTGGCCGCGCCCTCCGTACCCGCCCCCAGGTCGCGGCCTGGCGCGCAGGAGGCCCGCTGGCGCGCGGGGATTTACGTCTCCCTCCGGGAGGCGTAAATCCCCCGACAAAGGTAAGGGGGGGGTTTAGACAGGGCCGGGCGGGTGGGTTAGGTAGGGGAAGGGAGGGGAAGGTGAGGGGAGGGCAAAGGAAAGTTCCCTCCGAGGCCGCTCCGATTTCGGAGCGGCCTTGGAGGGAATGGGGTAGGCAACGCGGCTCGGCACGCGCCGGCTATACAAAATCAATAGCCTTGCGCGCGCCGGCTATACAAAATCAATAGCCTTGCGCGCGCCGATCCAGGGATTTTAGTGGATACGCGCGGCTCCGCGCGTATCTACTAAAATCAGGCGTACTTTTCCTTGAGTCTGATGCGCAAGCAAAAGTAGGCCTATTCGCGCTTTTTGAAAATCTACCCCTTAGAGAATAGCCACTGCCATTAGCAATGGTTACATGGAATAGACTTAGTTTCTGGGTACTTGCCAGGTTCTTGTGGCCTGGATTGGCCACTGTTGGAAGCAGGATGCTGGGCTTGGTCAGACCCTTGGTCTGACCCAGTATGGCATTTTCTTATGTTCTTATATTCTTATGAAATAAGAACAACAGAAGTTTATTAATTGATTGGATGTTCCCTAAAGTGGAAAGAAAAAATAATCGTTTTGTAGTGATCCCCTGAGGAAACCTCTTGTCGGGAGTATGAGGAAATAATTTTTGGTGGGAATTTTGTATAACAGGGTATATGTAGAAAAATTAAATAAATGTAGCTATAGGGAAGATTTTGACATAACAGATTAGCATCTATAAGAAATGTTGAAGAGTAAATAAAAATGTAATGAATATTGTATTTTAAGGGATATGTGCAATATTGTATTGTATTTATTTATTTATTTTTAATTTTTATATACCGACCTTCTTGCATAAAATGCAAATCAGGCCGGTTTACACTGAAAACTGAACAAGCAGGAAATATAATTCCTTAGTCGAATACATAGAACATCTAGAATTAAAAATGTAAAAGCAAGATTTTTAGACAGCTTAATAGAGGTTAATTAAATAACAAACATAACTAAACTTATTTTACACATTGTTATTGTTGGATGAATGTGGTATGAGTGAGTACAAATTATATAAATGTTTTTTAATTATATGTTTGTAATAAAAGAATAAATACTGTTGAAAATAGACAAGTATATATTGTATGATTATTTATTTATTTATTTATTTATTTATTTAGAGATTCTTATATACCGCGGTACGTATAGATATACATCACCTCGGTTTACAGTAAACAATAAATTAGCAACAGGCTTTACATACAACAGGTTATACAGGATGTAAACAAATGACAGCAACAGGCTTTACATAAATAACGGATTTCAGGAGTACATAATATAAATCCTTTAACTATAAAGAACAAATGCTTATTCTATTTCAATAACGAAGCAGGAGAGAAAATTATTCGTGTATTATCTCATACCAGTTTCAAACCTCTTACAAGGCAGCCTAACACACTCACTCTCACATCCGCTCACTGACCTGCACGTACCTATAGCGCCAGCTCACCTTCCACTCTCTCATCCTGACAGCAGTTTCAGCTTCGCTCCTGTATACTAGGGTGACAGTTCTAGACCAAGCCCTCCTGAGTGTCCTTGCTGTGATGGCTATAACACTAGAATTATATGTCATTTCTTAGTTCTTATCTCCTGGTGAGATCTCATTTGGCTACTAGAATGGTCAGTGGTCTTCGTTCCAAAGCATGTGGGGATAGACTTAAAGATTTAAACATGAATACCCTAGAGGAAAGGGGAGAAAGGAGATATATGATAGAAATATTAAAATATCTCAAAGGTTTCCATGCATAGAAGATGAGCCTCTATGAACAGAAAAAGAGGGTCATGAGATGAGAGTGAAAGGGGGTAGACTCAGTTAGCATGGGGCACATTTAAAACTAATCGGAGAAAGTTCTTTTTTACTCAACGCACAATTAAACTCTGGAATTTGTTGCCAGCGAATGTGGTTAGTGCAGTTAGTATAGCTGTGTTTAAAAAAGGATTGGATAAGTTCTTGGAGGAGAAGTCCATTACCTGCTATTAAGTTCACATAGGGGCGGATTTTAAGAGCCCTGCTCGCATAATCCGCCCAAAACCGGGCGAATTTAGGCGAGCAGGGCCCTGCGCGCCGGGAAGCCTATTTTACATAGGCCTACCGGCGCGCGCAGAGCCCCGGGACTCGCGTAAGTCCCGGGGTTCTCCGAGGGGGCGTGTCGGGGGCGTGTCGGGGGCGGTCCTGGTCGTCGCGGCGTTTCGGGGGCGTGTCGGCAGCGTTTTGGGGGCGGGTACGGGGGCGTGGCTACGGCCCGGGGTGGTCCGGGGGCGTGGCCGCGCCCTCCGTACCCGCCCCCAGGTCACGGCCCGGCGCGCAGGAGGCCCGCTGGCGCGTGGGGATTTACGCCTCCCTCTGGGAGGCGTAAATCCCCCGACAAAGGTAAGGGGGGGGTATAGACAGGGCCGGGCGGGTGGGTTAGGTAGAGGAAGGGAGGGGAAGGTGAGGGGAGGGTGTTAGAGGATTCCCTCCGAGGCCGCTCCGATTTCGGAGCGGCCTCGGAGTGAATGGGGGTAGGCTGCGCGGCTCGGCGCGCGCTGGCTATACAAAATGATAGCCTTGCGCGCGCCGATCCAGGTTTTTTAGTAGATATGCGCGGCTCCGCGCGTATCTACTAAAATCCAGCGTACTTTTGTTTGCGCCTGGAGCGCAAACAAAAGTAGGCTATTCGCGCTCCTTGTAAAATCCGCCCCTTAGAGAATAGCCACTGCCATTAGCAATGGTTACATAGAATGGACTTAGTTTTTGGGTACTTGCCAGGTTCTTATGGCCTGGATTGGCCACTGTTGGAAACAGGATGCTGGGCTTGATGGACCCTTGGTCTGACCCAGTATGGCATTTTCTTATGTTCTTATGTAATCTTTGGAAATATTTCTTTGCAGAGGGGGTAATGGAGGTGGTGAAGACAAAAATGGAATCTGAGTTCAAGAAAGCATGAGAAGAATACCAGGGGTCTCTGAGGGGAGGGATGGGAAACGTAAAGTTAATTAGTTAGGTGGATCGCAGACTAGATGAGCCATGCGGTCTTTTTCAATCCTCATGTTTCTATGTTTCCATGAAGCTAGTAAAGTCTAATTTTCCCTTTATTTCTGCAAACACCACCTCTCCTCCCAGGAAGGGCCTGCTTTCCATTACAAGGAATCCTTTCATTATCTTTCCAACACTAACGTCCCCATGCTATGGAAATCTGCTTGCCCTTACAGCATTTCCCCAGTGCCACTGCCTTCTACCTGACACAATGGCACAAGGAGTATGGAAAGGTTTTCTTATAAAAGCAGACAGCTGTGAACTATCACGGACTATAGATGTAACTATCAGCTCATCACCTCACCAACCTGAACCCCTTATAATGGAGAAGGAACCACACAAAGCTTTCCTTTAGTGTCTGAGTAAAAGCACCTGGTGAGAAATGTCTCTGCCAACAGCAGCTTCCTGCCCAGACATACACATTAAAAAATAAAACATGGAGTAGGAGCTAAGGTAACCCTTTGGAGCACAACACTCTGAAGTCTTGTAATACAAAGCAGACAAACGATGACTCAGATGAGTGTATAGTGGTGAAAGAAGAGCTGCTCCCTCTTTTCTAGAAGGTGAAGTGCTTAGGCCATGGTCATAATGGAAAAGGCTTCAGAAAATGAGGTCATCATCCACATGTGCCTTGGAGCTCTGTTGGAAACAGGATGCTTGGCTTGATGGACCCTTGGTCTGACCCAGCATGGCAATTTCTTATGTTCTTATATAAGAAAGTATTATGCATATACCACAAAAAAGTGACCTTATACATGCAGTATATACGTCTGATAAAATGTACACATATACAGGTTCCATGCTAAACATTACTTTATTTTTAATAAAAGAATACATGCTAATTTTCTGTGCATTTAAACAGCCCCATATTGCCTGTAATGACATTCCCATTAGGATATTTAAGTTCAGCACCATAGTTGGAGGCAAAGGACCCCTACTTAGGAAGCCTAACTTCCAGCCACAGCAGGTGGACCTACTTTTCAGGGAGGTAATGAAGGTTCAAAACATCCTGTATGGGAAGGAGTCAAGGAAAGCTGGATTCTATAGAAAGGAGCAGATGTGGGAGGAGATCTGCCAGAAACTGAATGAAGCCTTCCACAAGAACAACAATGCTCAGGACTTCAGCTACAAGCGGTGAGACCTTAAGCACAAGGTCAAGGAAAACCAGGAAGGAATGAAGTTCTCAGGGGCCTTTCAGACAGATAACATTCATCTCTGCAGAAGATATAGACCTGGGCAGCAAAGGGGAGGCTGCAGTGTGGGGGGTTGGTGAGCAAGATCACCTCACGGTCAGAACAGAGAGAAAGTGAACCCTTATTGTAAGAAAGGCATTAAGGTACTTGCATTTAGGACCTACTGTAACCTACCTAACTATATATATACACTGTATATATGTACTGTATATATATGGAAAACAGAATCAGGAGAATAGCCATATATTTTCAAATTTATGTGTCAAGTGTTTATCACACATTTTTATTACAGCTTACAAAAATATAAAGCTTAATTATTACAGTAAATACCACTCACCAAAAAATGTTAAAACCACACATCGATCATATGCATTCATCCATCTCAATCATAGAAACATAGAAAATGATGGCAGAAAAGGACATAATTGCCCATCCCGTCTGCCCAGTAAGCTCACATCCAATTTGGTTCACATACCGTCATGGTCTGGGCCTTGTAGGTTACTAGTTTGAGATCAATTTGTTCTTGGCTGTTGTGACAGAGAACTCTGCTGGGATTATCCCACTTGTGTCATGGTTAATTGTTGAAGGGTGATATGTGTCCCGCAGCTGGGATTCCCAACATTTGCCATGTGTCTAATCCTTTTCCTTAGATTTTGGAAATCTTTCTGTACTTTATGGGTATCGTTTCCCCAGATGGATGATATCATTGATATCGGAGTTCCTACTTTCTGTTATAATTGTGTTCACTACCTGGTTGGCATTTCTGTTAGCTGAGGATCCTGGAAAGCATTTATCTGTTGTGTCCCCATCAAAATGAGTTCCCAAACTGCTCCTCTGATGATCCTGGGTGGGGAGCTCATCTTTAATCTTCCCAGAAAGGCCTTCCATGAATATGGCAACTAGGGTGTCTTTGTGTCACTTCAGCTCGGATGTCAGCATCGGGAGCACCACCGCATTTTCGACTAGATTTCGGGAGCCTTCATGGAGGTAGAGCAGATCGGAGGCCATTGCTGCTGCACAACCTGGCTCCTTGAAGACCGTACAAAACTGCTCCATAAACTGTTGTAGGTCAAGCAGGATGGGGTCCCCTTGCTCCCAGAGAGGAGACGCCCATGCTAGTGTGTTTCCATCAAGCAGAGAGAGGATATAAACAGTTTTAGTCTGATCGTTGGGAAATAGCGGAGCCTGTAATTGGAAGTGCATTCTGCACTGGTTAAAGAATCCCTGACATCACTTTGGGGCCCAGGCATTTATTTATTTTATTATATACCGACATTTGATCTAAAATATCACATCAGTTTACATTCAGGTACTGTAGGTATTTCCCTAGCCCCAGAGGGTTTACAATCGATAAGTTTTGTACCTAAGACAATGGAGGGTAAACTGACTTGCCAAAGGTCATGAGGAGCAACAGCAGGACTTGAACCCTGGTTTCCTGGTACATAGCCCACTGCTCTAACCACTAGGCTATTCCTCCTCCTCCTATACCATGGTGTAGCTGGAAGCTGAGAAACTGGCTGACTGGATATGGCAGGAGGCAGCAGAGCTGGTGTGGGTGGAAGCAGCACAGGAAGAGTGGACAGTGCATTGAGGCAAATGGAGAGCCGGACCATAATAGTGGCCAAGAGTTCCAGTGTACCCTGTAAATCTTGTAGCCATGGGCTATGCCAGGGATGGCTTGCAGTGAATTCAAGTCCACCGAATCCATGGCCTCAGCAAACTGTTGTAACTGTGGACCCTTTCTCCGAGGCAGGATTGGCTCAACCTGCAGGGAGGAGCCCTGCAGGTTCCCACCATAAGCAGGCAGACCCAGGTGAGGCAAAGACCCATCTAGACCTTCACCTATACCAGCCCTTGTTCCCCTCAGGTTGAGCCTTTGGGTGCCAGGGCTGGAAGAACTTAGGTGAGGTCTCTGCTGATAGCAGGAGAGGTCCATAGTAAGCTGGGTCTTAGGCAGGTGGAGTCAAATGTATACAGGGTCCAGGCACTGGCCATAGGCAGGCTGCGGTCAATCATATCCAAGGTCCAGGCAGTGGTCAGAAGTAGGCAGCGGACTATCGTATCTGAGGTCCAGGCAGTGGTCAAAGCCAGGTACCTGTTTGAGGGGAGAGACAAGGGACAGATAGACAGGACAGGGAAGTAAGGTCAAGAACAGGTGATAAGACTGGGGACAAGCTGGACAAAGACTAGATAAGCTGGAACAAGACAGGAATGCTAGGAAGCAATATGCACTATAGAAGTGTGGCTAGGCTTGTTGCTGTGGCAAATTGTGTTTGAAGAATTGAATCTTTATAAGCCCTGGTTACTAACATCATTAACAGGGGCCATGGGGGATTTCCCACCACGATCCCTTTAAATAGCAATGAGAGGCATGCATACCATCTGAGGGAGAGGTACAGCACTCAGAGGTATCCAGCCACGTGTGCTGATGGTGTCCATATGTAGGTATGACTGGTCTGGCCAGTGGTACTCTGCCATACCAAAGAGTGGTGACTCGCCACCTTGCGGGCTGCCAGAGTTGGCCGCATCCAAAGCCAGTGGGGGCTCAGCCAGGAAGGTGACTGTGGCAGTCTGTGGGAGCAGCACGCAGACTGTCAAACATAACAGCACATGTGATGCCACAGGGCCATTGAATGCTGCCTCCCCCTGAAATGCCAAGGCTTCAACCTCCACCAGCTTTTGATGCCACTTTCACCTATGGCTCCATCAGCATAGAGGATGCCTCCACCTATGGCTCCACCACCTGAGAGAATGCCTCATCTTCTTCTGGACACACAGGTGTCTCGATCTGTCTTTGCTATGAAAGGAATGTCATCTAGGTATGTGCAGAGTAAAAAATGTTTTTGGTTTATCCATTCAGTTTCATAGGTCACAGTTATTCATTCAGTTCATTTCAAATAAAAAAATCATTTGTTCATTTTATTTGTTTATTTTGAATGGAGGAATAGCCTAGTGTTTAGAGTAGTGGGCTACCAACCAAGGAAGCCAGGATTCAAATCCCACTGCCACTTCTTATGAGCCTCCATTGCCACAGATACCAAGTTTGTTCTAAGATATTAAATTGCTCATAGTCTGAGTCTTCTGGGGCAGGGAAATAACCATAGTAGCTAAAGGTTAATCCACTTTGAAGTGTTGAAAAGTAGAACTAAAACTGTACAATAAATAAATTGTCAACGGCAAAAACAATACTGTCTATTGTAAACTCCTAAATTGGGCTTTTCTAATCATTTCTAATGAAACTAGACATCATCAGAAGGGTGAAGGCATGCCAATGCATCAAGACATGGTACCAAAAGTGCTATGAAGAGCCCAAGGACTCACAATAAGGCAAAATGGAACAAAAAATGGTAGGAGCTTTCCAAGGCACAGTCAGAGGAGCAAAGCAGCAGCAAGAGTGGCCATAACACCCCATGGCTCCAAAAGTGGAATAAACAACAGTGGAAATAACATCCCAATGCTCTACAAGTGGGACAAATAAGCACCAAGTGTGCCAGGGACAGCTCAAGACACCATGAAGGGGGAACAAAGTACCGAAAAAGGCAGAAAACCCACAAGACAGTAATAGAGGCTCAAAACAACTGAAAAAGAGGCATAAACACCCCAACATATCATGAGCGTGGCAAAATAGTCACCCAGAGGGGAAAGAACACCTTAAGACTCCAAAAGGCACCAGCCAAATTTGTTGAAAGCCCTAGGTAGACATCCCTAGAGGAAGCCTGATGTCTTTTCCATATGGCATTATTAGGTGAAGGAAATGCCTGTTCAGGCTTGGAGTTGATCTTCTCTAGATGCTAAGATGTTACTGACTAGACATACCAAATGCTCTTTAGCCACTAGCTGTCTAATAACATGTGATTCAGGGTATCCATGAAATAATTCTTCTTCTGAATCAGTTTTTCTAAATACTGCCTCCATCACCTGAGAAGCAGTAATAATGAAGGAGTGAGGTACTAGTTTTGGGAGCTTCACTAATTCTGCCTCTGGCTATGGTATAATCTGTCAAATAGGTAAAATGATTCTTAAAGGTATACAATTAAAGGTGACTGAACCACTAAAATACTATAATATTATAAGGACCCACTTCTATTTAACAACTTTAAGTTGTAATAAACATGGATAGTGTCAAATGTTATCACACAATGTAATATCATAAGAACATAAGAACATGCCATACTGGGTCAGACCAAGGGTCCATCAAGCCCAACATCCTGTTTCCATGTGTTTCCAGCAGTGGCCAATCCAGGCCATAAGAACCTGGCAAGTACCCGAAAACTAAGTCTATTCCATGTTACTGTTGCTAGTAATAGCACTGGCTATTTTCTAAGTCAACTTAATTAATATAAGGTAATGGGACTTCTCCTCCAAGAACGTATCCAATCCTTTTTTAAACACAGCTTTACTAACTGTACTAACCACATCCTCTGGCAACAAATTCCAGAGTTTAATTGTACTTTGAGTGAAAAAGAACGTTCTCCAATTAGTTTTAAATGTGCCACAAGCTAATTTCAGTTCAAAGGCTTTATTATTTTTGCAAAATTAGAATTAAAAAGCTATCAAATTATATATCTAAAAATGCTACAGATTAGACTAGATTACAAGGGCATATGCAGACTTGTGTAGATTTATATGTAATATGTTTGGGAAGAACATATTTTTTGACAAAGGTGGATGCTCAAAAGTATGACTACACATGACGTGAGAGCTTATAGAACACTCTCCACATGGGAATTGGCCACATAATCCCAATGTATTTGATTGAGCAGGCACCACAGAGGAAGTAATAAATTGTCTCAGATAGCAGTTCTTTTTGGAAGTAATAATGGAAATTCTTTGACTATCTCATCAGTTTGTAGTATGTGCCAATGATTTCTGATGATAGCTTTGATCTTAAGTGAATATTGTTAATACGGTATAGTGCATATAAATCGAGTAACTGAAGACTTGTGTGATCTTGCAAAAGAGTCTCACGTTTAGCATAGTTGGTGTTTTATAAACATGTTTAATACAGGATTGAGGATAAACCCGTTCTGTAAAGCATGAGGATAATTATTGAGTTTTTAAACTGTCCAAGAACCTAATTTTCCTTTCCCTGTACGTACCAGGATCAGTCCAGACAGCTGGGATGTACCCAAGCCGCCTTAACTGGGGTGGGACCCCGAGAGTCCCGCTCGAATGACGCTGCTTCCAAAGGACTCCGCAGGCGGACCGTGAACGTCCAAGCGATAATGTCTTGCAAACGTATGCCGAGATTTCCAAGTGGCTGCCCTGCATATCTCTTGGCAAGACACCAACTGATTCTCTGCCCACGAAGTCGCCTGAGAACGCAACGAATGAGCCTTAAGTCCCAATGTTACGATCCCCCCTGTTGCTGCGCTACAGGTGGTCTCTCACCTTCCTCCGGAGGCCGCTTCGAAGCCAGGGCCTCTCCTGTGCACCATCCGGGACTTGCTCCAGGGCCTGAGAGGCCTAGCTGTTCCTGTGGCCTGCCTGTGGCTTGCATGCCTCTGTGTTTGGACTTCCTGTTTGGCGACGCCCGTTTCCCTAGGGGCCGGCCCACAGCTCTCTACACCACTTATAGGGCCAGCGGTGGGCGGTCCTGGCAAGCTCCTCCTAGGGAGTTGCCTACAACCTCCAGTATATAAGGACTTCCTTGTCATTTGCAACTGGCCTTCGGATTGTGCATTACAGTCGCCTGTAACCTCGCCGATCCAGGTCCTCCATGTATTGATGGCTCCTTGTCCTGTCTCTGTCCGGATGTCTGTTCCTGACCTTGCTTTGATGTCTGTTCCTGAAGCTGCCTGATTCCGTTCCTGTTCCAGTTCCGGGTGTTCCGCCCTATGTCCTCGTCTGGTTCCTGAGCCTTCTGTCCTGTTGGGTCCTGGAGTGGCCAACAGGAGGGATTCGTCCCCCGGGCTCTTGAGCTTCCCTGCCTGCCAGCCGAAGGGGCTCCGGATGTCAGTATCCCAGCATCGGAGTTCCTGTTCGCCTGGATCTTCCGCTTTGTCTTCCCTGCACCCTCCTTTCCTCAGCGTGGTCCGCGACCAGCCTTCCTGGGCTGTGTAGGGCACGTCTGGGACGGGGTGGTCCGCGACTCAGTCCCACGGGTGGGCTGAGTAGGGCGCCCTGATGGACAGTGCCATGTTTCCTTCTAGCCTTGTCTACGATGTCTGCACCTGCCTTGTCTACGATGTCTGCTTTAGCCCCCGTCTGACGTCTTCAGTGTAAAGGACTCTGTCTGCCCTCGCCTCTGTCCGGCCTGCTGCCCATTGCCGTTCCCAGCGGCAGGTCCGAAAGGGCTGGGAACAGTCGGAGGACCGTTCATCAGTCAACTTCCCAGTGTTGGCTACCATGGGCGTGCAGGTCCGGCTGAGGGTCAGACTCTGTGCCTGCTTCTGTACCCGCCTGGCTCACCATGCCTGCCCAGCTCACCTCCCACGGTGTGGCTGGGGCTCCTCCCTAGCTTTCGCCGTGGCCCAAGGGCTCACCACCAGCTCGAGACGACCGCGCCCGCGCGCGCTCGTAACACCCAAACTATGTACCTAGTGCCTGAATCCCGAATCCTCGTCTGAGTCTTCCAAGTTCCTCGAATCCTTTTCTGAGTCTTCCAAGTTCCTCAGTTCCATCCAGTGGGTCCGGAAGGGCTACAGAGTGGCTGGAGGGCTACTCTTGAGACCAGCATTGTGTTGCTGGGTCTTACCTGTGGGTGTGTTTTGAAGTAAGGTGTATTACACCATTTCCGTGGCACCAAAAGTAGAGGACCAGCAGAGACATGGGATCCCATCTCCACAGTGACAGAAGAAGTGGGCTGGCTGTGGCTGAGGAAAAGGCCCTGTATATATATGTGAGTGAAGGCATCTGTGTGTTTGTGTGAGAGAACTGGAGCCTGGGTGCATGTGAGAATGGGAGCCTGAATGTATGTGTGTTTGTGTGAGTGGGAGCCTGTGTGTGTAAGCGTGCATGTGAGAGTGGAAGCCTGGATGTGCATGTGTAATTGAGAGAGGTGAGAGAGTGGGAGCCTGGATGCTTGTGTATGTGAGAATGGGAGCCTGTGTTAGGAAGTGCTAGGAGAGCGGTTCCATTTTCTAGGGGATTGTGTGTTCTTGGACCACGGCTCGACCCCAGAGGAACTCCGAAGAGGTGCCGAGGCAGGCGAGGCATGCCCGAGCATGGGCTGGACAGGAGCAAGGCTGGACTGAAGACAAATGATGGAATCTGGAGCAGGAGCAAGGCTGGACTGAAGACTAGGATGACTGAAGGCACTGACCCTCCACCGGACCTGTACGCTTCGGGAAGACCAACAATGCAACGGTGGTCTTTGAACAGTCCTCCGACCATTCCAAGCCCTTTCGGACCTGCCGCTCGGTAACGGCAAGAAGCGGCAGGCCGGACGGAGGCCAGGGACAGACAAAGGCCTTGGAACACAGAAGGCTCAGACAAAGACTCTGGTGAAGACGTGGATACTTGGACGAAAACTCAGGAGCAAGGTACTGCAGACGAGGATTCAGGAGCAAGGTACTGCAGACGAGGATTCAGGAGCAAGGTTCAGGATCAAAGTCAAGTACTAGGTTGAGGCTGCGATGCAGCGCGCCCTACACAGCCCACCCGCGGGACTGGTCACGGACCATGCTGGATGCGGGGCAGACTCCAGACGAGATAGTGGAGCAAGAGAGAGGAACATGTCCCAGGAACTGTAGAGGCCTTTACCAGGGTGCGCCCTACACAGCCGACAGTGGCTGGTCACAGACCATGCTGGAGCTGCACAGGATCAAACAGAGTCTGAAACATGGACAGAGCAGGCACAAGGAGGTCCGAGGGCTGAGACAAGATTCAGGAGACCGGACCTAGATGGGACTAGGCTTCAAGCAAGGATGACCCTCCGGAGGCTTGTGCTGCAGGCGAGAAGGCAGGCCTTGTGAGACAAAGCGCCCTACACAGCTCGTCTGTGGGGCTGGTCGCGGACTACGACATGGTATGACAGGAAGGGTGGCGACGAGGAACCAAGAATTCAGGACATCAAGGCTGGATCATGGAACATCAGGACTGGATCAAGGACATCAGGAACATTAAGAGTGGGTCACAGAACATCAGGACTGGATCACAGAACATCAGGAACTGGAAAACAGACATCAAGACTGACCATGGACATCAGGAACAGAAGATGGATATCTGGACTGTATCACAGACATCAGGACAGGACATGGTGCTCCAATGAAGAACAAGGAACACAGGACCTTGATGAAGCGATGGATCAGCGAAGACTCCTGGAGCGAAGGCAGGAACATCCAGGAGTGACTAACTCCTTGCGAAGGCAACAATGGACTGGCAAGGGGCCCTTTTTATAGGGCTGAAGCAGGAGTGGTCGATGACATCACTTTTCATGCCGCTGGCCCTTTAAAAAATGAGCAGAGGCGTGTGCCCGCACCTAAGGAGAGCTTGGGGAAGGCTAACACGCTGGCGGCGTCCTGCCACGTGGAGGGCCCAAGAGAGCGACTCCCAGCTACGAAGAAGGAGAAAGGAAGGCAGGCAGGCTGCAGGCACTGGCAGGGACGGCTTCCCTGCTGGCTGAGGATCCCTGGAGCGGCTCCAGCCGCAAAGAGACTCATTGGGGAGCAGGAGAAGCAGCAGTGGTATCGGCCGCAAGAGAAGGCTCCCAGCGGAGCACAGCCCTGCCACGCAGAGCAGAAGACTGCCACTGCCTCCGGACCACGGAGGACAGTGGCGGCGGTGGACTGCCATGCTGGAACACGTCTGCGGCCCGACTGGCTGCAAAAGGTAGGAGGACTGCCCGCGCTGGTCGTGGGCAGGTTCACAACAGCCTGGATGTAGGTGTATCTGAGAAGGGGATCCTTGGTGTGTGTGTGTTTGTGTGAGAGAGAGTAGAATCCTGGGAGTGTAAGTGAGAGAGAGTGGGAACCTGTGTTGGGGGGAAAGCATGTGAGAGTGAATGCTTTTGTGTGGGGGGAGCGCTTGTGAGAGTGAGAGATTGTATGTGTGGCGGGGACATCAAGTGACAGTGAGAGCCTTTGTGTGTGTGTGTGTGGCAGGGAAAAAATCTGAGACAGAGATCTTGTGTTGTGTGTGCATGTGTGGAGAGCATGTGAGAATGAGAGCTTGTGAGTGTGTTTGAAAGAGTAGATGAGAGTGAGAGCTTGTGTATGTGTGCATGTGGGAGAGCATGTAAGAACGAGAGCTTGTGTGTGTGTGTGTGAGAGAGAGAGCTTATGTGTTTGCGAGAGCTTGTGAGCATGAGAGCTTGTGGGGGGGGGGGGGGGGGTAGAGGATGTGAGAGTGAGAGCCTGTGTGTGTGAGGGAGTCTGCGAGATAAAGCATCAGTCTATCTGTGAGGGAGAAAGGGAAGAAGATAGGAGGAGAGAGAAAGAGACCCTGAAAAAAGAATTAGGAAAAGGCTGACAAGGGGAAAGTGAAAAGAAAGAGAACTGATTAGAGAAAATGAAAAGATCAGACTATAAAGGGAAAATACAAACATAAATATATATATTTTTTATTTATTTATTTTATTTAACATCTTTTATATACCGTCGCTCAGAATCTATCGAAACGGTTCACAACAAGTAACAATTAACATATATATATATATATATATATATAGTATACTTGGATTTTCAGAAGGTGTTTGACAAAGTTCCTCATGAGAGGCTTCTAGGAAAAGTAAAAAGTCATGGGATAGGTGGCGATGTCCTTTCGTGGATTGCAAACTGGCTAAAAGACAGGAAACAGAGAGTAGGATTAAATGGGCAATTTTCTCAGTGGAAGGGAGTGGACAGTGGAGTGCCTCAGGGATCTGTATTGGGACCCTTACTGTTCAATATATTTATAAATGATTTGGAAAGAAATACGACGAGTGAGATAATCAAATTTGCAGATGACACAAAATTGTTCAGAGTAGTTAAATCACAAGCAGATTGTGATAAATTGCAGGAAGACCTTGTGAGACTGGAAAATTGGGCATCCAAATGGCAGATGAAATTTAATGTGGATAAGTGCAAGGTGATGCATATAGGGAAAAATAACCCGTGCTATAATTACACAATGTTGGGTTCCATATTAGGTGCTACAACCCAAGAAAGAGATCTAGGTGTCATAGTGGATAACACACTGAAATTGTCGGTGCAGTGTGCTGCGGCAGTCAAAAAAGCAAACAGAATGTTGGGAATTATTAGAAAAGGAATGGTGAATAAAACGGAAAATGTCATAATGCCTCTGTATCGCTCCATGGTGAGACCGCACCTTGAATACTGTGTACAATTCTGGTCGCCGCATCTCAAAAAAGATATAATTGCGATGGAGAAGGTACAGAGAAGGGCTACCAAAATGATAAGGGGAATGGAACAACTCCCCTATGAAGAAAGACTAAAAAGGTTAGGACTTTTCAGCTTGGAGAAGAGACGACTGAGGGGGGATATGATAGAGGTGTTTAAAATCATGAGAGGTCTAGAACGGGTAGATGTGAATCGGTTATTTACTCTTTCGGATAGTAGAAAGACTAGGGGGCACTCCATGAAGTTAGCATGGGGCACATTTAAAACTAATCGGAGAAAGTTCTTTTTTACTCAACGCACAATTAAACTCTGGAATTTGTTGCCAGCGAATGTGGTTAGTGCAGTTAGTATAGCTGTGTTTAAAAAAGGATTGGATAAGTTCTTGGAGGAGAAGTCCATTACCTGCTATTAAGTTCACTTAGAGAATAGCCACTGCCATTAGCAATGGTTACATGGAATGGACTTAGTTTTTGGGTACTTGCCAGGTTCTTATGGCCTGGATTGGCCACTGTTGGAAACAGGATGCTGGGCTTGATGGACCCTTGGTCTGACCCAGTATGGCATTTTCTTATGTTCTTATGTTCTTCTTATGTTCTTATATGGGTTTTGGTTTTTTTTTAATTTTTAGCAATTGGACCATGCCATCTTTGAGAACATGCATTTCTTATATTTTTGTATTTTTCTCTTTCTTTAGAGTTCCTCTGTTCAGAGTCTAGTTTCTCAGTCTATTTCAGTTTTGTCTGCATGTGGTTTTTTAATTATCGGGGGTGTTATGAAGGTCCCAAATACATAAATACATTGGGGCGGATTTTAAAAGCCCTGCTCGTGTAAATCCGCCCGGATTTACGCGAGCAGGGCCTTGCGTGCCGGCGCGCCTATTTTCCATAGGCCTGCCGGCGCGCGCAGAGCCCCGGGACTCGCGTAAGTCCCGGGGTTTTTTGTTGGGGGCGTGTTGGGGGCGGGGCCGATCGACCCGGCGTTTTGGGGGCGGGACGCGGTGTTTCGGAGGCGGGCCCGGGGTGTGGTTTCAGCCCGGGGCGGTCCGGGGGCGTGGCCGCGCCCTCCGGAACCACCCCCGGGTTGCGTCTCGGCGCGCCAGCGGCCCGCTGGTGCGCGTGGATTTACGTCTCCCTCCGGGAGGCGTAAATCCGTGGACAAAGGTAGGGGGTGGGGTTTAGATAGGGCCGGGGGGGTGGGTTAGGTAGAGGAAGGGAGGGGAAGGTGAGGGGAGGGCGAAAGAGAGTTCCCTTTGAGGCCGCTCCGATTTCGGAGCGGCCTCGGAGGGAACGGAGGCAGGCTGCGCGGCTCGGCGCGCGCCGGCTGCCCAAAATCGGCAGCCTTGCGCGCGCCGATCCAGGATTTTATAAGATACGCGCGTATCTTATAAAATCCAGCGTACTTTTGTTTGCGACTGGTGCGCCAACAAAAGTACGCGAACGCGCATTTTTTTAAAATCTACCCCATTGTGTGGAAATGTTGATATGATAAAACCATAGCACCAATACTATAAAAAACAAATATTCATGATACAAAACACCCCAAAATGACCTCTCACTACATTCAATAAGTATTCTCTTGAGAGGAAATATGCACGACATTTTGGCTAAAATATCAGGCAAGTCAAGTGCAAACTTCCTTTTGCCAGCATTACATGTGACTAATCTTTTAATAATTGCTTCCAAAATACTACAGCACTGCAAATTCTGTAATATCCTAAGCTAAAGAATAAAAAAATCCCTAAATATTAATAAATGTGTTTATTCATGGGCCTGAAATTGAAGCTATCTGAGATACTGACTAAATATTCTCTCTTCTCAGATATGGACGCCTGTACAAAGTGCCCAGAGGACAAATGGTCCAATCAGAAGAGAGATGCCTGCATCCCAAAAGTGATAACCTTTCTCTCCTATGAAGAACCTTTAGGGATAGCTTTGAGTCTAATCAGCATTTGCTTTTTTCTCATCACTGCTGTCATTCTGCGAATCTTCATTAATTACAAAGATACTCCCATAGTGAAAGCCAACAACCGGGAACTCAGCTACATTCTCCTTGTTTCCGTCATGCTCTGCTTCCTCTGTTCCTTGATATTCATCGGCCGACCTAAGGACATAACCTACATTCTCCGACAGACTGTCTTTGGGGTCACTTTCTCCATCTCTCTCTCCTCCATTCTGGCAAAAACCATTACTGTGGTCATGGCCTTCCAAGCCACCAAGCCAGGAAGCAAGCTCCGGAAATGGATGGGTTCCAGGGTCTCAAACTCTATTGTCCTTTCCTGTTCCCTTCCTCAAGCCTTTTTGTGTCTTGCCTGGTTATGCGCTGCTCCTCCTTTCTCATATCTTAACATGCAATCAGAAACAGGAAAAATACTAATTGAATGTAATGAAGGGTCAATAATTGCTTTTTACTGTGTTCTGGGTTATCTGGGACTTCTGGCTGGTGTCAGTTTCTTCATAGCTTTTCTAGCAAGAAATCTGCCTGACAGCTTCAATGAGGCCAAGTACATCACCTTCAGCATGCTGGTGTTCTGCAGTGTTTGGGTGTCCTTCATCCCAACGTACCTGAGCACCAGGGGCAAATACATGGTGGTGGTGGAGATATTTGCTATCCTGGCCTCTAGTTCTGGACTGCTGGGCTGTATATTTATCCCCAAATGCTATATTATTCTGCTGAGACCTGAAAGGAACAACAGAAAGTACCTAACAAAAAACTAGAATGATTAATATAAATATATTGAAAAGCATGGGTCCCAGTACAGATCCCTGAGGCAATCCACTGCCCACCCCCCTCCACTGAGAAAATTGTCCATTTAATCCTACTCTTTGTTTCTTGTTCCTCCATGAGGCAGAAAACCCACAAGACAGTCATAGAGGCTGAAAACAATTGTAAAAGAGGCATAAAGACCCCAACACATCATAAGAGTGGCAAAATAGTCACCCAGAGGGGCAATGACACCTTAAGACTTCAAAGGCACCAACCAAATTGGTAGAAATCCCTAAGCAGTGAGAAGTCTGAGGACATCCCTAGAGGAGGCCTGATGTCTTTTCCATATGGCTTCATTAGGTGAAGGAAATGGCTGTTCAGGGTTGGCGTTGATCTTCTCTGATGCTAAGATGCTACTGACTAGACACACCAAATGCTCTTTAGCCACTAGCTGTTTAATATCCTGTGATTCAGGGTATCCATGAAATAATTCTTCTTCTGAATCAGTTTTTGTAAATACTGCCTCCATCACCAGAGAAGCAGTAATAATGAAGGAGTGAGGTACTAGTTATGGGAGCTTCACTAATTCTGTCTCTGCCTTTTGCTATGATATAATCTGTCAAATAGGTAAATTATTCTTGAAGTATATAAATAAAAGTACCTAAACCACTAAAATACTATAATATTATAAGGACCCTCTTCTATTTAAACAACTTTAAGTTGTAATAAACACATGCATAATGTCAAATTTTATCACACAATGTAATATCAAAATAATATTTTTATTCACTACAAAGGCTTGTTTTTTGCAAAATTAGAATTAAAAATCTATCAAATTATGTAGCTAAAATCACTACAGATTTGATCAGATTACAAGGGCATGTTATTGTGTAAATGACTTGTGTAGATTTGTATGTCAAATGTTTGGGAAGAACATATTGTTTTGACAAAGACGGATGCTCAAAAGTATGAAGACACATGACGTGGGTGCATATAGAACACTCCTCACATATGAATTGGCCACATAATCCCAATGTATTAGATTGAGCAAGCACCACAGAGGAAGTCAATAACTGTCTCAAATAGCGGTTCTTTTTGGAAGTAATAATGGGAAATTCTTTGAAGATCTCTTCAGTTTGTAATATGTGCCGATGATTTCTGATGATTGTTTTGATCTTATGTGAATATTGTTAATACAGTATAGTGCATATAAATCAAGTAACTGGAGACTTGTCTGATCGTAGTAAAATATTCTCACAATTAGTATAGTTGTCTCTTTTATAAACATGATTAATACAGGATTGAGGAAACCCCTATTCTGCAAAGTGTGAGGATAATTATTGAGTTTTCAAACAGCCCAATTGTAGTACATAATCTGTGCAATCTTAGAAATTGGTCAATTGGTATATTATCTTTTAACGATTTAGGATTGAAGGTATAAAAGTACAGTAATGTACTTTTGTGTTGTGATTTAACTGTTTAGTGGACCCTTGGGCCGGCCTGTCGGAGACTACGGGAAGGAGGACTATTGTCTCTGTATGAGAGGGAGCAGGCTGGGAGGCGGACACCAGGCTGGGTAAAGGAGTTGGCCTTCACACAGGGAGCCCGTACTCCCCAGGAGGAGCCTGTGGGAGTCATGGATTAGGGTTAGGAGAACAGAAGAGGTATCTTCACCCTGGAAGCCGAGACTCCCCCGGGAGGAGCCCATAGGAGCCCGGCCGCTGGGACTTAGGTGAGTGAGGATGCTGTGAAGGTGAACCAGGATCAAGCAGGTATCTTGGCTGGAACTGAGGCAAGGCACAGAAGCAGGAACCAGGCTGGGACTGAAGCAGGGTACTGAGGCAGGAACCTGGCTGGAACTGAAGCAAGACACAGAAGCAGGAACCAGGCTGGAACTGAAGCAGGGTACTGAGGCAGGAACCAGGCTGGAACTGAAGCAGGGTACTGAGGCAGGAACCTGGCTGGAACTGAAGCAAGACACAGAAGCAGGAACCAGGCTGGAACTGAAGCAGGGTACTGAGGCAGGAACCTGGCGGGAACTGAAGCAAGACACAGAAGCAGGAACCAGGCTGGAACTGAAGCAAGACACAGAAGCAGGAACCAGGCTGGAACTGAAGCAGGACACAGTAGCAGGAACCAGGCTGGAATGGAAGCAGGCTACAAGCAAGAAGTTAGCGAACTCCAAGGTACACAGCAACTAGGAACCCATGGTAACCTCGTTGCAAGGCATCTGATAGAGGCAGGCGCCGACCTTACATACCCGCCGGCGTCTGACATCACGGGAGCGGGTGGAGCATTGAGTGGCGGGAAAGGGCCTATATCTTCGGCCTCTTTGCGCGCGCCTAGGAGGAGGGCGGCTGGCTTGGGCGTCCCGATGGCGTCGCCCCCACGGGGATGCCGCCGAACAGGCCCGGAACCCGGCGAAGCCCTCCAGTGAGACTGGACCCGATGCCAGGAGCCATGAGGTAAGGCCCCGGTCGCGAGTGCCGCGACTGGGTCTGCAACAGTACCTCCCCTCTTACCTGGGTTTACCTGGGTGCTGATGATGAAATTGTCGTTGAAGCTCTTTATCCAGGATGTTGCGGGCTGGTTCCCATGTGTTGTCCTCGGGGCCACAGCCCTCCCAGGCAAGCAGATATTCCCAGCGTCGGTGATGGAACCGTACATCTAGGACTTCCTCGACTTGATAGGTAGGCTCGTCCGGCACCAATGGATCTGTGGAATCAGGAACTCGAGGATGATACCTGGAGAGGACAAGCAGGAATACGGAAGGGCCCACAGTATCTTGGAGCTAGTCTTTGAGAAGGGATTCGAAGCTGAAGATTCCTTGTGCTAAGCCAAACCCGGTCTCCAGGAAGGAAGATAGGCGCCGGCTGCCAGTGCTTATCTGCCCATCTCTTAGTGGCCTTGGCCGCTTTAGCAAGTTTTCTCTGGACGGACGTCCATAGCAAAAGTAATTGTCGGATGGAGAGTTGCACAGCGGGTAACGCACTAGGAAGAGGCAGAGGTAGTGGCGGTCGCAACTGTTTCCTATAAACTATAAGGAAGGGCGAGCTTCCTGTAGCAGAATGCGTATGGTTGTTATATGAGAATTCTGCCCATGGCATTAGCTTTGCCCAATTGTCCTGTCTCTCATTGACAAAAGAGCGAAGGAACGTCTTCAGGGTACGGTTGGTGCATTCCGTTTGCCCATTGTTTTGGGGGTGGAACGCTGAAGAAAGGCTGAGTTGCACGTTGAATCTCTTACACAAGGCTCTCCAGTATCGGGCGGTGAACTGAGGACCTCGATCGGACACTATGTCCTGCGGTAGGCCGTGGATCCTAAAGATGTGTTGTACGAATAGGTTAGCCAGCTCCGGGGCTGATGGTAATTTCGGCAAGGGAACGAAGTGAGCCATTTTGGAGAACCGGTCCACAGTCACCCAGATGATTGTGTTCCCTTCGGAGACTGGGAGGTCCACCACGAAATCAGTGGAGATGTGAGTCCATGGTTCTACCGGGATGGGTAATGGCTGCAGTAGGCCCCAAGGTTTCCCTGTGCGTGGCTTTTGCAAGGCGCAGATGGGACAGGAATCCACAAATACGCGGACATCTTGTTTTATCGTAGGCCACCAGTAGAACTGGTTGACCAGGTCGAGAGTCCTTTCATGGCCAGTATGGCCCCCTTTGAGGGGCCATACTGGCTAAAGCAAGAAACCTGTGAGGGAGTCGGTTGGACCATTAGATGACAGAGGGGTTAAAGGGGCTCTTAGGGATGATAAGGCCATTGCAGAAAGACTAAATTAATTCTTTGCCTCCGTGTTTACTAATGAGGATGTTGGGGAGATACCAGTTCCGGAGATTGTTTTCAGGGGTGATGAGTCAGACGAACTGAACGAAATCACTGTGAACCTGGAAGATGTAGTAGGCCAGATTGACAAACGAAAGAGTAGCAAATCACCTGGACCGGATGGTATGCATCCTAGGGTTCTGAAGGAACTAAAAAATGAAATTTCTGATCTATTAGTTAAAATTTGTAACCTATCATTAAAATCATCCATTGTACCTGAAGACTGGAGGGTGGCCAATGTAACCCCAATATTTAAAAAAGGCTCCAGGGGCGATCCGGGTAACTATAGACCAGTGTGCCTGACTTCAGTGCCGGGAAAAACAGTGGAAACTATTCTCAAGAACAAAATTGTAAAGCATATAGAAAGACGTGATTTAATGGAACATAGTCAACATGGATTTACCCAAGGGAAGTCTTGCCTAACATATCTGCTTCATTTTTTTGAAGGGGTTAATAAACGTGGATAAAGGTGAACCGGTAGATGTAGTGTATTTGGATTTTCAGAAGGCGTTTGACAAAGTCCCTCATGAGAGGCTTCTACGAAAACTAAAAAGTCATGGGATAGGAGGCAATGTCCTTTCGTGGATTACAAGCTGGTTAAAAGACAGGAAACAGAGAGTAGGAGTAAATGGTCAATTTTCTCAGTGGAAAAGGGTAAACAGTGGAGTGCCTCAGGGATCTGTACTTGGACCTGTGCTTTTCAATATATATATAAATGATCTGGAAAGGAATACGACGAGTGAGGTTATCAAATTTGCAGATGATACAAAATTATTAGAAACATAGAAACATAGAAATGACGGCAGAAGAAGACCAAACGGCCCATCCAGTCTGCCCAGCAAGCTTCACACATTTTTTCTCTCATACTTATCTGTTTCTCTTAGCTCTTGGTTCTATTTCCCTTCCACCCCCACCATTAATGTAGAGAGCAGTGATGGAGCTGCATCCAAGTGAAATATCTAGCTTGATTAGTTAGGGGCAGTAGGGGTAGTAACCGCCGCAATAAGCAAGCTACACCCATGATTATTTGTTGTACCCAGACTATGTTATACAGCCCTTATTGGTTGTTTTTTTCTTCTCCCCTGCCGTTGAAGCAGGGAGCTATGCTGGATATGCGTGAAGTATCAGTTTTTCTTCTCTCCTGCCGTTGAAGCAGAGAGTTATGCTGGATATGCGTGAAGAGTTATGCTGGATATGCGTGAAGTATCAGTCTTTCTCCCATGCCGTTGAAGCAGAGAGCCATGCTGGATATGCATTGAAAGTGAAGTATCAGGCACATTTGGTTTGGGGTAGTAACCGCCGTAACAAGCCAGCTACTCCCCACTTTGTGACTGTGAATCCTTTTTTCTTCTCCGCTGCCGTTGAAGCTATGCTGGAAATGCGTGAAGCATCAGTTTTTCTTTTCCCCTGCTGTTGAAGCAGAGAGCTATGCTGGAAATGCGTGATGTATCAGTCTTTCTCCCATGCTGCTGAAGCAGAGAGCCATGCTGGATATGCATCAAAAGTGAAGTATCAGGCACATTTCGTTTGGGGTAGTAACCGCCGTAACAAGCCAGCTACTCCCCTCTTTGTGAGTGCGAACCCTTTTTTCTTCTCCCCTGCCGTTGAAGCAGAGAGCTCTGCTGGATGTGTGAAGTATCAGTTATTCTTCTCCCCTGCCGTTGAAGCAGAGAGCTATGCTGTATATGCAGTGAAGTATCAGGCTTATATTCAGAGTAGTTAAATCACAAGCAGACTGTGATACTTTGCAGGAGGACCTTGCAAGACTTGAAGATTGGGCATCCAAATGGCAGATGAAATTTAATGTGGACAAGTGCAAGGTGTTGCATATAGGGAAAAATAACCGTTGCTGTAGTTACACAATGTTAGGTTCCATATTAGGAGCTACCACCCAGGAAAAAGATCTAGGCATCATAGTGGATAATACTTTAAAATCGTCAGCTCAGTGTGCTGCAGCAGTCAAAAAAACAAATAGAATGTTAGGAATTATTAGGAAGGGAATGGTTAATAGAACAGAAAATGTCATAATGCCTCTATATCGCTCCATGGTGAGACCACACCTTGAATACTGTGTACAATTCTGGTCGCCGCATCTCAAAAAAGATATAGTTGCGATGGAGAAGGTACAGAGAAGGGCAACCAAAATGATAAAGGGGATGGAACAGCTTCCCTATGAGGAAAGGCTGAAGAGGTTAGGGCTATTCAGCTTGGAGAAGAGATGGCTGAGGGGGGATATGATAGAGGTCTTTAAGATCATGAGAGGTCTTGAACGACTAGATGTGACTCGGTTATTTTCACTTTCGAATAATAGAAGGACTAGGAGGCATTCCATGAAGTTAGCAAGTAGCACATTTAAGACAAATCGGAGAAAATTCTTATTCACTCAACGCACAATAAAGCTCTGGAATTTGTTGCCAGAGGATGTGGTTAGTGCAGTTAGTGTTGCTGGGTTCAAAAAAGGTTTGGATAAGTTCTTGGATGAGAAGTCCATTAATGGCTATTAATCAATTTTACTTAGGGAATAGCCACTGCTATTAATTGCATCAGTAGCATGGGATCTTCTTATTGTTTGTGTAATTGCCAGGTTCTTGTGGCCTGGTTTTGGCCTCTGTTGGAAACAGGATGCTGGGCTTGATGGACCCTTGGTCTGACCCAGCATGGCAATTTCTTAAGAACATAAGAACATTAGAAAATGCCATACTGGGTCAGACCAAGGGTCCATCAAGCCCAGCATCCTGTTTCCAACAGTGGCCAATCCAGGCCATAAGAACCTGGCAAGTACCCAAAAACTAAGTCTATTCCATGTAACCATTGCTAATGGCAGTGGCTATTCTCTAAGTGAACTTAATAGCAGGTAATGGACTTCTCCTCCAAGAACTTATCCAATCCTTTTTTAAACACAGCTATACTAACTGCACTAACCACATTCTCTGGCAACAAATTCCAGAGTTTAATTGTGGGTTGAGTAGAAAAGAACTTTCTCCGATTAGTTTTAAATGTGTCCCATGCTAACTTCATGGAGTGCCCCCTAGTCTTTCTACTATCCGAAAGAGTAAATAACCGAGTCACATCTACCCGTTCTAGACCTCTCATGATTTTAAACACCTCTATCATATCCCCCCTCAGTCGTCTCTTCTCCAAGCTGAAAAGTCCTAACCTCTTTAGTCTTTCCTCATAGGGGAGTTGTATCCATTCCCCTTCTCTGTACCTTCTCCATCGCAATTATATCTTTTTTGAGATGCGGCGACCAGAATTGTACACAGTATTCAAGGTGCGGTCTCACCATGGAGGATACAGAGGCATTATGACATTTTCCGTTTTATTCACCATTCCTTTTCTAATAATTCCCAACATTCTGTTTGCTTTTTTGACTGCCGCAGCACACTGCACCGACGATTTCAATGTGTTATCCACTATGACACCTAGATCTCTTTCTTGAACCGGTAGATATAGTATACTTGGATTTTCAGAAGGCGTTTGACAAAGTTCCTCATGAGCACCTAATATGGAACCCAACATTGTGTAATTATAGCATGGGTTATTTTTCCCTATATGCATCACCTTGCACTTATCCACATTAAATTTCATCTGCCATTTGGATGCCCAATTTTCCAGTCTCACAAGGTCTTCCTGCAATTTATCACGATCTGCTTGTGATTTAACTACTCTGAACAATTTTGTGTCATCTGCAAATTTGATTATCTCACTCGTCGTATTTCTTTCCAGATCATTTATAAATATATTGAAGAGTAAGGGTCCCAATACAGATCCCTGAGGTACTCCACTGTCCACTCCCTTCCACTGAGAAAATTGCCCATTTAATCCTACTCTCTGTTTCCTGTCTTTTAGCCAGTTTGCAATCCACGAAAGGACATCGCCTTTCCCATGACTTTTTACTATTCCTAGAAGCCTCTCATGAGGAACTTTGTCAAACGCCTTCTGAAAATCCAAGTATACTATATCTACCGGTTCACCTTTATCCACATGTTTATTAACTCCTTCAAAAAAGTGAAGCAGATTTGTGAGGCAAGACTTGCCTTGGGTAAAGCCATGCTGACTTTGTTCCATTAAACCATTCTTTCTATATGTTCTGTGATTTTGATGTTTAGAACACTTTCCACTATTTTTCCTGGCACTGAAGTCAGGCTAACCGGTCTGTAGTTTCCCGGATCGCCCCTGGAGCCCTTTTTAAATATTGGGGTTACATTTGCTATCCTCCAGTCTTCAGGTACAATGGATGATTTTAATGATAAGTTCTTATGTTCTTAGTCATGGGCCCAGATGAGAACCGCTCTCCGAGAGTGTCGTGGAACTACAGTCTTCCCTAGGAAACTCACCGAGGTCACAGAAAGATTGATTTTTGCGGGGTCCAGAATGTACTGTGGCTGTTCCTCAGCCTCTTCCAATTTAGTAGAAAGTGACAGGGTGTCAGCACAGATATTCTTGGAGGCTGGCCGATAACGCAGTGTGAAATTAAAGCAGTTGAAGAACAGGGACCAGCGGGCCTGTCTCGGGTTCAAGCGTTGTGCAAAACACAGGAACTCTAAGTTCTTGTGGCTGGTGTATACCGTAATAGGGTGGTTGGCTCCCTCCAACCACTGCCTCCATTCTTCAAAGGCAAGCTTTATGGCCAGCAACTCCTTGTCTCCAATGCAGTAGTTGTTCTCGGCGATCGAGAATCTCCTCGAAAAGTACGAGCATGGTAGTAGTTGTCCAGAGTCGGAGTACTGGCTGAGCACGGCCCCAACCGTGACATTGGATGCGTCCACCTCCACCACGATTGTCGGAGTGGGTCAGGGTGGCGGAGGCAGGTATCCTGCAGGAAAGCCTCCTTGAGGGTTTCAAAGGCTTGACAGGCGGAGTCGGGCCAGTCTTCCGCATTGGCTCCCTTCCGGGTAAGGGCGGTGAGCAGAGCCACAATACGTGAAAAGTTCGGGATGAAATGTCTATAAAAGTTTGCAAAGCCGAGGAAGCATTGTAACGCCTTTAAGCTTCTCGGACGAGGCCAGTTTCTGATGGCAGCTACCTTTTCTGGGTCCATCTGGAATCCGGAGGCAGAGACTATGTAGCCCAGGAAAGGCAGAGAGGTTTTCTCAAAGGTACACTTCTCCAGTTTAGCATACAGACCATTGTCTCTGAGGATCTGTAAGACTTGACGAACCTGCTGGCGGTGTGAAGGTAGATCATGGGAGTAAATGAATACGTCGTCAAGATAGCAATGACTGAGGTGTTCAGGAGATCTCGCAGTACCTCATTCATCAGATGCTGGAATACCGCAGGGGCATTGCATAGTCCAAAGGGCATCTGAGGTACTCATAGTGCCCATCCCTGGTGTTAAAGGCGGTTTTCCACTCGTCCCCAGGACGGATTTGGACCAGATTATAGGCACCTCGCAAGTCAAGC
This sequence comes from Rhinatrema bivittatum, assembly GCF_901001135.1. Lineage (NCBI taxonomy): Eukaryota > Metazoa > Chordata > Amphibia > Gymnophiona > Rhinatrematidae > Rhinatrema > Rhinatrema bivittatum. Next base: position 75,695 of record NC_042633.1, on the reverse strand, counting down.
TTCGTGAAAATCTTCGCCCCTTGCAGTCTATCTAGGAGTTCTGGTATTAACGGGAGGGGGTAACGATCCCGCTTCGTGATCGTGTTAAGGCCCCAATAGTCTATGCATGGCCTTAGTGAGCCGTCCTTCTTACTCACGATAAAGAAACCCACCCCAGCTGGTGATTTGGACGGATGGATAAAACCTTTAGCCAGGTTCTCCGAGATGTATTCAGACATGGCCCGGGTCTCGGGTAGAGACAAGGGATATACCCTACCCCGAGTAGGTGTTGTTCCAGGTAGTAGATCAATGGCACAATCGAAAGTACGGTGCTGGGGAAGGATCTCCGCATTTGCTTTAGAGAATATGTTGGAAAAGTCTTCATATGGTGCAGGAAGACTGATGGCAGCGTGCAGAAGAGGAAGGCCGGGAGCCTTGGGCACCTTCAGGCAGTTGGCGAAACAGAACGGACTCCACTTAGTAATTTGCAAGGTATCCCATCGGATAGTGGGAGAGTTTCTGTAGCCATGGCAACCCTAGCACCACAGGGTGGACGGCCTTTTCCAATACCAGGAAGGCTATCTCCTCCGAATGGATCGCCCCGGTGCGTACGGTGATGGGTGCCGTGGAAGCTGTGATGCGGCCTGGAAGGAGGGTTCCTGGATGGAGGTAATCCGCAGAGGTGTCTCCTGACACTGTTTGTGGATCTGTAACTGGTGTACCAGATCCTTCAGAATGAAGTTACCTCCCACTCAGGAATCCAGGAAGGCGAGGGTTTCCAGGGACCCTCCCGGGTACTCCAGGGTAATAGGTACTGTACATTGAAGAGCTGCAGCACAACCTAGGAGGAGCTCCTCACGACCTCCTAGGTTCTGGCGTTTTCCGAACACTCCTGGCAGCGCGCCAGGAAATGGCCTTTCTGACCGCAATAGAGGCAAAGGCCCAGTGTGCGGCGACATTGTCTCTCCTCAGCGGAGAGTGGGGCACACCTCAACTGCATAGGTTCACTGGAAGTGGTCTCTGGACGCACAGTCTTGGGAGAGGACAATGGCTTAGAGGACACAGGAGCCAATGAAGGAGTGCGTCTGACCGGCTGTAACTCTCTGGCCCTCTGCTGGAGGCGACGGTCGATGCGGCCCGCCATTTCTTTTTTTTTTTTTTTTTTATTTATAGTTTATTAGAGTTTTTACAAATTATAAAAATGCAAAAAATCAAAGAAATACAATTACATATCATGAAATTAAATCAGAAGTACAATGTTTACAGGCATCTATCTTCTATATGACACTGTAATAGTCCACTAATTGGGAGGATATAAAACATTGATACATAAATCATATATAGGAAAATAGTAATTCAAAATTACCATAAACTGGATATATATTTTTTCCAACTACTTATGTCTCAACCAGTTTCTTTATCAACTAAAAATGTCTCCAGGTGTGACGGATCCTGAAAAATAAATCTATTCTTTTGGTATACTATAAGGCATTTACAGGGGAACCTCAAGAAGAATGTTGCCCCTAGGGACATTACTCTAGGTTTCAATAAAAGGAATTGCTTCCTCCTGTATTGTGTGGATCGCGAGACATCTGGAAACACTTGAACTTTATAACCACAAAATAGATGTTCTCTATTTTTAAAATATTTTTGGAGAATGTTAATTTTATCTTTCTCTCTGCAGAAGGACACTAATAACGTAGCTCTCTGCGACGGCCCGCCATTTCTATAAGACCATTAAGGTCCTCCGGGAGGTCATGGGCAGCTATCTCGTCCTTGATACGCCCAGCCAGGCCCTCCAGGAAGATGGCTCTGAGGCTGTCGTCCTGCTATCCCACTTCTTGGGCGAGTGTGCGAAAATCCATGACGAAAGCAAATCAGTTGTGGCGGTGGCTAGTCTAGCCGGCTCATCGAAGGCTTGTTTGAAGTTGGAGATGAACCGTGGCAAATCCTCGAGAGAGGAGTCATTATGTTCCCAGAGCGAGGAGGCCCAAACTAGCGCCTTCCCATCTAGCAAGGACAGGATATAAGCTACCTTGTCCACATAGGTAGGGAACTGCTGAGGAAGCAGGGAGAACCGTATGAAGCATTGGTTCAAAAACCCTCGACAGGTTTTCGCTTCCCCAGCGTAGCGTGACGGTGCGGGCAGCTGAGTAACAGTGCTAGAGTTTCCCTCTTGAGCCGGTGGCGCAGCAGGCGGAGGGTCTGTGGGCATTGTATTTAGGCGGGCAGCTAGTTGCTCCACAGTAGCTGCTAGCATCACAAGGCAATGCTATTACTGTTGCATTTGTTGGGCCATTCCAGGAATGGCCTGAAGGCCCGGCATGTCCGCCAAGTCCATGGCCTTGCAATCTGTTATGATTTAACTGTTTAGTGGACCCTTGGGCCGGCCTGTCGGAGACTAGGGTAAGGAGGACTATTGTCTCCGTATGAGAGGGAGCAGGCCGGGAGGCGGACACCAGGCCGTGTGAAGGAGCTGGCCTTCACACAGGGAGCCCGTACTCCCCAGGAGGAGCCTGTGGGAGTCATGGGATTAGGGTTAGGAGAACAGAAGAGGTGCCTTCACCCTGGAAGCTGAGACTCCCCTGGGAGGAGCCCGTAGGAGCCTGGATGCTGGGACTTAGGAGATCGGTGGTGATGTATTCACCCTGGAAGCAGAGACTCCCCCGGGAGGAGCCCGTAGGAGCCCGGCCGCTGGGACTTAGGTGAGTGAGGACGCTGTGAAGGTGAACCAGGATCAAGCAGGTATCTTGGCTGGAACTGAGGCAAGGCACGGAAGCAGGAACCAGGCTGGGACTGAAGCAGGGTACTGAGGCAGGAACCTGGCTGGAACTGAAGCAAGACACAGAAGCAGGAACCAGGCTGGAACTGAAACAAGACACAGTAGCAGGAACCAGGCTGGAACGGAAGCAGGCTACAAGCGAGAAGTTATCAAAAAAGATATATTTGCGATGGAGAAGGTACAGAGAAGGGCTACCAAAATGATAAAGGGAATGGAACAACTCCCCTATGAGGAAAGACTAAAGAGGTTAGGACTTTTCAGCTTGGAGAAGAGACGACTGAGGGGGGATATTAGGGATGTGCAGAGCAAAATTTTATGTTCATATTTTTTATGTCCGAAAGGGGGTCCCACTTGCGGCCAATATGGACATAAAAAAAATCCAATGAGTTGGGTATATGTACATATGTGCAAAAAAAAAATTTAAACCCCCTCACCCTCCTTAATCCCCCCCCAGACTTACCACAACTCCCTGGTGATCGAGCGAGGAGTGAGGACGTCATTTCTGCAATCCTTGGCGAGAAGCATGTGACGTCGGTGGCACGTCGAGTGACGCGGCGTCACGTGATTCCCGGCTCGTTCGCGCCGGACGGCTCGTTCGGCCCAAAAAGAACTTTTGGCCAGCTTGGGGGGGCCTCCTGACCCCCCCAAGCTGGCCAAAAGTTCTTTTTGGGCCGAACGAGCCGTCCGGCGCGAACGAGCCGGGAATCACGTGACGCCGACGTCACGTGATTCCCGGCAAGTTCGCGCCGGACGGCTCGTTCGGCCCAAAAAGAACTTTTGGCCAGCTTGGGGGGGCCTCCTGACCCCCTCAAGCTGGCCAAAAGTTCTTTTTGGGCCGAACGAGCCGTCCGGCGCGAACTTGCCGGGAATCACGTGACGTCGCGTCTGAGTGACGCGGCGCCACGTGATTCCCGGCTCGTTCGGCCCAAAAAGAACTTTTGGCCAGCTTGGGGGGGTCAGGAGGCCCCCCCAAGCTGGCCAAAAGTTCTTTTTGGGCCGAACGAGCCGTCCGGCGCGAACGAGCCGGGAATCACGTGACGCCGGCGTCACTCGACGTGCCGCCGATGTCACATGCTTCTCGCCAAGGATTGCAGAAATGGCGTCCTCACTCCTCGCTCCATCACCAGGGAGTTGTGGTAAGTCGGGGGGGGGATTAAGGAGGGTGAGGGGGTTTATATTTTTATTTTGGCTCAACAATCGCGATTTCCCACATATCGAACATATCTATGTTCGATATGTGGGAAATCCGATCGTTTATGTCGAATCAATTTTTTAAGTAAAAAAAAAATATGAGTTGCGTTTTACTAATGCGGTCAATCCGAATGCACACCCCTAGGGGATATGATAGAGGTGTTTAAAATCATGAGAGGTCTAGAACGGGTAGATGTGAATCGGTTATTTACTCTTTCGGATAGTAGAAAGACTAGGGGGCACTCCATGAAGTTAGCATGGGGCACATTTAAAACTAATCGGAGAAAGTTCTTTTTTACTCAACGCACAATTAAACTCTGGAATTTGTTGCCAGAGAATGTGGTTCGTGGAGTTAGTATAGCTGTGTTTAAAAAAGGATTGGATAAGTTCTTGGAGGAGAAGTCCATTACCTGCTATTAAGTTCACTTAGAGAATAGCCACTGCCATTAGCAATGGTTACATGGAATAGACTTAGTTTTTGGGTACTTGCCAGGTTCTTGTGGCCTGGATTGGCCACTGTTGGAAACAGGATGCTGGGCTTGATGGACCCTTGGTCTGACCCAGTATGGCATTTTCTTATGTTCTTATGTTCTTATGAACTCCGAGGCACCCAGCAACTAGAAACCGCAAGGTAACCTCGTTGCAAGGCGTATGATAGAGGCAGGCGCTGACCTTACATACCTGCCGGCGTCTGACGTCACGGGAGCAGGTGGAGCATTGAGTGGTGGGAAAGGGCCTATATCTTTGGCCTCTTTGCGCGCGCGCTCACCTAGGAGGAGGGCGGCTGGCTTCGGCGTCCCGATGGCATCGCCCCACGGGGACTCCGCCGAACAGGCCTGGAACCTGGCAAAGCCCTCCAGCGAGACTGGACCCGATGCCAGGAGTCACGAGGTAAGGCCCCGGTCACGAGTGCCGTGACCGGGACTGCAACACTTTTGTCTGTGAGTTGTAAAAAATCTTGCAGGCTTTTGGGTTTCCATCATACAACGGTGGCAAGAGTAGAAGAAGAAAGCCCATGGGTGGAGGTGCAGGCTCCAAAGTAGCTGGTGAAAGAGGCAGGTCTGACCTGGGTCTGCAAGTGACCCAGCCTCGTAGAGGTTCTGCAGTTTTTGTATCATCTAGGCCTGGTTTGTATGCTGCTCTGAATTTCCTATGGGAGAGGCCCCATAGGAAATTCAGAGCAAAACTTCATATGAGTACATGGCCTCAGCAATCTGTAATGTTGCATGGAGTGGATCCTTGGGCTGATGTGAGGAGGATGTTCCATGAGGTGACTGTCCCACTTGGTAGACTGTAGGTCGATGAGAACAAAAGTGGTCAGAGTCTGAGGTGAGGTCATGGCAGGCTGCAGGCAAAATTATAGTCCAGGCAGAGTCATAGCAGGGGACAGGCAAGGCCAGGTCAGTGTCCGGTCTGACGTTAAGGCAGGCAGAAGGGAAATGTGTAGGTGAAGTCTAGGCAGAGTCATGGCAGGCACCCAGCATGACAAGGTCAATGTTCACTCTGTCAGCAAGAGAAGATCAAAGCCAAGGAGCTGAAGACCATATAGACATGGACAAGGCAGAAAGACAGAACTAGACAGGAAGGCTGGCACACAAAAAGGCAGGAACAGGGCAGGAGGCCTGGAACACGGCAAGGCAGAAGCACTGGAACAAAGCAAGACAGGAACAAGAAGCAACTAGTACTGCAGGCAGGAGCACAGCAGGAGACCTGTGGCTGAGGAGCTATGGGGTAGTACTGAGCTTCCTTTTATACTAGAGAAATGATGACATCATCAGTCAGTGTCCTCCAAAATGTTGAGATTACTTACCTGATAATCTCCTTTTCCTTAGTGTAGACAGATGGACTCAGTACAAATGGGATAGTATCCGCGTGCTAGCAGTTGGAGACGGATCTGACGTCAACACGGGGTATATAGCCCCACAGGAAGCGCAGCGATTCAGTAATCTTCCTTGCAAAAGCTGTTATGGATGTGTGTACTGACGCTCAGTAAAAAGTAAAAAGTGAAAATAGGATTCCCCTGACCGATTGATAGTAGCTGGAGACCGCCAGCCTTCACAACCGGAAGGCGTTGACACCTGGTATAGTGTACACTCTGGTAGGAATAAATGACATGTCTTACATTGCCTCGGTGAAACCCATGTACACAGGCAGCTGGGCGGGATGCTGAGTCCATCTGTCTACACTAAGGAAAAGGAGATTATCAGGTAAGTAATCTCAACATTTCCTGACGTGTAGCCAGATGGACTCAGTACAAATGGGATGTACCAAAGCTTTACTCCCAGCCTGGGCGGGAGGCTGCCTGAGGACCATGTAAGACCGCCCTTGCAAATGCGGAGTCCTCCCTGGCCTGGACATCCAGACGGTAGAACCTGGAAAAGGTATGGAGGGAGGACCATGTCGCCGCTTTACAGATCTCTGCAGGCGATAGCATCCTGGACTCCGCCCAGGATGCTGCTAGTGCTCTGGTAGAATGAGCCTTGACTTGTAGAGGCGGAGACTTCCCAGTCTCTACATAAGCTGCTCGGATAACTTCCTTAATCCAGCGGGCGATGGTGGGCCATGAGGCCGCTTCACCTTGCTTCTTCCCGCTGTGTAGGATGAACAGATGGTCCGTCTGTCGCAGGTCTTGCGTCACTTCCAGATATCTGAGTAGCAATCTGCCAATGTCGAGATGGCGTATTAACCGGCCGTCTTCAGATTTCTTCAAACCCGCCGTGGTGGGCAAGGATATGGTTTGGTTAAGATGAAATTGGGAAACCACTTTAGGTAGAAAGGAGGGAACCATACGAAGATGAATAGCCTCAGGAGTGATTCTGAGAAAGGGATCACAGCAGGACAGTGCTTGCAGCTCCGAGATGCGGCGTGCCGAACAGACCGCCAATAGGAATACCATCTTCAAGGTGAGAGAACGGAGAGACAGGCCCCGAAGGGGTCTGAAGGTGGATCCCGCAAGGAAATCCAAAACAAGATTAAGGTTCCATAAGGGCACAGGCCACTTCAGTGGCGGACGAATATGCTTGACTCCTTGCAGGAAACGAGAAACATCTGGGTGCTTGGCGATGGTCTTGCCGTCCCTCCTGGGACCATAGCAAGACAGCGCAGCCACCTGAACTTTGATGGAGCTGAGGGAGAGACCCTTCTGAAGTCCATCCTGCAGGAAATCCAACACAATAGGTATTGTGGTGGCATGTGGATTGGTGCCGTGAGTGTCGCACCATGCTTCAAATACTCTCCATATGCGAACGTAGGTGAGGGATGTGGAAAACTTGCGAGCTCGGAGGAGTGTATCAATCACGGGCCCCGAGTAACCTCTTTTCTTCAGTCTAGCCCTCTCAATGGCCAGACCGTAAGAGAGAATTGAGCTGGATTCTCGTGTAGGACGGGACCTTGACGTAGAAGGTCCCGGAGAGGAGGCAGGGGAAGAGGCTCCCCCGCCAGTAGCCTTCTCATGTCTGCGTACCAGGGTCTTCTTGGCCAGTCTGGTGCCACTAGAAGAACTAGGCCCCGGTGTGTCCGAATCTTGTGGACGATGGCACCCAGCAGCGGCCACGGAGGAAAGGCATAAAGCAGAGTCCCTGGCGGCCACGGCTGGACCAGGGCATCGATTCTGTGCGAAAATGGGTCGTGCCTGCGGCTGAAGTATCTGGGTACTTGAGCATTGGACTTGTTCGCCAGTAAATCCATGTCCGGAATCCCCCAGTGATCCACAATCATCTGGAAGGCTGTGGGTGACAGCTGCCACTCTCCCGGATTTAGACTTTCTCTGCTGAGGAAGTCCGCTGTGGTATTGGCCTTCCCGGCGATGTGGACGGCAGAGATGTCCAGGAGAGTCGCCTCCGCCCAAATCATCAGTGGGGCAAGGAGAGGATCACCTTGCTGGTGGCTGAAAGGAATCAAAGCACATTATAAATTAGAAGGAAAGAGCTCAGTAACCCACATTCCAGTGGAAACACTGAGAGGAGAGGATCACCTTGCTGGTGGCTGAAAGGAATCAGTAAGTTTTTGCTTGGGACATTGACATTGACTTTTTTTAAATTATTGGGGCAAAGTTAACTATTTGGGAATATTATTTAGTGTGTGTGTGCCTTTAATAGTCAGGCAGTGAATAAACAAGTTAGACTGTTTGCATTTTTAAATAGTCAGTCAATAAGGTAGCAGTAGGTAGGCAGTGAATACACAAGTTAGACTGTTTGTATTTTTAGTCAGTCAATAAGGTAGCAGTAGGTTGGCAGTGAATAAACAAGTTAGACTGTTTGTATTTAGTCAGTCAATAAGGTAGCAGTAGGTAGTGTGTTTATTTTTTAAAAGTCTGCCTGACTATTAAAGTGTCCTCCAGACGTTTAAAGAGCTAAGTGTTTTATTTATTTATTTTATTTATTTAACACTTTTCTATACCGACCTTCATGGTAGAGACCATATCAGGTCGGTTCACATCGAATAGGGGAACTGAACCAAGAACAGTAACCAAAACAAAAGGTTGAACATGAAAAAGCAAAGTTACATTTAACAGGGAAATTAAACTTGGAGGCATAGACTGCTGGAAGGAAGGAAAGGCTAGAGATAGCGGAGAAATTATTAGTATAAACAGAGCAGTCAGGAGGCTCTTATTCTGGGCTTAGGGGTAATATGGAAATCCATTGCTCCTAAAGGAAGTTCTGTCGACTATTGTGTGTCATGGGTATCTGAGAAGGCTTGGCGGAAAAGCCAGGTCTTAAGTTTTTTCTTGAATGTTGGTAGGCAGGGTTCCATTCTGAGGTCAGCTGGGATGTTGTTCCAGATAGTTGGGCCTGCTGTTGAAAAGGATCGGTCTTTAGTTGAGATGAGGCGTGTGGCTTTTGTAGGTGGGGTCTGTAGGGTTCCTTTATATATTTCTCTAGTCGGTCTGTTGGTGAGGTGGAGATTGAGGGGGAATTCGAGGTCCAGATACAAGTGATTGTAGATGACTTTGTGGATTAAAGTGAGTGATTTGTGGAGGATTCTGTACTTCACTGGGAGCCAGTGTAGGTTACGTAGGATGGGAGATATGTGTTCTCCCCGGTTGGTGTTAGTCAAGATTCTTGCGGCAGCGTTCTGTATCAACTGTAGCGGCTTGGTGGTAGAGCTGGGGAGTCCCAAGAGGAGTGCACTGCAGTAGTCGATTTTAGCAAATATCAAGGCTTGCAGGACTGTTCTGAAGTCGTGGAAAAAAAGTAGGGGTTTGAGTCTTTTTAGGACTTGAAGCCTGTAGAAACAATCTTTGGTTGTGGTGTTGATCATTTTCTTGAGGTTTAAGCGGTTGTCTAGTAACACCCCGAGATCTCGTACGTGGGTATGCATGAGCTGGGTGTTAAGGATGGTCTGTGGGAGTGGGTTGTCTTGGTTAGAGGAGATGAGGAGGAGTTCGGTCTTGGATGCGTTAAGGACCAAGTTGAGGCTGTTAAGAAGGCTGGTGATCCGATTTAGGCAGTTGTTCCAGAGCGAGAGTGATTTTGCGATGGATTCTGTTATCGGAATCAAAATCTGCACATCATCTGCATACAGAAAATGAATAAGGTTAAGGTCTGTTAGAAGCTGACAGAGTGGGAGGAGGTATATATTAAAGAGAGTGGGTGATAACGATGATCCTTGGGGTACTCCGAGTGAGGACCTTGTTGAAGGAGATTCTTTATTATTTATTTTAACTTTGTAACTTCTGTTACTAAGGAAAAACGTGAACCAACTGAGGGCTGAACCTGATATACCTATTTCTGCTAGGAGAGTCAGAAGGATGGTGTGGTTGACGGTGTCGAAGGCTGCCGAGATGTCCAATAGAACTAGAAGGAAGGAATGGCCCATGTCTAATCCCAGAATGATATGGTCTGTTAAGGAAATGAGGAGTGTTTCTGTATTGCGAGATTTGCGGAATCCGTATTGGGAAGGGAATAGAATGTTGTGATCCTCTAGATATTCTGATAGCTGAGTGTTAACCAGTTTCTCTGTAAGTTTGGCTAAGAACGGTAGATTTGAGATGGGGCGGAAGTTAGCAGGTTCTTTGGGGTCTAAGTTATGCTTCTTGAGGAGGGGTTTAAGGGAAGCGGATTTTAAGCTATCTGGGTATCTCCCTTGTGCTAATGAGCAGTTTATAATATTAGCTAGAGGTCCTGCAATCATGTTTGGAATCAGTAGCAGGAGTTTGGATGGTATATTGTCTGCTGGATGGCTAGATGGTTTCTGTTTCTTAAGGAGAGATTCAATCTCCCCGGGAGATGTCAGATCGAAGTTGTCGAGCTTGATTCCAGTATGGGAGTGAGTGGTGGAGAATGTAGAGTATGTGGTGGTGTTGGTTGGTAGGAGAGCCAGGGTATTTGTGATCTTCTGTTGAAAGAAAGAAGCAAGTTCATTGGCCTTGGATTGTGCTAGATCATCAGGTATCGTTGGTGGGGATGACTTTGTGATTTGTGACACATAAGAGAAAAGTGCCTTGGCGTCATATTGGAGGTTGTGGATTTTACTTGCATAGTATTCTCTTTTTGACTTTAGGATTGAGGTCCTATAATGGTGTAGGGTTCCTTTGTAAGATGAGAGTGTGACAGAGTTGGGGGCTTTGCGCCATCTATTTTCTTTGTGGCGAAGGATTTGTTTCATCCGTATTAGCTCCGTGGAGAACCATGGTTGTTTTCCTTTCTTTTCAAGGTTTATTGTTTTGGAGACTGCAGGGCATATCTTGTTAGCCACTGCTTCCGTGATGTTGTGCCATGAAAGAACTGCCGATTCAGTGTTGGATAAGTCCAGGTTTGAGAGTTCTTTCGTAAGATGGTCGCTGAGAGTCTCGGATGCACAACTGAGTGCATTGTATTGAAAACATTGTATTGAATAACAACATTGTATTGAATAATAACATTGTATTGAAAACATTGTATTGAATAACAACTGAGTGCATTGTATTGAAAAACAAAAAAAAAAACCCCACAAAAAAGTAGCCAGAAGCTAGAAATAAGCTAGGAGCAGTATATACCAAAGTAAAAAAGTTGAATAGTTCAGCTCAGTTACTCACCTTGGAAAGGTGTTGAGGTAGTGTGATTAGGTTTGAATAGGGAACAACATTTGTTAATCAAGGGAGCTGTGAGTCACTCAGGCTGACTAACTAAGTGTGAAGATTGTGTGTTTTGTGAATAGGTACTATTGTGTGTTTGTGAATAGGTGCTATTCTTTGTTAATCAGCACAGCAGTGAGTCACTCAGGAAATCTAACTGAAAGGTCACTCAGGAAATCTAACTGAAGTGTACATCTCCTAAGGGATTGTTTTGCACTAATTTACTTTGGAAGCACATTATAAATTAGAAGGAAAGAGCTCAGTAACCCACATTCCAGTGGAAACACTGAGAGGAGAGGATCACCTTGCTGGTGGCTGAATGGAATCAGTAAGTTTTTGCTTGGGACATTGACATTGACTTTTTTTAAAGTATTGGGGCAAAGTTAACTATTTGGGAATATTATTTAGTGTGTTTGTGCCTTTAATAGTCAGGCAGTGAATACACAAGTTAGACTGTTTGTATTTTTAGTCAGTCAATAAGGTAGTGTGTTTATTTTTTAAAAGTCTGCCTGACTATTAAAGTGTCCTCCAGACTTTTAAAGAGCTAAGTGTTTTATTTAATAATAACTGAGTGCATTGTATTGAAAAACAAAAAAAAAAAAAAACCCCCCCACAAAAAAGTAGCCAGAAGCTAGAAATAAGCTAGGAGCAGTATATACCAAAGTAAAAAAGTTGAATAGTTCAGCTCAGTTACTCACCTTGGAAAGGTGTTGAGGTAGTGTGATTAGGTTTGAATAGGGAACAACATTTGTTAATCAAGGGAGCTGTGAGTCACTCAGGCTGACTAACTAAAGTTAGACTGTTTGTATTTCCCAACCCTCCCACCCCAAGCTCATCCCTTCCACCCCAAGCTCATCCCTTAATTTATAGGCAGGTGCCACTTGCACACAAAAAAAAAACACCCATCAACAAAAACTTTATTGAGAATTCGATCAGACCCCAGTAGGCCACTAACAGACATATAGTGAATTCACCAATACATTTAAAGGAACTTAGACACATTCCTACTCCCATAGCAACCTAAAACTTAACTAGGAACTGATCAAAATTGAGATGAAGGCAGCAGTCCAGCAGCAAGAGGGGGGCTTCCCAGTCTTTTGCATCGAGTGTCACATGTATGATTTTTTACCCACCGGTGAGAAGTTGTACATGTGCATGCGATGCAAAGAGCTCCTGGCTCTCAGAGAACGAGTCCGATCTCTGGAGGCTAGAGTGGCAGACCTGGAGGAGCTGAGGGAGACAGAGAGGTATATAGATGAGACCTTCAGGGACATAGTAGTCCAGTCCCAACTTCAGACTGGCAGCCCTGGTGCTGCCTTGGAGGAAGAAGGTCTCATAATGGGAGAGCACCAACCAGGTGTAGCAGGAAAGGATCCTGTAGCAAGGACCTGCTCTCTAGGTGATGCATTGTCCTTTCGCACTGAGGATATCTCCCCAAGGCCTACTGCCCAGGAGGGAAGGGTTAGGTCGGCCGTCATAGTTGGTGATTCGATTATTAGGAATGTAGATAGCTGGGTGGCGGGTGGGCGTGAGGATCGCCTGGTAACATGCCTACCTGGTGCGAAGGTGGCGGACCTCACGCGTCACCTAGATAGGATTTTAGACAGTGCTGGGGAGAAGCCGGCTGTCGTGGTACACGTGGGCACCAACGACATAGGAAAATGTGGGAGGGAGGTTCTGGAAGCCAAATTTAGGCTCTTAGGTAGAAAGATAAAATCCAGAACCTCCAGGGTAGCATTCTCTGAAATGCTCCCTGTTCCACGCGCAGGTCACCAGAGGCAGGCAGAGCTCCGGAGTCTCAATGCGTGGATGAGACGATGGTGCAAGGAAGAGGGATTCAGTTTTGTTAGGAACTGGGGAACCTTTTGGGGAAGGGGGAGTCTCTTCCGAAGGGATGGGCTCCACCTTAACCAGGGTGGAACCAGACTGCTGGCACTAACCTTTAAAAAGGAGATAGAGCAGCTTTTAAACTAGAACAAAGGGGAATGCCGACAGTCGCTCAGCATCGCATGGTTCGGAGAGATGTATCTTTAAAGGATACTAATGATGCATTAGAATTAGGGCATCCCGACAGTGAGGTTCCAATAATTAGAAAAGTAGTCCAAGTGCCTGTAACTAAAAACTCACCTGAGCTAAAAAATTCTAATTTATCCCTATCAATTAAAAAGCAGAATAAAAATACAAACAAAAAACAAACTTTGAAATGTTTGTATGCTAATGCCAGAAGTCTAAGAAGTAAGATGGGAGAATTAGAATGTATAGCAGTATATGATGACATAGAATTAATTGGCATCTCAGAGACATGGTGGAAAGAGGATAACCAATGGGACAGTGCTATGCCGGGGTACAAATTATATCGCAATGACAGAGAGGAGCAGTCGGGAGGAGATGTGGCGCTTTATGTCCGGGATGGCATAGAGTCCAACAGGATAAACATCCTGCATGAGACTAAATACAAAATTGCATCTTTATGGGTAGAAATCCCTTGTGTGTCAGGGAAGACTACAGTGATAGGGGTATACTACCGTCCACCTGGTCAAGATGGTGAGATGGACAGTGAAATGCTAAGAGAAATTAGGGAAGCTAACCAAATTGGTAGTGCAGTAATAATGGGAGACTTCAATTACCCCAATATAGACTGGGTAAATGTATCATCGGGTCACACTAGAAAGATAACGTTCCTGGATGGAATAAATGATAGCTTTATGGAGCAATTGGTTCAGGAACCGACGAGAGAGGGAGCAATTTTAGATCTAATTCTCAGTGGAGCACAGGACTTGGTGAGAGAGGTAACGGTGGTGGGGCCGCTTGGCAATAGTGATCATAATATGTTCAAATTTGATTTAATGACTGGAAAAGGAACAGTGTGCAAATCCAAGGCTCTCGTGCTAAACTTTCAAAAGGGAAACTTTGATAAAATGAGAAAAATTGTTAGAAAAAAACTGAAAGGAGCAGCTACAAAAGTAAAAAATGTCCAAGAGGCGTGGTCATTGTTAAAAAATACCATTCTAGAAGCACAGTCCAGATGTATTCCACACATTAAGAAAGGTGGAAAGAAGGCAAAATGATTACCGGCATGGTTAAAAGGGGAGGTGAAAGAAGCTATTTTAGCCAAAAGATCTTCATTCAAAAATTGGAAGAAGGATCCAACAGAAGAAAATAGGATAAAGCATAAACATTGGCAAGTTAAATGTAAGACATTGATAAGACAGGCTAAGAGAGAATTTGAAAAGAAGTTGGCTGTAGAGGCAAAAGCTCACAGTAAAAACTTTTTTAAATATATCCGAAGCAGAAAGCCTGTGAGGGAGTCAGTTGGACTGTTAGATGATCGAGGGGTTAAAGGGGCACTTAGAGAAGATAAGGCCATTGCGGAAAGATTAAATGATTTCTTTGCTTCGGTGTTTACTGAAGAGGATGTTGGGGAGGTACCCGTAATGGAGAAGGTTTTCATGGGTAATGATTCAGATGGACTGAATCAAATCATGGTGAACCTAGAAGATGTGGTAGGCCTGATTGACAAACTGAAGAGTAGTAAATCACCTGGACCGGATGGTATACACCCCAGGGTTCTGAAGGAACTAAAAAATGAAATTTCAGACCTATTAGTAAAAATTTGTAACTTATCATTAAAATCATCCATTGTACCTGAAGACTGGAGGATAGCAAATGTAACCCCAATATTTAAAAAGGGCTCCAGGGGCGATCCGGGAAACTACAGACCGGTTAGCCTGACTTCAGTGCCAGGAAAAATAGTGGAAAGTGTTCTAAACATCAAAATCTCAGAACATATAGAAAGACATGGTTTAATGGAACAAAGTCAGCATGGCTTTACCCAGGGCAAGTCTTGCCTCACAAATCTGCTTCACTTTTTTGAAGGAGTTAATAAACATGTGGATAAAGGTGAACCGGTAGATATAGTATACTTGGATTTTCAGAAGGCGTTTGAAAAAGTTCCTCATGAGAGGCTTCTAGGAAAAGTAAAAAGTCATGGGATAGGTGGCGATGTCCTTTCGTGGATTGCAAACTGGCTAAAAGACAGGAAACAGAGAGTAGGATTAAATGGGCAATTTTCTCAGTGGAAGGGATTGGACAGTGGAGTGCCTCAGGGATCTGTATTGGGACCCTTACTGTTCAATATATTTATAAATGATCTGGAAAGAAATACGACGAGTGAGATAATCAAATTTGCAGATGACACAAAATTGTTCAGAGTAGTTAAATCACAAGCAGATTGTGATAAATTGCAGGAAGACCTTGTGAGACTGGAAAATTGGGCATCCAAATGGCAGATGAAATTTAATGTGGATAAGTGCAAGGTGATGCATATAGGGAAAAATAACCCATGCTATAATTACACGATGTTGGGTTCCATATTAGGTGCTACAACCCAAGAAAGAGATCTAGGTGTCATAGTGGATAACACATTGAAATCGTCGGTTCAGTGTGCTGCGGCAGTCTAAAAAGCAAACAGAATGTTGGAATTATTAGAAAAGGAATGATGAATAAAACGGAAAATGTCATAATGCCTCTGTATCGCTCCATGGTGAGACCGCACCTTGAATACTGTGTACAATTCTGGTCGCCGCATCTCAAAAAAGATATAATTGCGATGGAGAAGGTACAGAGAAGGGCTACCAAAATGATAAGGGGAATGGAACAACTCCCCTATGAGGAAAGACTAAAGAGGTTAGGACTTTTTAGCTTGGAGAAGAGACGACTGAGGGGGGATATGATAGAGGTGTTTAAAATCATGAGAGGTCTAGAACGGGTAGATGTGAATCGGTTATTTACTCTTTCGGATAGTAGAAAGACTAGGGGACACTCCATGAAGTTAGCATGGGGCACATTTAAAACTAATCGGAGAAAGTTCTTTTTTACTCAACGCACAATTAAACTCTGGAATTTGTTGCCAGAGAATGTGGTTCGTGCAGTTAGTATAGCTGTGTTTAAAAAAGGATTGGATAAGTTCTTGGAGGAGAAGTCCATTACCTGCTATTAAGTTCACTTAGAGAATAGCCACTGCCATTAGCAATGGTTACATGGAATAGACTTAGTTTTTGGGTACTTGCCAGGTTCTTATGGCCTGGATTGGCCACTGTTGGAAACAGGATGCTGGGCTTGATGGACCCTTGGTCTGACCCAGTATGGCATTTTCTTATGTTCTTATGTTCTTAAACCTGTCGGCTTCTGGTTCCGCCCTGACGGTTGATGGAGGCCACCGTGGTGGCGTTGTCGGACATCACTCTGACAGCTCTGTGCTGCAGTCTGTGAGCAAATCAAAGGCATGCCAATCGGACTGCCCGGGCCTCCAGGCGATTGATGTTCCACATTGACTCCTCTCTGTTCCAGCACCCTTGCGCGGTGAGTTCTTCGCAATGGGCTCCCCAGCTGCTCAGGCTGGCATCCGTGGTGAGCACGGTCCACGAGGTGGTTGGACTGCAACCACCACCACAACTGGGTCCGAACTCTGGCAGGTAGAGGAAGGTGCGTGGAATAGTCCCGTTGACGGGGGCTCCAGCGAGAGAGAAGGGAATGCTGTAGAGGTCTCATATGGGCCCGCTCCCAAGGCACCACTTCCAGGGTGGATGCCATGAGACCCAGAACCTGCAGATAATCCCAGGCTATGGGCCAACTGGCTCCCATCAGGTACTGGATACGCTGCCTAAGTTTCAACTTTCCCTTTGGTCGTAAGACTGACCGTGTCTGCCCGGGTGTCGAACTGTACTCCCAGATATTCTAGTGATTGGGAAGGCTGTAGGCAGCTCTTGCTGAGGTTGATTACCCAGCCCAAGCTTTCCAGAAGGGCTATCACTTTGTCGGTTGTCCGAAGGCTCTCCTCTCGAGATTTCGCCCTGATCAGCCAATCGTCTAGGTAGGGATGGACCAGAATCCCTTCCCGCCTGAGTGCTGCAGCAACCACTACTACCACTTTGGTGAATGTCCGTGGTGACGTGGCCAACCCGAAGGGTAAAGCCCAAAACTGGAAGTGGCGGCCCAGAACCTTGAAGCGCAGGTAGCGCTGATGATCTGGATGGATCGGAATATGCAGATAGGCTTCTGACAGGTCTAATGCCGTGAGGAATTCCCCGGGCTGGACTGCGGCTTTGACGGAGCGCAGAGTTTCCATGCGAAACCTCGGTACCCGTAAGTATCGGTTGACGGACTTGAGGTCCAGGACAGGCCGAAAGGTGCCCCCTTTCTTGGGTACCATGAAATAAATAGAATAGTGTCCAGAATTCACTTCCCAGGCAGGTACTGGGATGATGGCGTTCAAGGACAGGAGCTTCGCCAGGGTAGCTTCCAATGCTGCCTTCTTGTGCATGGGACATGAAGATTCCACAAACTTGTCCGGAGGAAGATGATGAAAGTCCAGATAATATCCTTCCCGGATAACGGCGAGGACCCACTGGTCTGACGTGATTTCGACCCATCTGGGGTAGAAGAGGGTCAACCTGCCCCCTATGGCCCCGTCCCCAGATGAATCGGCAAATTCTCATTGTGAGGCGTGGCCGGGCCCCAAGCCCGGACCAGCCCCCCTCTTGCGCTGCTTGGTCCGAAAGGACTGATTCCTGGCCTGAGGACGTGTTGCCTGATAGCGACCCCTATACGGAACAAAGCGCTGTGAACTCCTGCCCCTGGAGGGCCTCGGAAAGGAGCGCTGTCCCCTTCTGGACCGATCTTCTGGTAGTCTAGGCACTGGAGAGGCACCCCAAGTAGTGGTTAGCTTATCAAAGTCACTGCCAAACAGAAACGAGCCTTTAAAGGGCAACCTGGTGAGGCGAGACTTCGAAGGCGCATCAGCTGACCATGTCCGGATCCAGAGCTGCCTCCTGGTGGCTACGGAGGATGAAATCCCCTTAGCTGTAGTCCGGACCAAATCCGATGCCGCATCGGTGAGAAAGGAAAGGGCGGACTCCATGTCAGCCGCTGGAGCGTTGTTCCTGACCTGAGACAAGCAGGCCCGTGTCACCACTGTGCAGCAGGCCGCAATCCGCAAAGAAAGAGCAGCCACCTCAAAAGTTTGTTTCAGAATGGCATCCATTCGCCGGTCATGAGGCTCCTTGAGGGCCGTCCCCCCTTCCACTGGAATGGTAGTGCGCTTGATTACAGCGCTAACCAAGGCGTCCACCTGAGGACACGCCAGCAGGTCCTGGAAAGCCGGTGCCAATGGGTACATGCACGTCAGGGCCCGGCCCCCTTTGAATGAAGCCGCCGGTGTCGCCCATTCCAAATCTATCAGTTGTTGAGCTGCTTGCAAGAATGGAAAATGGCAGGCTGTAGGACGAAGACCTTCCAGCAGGGGGTTCTGCGCAGAAGGTACCGAAGCGCTGGGACCAGTTATATCCAATTCCGCCAGACACTGAGACACCAGGTCGGATAGATCCTCCTTAGGGAAGAACCACCTCATGGTTCTATATGGCTCAATCCCTGGGGGAAGGTCCCCCTCGTCCGGGAGTTCGGACTCGTCCGGTGAAACCTCCTGTTCCGATTGATCGGGACTGTCCAGCGGCGGGAGGTCCCGCTCCCGATAAGACTGTGAGGGTCCAGGAACAGGATCCATAGGCGCTGCCACCGCAGCGGCAGCCGCAGCAGCCGCCACAGTTGCAGCCACCGCCGGAACCGCAGCAACTGCAGGAACAACAGGAGCAGCAGGGACAGTAGGGCCGGGACGGGAAGCCGTTTGCATCTGGACGAAGGCATGAATCCCCTTAAAGAGATCCACCCAGGAAATTGAAGCAGCCTCTAATCGCCGGGGTACAAGATCCCCCGGGATCCCTGATTGGTCGAGACTGCCACCCAAATCCGGGGTAGCCCCTGTGGAGCTGTCAATAAACTGCGGCTGAGACCGGTCCTAGCCTGAGGGTCCCCCGGCCTCCTCACATTGGGCACATAGGGAGTCTGGCTGAGTACTGAGCATGGCTCTAAGGTGGCATGCAGAGCAGAGGCCAAGGGCTGTAATGCCTGAGACAAGCGGCGCCGCCACTGAAGATGCGGCTGCGTTCTGATCCATTCCAAGGATAACCAGCGCACAAGAATAAGCGGTAGCAAAATGCGCTGAATACAACAGGCGCACAATAATAATAAAGTGCGGTAGTAATAGGCGCTTAATACAACCGGCGCCCAATAGGAGCAATATGCGGCAGCAATAGGCACTTAATACAACAGGCGCACAATGATAATAATATGCGGCAGCAATAGGCGCTTAATACAACAGGCGCACAATAAGAATACTATGCGGCAGCAATAGGCGCTTAATACAACAAGCGCGCAACAATAAGCAATAGGCTTTCAGCATGAAGCAGTTAGCAATATACGCTCAATGGCAGTCAATAGGCTTTCAGCACTTAAACAGTTAGTAATATACGCTCAATGGCAGTCAATAGGCTTGCAGCACTAAGCCGTGAGCCAAAATACGCTTAATGGCCGTCAATAGGCTCTCAGCAATATGCGGCTAACAATATACTCACAGTGGCAGCCAATATGCATGCACAGAAACAATGCAATATACGCACAAGGAGGAAGAAAGCCGCGCCTATTACGGGTGCGGAATACCTGAACACGGCCACAAAATGGCGTCCTCCACGGCTTGCCACGCCGCCGATCCTCTATACGTCGGAGACCCGTAAGAAGAGATGTACGCCTTACCAGATCTTCGGCGCTTCCTGGCTGGAACGTAGGCGGTCTCCGGCTGCGGGGGGAGGGATCACCTCACCGCCACGATTGAGGAACTGCACCCGCTACCTCGTCCACGCCGGGACCGAGGGCCTCGAAGCCTCACCCGAGCCTTGCCCGGGGGCCGTGCCCCTGCCGCGGTTCGGCCGGACCGAGGACTTCCACCTCCAGGGGACCACGGTAATCACCCCGGGAAGCTCAACTGGGGGGAGGTAAAGTATCCCCTGAGGAGCGCGGGGCTCAATAGTCGTGTAGATAGGTAAAGTAGAATCTAGAATGATAAGAAAGAGAAAAAAAATTAAAGTAGTCTTGGAAAGCATGCTCAACCAGCGTGCAGGCACTCCAAACTGCTTTGGAGACGGAAATTACTGAATCGCTGCGCTTCCTGTGGGGCTATATACCCCGTGCTGACATCAGATCCGTCTCCAACTGCTAGCACGCGGATACTATCCCATTTGTACTGAGTCCATCTGGCTACACGCCAGGAAATTGCGGGCTGCATGGCCTATAAAGGGTTTCAGAAAGTGCAGGAGGTTCCTTCCAGGCCTTAGGATTGAATACATTGCAGAAAGCTATGGGGGTCATTTACTAAGCATTTTTTCCATAGACACAGAATGGGATAAAAGCCTTAATAAATCCAGCCCTCTGTCAGGTGTGTCTGGAGGTAAGGGGTATTACACCATCTCCATAGCACCCAAAGGAGAGGACCAACAGAGGCAAGGCTGCCATGGGATCCCATCTCTACAGTAGCAGAAGAAGTGGCCTGGCTGTGGCTGAGGAAGAGGCCCTGTATATATGTGTGAGTGAGGGCATCTGTATGTTTGTGAGAGAGAGACTTGGAGCCTGGGTGCATGTGAGAGTGGGAACCTGAATGTTCATGTGTGTGTGAGAGAGGTGAGAGAGTGGAAACCAGAATGTTTGTGTGTTTCTGTGAGTGGGAGCCTGTGTGTATGTGAGTGTGTGTATGTGTACATGTGTGAGTGGACGCCTGTGTATGTGTGTGTGTGTATGTGTGCATGTGAGAGTGGGAGCCTGAATGTGTGTGTGTTTGTGAGAGAGTGGTAGCCTGAATGTTTGTGTATATGTGTGAGAATGGGAGCCTGTGTGTGTGAGAGAGAGAGATTGAGAACCTAGGTGTGTGTGTGTATGTGTTGCGGTCCCGGGACGGCCCCGGGACCGGCGCTTACCCTGCCGCGGTTCCGCCTCGGGCTCCCCGCTTGCCGGGCTGCAGGGACCTCGGGCGCAGTGTCCGCGGCGTGAGCCGTCCTCACTCGGGCCTGCAGGGCCCGCGGGCACCACGACCCGGCCTCCTCTTCTTCGCCGGCGTTCCCCGCGGCTGGCTCCGCCCCTAGACGCACGCGCACGTCCCTGCCCCTCACTTAAAGGGACCAGCGCGGGAAAGCCCGGATCCACCCCTGGATGACGTCAGACGCTGCAGGGCTACTTAAGCTCCTGCAGCCCTGCAGGAGGTGCTGGGCTGCAGGGCTACTTAAGCCCTGCAGCCCAGCACCTCCCTGCCTTGCAACAAGGTTCTCTGGTTTTCTAGTTCCTGTTGCGGAGTTCCTGGCTTCTTCCTTGTGTTCTCTGGCTCCTGACTCGGATCGGCTGACGACGTTCTCTGGCTCCTGACTCGGATCGGCTGACGGTGTTCTCTGGCTCTTGACTCGGATCGGCTGACAACGTTTCTCTGGCTCCTGACTCGGATCGGCTGACGGTGATTCCCTGGCCTGGTGAGGTACGACCCACTGAGTCCATCTCCGAAGACTCTCCTAAGTCCCAGCGGCCGGGCCCCTACGGGCTCCTCCTGGGGGGGCACCGGCTTCCAGGGTGAACCTCCTAAGTCCCAGCGGCCGGACTCCTACGAGCTCCTCTCGGGGGGGTATCGGCTTCCAGGGCGAAGATCTTCTACCACCAGGTCAGCCTTACTTCCACGTCACTCCTCTTCGGAGCCCTTGGTCGCATAGGGTCCTCTGTGCTTCTCCCTTCGGCCATCCACGAGTCTGCCTCCGCCGCCTCCCGGTCGTCCCGCACAGTATTCCATCCCTCGGTTCCGATCGGCCCAAGGATCCACAAAATCAACAGTATGTGTGTGTGTATGTGTGAAAGAGTGGGAGTCTGGGTGCCTGTGTGTGTGAAAATAGGAACCTGGATGAAGGTGTACCTGAGAATGGGATAAGGGTGTGTATGTGTGTGTGTGTGTGTTTGTGTGAGAGAGAGTGAGATCCTGGGAGTGCATGAGAGAGAGAGTGGGATCCTGTGTTTGGAAGAAAGCATGTGAGAGCGAATGCTTTTGTGTGGGGGGAGAGCATGTGAGAGTGAGATATTGTGTGTGTGGTAGGGACAGCAAGTTAGAGTTTGTGTGTTTGTGGCAGGGAGAACATGTGAGACTGAGATCTTGTGTGTGTGTGTGTGTGTGTGCTTGTGGGAGACCATGTGAGAGTGAGAGCTTGTGTGTGGGGGGAGACAGCATATGAGAGTGAGAGCTTGTGTGTGGGAGGGAGTCTGCAAAAAAATGCATTAGTCTGTCTGTGACGGAGGAAGGGAAGAAGATAGGGGGAGAGAGAAAGAGACCCTGAAAAAAGAATTTGGAAAAGACTGACAAAGGGAAAGTGAAAAAAAGAGAAAACTGATTAGAGAAAATGAAAAGATCAGACGGCCGGATTTTTAAAAGTTTATGCGCGCCGGGCCTATTTTAAAAAGGCCCGGCGACTCGCGTAAAGCCCTGGGACATGTAAAGCCCCGGGGCTTGCAAAAAGGGGTGGGGAGGGGGTGGGGCGTGGATGGTCTGCGGTCGGGCCTGGGCGTCGCCAGAGGCTCCAGGCACAGCGGACATTTGCTGCTTTGCTTGGGATCGCGCATCGGTACTTGGCTGGCGCACGCAACTTACTTCAGCCCCAGGGCTGAAGTAAGTTTGGAAACAAGAAAAAAAAAGAAAAATATAGGGGGAAAAGGGCGGGGGAGGTAGGGGAAGGGAAGGGAAGGTGGGGTGGTGGGGTAGGGAACGGGGGAAGGCAGCGCGGCTCCAAGTTGGCTCGGCGCACAAAAGGTGCACAATCATGCACCCCCTTGCATGCGCCGACCCCGGATTTTATAACATGCATACGCCTGCGCACGCATGTTATAAAATCGGGCATACATGTGTGCGCGCCGGGTAGCGCGTGCACATGTACGCCCGTGCACAACCTTTTAAAATCTACCCCTTATTTTGTTGTTGTTGTTTTTAGCGATTGGACCATGCCATCTTTCGGAACGTGCATTTCTTATATTTTTGTATTTTTCTCTTTCTTTAGAGTTCAGAGTCTAGTTTCTCAGGCTTTCTATTTGGTTTTGTCTGCATGTTTCTGTCTATAATTTGTTGTCCCTTATTTCTGAATCAGATAAAAGTCTGTCTGTGTTCTGCCTGTATGTGACTGAGGTGCAGTATTTCTGCTAGCATGTTGTTTCTCTGTAGGGATTTGTAGCAGTCAGGATTGATCTGTTACCCCTGTAGGTCATGTATTAATGCTGTAGGACCTGGTGTATTGGTGTTGCTGCTTTTTCAAAAAAAACTTTTTTCATATTGGGTTGTTTTCAGCACCTGTACTTATGATTATGTTATTTTATTGTAGTAATGATCATCTTTGCCTTTCTGGAATGAGGATTCATGAAAGAGTACATTGAGATTTGTTGTATTGCATGATTGATTGGATCTGATGTGTGTTATGTGTTCTTCTTTGTTTGCTTTTTAAATGATATTATTGTGTATTTATAAACTGTAATAAATATAAATGAATTAATACAGATTATTAATCATTTTAAATGTTAAGTGATTGAATTAAATTATTTATTTGATTCATTATAATATTCATTTTTTTTGCCTATAATAATATGTGCTAGGTGAATTACAGTGATTTATTAAACTGCAGAATACAAGTATAAAATATACAAGCAATTACCATTTTAAAATAATTTCAAGGGTCAGTCATGAAACATGATGGCTGTTGCAGACTGCTTAGAAACCCATTGTAGGGTGCATGCTAACTAGGGATGTGAATCGTTTTTTGACGATTTAAAAAAATCGTCGGATATTTTTTTAATTCGTCAAAAATCATTAAGAGTCACGATACAATAGAAATCCCCCCGATTTATCGTGAAAAATCGTAAATCGGGAGAGGGGGGAGGGCGGGAAAACTGGCACACCAAAACAACCCCTAAACCCACCCCGACCCTATAAAACTAATCCCTTACCTTCCCCCATCCTCCCGAACCCCCCCAAAACTTTTTACGAGTACCTGGTGGTCCAGTGGGGGCGCGGGGACCGATCTCCCGCTCTCGGGCCATCGGCGCCATTTTGGCTGCCACTCAAAAATGGCGCCGATGGCCCGATAAAAAACAAAAACCCACCCGACCCTTTAAAAATGACCCCTTAGCTTTCCCCACCCTCCCGAGCCCCCCAAAACATTTTAAAATTACCTGGTGGTCTAGTGGTGGTCCCGGGAGCAATCTCGCGTTCTCGGGCCGTCGGCTGCCACTCATAAAGATGGCGCCGATGGCCCTTTGCCCTTACCATGTGACAGGATATCCGTGCCATTGGCCGGCCCCTGTCACATGGTAGGAGCACTGGCTGGCTGGCGCCATCTTTAAAGATGGCGCCGGCCAGCCAGTTTCTGATTCTCATCACCACCAATCAGATTTTTTTCTCCCTCTAGCCGAACCCGATCGTTAAGACGATCGGGCACACAATTCACATCCCTAATGCTAACAGGTAAATTATTAAAGGAGCACGCATGCACCCATAAACGTGCATATAGGGCACGTAAGCAAAGATACACTGAATACATGCGTATCATTTACAATATTCTTGCCGTGCGTAATCACACAAGTGAGAGAGAGAGAGAGAGAAAGAAAGAAAGACACACACAATCTGACACTGTATATCTCCCACTGTAAGAGGGACACTTTCAACCTAGGGTGGGTTTTGAGGGGGGTCAGTGTTACAAGGGTCTACAGTGGGAGATATATAGAGTGGGAGATATATAGAGTGTCACATTCTCTCTGTTTCTCTCTCTCGCTCTCTCTCTCGGTGTTTGTTCCCTTTGCAAAATTCGGGGTTACATGTATAAGTCTTAGCCCCTCCCTGGAACGCCCATGCCCCTCCCCTTTTCTGCCTTCTTATTCTTGATGTGCGTACTTCCTGGCTTCCTAAAATTTGCTTTGCTTGCATGCGCCCACATATGCTTCGGTGTTTACTGAAGAGGATGTTGGGGAGGTACACGTAATGGAGAAGGTTTTCATGGGTAATGATTCAGATGGACTGAATCAAATCACGGTGAACCTAGAAGATGTGGTAGGCCTGATTGACAAACTGAAGAGTAGTAAATCACCTGGACCGGATGGTATACACCCCAGAGTTCTGAAGGAACTAAAAAATGAAATTTCAGACCTACTAGTAAAAATTTGTAACTTATCATTAAAATCATCCATTGTACCTGAAGACTGGAGGATAGCAAATGTAACCCCAATATTTAAAAAGGGCTCCAGGGGCGATCCGGGAAACTACAGACCGGTTAGCCTGACTTCAGTGCCAGGAAATATAGTGGAAAGTGTTCTAAACATCAAAATCACAGAACATATAGAAAGACATGGTTTAATGGAACAAAGTCAGCATGGCTTTACCCAGGGCAAGTCTTGCCTCACAAATCTGCTTCACTTTTTTGAAGGAGTTAATAAACATGTGGATAAAGGTGAACCGGTAGATATAGTATACTTGGATTTTCAGAAGGCGTTTGACAAAGTTCCTCATGAGAGGCTTCTAGGAAAAGTAAAAAGTCATGGGATAGGTGGCGATGTCCTTTCGTGGATTGCAAACTGGCTAAAAGACAGGAAACAGAGAGTAGGATTGAATGGGCAATTTTCTCAATGGAAGGGAGTGGACAGTGGAGTGCCTCAGGGATCTGTATTGGGACCCTTACTGTTCAATATATTTATAAATGATCTGGAAAGAAATACGACGAGTGAAATAATCAAATTTGCAGATGACACAAAATTGTTCAGAGTAGTTAAATCACAAGCAGATTGTGATAAATTGCAGGAAGACCTTGTGAGACTGGAAAATTGGGCATCCAAATGGCAGATGAAATTTAATGTGGATAAGTGCAAGGTGATGCATATAGGGAAAAATAACCCATGCTATAATTACACAATGACCTGGGAGTCATCTTAGACGGTGGATTCAGCTTCAACAAATTCGTCAATAACACAACAAAAGAATGTTTCTTTAAACTACAAACCTTAAAGAAACTAAAACCACTCCTTCTGTACAGAGATTTCCGCATGGTTCTACAAGCCATCATACTCCCAAAACTGGACTACTGTAACTCTCTCCTCCTTGGCCTACCAGCTTGCACCACAAAACCACTTCAGATGGTCCTGAATGCCTCGGCAAGAATTCTCTCAAATGCCAAAAAAAGAGACCATATCACCCCAATCCTGCATCATCTACACTGGCTCCCGATAAAATACAGGATCCAATTCAAGTCCTTAATGATGATACATAAGGCCTTACATAATATCGCTCCACTCAATTTAACATTTCAAATTCAGCTACACACATCAGTGAAACCAACTAGAAGCGCATATCAGTACAGACTAACCACACAACAGGCGAAATCCTCCCTGAGGAAACGTGCTCTATCCACAGCGGGCCCTTCTCTCTGGAACTCGCTCCCTCCGGACCTTCGCCTTGAACCGTGCCACGCTACATTTAAAAAGAAACTTAAGACTTGGTTGTTCGAACAAGCTTTCCCATAGAACTAATGAGCAAGAAAAAAGGCATTTCATATCCTCCGTATCTTCCCCAGCTTATATCTCTCTGAAGAAATTAACACGAAACTGTACTTAAGCATATGCAACACTATATTTTATCCTGTTACCAGATTCTATCAAGTTCAATGTTATTTACTTACTTATGTACTTATTAACCTGCCTTTTAGTTATTAACTGGTTAACCATATTATATACCTTTTCTCAAATTAACTATTTTATGTTTATTTATGTTTATTTATGTTTATTTATGTTTTCTCAAATTAACTATGTTCAATGTAAACCGCTAAATGTTCAATGTAAACCGCTAAATGAAGCGATAGTTACGGTTCCTTAGCGATAGTTTTGGTTCCTTGTAAACCGGGGTGATATGTATACTATACAGGAACCCCGGTATATAAATTCTTTAAATAAATAAATAAATGTTGGGTTCCACATTAGGTGCTACAACCCAAGAACGAGATCTAGGTGTCATAGTGGATAACACATTGAAATCGTCGGTGCAGTGTGCTGCGGCAGTCAAAAAAGCAAACAGAATGTTGGGAATTATTAGAAAAGGAATGATGAATAAAACGGAAAATGTCATAATGCCTCTGTATCGCTCCATGGTGAGACCGCACCTTGAATACTGTGTACAATTCTGGTCGCCGCATCTCAAAAAAGATATAATTGTGATGGAGAAGGTACAGAGAAGGGCTACCAAAATGATAAGGGGAATGGAACAACTTCCCTATGAGGAAAGACTAAAGAGGTTAGGACTTTTCAGCTTGGAGAAGAGACGACTGAGGGGGGATATGATAGAGGTGTTTAAAATCATGAGAGGTCTAGAACGGGTAGATGTGAATCGGTTATTTACTCTTTCGGATAGTAGAAAGACTAGGGGACACTCCATGAAGTTAGCATGGGGCACATTTAAAACTAATCGGAGAAAGTTCTTTTTTACTCAACGCACAATTAAACTTTGGAATTTGTTGCCAGAGAATGTGGTTCGTGCAGTTAGTATAGCTGTGTTTAAAAAAGGATTGGATAAGTTCTTGGAGGAGAAGTCCATTACCTGCTATTAAGTTCACTTAGAGAATAGCCACTGCCATTAACAATGGTTACATGGAATAGACTTAGTTTTTGGGTACTTGCCAGGTTCTTATGACCTGGATTGGCCACTGTTGGAAACAGGATGCTGGGCTTGATGGACCCTTGGTCTGACCCAGTATGGCATTTTCTTATGTTCTTATATATGGGGCTGTTTTTGCATGAGCAATGCTTTTAAAATCTATCTGTAAAGAATTATTTATCGATAAGACTACAACTAGTAGGGCTCAGACCTGTATGCCTATGGCCTAGCCATGTTAAGCTTAGACCCACCCAAAAAATCAGTTCTGCCTCTGCCACTGCTCACCAAAAGACCTCATCTGTGGAGTAACTCAGTGTTCAGTGCTGTCCCCAATCCTCTTCAACATTTACATTCATTCAATCTGTGATTTCATCCAGTTCTTCAGTATTGAGTGTCACCTTTTTGCAGATAACATCCAACTCTGCATGATAGTAGCTTCAAATCAAACCTCTTTTGTTGCAAATCTTAACTAAATGTCTAACAGCAGTAGCACAATGGCTCACCCACCATAAACTTAAAGTAAATCCCACTAAATCTGAACTCCTCTGGCTAAGCGGACAAGGCCACCACTCATCATCCTATAGGAATCCCCTTACAAACCAAAGACTCAGTACAGAGTCGACGAAGGGTTCAATTAGACCACACAATTATAATGGAAACCCACATCTCAAAAGTGGTAATAACCGCCATCTACCTGCACCAGATTTGTCCCTGGCTCAACTACTTCGAGAAACACAACCTTGCTACCATTACACATGCTTTATTCACCAGTATTGTGGAATACAGCAATTCTCTTTTTGCTGCGATTTCACAACACAATCTCAAATGTCTACAGAGACGGCCACCAGAATCTTGAGTGATGCCATAGCAACAGACCACATTAGGCCAATCCTGAAGAATCCGATCTAGCTCTTGGATGAATTCAGGATACTTTAAAAAAACAAACCACTATAACCACCAATCTTCAAATGTGTGAAGAAAGTGGCCCCTGAGTATCTCTCCCAGCTTCTGTTTCCTTATATTCCCACAAGAGAACTTTGATCTTCCCAAATGGCGCTCCTCTCCTCCTGTCCTTTGACAGATGCTAAATTCACTTGAACAAGACTGTGTGCATTCTGCTGCCATGCCCCAAAACAATGGAAGAGGTTACTACGTCCCCTTCACCTCAGAGAGACATACACTGCCTTCAGGAAGCAAATCATGGCGTGGTTATTCACCCAGGCCATCCACAGTCCCCATGACAGAGAGGGATTTTCCTTCTTATAGAAAAGCGACCTCAACTCATGCTGGGAAATCCTCTCTTGTTCTAATATCTTTTTTAACATCTCTTCTTCTATTTTGGTGCCTGCTATATAACTTTCTACCCTTACAGTTTTTTTTATATCTAACAGACACATTTCTAGGATATTCTCTCCTAGGTGACAAATTAGCTTCAATATTCTGCCTCATTTCTCTACATTTTCTGATTTATCCCTAATCACCCACCCCCATCACCCTGTCATGAAGATTCAGCTGAAATTGCAATTAACTTTGTAATCTGCCTTTTGATCAATTTTTGGTAAAAGGTGGAATTTTAAACATCTATAAATAAATAAACATATAAATGACATAAAAACAAATCAACATTATGGGCCAGATTTTCAAAAGGTTACGCGTGCAGGGCCTATTTTAAAAAGGCCTGGCGGTGCACGTAATCTCCGGGACGCGAGTAAGTCCGGGGGCTTGCAAAAGGGGGTGGGGAGGGGCAGGACAGGGCGTGGGGAGGGCGTGGGCGGTCCAGGTGCGGGGAAGAGGCGGGGTCAGGATCCCGGCACAGCGGACATATTTGCCTCTGTGGTGGGGATCGCGTGCCGGAAGTCGGCCGGCGCGCGCAACTTGCGCCTGCCTGGAGGCAGGCGCAAAATGTAAAACAAAAATTTTGGGGGCAGTTAGAGTTGGGCTGGGGGGGAAGATTAGGGGAAAGGGTGGGAAGGTTAGGTTAGGTTAGGGGGAACGGGGGAAGGCTGCACAGCTCGGCGCGTGCAAGGTACACAATTGGGCACCCCCTTGCGCGCGCCAACCCCTGACTTTATAAATTGTGCGCGCCTGCGCGCGCAAGTTATAAAATCGGGTGTACATGTGCGAGCACTCGCAACCTTTTAAAATCTACCCCTATGTTTTTTTGCCTGCACATCCCTAGAAATAATGTCTTTAAAAAAAGCTTCCCACCGAGAGGAGAAAAGGGGTAGGACCAGGGATAGGGTTAGAGTAGGCCAGCAACAGAAGGCCTGGGAATAACCCACATGGAAAGGCAGTTACCACTCTTAACAAAATACTTGGGGGTAACCATCATGGAGCAGCAGTTAGACCCGTAACAAAATGCTTGGGGATAACCTGAACATAGAGGCAGTTACCACCCTTAACAGAAGGCTTGGGGGTAACCAGCATGGAGCGGCAGTTATCACCTTAAACAGAAAACTTGGGGGATAAGCTGCACAGAGAGGCAGTTACCTTTCCCTTATCTGCAAAAACTGACAGTGCAAAGGTGTTATTATCTTAAGTGAACCCAGCATGCAGAATGCATTTGTGTTTTGCATTTTCTCATCCCAAAACACCCCAAAATCTCCATTCAGCATATTCAATAGTTTATCTGGTGAGAGGAAATATACACGACTGTTTGGCCAATTGAATATGCACTTTCCCAAAATATCAGGCAAGTACAAGTGCAAACTTCCTTTTACCAGCATGAATTGTGCCTAATCTTTTAATAATTGGTTCCAAAATACTACAGCACCGTAAATTCTATAATATTCTAAGCTACAGAATCAAAGAATCCCTAAATATTAATAAATGTGTTCATTCACGGATCTGAAATTGAAGCTGTCTGTGAGATACTGACTAAATATTCTCTCCTCTCAGATATGGACGCCTGTACAAAGTGCCCAGAGGACAAATGTTCCAGTCAGAAAAGAGATGCCTGCATCCCAAAAGTGATAATTTTTCTGTCCTATGAAGAACCTTTGGGGAGAGCTTTGAGTCTAATCAGCATTTGCTTTTTTCTCATCACTCATTCCCTGTGACCTCACCTTCCCCTCATTTGCGCCCCCCCCCCCCCCCCCCCCCTTCAACTGCGAGCGAGACCTAGGGGTATCCTTAGACCACCAACTAAACTTCAAAAACCACATTAACACAATCATAAAGGGTGAATTTTACAAACTTCACATCCTCAAAAAACTTAAACCATTACTCCACTCGCAAGGCTTCCGCACGGTCCTGCAAGCGACAATGCTATCAAAAATGGACTACTGTAATTCCTTACTTCTAGGCCTCACCTACTCTACTATTAGACCCCTGCAAATGCTACAGAATGCTATGGCAAGAATCCTTTAGGGATGTGCAGAGCAAAATTTTATGTTCATATTTTTTATGTCCGAAAGGGGGTCCCACTTGCGGCCAATATGGACATAAAAAAAATCCAATGAGTTGGGTATATGTACATATGTGCAAAAAAAAAATTTAAACCCCCTCACCCTCCTTAATCCCCCCCCAGACTTACCACAACTCCCTGGTGATCGAGCGAGGAGTGAGGACGTCATTTCTGCAATCCTTGGCGAGAAGCATGTGACGTCGGTGGCACGTCGAGTGACGCGGCGTCACGTGATTCCCGGCTCGTTCGCGCCGGATGGCTCGTTCGGCCCAAAAAGAACTTTTGGCCAGCTTGGGGGGGCCTCCTGACCCCCCCAAGCTGGCCAAAAGTTCTTTTTGGGCCGAACGAGCCGTCCGGCGCGAACTCGCCGGGAATCACGTGGCGCCGTGTCACTCAGACGCGACGTCACGTGATTCCCGGCTCGTTCGCGCCGGACGGCTCGTTCGGCCCAAAAAGAACTTTTGGCCAGCTTGGGGGGGCCTCCTGACCCCCCCAAGCTGGCCAAAAGTTCTTTTTGGGCCGAACGAGCCGTCCGGCGCGAACGAGCCGGGAATCACGTGACGCCGGCGTCACTCGACGTGCCGCCGACGTCACATGCTTCTCGCCAAGGATTGCAGAAATGGCGTCCTCACTCCTCGCTCCATCACCAGGGAGTTGTGGTAAGTCGGGGGGGGGGGGGGGATTAAGGAGGGGGAGGGGGTTTATATTTTTATTTTGGCTCAACAATCGCGATTTCCCACATATCGAACATATCTATGTTCGATATGTGGGAAATCCGATCGTTTATGTCGAATCAATTTTTTAAGTAAAAAAAAAATATGAGTTGCGTTTTACTAATGCGGTCAATCCGAATGCACACCCCTAGAATCCTTACAAATACACGTAAAGCCGACCACATCACCCCTATTCTTAAGGAACTCCTTTGGCTTCCCACTCCTCCCTTATCAGATTCAAAACCCTCACCATTATTCACAACTCCCTGTACAACCACAATCACTCCTGGCTTGAGGATTCCCTTCAATTTCACTCCTCCAATCGCCCCACGAGAAACACACTCTCAGGCACCCTCTACACCCCCTCCCTTAAAAGTGCTCACCACACTTCCACACTATTGCAGGCCCCTCCCTCTGGAACATGATGCCACCTGAGCTCCGCCGAGAACCATGCATTCGGAAATTCAAAACAGGGGTTAAAACACAATATAAAACACAATATAAAATTATTTGATAGCCTCATTCAACTAATTCTATATGGCTATGAGAGTGAAGTCTGGAATTTATAGGAAGGGACAGAATGTCAATATAAATCCTGCACCTCCAGTTTTGGGGGAATTTCAGTGGATGCACAGAGTTACAGAACTGGGAAAGCATTCCATGATGATGGGGAAATGATAGAAAATGCTTGCAAACACATAAAGTTTGTAGTCTTGTGCTGAGGGGGCAAATATTAGATTAGTGTCCACTGAAAGCGCTGCTTGTGCAGGGGCAGAAAATGTCAAATAATCTGCCAAGGAGCAAAGATTTTCAATTGTCAGTTGGTTATGTACAATAGTTAACCTCTTAAATTGATGTCTGCATTTATTAGGTAACCAGTGTAACCTCTGAAAGGAAGGAGTTACAGAAGATGTTTCTCAGATCCCAAAACCGTTAAAAGCCCAGCAGCAGAATTTGGAATCAACCGCATGGCATGAATTTGGGAGGCAAGTGTACAGGTTTTATGAGCCATCAGTGCCAACAGGTCTGTCCAAATTACCTCTACTGTTGTAATCCGTGGATCCTTGGGCCGACCGACGATGGAGGACGGTCGGGAGGCAGTTCAGGTAAGCAAGCAGGCAGGTAGACTGGCAGGCAGGCAGGTAGACTGGCAGGCAGGCAGGCTGGCAGGCAAGCAGGTAGACTGGCAGGCAGGCAGGCAGAC
This sequence comes from Rhinatrema bivittatum, assembly GCF_901001135.1. Taxonomy (NCBI): domain Eukaryota; kingdom Metazoa; phylum Chordata; class Amphibia; order Gymnophiona; family Rhinatrematidae; genus Rhinatrema; species Rhinatrema bivittatum. The sequence goes on along the minus strand of NC_042633.1, from coordinate 42,781 downwards.
TGGCAGGCAGGCAGGTAGACTGGCAGGCAGGCTGGCAGGCAAGCAGGTAGACTGGCAGGCAGGCAGGCAGACTGGCAGGCAGGCAGGTAGACTGGCAGGCAGGCAGGCTGAGCAGGAACAGCAACTTACTAGGTGACCGCATTGCAAGGCAAGGAAACCTAGGAGACACCGGGTTTAAATCCCCCCAGCATCTGACGTCACAGAAGGAGGTCTGACGTCACAGAAGGAGGCGTGTCCGGCTGACATCACAACAGTACCCCCCCCCCCCTCTTACGCCCCCTCCTCAAGGGTCCGGGTTTATTGGGATAGTCGTGATGAAACTGGGTTAACAAGGACTTGTCCAGTATATTTCGGGCAGGTTCCCAAGAGTCTTCCTCAGAGCCGCAGCCCTCCCAGGCCAATAGATACTTCCATCGGTGGTTGTGGAAGCGTACGTCCCGTACTTCCCGTACTTGGTAAACAGGATCTTCGTTCGGGGAGGTGGAGATCGCATCCGGCGTGAGCCGATTGAAACGGGAGAATATCACTGGTTTCAACAACGACACATGAAATACGTTGTGGATGCGCATGGAGGATGGCAGACGAAGTCTATAGGACACCAGACCAACTCGTTCTGCCACCTGGAAAGGGCCGCAGTATCTGGATGCCAACTTACGTGATTGTCCAGCTAAGTGGAGATTCTTGGTACTTAACCATTCTTTAGTACCGGGTAGAAGTGTTGGAGCGGCACGTCTGTGGCGGTTTGCACAGCTTTGTGCTTTCTTTGCTGCAGAGGTGAGACGTTGCTGAAGGGCTCTTCAGAGATCGTGAAGTTGGGTAGCCACTGTCTGGGCCGCTGGAGAAGCGACATCGATAGGTACCGGGACGGGTGTCCTGAGGTGGCGTCCGAAGACCGTTTGAAAGGGAGATTGCCCAGTAACCGAGTGAGTGTGGTTATTATAGGCGAACTCAGCCCAGGGAAGGAGGGAAACCCAGTTGTCCTTTCTCTGCGAAATGAAGCTTCAGAGAAACGTCTTGAGGGAACGGTTCATCCGCTCGGTTTGCCCGTTAGACTGTGGGTGGAAAGCGGTAGACAAGTTCAGTTGTACCCCAAACTTTTTGCAGAGGGCACGCCAATACCGGGCTGTGAATTGGGGTCCCCGATCGGAGACAATGCTCTGTGGAAGGCCGTGGGCCCGGAAGATATGTTGCGTGAAAAGAAGTGCTAGCTCTGGTGCAGACGGAAGCTTAGGTAATGGTACCAAATGTACCATCTTAGAAAACCGGTCTACGGTGACCCAGATTACTGTGTTACCCTCGGAAGGAGGCAAGTCCACCACGAAGTCTGTGGCGATGTGAGTCCATGGTTCTGTAGGTATTGGTAGAGGTTGTAGAAGACCCCAGGGTCGGCCGCCGAGAGGCTTCTGTCGGGCACATACCGGGCACGAGTCTACGTAAAGTCGCACATCCTGCCGGACTCGGGGCCACCAATAATGACAGTTCAATAGATCGAGCGTCCTCCCTCTGCCGGCGTGGCCTCCAATGAGGGAATCGTGGGCCCATTGCAGGACTTTCTTCCGGTCTTTGTGTGGAACAACTATTCTGCCCTGTGTAGAGATTGTGGTGCTGGCTAGTTCGATCTTTGCTGGGTCGATGACGTGTTGAAGGGGTTCCTCCTTTTCATCCATGATGGCATTCCGAGAGAGCGTATCCGCTCGAACATTCTTAGATGCTGGACGATATTTGAGGGTAAAATCGAAGCGACTAAAGAATAGCGACCATCGTGTTTGCCTTGGGTTGAGTCGTTGAGCTTGGCTGAGGAACTCCAGGTTCTTATGGTCGGTATAGATCGTGATGGGATGAGCGGCTCCCTCCAGCCACTGTCTCCATTCTTCAAGTGCCAACTTAATGGCAAGCAGTTCCTTGTCTCCTATACCGTAATTACCTTCGGCTGGCGTAAATTTCCTTGAGAAGTAGGAGCAAGGCAACAAATGCCCAGAGTCGGAGCTTTGAGACAGTACTGCCCCCACAGCTATATTGGAGGCGTCGACCTCCACAAAGAAGGGCCTTGACGGATCCGGATGGCGCAGACAAGTGTCCAACAGGAAGGCCTCCTTTAAATCCTTGAAGGCCTTACATGCCTCGGCTGACCAAACCCTCGTCGGCCCCCTTTTTGGTCAAGGCGGTCAGAGGTGCGACCAGTCGGGAGTATTGCGGTATAAAGTGCCTGTAGAAATTGGCAAATCCTAAAAAACGCTGCAAAGCCTTCAGGCCTACTGGTTGGGGCCAATTCTTAATGGCGGACACCTTACTTGGATCCATGAGGAATCCCGTAGCTGAAACGATGTACCCAAGAAAAGGCAGCGACTCCTGTTCGAAGAGACACTTCTCCAGTTTAGCGTATAGGTGGTGATTACGAAGGATTTGGAGCACTTGCCGAACCTGTTGCCTATGAGAGGTCAAATTCTGTGAGTAGATGAGGACATCATCTAGGTAGACTATCACGCAAGAGTTCAGCAGTTCGTGGAGGACCTCATTCATGAGGTGCTGGAACACCGCAGGAGCGTTACACAAACCGAAGGGCATAACCAAGTACTCGTAGTGCCCGTCCCGGGTGTTGAACGCTGTCTTCCACTCGTCCCCGGGACGGATACGCACCAAATTGTACGCCCCCCTTAAGTCCAACTTGGTAAATATTCGGGCTCCCTGGAGTTTATCCAATAATTCTGGAATTAGCGGAAGCGGATAGCGGTTCTTTTTAGTAATGGCATTTAATCCCCGATAGTCTATGCATGGTCTCAAGGACCCGTCCTTTTTTGCCACGAAGAAGAATCCCGCCCCTGCGGGTGACGTTGAAGGTCGGATAAACCCCTTGGCGAGGTTCTCAGCAATGTATTCAGACATTGCTTTGGTTTCAGGTTGTGATAGTGGATACACCCTGCCTCGGGGTGGAGTTGCCCCAGACACCAGTTCGATGGTGCAATCAAAAGGACGATGTTGGGGCAAAAGTTCTGCTTTTTCCTTAGAAAATACATCCGTGTAGTCCGCATAATGACTGGGAAGGGTGAAGCCGGTGTGAGTCAAGGGAATGTGCTGGACTGGTAGAGACTTGATACAAGATTTGAAGCAGTGAGGACTCCATTGGGTAATTTGCAAATCGCTCCATTGGATCACTGGAGAGTGCTGCTGGAGTCAGGGTAGGCCGAGGACCACCGGATGAACTGAGTTCTCCAGAACCAAAAACGAGATCTCCTCAAAATGTAGGATCCCGGTCTGTATGATCAGTGGTGCAGTCTCGGTAGAAATGTGGCCAGGCAGGCAGGTACCTTGTATGGATGTAATCCGTAAAGGAGGCTTCCGGGATTGTGTAGCCAGGCGGAGCTGATGTACAAGATTGGCAGTGATGAAGTTCCCTCCTGCCCCAAAGTCAATGAATGCCTGAGTCTTGAAAGACCCTCCGGGATATCTGAGGGTTATAGAAACGGTACATTGAGGAGCAGCATTCAAACAACCTAGGAGGCACTCCTCCCTTACTCCTAGGCACGGGAGTTTTCCGCTCGCTCTTTGCACTGAGCGAGGAAGTGACCTTTGCCCCCGCAGTACAGGCACAAACCCATACTACGGCGGCGCCACCTTTCTTCAGGTGTCAGGGACGCTCTTCCCAGCTGCATGGGCTCCTCGGATGTGGCTTCCGTGGACGTGCTAGCCCCCCGTGGGCCCGGTGTGAATGGGCGAGGAGAGATTGGAGCCAGCGGAACTAAACGGCGGAGAGGACGCCCCTCTTTGGCCCTCTGCTGAAGGCGGCGATCGATGCGGCCAGCCACTTCGATGAGAGCGTTGAGGTCCTCCGGAAGGTCTCGAGCCGCCAATTCGTCTTTTATCCTTGCAGCAAGTCCCTCTAAGAAGATTCCACGGAGGGCGTCGTCCCGTCATCCGACTTCCAGTGCGAGGGTACGGAACTCCGAAGCATAATCGGCCAGGGACCGAGTTCCCTGCCTGAGTTGGAGCAATTCGGAGGTTGCGGAGGTCTGGCAAGCTGGTTCATCAAAGGCTGCCTTGAAATCAGCTACGAAGACATTCAAGTCGTTCAGAACCGGGTCGTTCTTCTCCCACATAGGAGATGCCCAGTTCAGAGCCCAACCGTCCAGCAGCGAGAAGATGTAGGCCACCTTGACGGCGTCCGAGGGGAACTGGTTGGGCAGGAGAGTGAACCTTACGAAGCATTGGTTCAGAAAGCCTCTGCAAGCCTTGGAATCTCCTGCGTACCGTGCTGGCGTAGGGAGTTGCGTAGGAGTGTGAAGGGTTACCACCGGAGCCGGAACCGGGTCCGGTGCTGGTGCTGGCGAACCAGCATCCATCCGAGCGGCCAGTTGCTCCACAGTGGCAGCCAGGTTGTCCAAGACCTGTTGCTGCTGTACTAGCTGTTGAGCCAGTCCGGGAATGGCTTGAAGGCCAGCGAGGTCTGCCGGATCCATGGCCTTGCAAACTGTTGTAATCCGAAAGTGGATTCTTGGGCCGACCGACGATGGAGGACGGTCGGGAGGCAGTTCAGGTAAGCAAGCAGGCAGGTAGACTGGCAGGCAGGCAGGCTGGCAGGCAGGCAGGCAGACTGGCAGGCAAGCAGGTAGACTGGCAGGCAGGCAGACTGGCAGGCAGGCAGGTAGACTGGCAGGCAGGCAGGCAGGCTGGCAGGCAAGCAGGTAGACTGGCAGGCAGGCAGGTAGACTGGCAGGCAGGCAGACTGGCAGGCAGGCAGGTAGACTGGCAGGCAGGCAGGCAGGCTGGCAGGCAAGCAGGTAGACTGGCAGGCAGGCAGGCAGGCAGGTAGACTGGCAGGCAGGCAGGCTGGCAGGCAAGCAGGTACAGCAACTTTCTAGGTAACCGGGCTGCAAGGCAAGGAAACCTAGGAGACGCCGGGTTTAAATCCCCTCAGCATCTGACGTCACAGAAGGTGGTCTGACGTCACAGAAGGAGGCGTGTCCAGCTGACATCACAACAAAACGTTCAGCTTGCTCAGCCTCTGCAGGCGGGAGGTCCTGGGTGCTGAGTAACAACTGTTGCATCCACCTAAGACTTGCCCGCTGCACGAGACTGCTGCAAATTGTCGCCCGGACACCAAGAGCTAAGACCTCAAAAATACGTTTTAAGTAACATTCAAGTTTACGGTCCTGTACATCCCGTAAAGCTGTGGCACCCACCACCGGGATGGTAATGTGCTTTGTCACCGCGGTGACAGAAGAATCCACTTTGGGAATTTTTAACATGTCCAGGCAGTCCTCAGGGAGCGGGTATAGTTTATCCATAGCTCTCCCAACGCGGAGACCCATCTCCGGAGATTCCCATTCCCTGAGGAGGAGCAAGCGATGCATAGGATGAAAAGGGAAAGTACGCGGTAAGGCCCTAAGTCCCGCCAGGACCGGGTCCGCGTTTGGCGTCATCACTGCAGCCACAGAATCATCTGGGGGGGCATCAATTCCCAGTTCTTCCAGAACGAAGGGAATAAGAGGCTCCAACTCTTCCTGCCAGAATAAACGGAGAACACGCGGATCATCGCCCTCTAAGGGGGGGGGAGTGGATTCATCCTCATCATCCCCAACATCAGGCGGGACCAAGGCGGGCGGGGGAGGAGGGTCCGCTGCGGGAGGGGGGCTCCAGGGACCAAACAAACCCTAACAGGACCCTGAGGGTCAGAACCAGCCTCGGGGGAAGGCCTTGGAAATTTAGGAGGGATTGGAGGGGGGGGGCCCACTTCCCTTTGCAGACTGGCCAGATAAGACTCATGCATTAAAAGGATAAATTCTGAAGAAAAACGGGCCCGGGCCAAATTTTTTTTTTTTTTTTGGGAGAGGGTGAGGTGAGGGGGAGTCAGATGCAGCACCCCGGGAGCGAACCGGGCTCAAATCTGGGGGTTAACGTGAAGAAATTAAGTCTCCTACCCCCGGAGAAGCAGGAAGAGAAACATCTGAAAAATTCAAAATGGCCGCCGCAGCCGCGCGGTCCCGGGACTGAATCGGCTTTGCAGCACGTCGGGGAGTCCTTCCCTGGGGTTGAGATGAAGGCGATTCAAAAGAGGAGCCTTCACCCCCAGAAAGGCACCTGGAACAAACACCTTCGTGGGAGAGTCGGGAGGCCGACTCTCCATAGGCAACACAGCACAGTGGCCGGGGCATGAGGAGGGAGCAGCGATGTAATGCAAACAGCTGAGCTTGGAGCCCCAGAGGAGAAAGGCGGGAGATTGAACCACGCACTCTCCTCACAAAATTCAAAACTGCCGCAATTAATTTTTTTTTTTTTAAAGAGATAAAATATCTGAAACACAGAGTCAGGGGAATGAAACTCGTCCCTGAAGCACAACCGAGGAATGGACCTCTCGGGGCTCAGCAGCAGGTAAGTGGGGAGAGGGACTGGCACCACCAATATCACCCACACAGGCCACCGGGAAGGGAACCTAGGCTGATAAATATCAAGGGGCAAAACCCCCCTAGGAACCCCAAGAGTGAGGGAGACAAAAATGTCTACCCTGAACACAGAACATAAGAGAAAAAAATTCAGTTTGAACAAAAAAATGTATTTATTCTTTTTTTAATAAAACAAACTAGAAAGGTACTTGCGTGAGCTTGCCCTTAAGAAAGTAGAAAGAACCCAGGAGGCAGGAGGCTAAAACAGGGAACCAAGGGTGAGCTGCTCCACCTGCTGGAGACAGACGAATACTGAGGGTTCCTGGGTGGGTTCTGTCCTTATATGGGCAGCCTCAGAACTCTGGTCTGTCTCCACCTGCTGGACCGGGGGCTTAACCCATGGTCTGGACTGATCCGGGTACGTACAGGGAATCACGTTTACTTAGGGAATAGCCCCTGCTATTAATTGCGTCAGTAGCATGGGATCTTCTTAGTGTTTGGGTAATTGCCAGGTTCTCGTGGCTTGGTTTTGGCCTCTGTTGGAAACAGGATGCTGGGCTTCATGGACCTTTGGTCTGACCCAGCATGGCAATTTCTTATGTTCTTATGGAAGCCTGAACGGTGGTTGAAGATACGGCAGCTGAGATTCAATACCAAGAAGTGCAGAGTGTGCTAATCGAAAAGATGTGATGGGAGGGGTGGTGAAAGCCTGTTGTGCATGCACTAAGAAAGGGATCTTGGGGTGAAAGTATCTGGTGTTCCCTGTACGTACCCGGATCAGTCCAGACCATGGGTTATGCCTCCCTGCCAGCAGGTGGAGACAGAGAAAAACTTGAAAGGCGTCCTGACTTAACCTGGTGTGCCTCCTGCATCCCTTCAGTATTTCTCTGTCTCCAGCAGATGGAGGTGGTGCAAACCCTGCAGTCTTGCCCTGTTTCTGGGGTTAGGTTATCCCTTAAAATGAACTAAGAGTGAGCTCGCTATAAGTTGTGAATCAAGCAAGTTTAACAAAAAAAAGGGAGAAGCTCTTCTGCAGGGGAGAGTTTTCCCAATCCTGCGGGGTTATTGGAGCTGGGGTCGGTAACCCCGCGGGGCTCCAGCCAGGTAAGGTGCTGGGGAAGAGATTACTGGGGGTCCCCAGTCCCTCTCTTACCCCGGGCTGATTTTGCGTGTTTTGAAAAAAAAAAATTTTTTTTTCAACATTTTTTTTCTTTTTTGCTCTGCTGCAATCCAGGACCCCTCCCCATCTGAAGCGCTGAGCTTTTGACGAATTCCGCCGCGTGTTTCGGACCATTCCCCCCCCCCCCCCCACGATGCCGCGGCCATCTTAGTGTGTGGCGTGTGGAGAATCGTTCGCGCGGCTTTCTAGGGCCGGTGTTTGCAGCTCTCTGTCAGGGTCTGCAGCAGTAGCCAAGCCTCGAGGGGCTCAGAAACGCTCGGCTGTGCGGGAGCTTCTGGCTGCTCCGTTTCCCCTCAGTGCAGGGTCGGCAGCCATCTTAAACACCTTTGCTGCTGCTCGGGCGGGGGAGCTTCCCCCAGCGCTGTCGCCGGTCCCTGCCAGTGCTGAGGGTACTTTAGATCAGGACCAGGGGGACAGGACGTGGATTCGGATTCCTGTTCTTTAGATTTTGTCCTCCTTATGCATAAAGCATTTTTGGCTGCTTTGCCGCTGAGGCCTGCGCAGGGACCATCCCCCGAGGTAGCCAAGCGCACGGATGTGTCCGCGTCTCTACGGGTCGCGATTTTATAAAAGGCGTTGTGGCTTCGGGGAGGCTCAGCCGCTCCGGTGATTCCGGGCAGTGCGGCTGCAGGTGCAGGGGCCTCTCCTTCCCTTGGATGATGAAGAGAGGAAGCAGAACCCCAAGGATGGAGATGACCCTAAGGTGCTCCGTCTGTTCCACAGAGAGGAATTAGAACCTCCCATTTCTGCAGTTCTATCTGAGCTCGGAGTAGATCTCCCCCCCCCCGCAGGCTCCGCCGCAGGACATGGTGGATCCAGTCCTGGCGGGATTGCGAACGCCGACCCAGGCTTTTCCTTTCATCCCGTGCTTCAGCAGCTGATGACCAGGGATGCTCCGGATGCTGGTTTGTGTTTGGTCAAGCCATGGATAAGCTTTATCCGTTATTGGCTGAGTTTCTGGAGCTCCTGCGGTCCCCTAAGGTGGACGCTTCGGTTTCGGCTGTTGTCAAGCGGACCACTATCCCAGTCGCAGGCTCGGCAGCTCTCAAGGATCTTCAGGACCGCAAGCTGGAGGTCCTGCTTAAGCGCATTTTTGAGGTGTCGGCCCTGGGTATCTGGGTGGCGGTGTGTAGCAGTTATATGCTGCGGGCGAGCCTGCACTGGGTTCAGCAGTTGCTGACGTCTAGAGATCTTCCTCCGGGAGAGTCCGAGCAGGCGCAGCAGTTGGAGGCTGCGGTGGCTTATGGAGCGGATGCACTGTATGACCTGCTCCGCACCTCCTCTCACACCATGTCGTCGGCAGTGTCAGCGAGGCGGCTCCTGTGGCTTCGCAACTGGTCAGCGGATGTTTCCTCCAAGGCTCAGCTCGGGCCTATTCCATTTAAAGGAGTTTTGTTTTATTCGGAGATGATTTGGAGCAGTTGATAAAGTCCCTGGGGGAGAACAAAGTTCACAAGTTGCCAGAGGACAGACCAAAACCCTCCAGAGGGTTTCCATCCTCCCGCTCTCATTTTCGGGGGCAGGGGAGGTTTCAGCAGAACAGGCAGCAAGCGGCTGGACAGCGACAACCGTTTGCCAGGAGCCAAGCCTGGTCCTCGTCCTTTCGGGGTTGCAGAGGGGTCCTTCCTCCTCTCTCTCATCCAGGACTCCACAATGAGATGGGGCCGGCTATCCCTCGGGTCGGGGGTCGCCTGTCCCAGTTTTACGAGGCGTGGGCCAGCATTACGTCCAATCAGTGGGTGCTAAGCATAATAGAACAAGGCTACGCATTGGCCTCTCCGAGATTTCTACTTAATATCTCCATGCGGTCCACAAGTCAAACAGCAGATCGTGCGTCAGTCTCTCGAACGTCTCCTGGCTCTGGGAGCGGTAAAGCCGGTCTCTCCAGAACGGTGGAGGATGGGAAGATGCTCCATTTACTTTGTAGTTCCAAAGAAGGAGGGATCCTTCAGGCCAATTTTGGACCTCAAGGAGGGTAAACAAGTCTCTCACGGTGCCGCAATTTCGCATGGAGTCTCTGCGTTCAGTCATCGCGGCGGTGCGCAAGGGTGAATTCCTGGCCTCTCTAGATCTGACGGAGGCATACTTGCACATTCCCATCCGCGAAGATCATCAAAAGTTCCTTCGCTTCATGGTCCTGGGAATGCATTACCAATTCTGCACTCTGCCCTTTGGTCTCGCGACCGCACCCCGTACGTTCCCCAAGGTCATGGTGGTTGTGGCGGCGTCCCTCCGGAGACAAAGCCTCCTCATTCATCCCTACCTGGATGATTGGCTCATCAGGGTGAAGTCCAGGGAATGCTGTGTGGAAGCGATCCACAAGGTGACCCCGCTCTTGGAGTCCCTAGGCTGGGCAATCAATCAGGCCAAGAGCAATCTTGTCCCCTCTCAGACATTGGAATTTCTGGGAGCCCGGTTCGACTCCTTGGTCGGGAAAGTTTTTCTCCCGACGGACCGAATGAACAAATTGATGGGGCAAGTTCGTTGCTTGTTGGCACTCCCATTGCCCAAGGCTTGGGACTACCTTCAAGTTCTCGGCTCAATAGCATCTACTCTGGAGGTGGTTCCCTGGGCCTTTGCTCATATGAGACTGTTACAACGAGCATTGCTTTCCCGGTGGGATCCCAAGTCGGAGAATTTCCCTCTCCCACTCACCGATCATGCCAGGTCTAGTCTTGGGTGGTTGCTTTGCCCACACACCCTGTCTCAAGGGGTGGATCAGGAAGTTCCGAACTGGATAGTGGTGACCACGGATGCCAGTCTCTCCAGTTGGGGAGCTGTTTGCCAGGATCTGTCAGTACAGAGCAGCTGGTCCCCGGAGGATCCGGATGGTTGATCAATCGCCTGGAGACCAGAGCAGTTCACTTGGCCTTGCAACACATTCTCCCCCGATTACGCCATCAGGCGGTTCTCGTCCTGTCCAACAATACGACGACGGTGGGCTATTTCAAACGTCAAGGAGGTACCAGAAGTCAAGCTGTAGCTGATGAGGCGGAGCTACTCATGGCTTGGGCGGAGCAAAATCTTGCGATGCTAGCAGCTTCTCACATCGCCGGGAAGGAGAACATACAAGTGGACTTCCTGAGTCGGAGGAGCAATGGATCTCATTTCTCGCAGATGTGGGACTCCCTACGTGGACTTGATGGCAGTGCGAGACAGTGCCAAGGCTCCTCGCTTCTTCAGTCGCAGGAGAGATCACGGCGCAGAGGGGGTCGATGCGCTAGTAGTTCCCTGGCCAACCTCAGTTCCCCTGTACATGTTCCCTCCTTTGCCTCTGGTGAGCTAGGTGCTTCGCAGAATAGAGATCCACCCAGGGAGGGTAATTCTCGTGGTTCCCGAGTGGTCTCGACATCCGTGGTTCACGGATCTCATCAATCTGGCCGTATATGGCCCTCTACAACTCGGGCATCTTCCGCGTCTTCTCCGTCAAGTGCCTATATATTTCAACCAAGCAGCTCGCTTTTGTCTAGCGGCTTGGCTTTTGAAAGGCAGAGATTGAGGAAGAAGGGGTATTCTGAGGAGGTGGTCACTACACTGCTACAAGCCAGGAAAATGTCTACTTGTCTCTCATACATTAGAGCAGAGCTTTCCAAACTTTTCATGTTGGTGACACACTTTTTAGACAAACATAATTTCACGACACGGTAATTCAGTCTACTAGTAAACCAGAGGTTAAAGGTTAAACGAACGAAACATATTTCGACAATTTATGTATGTTTCCTTAAATATATACATAAATAAAATGTTTCACGACACAACCTATCTCATGAAAACCTTAAATTTATATTAAAAATATATATTCCAAGATTCATGTTATTGTTATAATTTATGAGAAACAATAATAAAACAAATTGTCTGTCCCCCACATACTCATCTCTCTCCTCCCCCCAGTACATGTCTGTCCCCCCAGCACGTTTGCCCCCCACTCACTCATCTCTCTCCCCCAGCACATGTCTGGCCCCCACACTCATGTACCTCGTCTTTTTGATTGTTGCCAGTTAAGTGCTTCACTCTAGGGATGTGAATCGTGTCCTCGATCGTCTTAACGATCGATTTCGGCTGGGAGGGGGAGGGAATCGTATTGTTGCCGTTTGGGGGGGTAAAATATCGTGAAAAATCGTGAAAATCGTTAAAAAATCGAAAAATCGAAAAATCGAAAAACCGGCACATTAAAACCCCCTAAAACCCACCCCCGACCCTTTAAATTAAATCCCCCACCCCCAAATAACTTAAATAACCTGCGGGTCCAGCGGCGGTCCGGAACGGCAGCGGTCCGGAACGGGCTCCTGCTCCTGCATCTTGTCGTCTTCGGCCGGCGCCATTTTCCAAAATGGCGCCGAAAAATGGCGGCGGCCATAGACGAAAAAGATTGGACGGCAGGAGGTCCTTCCGGACCCCCGCTGGACTTTTGGCAAGTCTCGTGGGGGTCAGGAGGCCCCCCACAAGCTGGCCAAAAGTTCCTGGAGGTCCAGCGGGGGTCAGGGAGCGATTTCCCGCCGCGAATCGTTTTCGTACGGAAAATGGCGCCGGCAGGAGATCGACTGCAGGAGGTCGTTCAGCGAGGCGCCGGAACCCTCGCTGAACGACCTCCTGCAGTCGATCTCCTGCCGGCGCCATTTTCCGTACGAAAACGATTCGCGGCGGGAAATCGCTCCCTGACCCCCACTGGACCTCCAGGAACTTTTGGCCAGCTTGTGGGGGGCCTCCTGACCCCCACGAGACTTGCCAAAAGTCCAGCGGGGGCCCGGAAGGACCTCCTGCCGTCCAATCTTTTTCGTCTATGGCCGCCGCCATTTTTCGGCGCCATTTTGGAAAATGGCGCCGGCCGAAGACGACAAGATGCAGGAGCAGGAGCCCGTTCCGGACCGCTGCCGTTCCGGACCGCCGCTGGACCCGCAGGTTATTTAAGTTATTTGGGGGGGGTTCGGGAGGGTGGGGGATTTAATTTAAAGGGTCGGGGGTGGGTTTTAGGGGGTTTTAGTGTGCCGGCTCACGATTCTAACGATTTATAACGATAAATCGTTAGAATCTGTATTGTATTGTGTTCCATAACGGTTTAAGACGATATTAAAATTATCGGACGATAATTTTAATCGTCCTAAAACGATTCACATCCCTACTTCACTCCCTTCCATGATCACCAGACACTGCTGCTTGTAGTCAGTACTCCTCATGGCCAGGCCTCATCGGCAGCAGCAACCAATGCAAGGATGGCTGGGCTCGTTCCACCTACCAAGCCCCCCAAAAAAACGCGATTGACAGCAAAAATCACCCAATAATAAGCAACCCATAAACTGAAAAAAAAAAGTGAATCTCTAGAAAAAAAAAAAAGCCCAAACTCGCATCAGAGTTGACCGGGCTTGCGCGACACACCTGCACACTGCAGGCGACACACTAACGTGTCCCGACACACAGTTTGGAAAGCTCTGCATTAGAGTATGGAGGGTTTTTGAGACGTGGCGTCGTGAGCGAGAGATTGCTACGATTGCTCAGACGTTAAGCTTTTTGCAATATGATTTAGCCAAGGGCTTGTCTTTTAATTCCCTCCGTGTACAGGTGGCGGCCTTAGGCACTCTGCTTGGTAGCTTGGTAGCTCGGTGGCATCCAGATGTGGTGCATTTCCTCAGAGGAGTAAGGCATTTGAAGCCCCCTGTCCGTCCGGTTTGTCCGTCGTGGAGTCTTAATTTGGTTCTTTTCGCATTGTGTGATCCGCCGTTTGAACCCATTAGGTCGGTGACGTTGAAGGACCTCGCCTTGAAAACGGTGTTTTTGGTGGCTATATGATCAGCTCGCCGGATTTCTGAGTTGCAGGCTTTCTCCTGTAGGGAGCCCATTTTGAGAATCTCTGAATCGGGAGTTTCTCTTCGAACGGTTCTGTCCTTTTTGCCCAAAGTGGTGTCATCTTTTCATTTAAGCCAATCTGTTGAGCTTCCTGCTTTTCCTCATTTGTCGAACGATGTGCAACATGCACGAGAGCTTCGTCGGCTTGAAGTTCAGCGTTCCTTGTTAAGTTACTTGGAAGTCACAAATTCTTTCAGACTCTCAGATCATTTGTTTGTCCTATGAAGGGTCACAAGGCGTCTTAAGACGACGATGGTTGAGAGAAGCCATTTCGTCTGCATACATTTGTAAATGACGACCGGTTCCTGAGGGCCTGAAGGCCCATTCTATTCGCTCTCAAGAAGCTTCGTGGGCCGAATGCCAGTTGGTATCGCTAAGGAGATCTGCAGAGCCGCTACTTATTTATTTATTTATTTATTTAAAGTCTTTTCTATACCGTCATTAAGTTATATACTATCACAACGGTTCACAGATAGGCACGTAAAGCAATATCAAAGTTGTGTAATAATTTCTGACAAAGTGCCAGAAAGGTTTTGGTTACATAGTTTCAAAGATAAAGATTACTTGATAAATGTCATGAATCTTGTCCATTTATACGTGTAATAGATTAACTTACATGTATAGTACTTTCACTGTATATTTTATCTAACACTAACTGTGAGGTGATAAAAATAATAACATAAAAAATACACACCCCTTTTAATTCTGGGCTGTGTGTTGATGTTGGAAGACGCTCCATACATTTGCTCGCCACTACCGCTTGGACGTTCAGGCGCCCGGAGATTTTGGCAGTGGCATATTGCGCGCGAGACTCACAAGGTCCCACCCGGTTTAGGGAAGCTTTGGTACATTCCCACGGTCTGGACTGATCCGGGTATGTACAGGGAAAGGAAAATTGGTTCTTACCTGCTAATTTCCGTTCCTGTAGTACCACGGATCAGTCCAGATGCCCGCCCAAAGACTAGGAGTGGGTAACAGGGAGATCTGTAAAGTCTGCGCGCATATTCAGGTTATGTTATTGCAGCATACTAAGCAAGAAAGCTACGGTTACATGTTTGTATGTTCCTTCTTAAAGTTCTGTTCTTGTTGATTCATTGCTAGTCTTTCTCTGCTTTGATACTCTGTATACTGAAGGGATGCAGGAGGCACACCAGGTTAAGTGAGGGCGCCTTTCAAGTTTTTCTCTGTCTCCACCTGCTGGAAGGGAGGCATAATCCATGGTCTGGACTGATCCGTGGTACTACAGGAACGAAAATTAGCAGGTAAGAACCAATTTTCTTATCTGAAGGCGGCGAGACAATGTGACAAGGCGATAGCTAAAGCCAGAGGGACTCTGGGCTGCACAGAGAGAGGAATAACAAGTAAGAAAAAGGAGGTGACAGTCCCCTTGTACAGGGCCTTGGTGAGGCCTCACCTGGAGTACTGTGTTCAGTTCTGGAGACCATATCTCAAAGGAGACAGAGACAGGATGGAGGCGTCCAGAGAAGGGCGACCAAAATGCTGGGGGGTCTGTATGAGAAGACCTATAAGGAGAGGCTGAGGGACCTAAATATGTATAAACCTGGAGGAGCAGGGGGACAGGATACAGAGCTTCAGATACCTGAGAGGTTTTAACGATGCACAATCAACGACAAACCTTTCACTTTGGAAAGAAATCAGTAGAACTAGGGGTCAGGTAGTGAAACTCCAGGGAGGACGACTCAGAGCCAACGTCAGGAAATATTTCTTCACGGAGAGGGTGGTGGAGGCCTGGAATGCCCTTCCAGAGGAGGCGGTGAAGACAGAAACAGTGAAAGATTTCAGAGGGGCAAGGGATAAGCACTGTGGGTCCCTAAAGGCTCGAGGATGGAAGTGAGGAAAAGAGTGCATGGGGGTAACTGGGGGTAACTTGCTGGTGCGGCAGTTGCTACCCTTAACAATTAAGCCTTGACACTGTTAATGCAGCTCCATCCTTGCTCTCTGCTTCAACGGCACTGGTTAAAGGAAATTCGATTCAAACAGCATCCGAGGGCCCTGCCCTTTACAGTCTGGGAAACTGATAAGCATGGGGGTAACCTGCACGGTGCAGCAGATACTGGCGTAAGCTTGCTGGGCAGACTGGGTGGATCATTTGGTCCTTTTCTGCCATCATTTCTCTCTTTCTTCCTGTGTGCTGTGGAGTATTTCTCACTGACCTAAGTAAAAACGGGAATAAAGATTCAATCACAAATCTTACACAAATTATTGCAGTTTTTAGTGACCATCACAATAGGCTCTGCCAGTCAATAGACCTCCATCTGCCTTATGTTTAAGCAGTGGTCTCTTTGTAACTTCCTCTATTTGCAATAAGTTAAAAATTGGCACCGAGAGTTTAAAATGCCGGCAGAGCCAATGTATCTGAATGTAAGGAGGAATGGGGACGTGGATCACCGCTTATGAGATTTCCTGTGTGATTTCCCCCGATGCAGAATCCACTTCGAAACACAGCCTGTGTCTGGATTTTTTTGTGATATTTAAGAAGAAAAGAGACAAGCAGATGTGTCTTATTTGCATTTTAAGATCAAAATATAGAAAGTTTGCATTGTCACTGCGACCACTGATTAAATATAAGGCAGATGAAGGTCTATTGACTGGTAGAGCATATGGTGATGGTCGTTAAAATCTGCAGTAAATTGTGTAAGATTGGTGATTGAATCTTTATTCACCTTTTTAGTTTGGTCATCAATGGGAATTGACACTCAGTCTTTGGCTTATGAGAATTTCAAACGTTTCACATTGAAGGTGAATTTTAATGCTGGCTCTCAGTTAAATATTCATTACTAAGTCATTAGAATTCAGTTACTTTAAGCTGACAGATCTGAGGTTCAGGGACCTGGGTCCAGAATGAATCCCAGGTCTACAGCAGGGCGTGGCAGAGTTTTTGGTGAGTGACTGCAATCAGTAAAGAGACTGGAGGTGAGGATGAGAGGCACAGAACCAGCAGGATGAGGTCAGACATGGTCTGTTCCCCTCTGTTCATGTGCTGCTGCCCACCTGTACCTGTCTACAAGCAGCACCAGGCTCTGTTATATATGATAGGGATCCATAGTCACCCTAATGCCGTTCATTGATTAGAAGGAGCTATCTCCCTATATACGTCCCCCTCCATTGTTGTAAATTTAGTAATCATACTCTCGCTTTTATCCACCAGAAGATGGATTCAGGAATAATAGTGAGAGGCAGAGAATGTGTGATGGGCAGCAGACGGAGGAATGGAAAGAGAGAGACCCCTCCAGAGACAGCCCAGGACCTTCAGCTGAGTATCCAGGAGGTATCAGTAGAGTAACATCACCCAGGGGGAAAGAAGTAGTTCAGAAAGGAGAGAGTCCATATGCATGTTCTGAACGAGGAAGAAATTTCAACCTCTGCCCCAGTCTTGTAGAAACTCAGAGACTCCGTGAAGGAGAGACTCCATTTCAAAGTGCTGACACTTCAGAAAACTTCACCACAAACTCACAATCTTTTGAACAGCAAGAAATTATTGAATGTGGGAACAAGTTCCCTGAGAGGACAAGTTACACATCTATCCAACAATATCACAGAAAGGAAGAAACATTTACAGGGTCTAAAGAAGAGATAAGGACCCCTATGAATACAAAACTTACAGCACATGGAAAAGATCACCTAAAAAAGAAACCATTAAAATGCACTCAGTGTGAACAATGCTTTTTCTTCCAAGCTGAGATGGAAGCACATGTAAGAATTCACTGGAGAAAGACCATTTCAGTGCCCTGAATGTGAGGAGAGGTTTACTGAGAAATCAAACCTGAGAGAATACAAAAAAATTCACAGACAAGACCAACCTTGTAAGTGTTCTCAATGTGAAAAATGTTTCAGATATAGATTCTGGCTTAAAGTTCATCAGAGAAGTCACAAGGGAGAGAAGTCGTTCATATGGTCTGAATGTGATAAAGATTTATGTCAGAAATTTAGTTTAAGAAAACACATAAATACTCACAGAGGTGTGAAACCAATTAAATGTTCTGAATGTGGTAAATATTTCACTACAAATTCCATTCTTAAAACCCACAAAACCACCCATACAGGTGAGAAATGATTTAAATGTTCTGAATGTGATAAATGTTTTGCACAAATGCCCCATCTCAAAATCCACAAAGGAATGCACACTGGTGAGAAACCATTTAAATGTTCTGAATGTGAGAAATGTTTCGCACAAATGTCCCAACTCAAAATACACAGAAGAATGCACAGTTTTGAGAAACCATTTAAATGTTCTGAATGTGATAAATGCTTCGCTCAAAGATACCATCTTAAAGACCACAAAACCATCCATACAGGTGAGAAACCATTTACATGGTCTGAATGTGATAAATGTTTCTCACAAATGTCAGCTCTTAAGACATGAAACTGTCCATGCATGTGAGAAACTATTTAAATGTTCTGAATGTGATAAATGCTTCGCTCAAGGATCCCATCTTAAAAACCACAAAACCATCCATGCAGGTGAGAAACCAATTACATGTTCTGAATGAGATGCTTCGCTCAAAGATCCCAACTTAAATACCACAAAACCGTCCATATATGTGAGAAACCATTCATACACATGGTTACTGTGACTCCAACATCGCTCTAAGCTACAACA
Organism: Rhinatrema bivittatum; assembly: GCF_901001135.1. Lineage (NCBI taxonomy): Eukaryota > Metazoa > Chordata > Amphibia > Gymnophiona > Rhinatrematidae > Rhinatrema > Rhinatrema bivittatum. Next base: position 24,762 of record NC_042633.1, on the reverse strand, counting down.
GCAAGAGGAAATGTGGAAAAAAGGATTCGCACTCACAAAGTGGGGAGTAGCTGGCTTGTTACGGCGGTTACTACCCCAAACCAAATAAGCCTGATACTTCACTTTCAATGCATATCCAGCATAGCTCTCTGCTTCAACAGCAGGGGAGAAGAAAAACTGATACTTCACGCATATCCAGCATAGCTCTCTGCTTCAACGGCAGGGGAGAAGAAAAAAGGATTCACACTCACAAAGCGGGGAGTAGCTGGCTTGTTACGGCGGTTACTACCCCAAACCAAATAAGCCTGATACTTCACTTTCAATGCATATCCTGCTTCAACGGCAGGGGAGAAGAAAAACTGATACTTCACGCATATCCAGCATAGCTCTCTGCTTCAACGGCAGGGGAGAAGAAAAACTGATACTTCACGCATATCCAGCATAGCTCTCTGCTTCAACGGCAGGGGAGAAGAAAAACTGATACTACACGCATATCCAGCATAGCTCCCTGCTTCAACAGCAGGGGAGAAGAAAAACAACCAATAAGGGCTGAATAACACAGTCTGAGTAAAACAAATAAGCATGGGTGTAGCTTGCTTATTGCGGCAGTTACTTCCCCTACTACCCGTAACTAATCAAGCTTGATATTCCACTTGGTTGCAGCTCCATCACTGCTCTCTACATTAATGGTGGGGGTGGAAGGGAAATAGAACCAAAGAGCTAAGAGAAACAGATAAGTATGAGAAAAAAAATGTGTGAAGCTTGCTGGGCAGACTGGATGGGCCGTTTGGTCTTCTTCTGCCGTCATTTCTATGTTTCTATGTTTCTATATGTTCTCAATGTGATAAACGTTTCTTGCAGAAATCTGATCTTAAAAAACAGAAAAGAATGCATACCGGTGAGAAACCATTTAAATGTTTTGACTATCGTAAATGTTTTACTCAAATATTTAACCTTAATAAACACAAAAGAGTCCATACCATTGCGAAAAGGTTTAAATGTTCTGATTTTGGTAAATGTTGCAGACATATATCTGCTCTAAGAAGCACAAAAGAATCCATACTAGTCTGATTCAGAGCAATTTCCAAACACTCCCTGATATGTTACCTGTGAAAATTACACATGATGACCTTCAGAAGGAGGCTCTCTTTGGCACAGTGCTAGTACTAACAAGGGTATTATTTGTAAATTTGAGATACAGATCATTTCTGACCTAACCTGGCTATGAGTTAGGTTAATTCCTGTCAAGGTCATTGCAAAATAAACTAATTTAGAGAGGACTTCCGGTGATGACGTCACCCGGAGCGTAGCCGGCAGTGAGAGCTCCGTGGCTCCCCATCGATTCTCCCCCCCCCCCCCCCCCCAAATTGGGCTGAAACTGCAGCATTTTTAAATATATTTTCATGGAGAGACTCTTTGTATACCCCTGCTCCCGATGTCGAGGTGAGACAAGCTGGTTGCTGCGGGAGTGGATCGCCGGTTCCACGAGTTTGGATCTGCATCTTCCGTAATCCAAATGGCGCTTACCCGCCGTGATTGTTAAGCGCAGTCCTCCATCTACGGTGGCGTTCGGGGAGGCAGTTAAGAGAGCAGAGAGTGTGCGATTACTACTGCAGCTATAATAGCCGGCGATTGGTAAGGCAGCGGATGATCGGGGCCGCGAAGACGAGAGGCTCGGACTATTGAATCTCTTCCCCAGAACAGCCATGTGGACAAGATGGTAGCGACTGCAGCGGGTTTTTCGTTTTTCGTTTTGGGGCATGATTCGTTGATTTGTTGCTCTAGATCCCGGAGGTGACCCTTGCATAGAGCCTCATTTGTGAAGCAAACGCTGTGGAGCCATAACGACCAAAAAAAAAAAAAAAAGCACTCGTGATTTAGCTCCTCTAGTGAGATGGCATCATAGTGGGGGCAGTCCTTCATTTATTAATCGGAAGCTCACCTGAACATTGGTATTATTAACACTTCTCATTATTAACGGCCTCCCTGCTGATTTTTTGAGGTGTACAAATAAACTGCTCTGCTCACTTTGCGGTTCTTTGGCGGCAGACAGGACATTTGACCCTGTGATTTTGATTATTCCATGTTATCTAGCCGGCTGAGATCACTGTAAACGTCACTGGATACAATACCTTAGTTTCTCAAGCTGGTAAATTCCATCATCACTGGCTTTTTGGCACTTTTTCTTAATGCTGGCCTCTCTTCTGCTTTTATGGGGCATATAACAACCCTGCTTTGCTTATCTAGCACTTGTTGCATGAAGATAGTACATCCAGCCCTGCGACCTCTACCTATCTCATGTTTTCTCATCTACCGAGATATCTAAAAATTTGGCTGGACATAGTACGGCACAGACAGATTTTCTTACAGTGGACTGACTGCTGAACACTGATAAAGTTTAGAGTGGGGGGAAATAAGGAATGCGTCATAGGAGTTCCAGAGCCTGTCCTGAGCGAAGAATTCCCGCAGCCACAATGGCTACTAATGCGGAGGGTACGAAACAACTCACATCAGTTTCAGAGGATGTCTTAATGCAAATCTCGTCTCAGGTATCGGGAGCGCTGGATGAGAGACTCATCAGGCTGCAGACTATGATGGATGATATAAAGGGGACACTGGAGGGGCAGGCCAAACGAACAGATAAGTGACCAGGATGACAGGCTAGTAAATGCAGAACGACAGGTTCAACAACTCACGGAGCAACAGGCAGCACTCCTGACTCGGATTGAGGATGAAGAGAACAGAAACCGAAGGAAGAACATTAAGATAGTTGGAATTCCAGAGACTGTTAAGGAATCCGAATTGGATCGTTTCATTGAGGAATGGCTCCCTAATCATTTGGGACTGACTTCTTTGGTGGGCCAAATACGATGTGAGCGCGCTCGTCGGATGGGTCCTCAGCGGGAAGGAGATAACAGACCGAGACCTGTTATGTTACGCATTTTAAACTGGCTACATAAGGTGCAGCTGATGTGTGAGTGATGGAATATGAAGGAAATCGCATCTTACTCGTTAATGATTTGTCAGCGGCGGTAGCCACGCAGCGGCGAGCAATGACACCTGTGTGCACCGAGCTGCATAAGAGAGGCATCTCGATTGCCCTGCTTTACCCGGCAAAGTTAAGGGTACACCATGATAAGAAGACCTTCTACTTTTTAAACCCGGCCGATGCCTCTGCCTTCCTGGTGAACTTGGCTCTGGATGGAGCCGCTGAAGAGGAAGCCGTCAAGTAGATGTCACTCACAATAGAATGTGGCCAGAAATTGGTTGTTATCGGGGGGGAAATGGACATTAGTGCTGGGCAATCTCCCAGATTTGTGATGCTTAGGAGAGAGTAGCATTGCTTCTCCGTCATTCTCGTTTGTATACTGTTCTTTAATTGTGAGAAATGAGCTGTAAGATGGGCTGGGGAGGGGGAGGTCACACTTGGACGCCGTAGTTTTAGTCGTTAGTTTAAATTCTCAACTTTTCGTTTAAATTCTCAAATTTTCAAATATGAAAATTATTGATTGGGGAACATTATTAGTAACTTTTTTCTCAGTCAATGATCTGAACAAGATAATGAAAAAATATTTTAACAGGTTTCCCATTTTATATTTGGAGAAACCAGTTAAAATTTTTCCTGATTTGGCAGTGACAACACAACAAAGACGCAGGGTATTTTTATCCTTGCGTCAGGAGGTGTTGTCGCTGGGTTTTTCCTTCAAGTTAAGATTCCCCTGCAAGTGTCTCGTAACAAAATTACAAGAGTCATAGATTTTCTTCTCTCCTGAACAACTCAAGGAGTTTCTTGAGCATAAGAAGGAACAGCAGCCTCCAACATCTTCCCCGATAGACCAATAGGGTAGTAAGGAATGAGATGGGTTTTTGCCACTTGAATGTCTTGATAAATAGTTTTTTCTTTATATTCTCCCACTAATTCAGCTAGAATATTATTTTCTCTCCATTTGTTTTGATATTGAAACAGGTTGAAATTCAAGAAAGCTGAAAGTGATTTTTCTTTTTATGGTTTATGATTGGAGTTACCATTGATTACAGCTTGTGTATTTCCTTGAATACAATGTATGATAATTGTATTTGAAAATGATAAAAATAAATAAATAAATAAATTCTCAACAGTTACATGGTTATATTGCAAGGTTTGGAAATCATTGTTCACTTTTTCTATCTACACAATAACTTGGGGGGGTGGGGGGTGGAGGAGAACCTCGGGGGGATGCTGGAGTTCTGGGCCTCCTAAGGATGCATATTGCAAGCTGGAAGTATGCGTGGAGTGGATGGGACTGGGGGAATCCCTAGGGATGATGCACATTGGTGAAACGGGGTTCCAAGCTGTTTTCTTTTGACCCCGGCGGCTCAGGCTGGGGAGCCGAGGGATTTTCTACATTGAATATCGTTAAGCACATCTTCTTTGGGCTGAGCCTCTAAGACTTTAATGTGATGACGGTGGTAAAATTCACTTCTCTTGATGGAGATGGCATTCATTCTCCGATTAAAAGAGAGAAGCTTTTGATGGCGTTTAAACGCATGAATGCGCAGGTGGTGTTTCTTCAGGAAACCCATTTATCATATTAAACTGAAGAGAGAATGGGTGGGACAATGTTTGTTCTCCTCCTATAATTCAGGGAGGAGAGGGCTCGCAATATTAATTCCTAAGCAATTGCCCTTCCAGTCGGAGAGGGTTTGGCAAGACCCGGAGGGTCGTTACATCATTGTCCAGGGATTGTGTAATCAGCAAAAAGTGATTTTCTGTAATGTATATGCACCAAATGTTTATAATCCTGATTTCTTCCCAGGTTTACTGGGGTTATTGAGAGAATTCACAGACCATGCAGTGTTGGTAGGGGGAGATTTCAATTACGTGGCCAATAAAAGTGAGGACTGTCAACCATCTAACAGGTCTATCCAGTGCTGGATATGCATTCAAAGTGAACTATCAGTCTTTCTCCCCTGCCATTGAAGCAGAGAGCTATACTGGATATGCATTGAATGTGAAGTATCAGTCTTTCACCCCTGCCGTTGAAGCAGCGAGCTATGCTGGATATGCGTGAAGTATCAGTCTTTCTCCCCTGCCCTTGAATCAGAGAGCTATGCTGGATATGCATTGAAAGTGAAGTATCAGTCTTTCTCCCCTGCCGTTGAAGCAGTGAGCTATGCTGGATATGCGAGAAGTATCAATCTTTCTCCCCTGCCGTTGAAGCAGAGAGCTATGCTGATATGTGTGGAGTATCAATCTTTCTCCCCTGCTGTTGAAGCAGAGAGCTATGCTGGATATGCCGTGAATGTGAAGTATCAGTCTTTCTCCCCTGCCCTTGAATTAGAGAGCTATGCTGGATATGCATTGAAAGTGAAGTATCAGTCTTTCTCCCCTGCCGTTGAAGCAGCGAGCTATGCTGGATATGCGTGAAGTATCAATCTTTCTCCCCTGCCGTTGAAGCCGAGAGGTATGCTGATATCCACGAAGTATCAGGCTTTCTCCCCTGCCGTTGAAGCACACAGCTATGCTGATATGTGTGAAGTATCAATCTTTCTCCCCTGCCGTTGAAGCACAGAGCTATGCTGGATAATCCGTGAATGTGAAGTATCAGTCCTTCTCCCCTGCCGTTGAAGCAGAGAACTATGCTGGATATGCATTGAAAGTGAAGTATCAGGCTTTCTCCCCACCGTTGAAGCAGAGAGCTATGCTGGATATTTTCGTAAAGTATCAGTCTTTCTCCCCTGCCCTTGAATCAGAGAGCTATGCCGGATATGCATTGAAAGTGAAGTATCAGTCTTTCCCCCTGCCGTTGAAGCAGAGAGCTATGCTGGATATTCATGAAGAATCAGTCTTTCCCCCCTGCCGTTGAAGCAGAGAGCTATGCTAGATATGTATTGAAAGTAAAGTATCCGACTTTCCCCCCTGCTGTTGAAGCAGAGAACTATGCTGGATATGCATTGAAAGTGAAGTCTCAGTCTTTCCCCCTGCCGTTGAAGCAGAGAACTATGCTGGATATGCATTGAAAGTGAAGTATCAGTCTTTCCCCCTGCCGTTGAAGCAGAGAGCTATGCTGGATATTCATGAAGAATCAGTCTTTCCCCCCTGCCGTTGAAGCAGAGAGCTATGCTAGATATGTATTGAAAGTAAAGTATCCGACTTTCCCCCCTGCTGTTGAAGCAGAGAACTGTGCTGGATATGCATTGAAAGTGAAGCCTCAGTCTTTCCCCCTGCCGTTGAAGCAGAGAGCTATGCTGGATACGCGGACGTTATGAGTTATTCTCCCCTGCTGTTGAAGCAGAGAGCTATGCTGGATATGCACTGAAAGTGAAGTATCAGTCTTTCTCCCCTGCCATTGAAGCAGAGAGCTATGCCGGATATGCACTGAAAGTGAAGTATCAGTCTTTCCCCCTGCCGTTGAAGCAGAGAACTATGCTGGATATGCATTGAAAGTGAAGTATCAGTCTTTCCCCCTGCCATTGAAGCAGAGAGCTATGCCGGATATGCACTGAAAGTGAAGTATCAGTCTTTCTCCCCTGCCGTTGAAGCAGTGAGTTGTGCTGGATATGCTTGAAGTATCAGTCTTCTCCCCTGCTGTTGAAGCAGAGAGCTGGGTATGCATTGAAATTGAAGTATCAGTCTCCCCTGCCGTTGAAGCAGAGAACGATGCTGGATATGCAGGAAGTATCAGTCTTTCCCCCCCTGCCATTCAGCAGAGAGCTATGCTGGATATTCATGAAGTATCAGTCTTCCCCCCCCTGCCGTTGAAGCAGAGAGCTACGCTGGATATGCATTGAAAGTGAAGTATCAGGCTTATTTGGTTTGGTGTAGTAACCGCCGTAACAAGCAAGCTACTCCCTGCTTTTTGTGAATGGAAATCCTTTTTTTCCACATTACCTGTTGCCATTGGAGCTTAGAGCAATGTTAGAGGCTGAGGGACCTAAATATGTATATACCTGGAGGAGGGGAGGAGCAGGGGAGATAGGATACAGAGCTTCAGATACCTGAGAGGTTTTAATGATGCACAGTCATCGACAAACCTTTCACTTTGGAAAGAAATCAGTAGAACTAGGGGGTCAGGTAGTGAAACTCCAGGGAGGACGACTCAGAGCCAACGTCAGGAAATATTTCTTCACGGAGAGGGTGGTGGAGGCCTGGAATGCCCTTCCGGAGGAGGTGGTGAAGACAGAAACAGTGAAAGATTTCAGAGGGGCAAGGGATAAGCACTGCGGGTCCCTAAAGGCTCGAGGATGGAAGTGAGGAAAAGAGTGCATAGGGGTAACTGGGGGTAACTTGCTGGTGCGGCAGTTGCTACCCTTAACAATTAAGCCTTGACACTGTTAATGCAGCTCCATCCTTGCTCTCTGCTTCAGCGGCACTGGTTAAAGGAAATTCCATTCAAACAGCATCCGAGGGCCCTGCCCTTTACAGTCTGGGAAACTGATAAGCATGGAGGTAACCTGCACAGTGCGGCAGATACTGGAGTAAGCTTGCTGGGCAGACTGGTGGATCATTTGGTCCTTTTCTGCCATCATTTCTCTCTTTCTTCCTGTGTGCTGTGGAGTATTTTTCACTGACCTAAGTAAAAAGGGGAATAAAGATGCAATCACAAATCTTACACAAATTATTGCAGTTTTTAGTAGAGATGTGAATCGTGTCCTCGATCGTCTTAACGATCGATTTCAGCTGGGAGGGGGAGGGAATCGTATTGTTGCCGTTTGGGTGTGTAAACTATCGTGAAAAATCATTAAAATCGTGAGCCGGCACACTAAACCCCCCTAAAACCCACCCCGACCCTTTAAATTAAAATCCCCACCCTCCCGAACCCCCCCCAAATGCTTTAAATTACCTGGGGATGCGGCGGTGGTCCAGAACGGCGGCGGTCCGGAACGGCCCCCTCAATAGAATCGTGGTGTCTTCAGCCGGCGCCATTTTTCAAAATGGCCACCACAAAATGGCGGCGGCCATAGACAAAAGCGATTCGACGGAGGAGGTCGTTCCAGACCCCCGCTGGACTTTTGGCAAGTCTTGTGGGGGTCAGGAGGCCCCCCCAAGCTGGCCAAAAGTTTCCTGGGAGTCCAGCGGGGTTCCGGGAGCGATTTCTTGCCGCGAATCGTTTTCGTACGGAAAATGGCGCCGGCAGGAGATCGAGTGCAGGTGGTCGTTCAGCGGCGGTCCGGAACCCCCGCTGAACGACCTCCTGCAGTCGATCTCCTGCCGGCGCCATTTTCCGTACGAAAACGATTCGCGGCAAGAAATCGCTCCCGGAACCCCGCTGGACTCCCAGGAAACTTTTGGCCAGCTTGGGGGGGCCTCCTGACCCCCACAAGACTTGCCAAAAGTCCAGCGGGGGTCCGGAATGACCTCCTCCGTCGAATCGTTTTTGTCTATGGCCGCCGCCATTTTGCGGCGGCCATTTTGAAAAATGGCGCCGGCTGAAGACAACACGATTCTATTGAGGGGGCCGTTCTGGACCGCCGCCGTTCTGGACCACCGCCGGATCCCCAGGTAATTTAAAGCATGGGGGGGGGGGTTCGGGAGGGTGGGGGATTTAATTTAAAGGGTCGGGGGGGGGTTTTAGGGGGTTTTAGTGTGCCGGTTTTCCTGCCCTTCCCCCGATTTACGATTTTTTTACGATAAATCGGGGGAATTGGTATTGTATTGTGGCCCTAACGATTTTTTGACGATTTAAAATATATCGGATGATATTTTAAATCGTCAAAAAACGATTCACATCCCTAGTTTTTAGTGACCATCACAATAGGCTCTGCCAGTCAATAGACCTTCATCTGCCTTATATTTAAGCAGTGGTCTCTTTGTAACTTCCTCTACTTGCAATAAGTTAAAAATTGGCACCGAAAGTTTAAAATGCCGGCAGAGCCAATGTATCTGAATGTAAGGAGGAATGAGGCCGTGGATCACCGCTTATGAGATTTCCTGTATGATTTCCCCCCATGCAGAATCCGCTTTGAAACACAGCCTGTGTCTGGATTTTTTTGTGATATTTAAGAAGAAAAGAGACAAGCAGATGTGTCTTATTTGCATTTTAAGATCAAAATATAGAAAGTTTGCATTGTCACTGCGACCACTGATTAAATATAAGGCAGATGAAGGTCTATTGACTGGTAGAGCCTATTGTGATGGTCGTTAAAAACTGCAGTAGAAAAAGTATTTTAACAGGTTTCCCATTTTATATTTGGAGAAACCAGTTAAAATTTTTCCTGATTTGGCAGCAATGACACAACAAAGACGTCAGGAGGTGTTGTCGCTGGGTTTTTCCTTCAAGTTAAGATTCCCCTGCAAGTGTCTCGTAACTAAATTGCAAGAGTCATAGATTTTCTTTTCCCCTGATCAACATCTTCCCCGATAGACCAATAGGGTAGTAAGGAATGAGATGGGTTTTTGCCACTTGTATGTTTTGATAAATAAGTTTTCTCTATATTCTCCCATTATTATTTCAGCTAGAGATTCATTGTCTCTCCATTTGTATTGTTATTGAAATAGGTCGGAACTCAGTTTAGGGTTGATGGGTATGTCTCTCTTTATGTAAAATTAGAATTATCATTGATTTCCAGCCTGTGTATTTCGTTGAATACAATGTATGATAATTGTACTTGAAAATGATAAATAAAGAATAAAAAAAAAAACTGCAGTAAATTGTGTAAGATTTGTGATTGAATCTTTATTCACCTTTTTAGTTTGGTCATCAATGGGAATTGACACTCAGTCTTTGGCTTATGAGAATTTCAAACGTTTCACATAGAAGGTGAATTTTAATGCTGGCTCTCAGTTAAATATTCATTACTAAGTCATTAGAATTCAGTTACTTTAAGCTGACAGATCTGAGGTTCAGGGACCTGGGTCCAGAATGAATCCCAGGTCTACAGCAGGGCGTGGCAGAGTTTTTGGTGAGTGACTGCAATCAGTGAAGGGACTGGAGGTGAGGATGAGAGGCACAGAACCAGCAGGATGAGGTCAGACGTGGTCTGTTCCCCTCTGTTCATGTGCTGCTGCCCACCTGTACCTGTCTACAAGCAGGACCAGGCTCTATTATATATGATAAGGATCCATAGCCACCCTAATGCCATTCAGTGATTAGATGGAGCTATCTCCCTTTCCAGTAAGTACCCAGATCAGTCCAGGCTCCAGTGTGCCTCCTGCACTCCCTCAGTATTTCTCTGTCTCCAGCAGTACCCTGTATGTACCCAGATCAGTCCAGGCTCCTGGGCTTTACCTCCCTGCCAGCAGATGGAGACAGAGAGAGTCTTACTGACACTGTACATAACCCAGTGTGCCTCATGCACTCCCTCGGTATTTCTCTGTCTCAAGCAGTTCCCTGTACTTACCCAGATCAGTCCAGAATCCTGGGTTTTACCTCCCTGCCAGCAGATGGAGACAGAGAGAGTCTCACTGACACTGTACATAACCCAGTGCGCCTCTTGCACTCCCTTGGTATTTCTCTGTCTCCAGCAGATGGAAGATGGTGCAAAACCTGCAGTGTAAAAAAAAAAAAAATAGGTAAGAGAAGCAGAGGATAGAAAAAATAGATATCTGCATGAAATAGAGGAACTGAAGCTGGGGGAATGTGGAGGCGGCCCCTTGTGCCGAGCAGGCTGCGTGCTCTGCGGGCAGGCGGAGCTCACCACCGGTGACTGAGATTTCTGGGGGTTGAGTCTTGCTGCTCAGCCGGTAATGCCGAGATGCATGTTTCCGTGGTCGGGGGACACTAAGGGTTGGGCGGACTCGCTCAGTGCAAACACATGTTTTTTTACAAATTGTTTTAATCACAAAAAAAAAAAAAAAATAAAACACAGAAGAGCACAGAGAGCCTCTGTACTCAGTCCTGCCGGTGGCGGGAGCAGGAGGTCACCTCTCCGATTTTAATATTGCCTCGCCATTTTGCTGGATCCCGCTGAGATCGGGAGCACAGGGTCGCCCGGCGGCAGGCAGAGCGTTTTGGCCGCTGATGGCGGGAAGTGGAGCCCGCGGCCCCGGGACGGTTCCTTCGTGCTAAGCGCAGGCCGGGATGGGGGGGGGACCAGCAGGTGGTTTAATTTAGAAGCGGACGCTCACTCTTTGGATCTGGGAGGCGTGGTAACTGCCTGCACAGGAGGCGATGTCCAGGAGGTGCTGTTGTAGGGTTTTCTCTCTTACGGTCAGGGCGCTGGGGGGACGAGAGGTTGCACGGGGACCATGACAGAGGCTCCTGTTATAATAATCGCTCTCCGATGCACGCAGGATCTGCAGGACAGGTTTAGCGTCTCTCGTTCTAGCCTGCGGGAGGAAGATAGATCCATCCCCGCCTCTCTCAGTCCCTCTCTCTCCTGTTAAGGTTCAGGGCAGGGGTCTGGCAGCCATTTTTTAATGTCTTGGGTGATGGGCAGATCCTACGGATCTCTCCGACGGGGGTGAAGGAATTGGGGCACAGCGGATTATTTCTGAGGGGAATTCTAAGGGGGGCTGGCTTTGATGGACCCCCCTTCTCCTGGATCTGTGCTGTTAGAGCGTTTCTACTGCGCGCCCCGCTCAGGAGATTGTTTGGTGCCGTTTTCAGGGAGGGGGGGATGGCGAGTCCCCTGATAAAGCGGGGCCACTTATCTCTTGCCCAAAGAGACAGGGCTGCTGGGTTCTAAGCCCTGGTGGGCGATGCGGGTGCGATTTGTTTTTTTTGCTCCCTGAGTTGGCGGTGCAGTGTCTTGGGGGGGAGCTCTGGTCTCAGAAAGGGGGCAGCCTTTCCCGTGAGTTCGGGCTGTGATTTTTGGTGACAGTTTAAGGTTCTGGCTTTGGACTGGCTGATTTCGTCTAGGGTTTACGGATCTGGTCAGCTTGGCCATAGGCAGCCCCACTGGGGCTCGCTCATCTGTCCCATCATCTGCACCAGGGCTCGATATTAGTGGATCAGGCTGCTCGGTTTTTGAGAGGAGATGGCTGTGGTGGAAGGGATGTTCCCAAACACTCATTACCTCCTTGTTGCAGGCCAGGCAGACTTCCACGTCTTTAGCGTATGTGCGAGTTTGGAAAATCTTCAAGGTCTGGTGTACGTCTCTTCCGGTAACCGATTTAACTTCGCCATAGCTTTGCCACCCCTACTCAAGCTACAGTACTGAATATTTTGACTTCCTTCTGGAGGTTTTGGCCTTTATCTCTCTGAGGGCGCAGGTAGCAACTTTGAGCTGTCTCCAAGGCAAGGTACAGGGTTATTCTCTGTCAGCACATCGGGGATGTCCTACCTTTCCTTCGGGGAGTGAAGCGTTTGCGTCCCTCGGTGAGGAAAGGCTTGGAATCTTATTCTGGGGCTTAGAGGACTGAGTGAGGCTCTGTTTGAATCACTGAGGGGGGCGTCCTTCAAAGACTTGACTTTTACGGTGGTTTTCCTGATGGCTGTTTGTTCAGTCAGGAGGATTTCGGCGCTCCAGGCTTCGACACGCCGAGATCTGTTTCTGCAGATATCAGAGCGCAGTGTGGTCACGCACGGTGCCTTCTTTTTCGGCCTTCCATCTTAATTAGACTGCGGATCCTCCAACCTTTCTAGGTTTGGATTCCTCCGCGTCTCATGCAAGAGGCCTTCGGCTCTTGGACGGAGACATTGATGGTTGAGGTATCTGAAAGTTACTAATGAGTTTCGTAGATCAGATCACCCTTTTTGTTCTGGGGAATGTTTCACAGAGGGAGTGTCAGGCTTCTAAGACTACATTTGTGCGTTGGCTTAAGGAGGCAGTTGGATCGACGCCGGTGCCTGGAGGTCTGAGGGCTCACTCAAAGCGTTCTCAGGCAACCTCTTGGCCGAGGCTCAGAAGGTATCTCCGCAGGAGATTTGCAGGGAGACTGCTTGGTAGCTGCTGCACACATTCACCAGACACTGTTGCTTGGATGTCAGGGGCTCCGGCTTCCATGTGCTTTGGTGAGAGTTTTCTGCAAGTGGAATCTCCAGGTCCCACCCAAGTTACGGGGAGCTTAGGTACATCCCAGGAGTCTGGGCTGATCCGGGTCCATACAGGGAAAGGAAAATTGGTTCTTACCTGCTAATGTTTGTTCCTGTAGTACCACAGATCAGGCCAGAGAGCCACCCATTGAGGGTGGGAGAGTCGGCCACTCATTATGATTTTGTATGTAGGGCAGTGTTAATATTTCTCCATGTTGTCTGTTTACTCTTTCTGGGACACAATTTTCAGCGGGAGATTATTGTTAAAAGGGTTTTTTTTAGTATGGTTATCATCTTGACTTGGGCACAGGTCAATTCTGAGGGATGGCAGGTTGCACCTCGAGTTATGTACGGTGTCAGTGAGACTCTCTCTGTCTCCATCTGCTGGCAGGGAGGCAAAACCCAGGAGTCTACAGTACTACAGTAACGAAAATTAACAAGTAAGAACCAATTTTGTCTCTCTCCATTGCTGTAAACTTAATGATCATATATTTTGATTTATTTATTTATTTATTTATTTATTTAAGGGTTTTTATATACCGCAGTACGTAAAGAGATACATCACCGCGGTTTACATTGATACTGTAAACCATGTAAATGGTTTACAATGTAAACAATGTAAACCATGTAAACAATGTAAACAATGTAAACCAGGACCAGATTTTTATCCACCAGAAGATGGAATGAGGAATAATAGTGAGAGGCAGAGAATGTGTGATGGGCAGCAGACGGAGGAATGGAAAGAGAGAGACCCCTCCAGAGACAGCCCAGGTCCTTCAGCTGAGTGTCCAGGAGGAATCAGTAGAATAACATCACCCAGGGGGAAAGAAGAAGTCCAGAACGGAGAGAGACGAATCGCATGTCCTGAACAAGAGATAAATTCCAACCACCTCCCAATTCTTGTACAAACGCAGAGACTGAGTGAAGGAGAGAGACTATTTCAAAGTGCCTGCACTTCAGAAAACTTTAACCTCAAACTCACCATCTGCTGAGCAGCAAAAAATGATTGAATGTGGGAACAAGTTTTCTGAGAGGACAAGTCACACATCTATCCAGCAATATCACAGAAAGGAAAAGAGTGGGTTATAAGAGTGGGTTATGATCATAAGATCATAACCCATGCTTATAATTACCAACTGTTTATTTAACCAGAAGAACTAGGCCCTTGTGATTCTGAATCTTGTGGATAAGGGCGCCCAGCAGGGGCCACGGAGGAAAGGCATATAGCAGAGTCCCTGGAGGCCATGGCTGAACCAGGGCATCAATCCCGTGAGAGAACGGATCTCGCTTGTGGCTGAAGTATCTGGGTACTTGAGCATTGGACCTGTCCGCTAGTAGGTCCATGTCCAGAATCCCCCACTGATCCACAATCATCTGGAAGGCTGTGGGGGACAGCTGCCATTCTCCCGAATTTAGGCTTTCCCTGCTGAGGAAATCTGCCACGGTGTTGTCCCTTCCGGCAATGTGGACGGCGGAGATGTCCTGGAGATTCGCCTCTGCCCAAGCCATCAGCGGGGCTATCTCTAGGGATACCTGTTGACTTCTGGTTCCGCCCTGTCGGTTGATGTATGCCACCGTGGTGGCGTTGTCTGACATCACTCTGACTGCTCTTTTCCTCAATCTGTGAGCAAATTGCAGGCAGGCTAACCGGACTGCCCGTGCCTCTAGTCGGTTGATGTTCTACCCCGACTCTTCTCTGTTCCACCACCCTTGGGCGGTGAGCTCTTCGCAGTGTGCTCCCCAACCGCTCAGGTGGTGAGCAGAGTCCACGTGGGGGAGGACATCTTCGACCCCCTGCTCGTGTGGTCGGACCGCAACCACCACCGTAGCTGAGTCCGCACTCTGGCTGGTAGAGGGAGATGCATGGAGTAATTCCGGAAGTGGGGGCTCCATCAAGAGAGCAGGGAGCGTTGTAGAGGTCTCATATGGGCCCTTGCCCAAGGTACCACTTCCAGGGTGGATACCATGAGACCGAGAACCTGCAGATTATCCCAAGCTATGGGCCGACTGGCTCCCATCAAGACCGTAGATGCATCTGGAGTTTTAACCTCCTCTTTGTAGTGAGACTGACTTTGTCTGCCTGGGTGTCGAACTGGACTCCCAGGTATTCCAGTGATTGGGAAGGCTGTAGGCAACTCTTGTTTAGGTTGACTACCCATCCCAGGCTTTCCAGAAGGGCGATCACTCTGTTGGTTGCCCGATGGCTCTCCTCTCGGGATTTCGCCCTGATCAGCCAATCATCTAGGTAGGGATGGACAAGGATTCCTTCCCGTCTGAGCTCCGCTGCTACCACTACGATCACCTTGGTGAAGGTCCGCGACGCTGTGGCTAACCCGAAGGGCAAAGCCCGGAATTGGAAGTGTCGTCCCAGAACCTTACATAAGAACATAAGAACATAAGAAAATGCCATACTGGGTCAGACCAAGGGTCCATCAAGCCCAGCATCCTGTTTCCAACAGTGGCCAATCCAGGCCATAAGAACCTGGCAAGTACCCAAAAACTAAGTCTATTCCATGTAACCATTGCTAATGGCAGTGGCTATTCTCTAAGTGAACTTAATAGCAGGTAATGGACTTCTCCTCCAAGAACTTATCCAATCCTTTTTTAAACACAGCTATACTAACTAGGGATGTGAATCGTTTTTTGACGATTTAAAATATCGTCCGATATATTTTAAATCGTCAAAAATCGTTAGGGCCACGATACAATACCAATTCCCCCGATTTATCGTCAAAAAATCGTAAATCGGGGGAAGGGGGAGGGCAGGAAAACCGGCACACTAAAACTCCCTAAAACCCACCCCCGACCCTTTAAATTAAATCCCCCACCCTCCCGAACCCCCCCCCCCCAAATGCCTTAAATTACCTGGGGGTCCAGCGGCACACTAAAACACCCTAAAACCCACCCCCGGCACACTAAAACCCCCTAAAACCCACCCCGACCCTTTAAATTAAATCCCCCACCCCAAATGCCTTAAATTACCTGGGGGTCCGTAGCTTAAATTACCCCCGGGTCCGTAGCTAAATCGGGGGAAGGGGGAGAGCAGGAAATCCGGCACACTAAATCGTGGTGTCTTCAGCCGGCGCCATTTTGCAAAATGGCCGCCGCAAAATGGCGGCGGCCATAGACCAATACGATTCGACGCAGGAGGTCGTTCCGGACCCCCACTGGACTTTTGGCAAGTCTTGTGGGGGTCAGGAGGCCCCCCCAAGCTGGCCAAAAGTTCCTGGGGGTCCAGCGGGGGCCCTGGAGCGATCTCCTGCCGCGAATCGTTTCCGTACGGAAAATGGCGCCGGCAGGAGATCGACTGCAGGAGGTCGTTCAGCGAACCCTCGCTGAACGACCTCCTGCAGTCGATCTCCTTCCGTACGGAAAATGGCACCGGCCATACGCGTATGGCCGGCGCCATTTTCCGTACGGAAACGATTCGCGGCAGGAGATCGCTCCAGGGCCCCCGCTGGACCCCCAGGAACTTTTGGCCAGCTTGGGGGGGCCTCCTGACCCCCACAAGACTTGCCAAAAGTCCAGCGGGGGTCCGGAATGACCTCCTGCGTCGAATCGTATTGGTCTATGGCCGCCGCCATTTTGCGGCGGCCATTTTGCAAAATGGCGCCGGCTGAAGACACCACGATTTAGTGTGCCGGATTTCCTGCTCTCCCCCTTTTCCCGATTTAGCTACGGACCCGGGGGTAATTTAAGCTACGGACCGCCGCTATGGACCCCCAGGTAATTTAAGGCATTTGGGGTGGGGGATTTAATTTAAAGGGTCGGGGTGGGTTTTAGTGTGCCGGGGGTGGGTTTTAGGGGGTTTTAGTGTGCCGCTGGACCCCCAGGTAATTTAAGGCATTTGGGGAGGGTGGGGGATTTAATTTAAAGGGTCGGGGGTGGGTTTTAGGGGGTTTTAGTGTGCTGGTTCACGATTTTAACGATTTTAACGATACTCTAAACACCCAAACGGTGACGATACGATTCCCTCCCCCTCCCAGCCGAAATCGATCGTTAAGACGATCGAGGACACGATTCACATCTCTAATACTAACTGCACGAACCACATTCTCTGGCAACAAATTCCAGAGTTTAATTGTGCGTTGAGTAAAAAAGAACTTTCTCCGATTAGTTTTAAATGTGCCCCATGCTAACTTCATGGAGTGTCCCCTAGTCTTTCTACTATCCGAAAGAGTAAATAACCGATTCACATCTACCCGTTCTAGACCTCTCATGATTTTAAACACCTCTATCATATCCCCCCTCAGTCGTCTCTTGAAGCGTAGGTAGCGCTGATGATCCTGATGGATCGGGATATGCAGGTAGGCTTCTGACAAGTCTAAGGCCATGAGGAACTCCCCTGGCTGTACTGCGGTCTTGACTGAGCGCAGAGTTTCCATGCGAAACCTCGGGACCCTTAAGTATCGGTTAACTGACTTGAGGTCTAATACGGGCCGGAAAGTGCCCTCTTTCTTGGGTACCATGAAATAAATGGAATAGTGCCCAGAATCCATTTCACATGCAGGTACTGGGATTATGGCTTTCAAGGACAGGAGCCTCGCCAGGGTAACTTCTAATGCCGCCTTCTTGTGGCTTGGACACGGAGACTCCACAAACCTGTCTGGAGGGGCGTGATGGAAGTCTAGATAATAGCCCTCTCGGATGATGGCGAGGACCCACTGGTCCGACGTAATCTCGACCCATCTGGGGTAGAAGAGGGTTAACCTGCCCCCTGTGGCTCCGTCCCCCGGATGGATCGGCTGATTCTCATTGGGAGGCGCAGCCTGGACCTGAACCCGAGCCGGCTCCCCTCTTGTGCTGCTTGGTCCGAAAGGACTGGTTCCTGGCCTGAGGACGAGGTGCCTAGTAGCGAGTCCTATAGGGAATGAAGTGTTGGGAGCTTCTGCCTCTGGATGGCCTTGGAAAGGCGCGCTGGTTCC
The DNA here is from genome assembly GCF_901001135.1 of Rhinatrema bivittatum. Classification (NCBI taxonomy): domain Eukaryota; kingdom Metazoa; phylum Chordata; class Amphibia; order Gymnophiona; family Rhinatrematidae; genus Rhinatrema; species Rhinatrema bivittatum. Next base: position 6,962 of record NC_042633.1, on the reverse strand, counting down.
TTTGAACCTGTCTTCCGGCAGTCAAGGTACTGGAGAGGCGCCCCATGTGCTGGCCAGTTTATCAAGGGCATTCTGGTGAGGCATGTCTTAGAAGGAGCATCGGCTGACCAGTTCCGTATCCAGAGCTGCCTCCTGGCTGCTACTGAGGATGAGACCCTCTTGGCTGTTGTACGGACTAGGTCGGATGCAGCATCCGTGAGGAATGAGAGAGCTGACTCCATATCCGCTGCCGGCGCATTGTTCCTGACCTGTGACAAACAGGAACGTGTCACCACTGTGCAGCAGGTTGCGATCTGCAAAGATAGAGCTGCCACCTCAAAGGTCTGTTTCAGGATGGCATCCAGTCGCCGGTCGTGAGCCTCCTTGAGGGCCGCCACCCCCTCAACTGGAATGGTAGTGCGCTTGACCACAGCGCTAACCAAGGCGTCCACCTGAGGGCACGCCAGCATATCCTTGATTGCCGGGTCCAGGGGGTACATGCCCGTCAGGGCCCGACCCCCTTTGAAGGAGGCCGCTGGTGCAGCCCATTCCAAATCTATCAGTTGCTGTGCTGCTTGCAAGAAGGGAAAATGGCGGGCTGTAGGACAAAGACCTTCTAGCACGGGGTTCTGCGTAGCTGCCTCCATAGTGCTGGGGCCTGGAATAGCCGACTCCGTCAGGCACTGAACATAAGAACATAAGAACATAAGAAATTGCCATGCTGGGTCAGACCAAGGGTCCATCAAGCCCAGCATCCTGTTTCCAACAGAGGCCAAACCAGGCCACAAGAACCTGGCAATTACCCAAACACCTAGAAGATCCCATGCTACTGATGCAATTAATAGCAGTGACTATTCCCTAAGTAAACTTGATTAATAGCAGTTAATGGACTTCTCTTCCAAGAACTTATCCAAACCTTTTTTGAACCCAGCTACACTAACTGCACTAACCACATCCTCTGGCAACAAATTCCAGAGATTTATTGTGCGTTGAGTGAAAAAGAATTTTCTCCGATTAGTCTTAAATGTGCTACTTGCTAACTTCATGGAATGCCCCCTAGTCCTTCTATTATTCGAAAGTGTAAATAACCGAGTCACATCTACTCGTTCAAGACCTCTCATGATCTTAAAGACCTCTATGATATCCCCCCTCAGCCGTCTCTTCTCCAAGCTGAACAGCCCTAACCTCTTCAGCCTTTCCTCATAGGGGAGCTGTTCCATCCCCTTTATCATTTTGGTTGCCCTTCTCTGTACCTTCTCCATTGCAACTATATCTTTTTTGAGATACGGCGACCAGAATTGTACACAGTATTCAAGGTGTGGTCTCACCATGGAGCGATATAGAGGCATTATGACATTTTCCGTTTTATTAACCATTCCCTTCCTAATAATTCCTAACATTTTATTTGCTTTTTTGACTGCTGCAGCACACTGAGCTGACGATTTCAATGTATTATCTACTATGACGCCTAGATCTCTTTCTTGGGTGGTAGTTCCTAATATGGAACCTAACATCGTGTAACTACAGCTAGGGTTATTTTTCCCTATATGCAACACCTTGCACTTGTCCACATTAAATTTCATCTGCCATTTGGATGCCCAATCTTCCAGTCTTGCAAGGTCCTCCTGTAATGTATCACAGTCTGCTTGTGATTTAACTACTCTGAATAATTTTGTATCATCTGCAAATTTGATAACGTCACTCATTGTATTCCTTTCCAGATCATTGATATATATATTGAAAAGCACCGGTCCAAGTACAGATCCCTGAGGCACTCCACTGTTTACCCTTTTCCACTGAGAAAATTGACCATTTAGTCCTACTCTCTGTTTCCTGTCTTTTAACCAGTTTGTAATCCACGAAAGGACATCGCCTCCTATCCCATGACTTTTTAGTTTTCGTAGAAGCCTCTCATGAGGGACTTTGTCAAACGCCTTCTGAAAATCCAAATACACTACATCTACCGGTTCACCTTTATCCACATGTTTATTAACCCCTTCAAAAAAATGAAGCAGGTTTGTTAGGCAAGACTTCCCTTGGGTAAATCCATGTTGACTGTGTCCCATTAAATCATGTCTTTCTATATGCTCTACAATTTTGATCTTGAGGATAGTTTCCACTATTTTTCCCGGCACTGAAGTTAGGCTCACTGGTCTATAGTTACCCGGATCACCCCTGGAGCCTTTTTTAAATATTGGGGTTACATTGGCCACCCTCCAGTCTTCAGGTACAATGGATGATTTTAATGATAGGTTACAAATTTTAACTAATAGGTCAGAAATTTCATTTTTGAGTTCCTTTAGTACCCTGGGATGCATACCATCCGGTCCAGGTGACTTGCTACTCTTTAGTTTGTCAATCTGGCCTACTATATCTTCCAGGTTGACAGTGATTTCGTTCAGTTCGTCTGGAGAGATCTTCCTTGGGAAAGAACCGCCTCATAGTTCGATATGGCTCAATCCCCGAGGGAAGTTCCCCTTCCTCGGCGGGTTCGGGCTCGTCCTCCGAGACATCAGGGTCTGCCTGAGCTGGACTGCCCAGAGGCGGGTGCCCACGATAAGGGCGAGAGGGTCCCGGGGCAGGGTCAGCTGGAGCAGCCGCAGGGCCTGGCCTGGAAGCTGACTGCATTTGTACAAAGGCATGGATCCCTTTAAACAAATCCACCGAGGAAATGGAAGCGGTCTCTAGTCGTCTGGGTACCAGGTCCCCTGGGATCCGTGGTTGTTCGAGACTGCCTGCTAAGTCCGGGGTGGCCCCTGGGGAACTGTCGACAAACTCGGTTGAGACTGGTCCTGGCCCGAGGCTCCCACGGCCTCCTCACATTGGGCACAAAGGGAATCTGGCTCCTCGCTCTGCGTGGTTCTAAGCTGGCATGCTGAGCAGAGGCCGAGAGCTTTCACACCGGAATCAGGAGGCGTCGCCGCGGGAGTCGCCGGGGCGTTTAAATGTTCCATCGCGGCTGGCGAATGCAGGACGCCGGCGCTTAATAATAATATGCGCTCAATAATATGCGCTCAATAATATGCGGTCAGCGATATACGCTTAATGATAGACAACATGCGCTCAATAATATGCGGTCAGCAATATACGCTCAATAATATACAATATGCGCTCAAGAATATGCGGACAGCAATATACGCTCAATAATATACGATGTGTGCTCTATAATATGCGGTCAGCAATATACTCAATAATATACAATACGCGCTCAATAATATGCGGTGAGCAATATACGCTCAGTAATATACAATATGCGTTCAATAATATGCGGTCAGCAATATACATGCAATAATATACAATATGCGCTCAATAATAGGCGGTCAGCAATATACGCCCATCAACAGGCGCCTATCATGGGCGCTCAATACCTGAACAAGGCCAACAAAATGGCGACCTCCACGGCGTGCTGCATGTAGGCAACGCCGCCGATCCTCGTACCTCGGAGACCAAAAGTAAGAGATATACGCCTTACCTGATCCTCGGCGCTTCCCGGCTGGAACCCGGGCGGTCTCCGGCTGCGGGGGAGAGGGGAAATACCTTCACCGCCGCGCTTGAGGAAATGCACCCGCTGCCTCTAAGTCCCCGCCAGGACCGAGGCCCCTCTCAGCCATGCCTGAGCCCTTCTCGCTCGGGGGCTAGATCCCTGCCGCGATTTGGCCACTGGACCGAGGCGTAGACCTCCGAGGGATCACGGAAATCACCCCGGGAAACTCAACTGGGGGAGGGACCCGAGGGTATCACCGCAGGAGTGCGGGGCTCGTTGTTCTGTAGAAATTTAGCAAGTAGAATATAGAAAGTAGAAAGTAGTATTGGAAAACACGCTCAGCGAGCGTGCAGGCTCTCCAAACTGCTTTGGAGACGGAAATTACTGAATTGTCTCTTTTCCTGTGGGTGGTATATGTACCCGTGCTGACGTCAGATCTGTCTCCAACTGCTAGCACGAGCACACTATACCCACTTGTTCTGAGTCCATCTGGCTACACGCTAGGAAAGTTCAGTTTTTTTTCATGCAGGTAAAAAGTTAAAAAAAACGATCATGAAGTGCGCGCAGCTTAGGTGCGCCAATGGCGGCGCTCTGCTGCTCACCGGATTCCAAAGGCCCCCAGAGGTCTTCGGGCGGCCAGATGACGCCTGAGGTGGTCTCCTGGGCAGGATCAGGGACAGGGTAGGCTGCTGCCCCGCTATCCGTCAGTTTTCGAAAAGGGAAGTAGGCACAGACGTTCACTTTAAAAGTTGCCGTACTTTTACCTAATTTTCCTGCGGGTAGACTTTTGCCATCTGCAGGAGGTGCATTGTTCTCCTTTCCCAGGCCAGCACATACCATCCAAGATATTAAGAGAGAGGATTAATGGGAGTGAAATGCTTTTTACCTGCATAAATCACTTTGAAAATAGCCCTCCCCTTAAGACAATGTATATAAATATTCTCGTTCCTTTTAAGAACATCATCCCGACGTGTGTGCAGAACAGATTGCCCATCCTGAATCAATGGACAACCCTCGCTGGGAAATCCCGGTACACATAGCTTGTGTGAATTCTCCTAATCTCAGCTCTTGCATTTTTTTTTTGTTTTGTTTTTCAGTAATGGATTTTGATCCTGACAGGGCAAGGCTCTCTGTGATTCTTCACCCTGGCACGCTGCGTGTCTGGCCAGGATTTACCATTACTCATAGGCGCGACTGAACCTCCAGCTTCCTCAAAAATGTTTCTGTTGAATATATGCAATTAAATTAAACTTGTATTGAGTTAATGTTTGTTCAACCACAATATTAATGAAGTTGAACACGTGAGGTGATATAATTGAGTTGATTTGGTTTATAATCCATGGCACCGTCCGTCTTTACAGAACGGGAACGTTTGCCTTCATTAAATGAGTAGAAAGCAGGTTCAGGACTCTTAGGTGCAAGATTAAACATTGCACTTTCTTCTAAATATTTACTCTTCATGAGGATGGGGTTTATTCCCAACCTCCCCTTATATTAATACAAAAGGGAAGTACATGCAGGAATGAGCTATAATAATACACTAAGTCAAGAGGCACTTAAAAGAAGAAATACTCCTATCTTTAAAAAGAAAATTCACATTCCAGACCCTGGCAGTGATATTCTGAAAGCCATGGACTTGTAGATGTCAGGACTCGGCTCCCTAAGTCAGGGTGCAAGGCCCCGCTAACTCAAGCAGTTTACTCCCGCGTCACCTTTCTCAAATTTCAGGAGAGAAGCTCCAATCTTGCATTGCATACTGATATCTGTCTTTTCACATAAAAACCATTGTTGATGCCTGCCAGATTGCCTGAAGCCGCCTTCCTGTTGCTGGGCTGCTCTGAGGCAGACGGACCACTATCGGCGTTGCTGCGTCTTTTTCTTTTGAAGGGGCACCCTAATGGGCAGGTAAGCCCAGGAAAATAACTGCTGGGTGTAAGGGAAGAAAGCTTCCAGCAATTTTATCTGTCCAGGATCTCACTCCCTTCCAATACATCTCCACCACAGGGCACGTCCACCACATGTGGAACAGGAGACTCCAATTCGCCACGTTTGGAGTCATCCAGTCCCAGTTTTTATAGAAACATAGAAATGATGGCAGAAGAAGACCAAACGGCCCATCCAGTCTGCCCAGCAAGCTTCGCACTTTTTTTTTTTGAAACCCAATAAGGGAATAGTAGCAGTACTGGAGGATCCTGCATTGAATTTCCTTATTTATTTATTTATAGATTCTTATATACCGCGGTACGTATAGTTCTACATCACCTCGGTTCACAGTGAACAATAACTTAGCAACAGGCTTTACATATAACAGGTTCTACAGAAAAACAATCGTATTAACAAATATTACATATAACAGTTAATATATAATGTAAAGAGTCAAAGAAGTATGTAGAGCAGAGTTGGTATCAAAGTAGTTCTGTAAGGAGAATGACACAAGAAGAACATGGTGTAATTGATCAATTATACAGAAAACTGATTCATAAGATAATTATTGATCATTGATAGAAAGCTTGTTCAAACAACCATGTTTTGAGGTTTTTTTTGAAAGTTTTGTGGCAGGACTCAAGACGTAAGTCCAAAGGCATATTGTTCCACATGTTGATACCCGCTATAGAGAAGGAACGTTCTCTTGTGGATACGTGTTTGATGTGTTTGAGAGGGTGAACAGCTAATTTGGCTTGGTGGATATTTCTTATTGGTCTACTAGATGTGTGGAAAATAAATTGATCATTAAACCATTGCATCTCTTGGTTGTTAATTGATTTATGGATGAGAGAGAGTACTTTAAAAGTAATCCTGTACGTTACGGGAAGCCAATGTAGAAACATAAGAGCTGGGGTGATGTGTTCGTATTTTCGCGTATTGGTAATTAAGCGAGCTGCCGCATTCTGCAGCATTTGCAGTGGTTGAATAGTGTTTTTTGGGAGACCTAGAAGTAATGCATTGCAGTAGTCTAGTTTTGGTAAGATTGTGGCTTGAAGCACTGTCCGGAAGTCCTGAGCATGTAATAACGGTTTAATCCTTTTCAGCGTATGTAACTTAAAGAAGCCATTTTTTATAGTAGATGAGATGAAATTTTTTAAGGAAAAGTGATTGTCTATCATGACCCCAAGGCTGCGGACCTGTTGCAAATGGGGAGCATCTGCTGTTGGAATGGATGATGTGTTGACAGATTTGTTCTTGTGCGGCGTGATAATTAATAGTTCGGTCTTGTTAGTGTCTATGCCAGACATTTTTCCATGAGTAGTTCTTTTATTTCAGCGAGGGCCGATTCCCAAGTTTTCATGGCATTGTCCAGTGTATCCTTGATGGGATGAGACTCTGCACATCGTCAGCGTAGATAAAATGGCAGAGGTCTAATTTAACCAGAAGTTTACAAAGCGGAGACAGATAAACGTTGAAAAAGTGTAGATGACAGTGAGGACCCTTGTGGGACACCTTGTGATAGCCTTCTGGGATTTGAAGTTTGGAGTCCCATCTTGACACTGTATGTCCTGTC